>NC_135783.1:333534321-334221821 GCF_051106095.1 Pogona vitticeps | reverse complement strand
TCTGAGCGCCCCTTGGTGTGAGTGGGAGTAGAATAATGTATTCAGGCCAGTACTCACAGATATCAAACTTTCAGAAAAAGGTGATCTGGCAGACTGCAACATCTGGGAAGGAATTAATAGAATCGTCGGGAATTTCCATATGGCCCATTTCCCCAGCCGAGCAGTTGCAAGTTGTGCAGCCTGTGAGTCATAACAAGAAATATGTGATAAAGGAGGTTACTTTTGACCACTGGGGTTTAGAGCTACCCTTTTTGGTTTTTGCACAATGATGGTTGTCTCACTTCCTACCCCAGACTCACCGCAACATACACTGGTGAAACTATCAATGATTATTGCAATTAATAATTAGTTTATATTTAGATTGCAAATATTTGGTATGCAACTATTTGGGTTTTAGGCTAGCAGAGTGCTGTGGGCAAGTGTTGAACTTTTGGATATTAAATTAGAGTCATCACATCAGAAATGTGCAATTGGGCAAAAACAACAGGAACAGGAGCAAGAACAAAACCGTGAATGCATTGTTCCAGGAAATCCATTCTGGGACAGAGCAGGAGAAAGAGCTGTAAACTTGATTGCAAATGCTCCTAAAGTTGATTTCTATGTGTTCTGCTCAGCTGTTAAGAAAAGAGGTGTCAGTTTCTCTCCCTCCAGGACAAAAATGAGCTGGAAGGCTGCATTTAGCCTTGTACTCCAGATGTTGTTGGACCGGGCTATGTCTTGCAGCAGTCCTAACCAGCATACTCAGCAACAAGCCTGGGCGCTTCAATCAAACAGTGTTACAAAGGTAATGCTTTGCTTGCTCTAGTGGAGAAGGAGGAACTGGTCTTAGAAAAATGGGGAGGACGTAATGCCTACTGATCTACATGTACAATGGGTCTAGAATGGATAATAGGGGAAAATACACCCAGGCTACCTATATATGCCCACTCCACTTCACTGGTTCAGATCACCTGCTCACCTGCTCACCACAGCGCTCAATTCTGACATTTGGCACGTTGGAATGACAGTGTCCTGGGCTCCTGCAAAAGCACCAAGACTGCTGGACAATGTGGAAACATTCAGCGTCACCAAAATTGAATGTAATAACAGATCCCTCTGGACTTTGGCTTTTCTACCACATGTATTCTTAAAAGTGAATAAATCATATACTCCTTTGTTGCTTTAGGCTGCAAGGAAGATCAGTAAGGCTGGGGAAACTGTTTTGCAGATATGTTTTTCTACCGTTAACTGTTCATAATACAGAACCAAGAGAGGGTGATAATCTAAATCAAATTGAAGGAAGCTTTTGGACACTACAAGTTTCCGTTTTCAGTTCCCATTACAGTCAGCATGGCTGATGGCAAAGGATTATAGGAACCGTCATCCAGAGCCTTAGAAAAGCAGAAGGTTCCCCAATCACGTTCTGAGCAGATACAGATTTTTTCTCAAGCCCAGTCTAAAAACTACTAATGGAAAGTATTCATTAGGGTGATTTTGTTCATCTTTGGAACTGTTTTTAAATAAGAACTCACCAACATCCAGTTTTTAAAAATAAATGGGGTAGGAAGAACTTGATGTTTGCTTCAAAAAGGAACACCAGATTCTGGAAGAAGCAAAACCAGAAGTGTCTGAAAGGTGGAAATGTCATGGTTGTCCTTTATGCAACAGCATCATGCTGCTCTGTTTTCCATCTGGATTTAAGTCCTGTTACCCTTGGGTTTATAGGGATGTGGTGGCGCTGTGGGCTAAACCGCAGAAGCCTGTGCTGCAGGGTCAGAAGACCAGCAGTTGTAAGATCGAATCCACGCAACGTGAGCTCCCGTCGCTTTGTTCCAGCTCCTGCCAACCTAGCAGTTCGAAAACATGCAAATGCGAGTAGATAAATAGGTACCATCTTGGTGGGAAGGTAAAATGGTGTTCCTTAGTCACGCTGGCCACGTGACAACGGAAACTGTCTTCGGACAGGCGCTGGCTCTATGGCTTGAAAAGCGGGATGAGCGCCGCCCCCTAGAGTCAGACACGACTGGACTAAAAATGTCAAGGGGAACCTTTACCTTCACCCTTGGGTTTGGCATGTAGACTTTGGTGATAGACAACCATTTGGTTCAATATCACTCCAAGCTGGGGCGTAAATGCATCATAGCCATCCAAGTGAATGATCCTAAAACAGATAAGTTTGAGCAAGAGTACAACAAGCCTGTGTCATTATCACCATTTCCATTGGGGACTTTCGGCTGCATAATGAGGCAATACTCCGAAAACTGAACATTATAACAGCCCAGATCAATGCCAGATATCTAGGAGATGCTTATTTTGTCTGATCCATTGCACCGTGGAGACCATTAAGCTTGCAGAAATGGCTTGTCCATTAAGGCATGAAATCAATAGGAATAAGACCGGTGTGCCTGAAATCTAGCATCTTATTAGGAGGTGAGAAATGCAAGGAGGAAAACAATTTCACCTACCTGGGAAAGCTCAGCATTCCTTTTTTGCATGTTTAACAAAAGGAAGTGTCATTAGAATGCAGAGGAGGCTGGTGATGGGCTCTGAAGCTTTTCACAAGCTTAACAATATCTGGGAATTAAAGTTATTCAATCTGGATCAAAGTGGAGAATTCTCCGCTCAAGTATAATTTCAGCTCTTACAGATGAGAAAGCAGGAAACTGTCAAAGGAAAGAGATGGGCAAAATATAAAATACAAGATTAACTTCGCTGAGGAATTATGTAAGCCAAGGTTTTTGACCTTGAGGGTGAGACATCTGGGGTGAAGATCAGCCTCTACTGGACTTTTTCAGCCAGAGGAATGAGACCGTAAGGAGTCATTAAATGGGAAAGCTGGGATGGGGCAACGGGACATCTTCTGAATTATGTTAAAGCAGGGGTGTCAAACTCAAATTCATCGGGGGCTGCATCAGCAGTTTGGTCCCCATCAAAGGGCCGGTTGTATCTGTACTGATGGCCTTGCAAGGACCCCATCCGGCTTGGTGGGAAAAGGAAGGAAGAGAAAGTGTGTGTGTGTGTGTGTGTGTGTGTGTGTGTGTGTGTGTGTGTGTGTGTGTGTGTGTGTGTGTGTGTGTGTGTGTGTGTGTGTGTGTGTGTGTGTGAAGGAAGAGAAAGTGCCAGGGTCTCTGTGCGTGTGTGTTTCTGTATGTGAGAGAGATACAGGAAGGAAGAGAACGTGTGTGTGTGTGTGTGAAGGAAGAGAAAGTGCTGGGTTCTGTGTGTGTGAGAGTGTGTGTGTGAGAGAAAGAGAGAGAGAGACAGAGAGAGTTACAGGAAGGAAGAGAATGCGTATGTGTGTGTGAAGGAAGAGAAAGTGCTGGGTTCTGTGTGTGTGAGAGTGTGTGTGTGAGAGAAAGAGAGAGAGAGACAGAGAGAGTTACAGGAAGGAAGAGAATGCGTATGTGTGTGTGAAGGAAGGGAAAGTGCTGGGGTCTGTGTGTGTGTGTGTGTGTGTGTGTGTGTGTGTGTGTGTGTGTGTGTGTGTGTGTGTGTGTGTGTGTGTGTGTGTGTGAGAGAGAGAGAGAGAGAGAGAGAGAGAGAGAGAGACATTCCCACCCCACTTCCCTTCAACCTCCCTGCGGGGGCGGAAAAGCTGCTGCCAAGGAATGTCGCCCGCTGGCCCCTCACAGAAATCAGGCCTTTTTCAAGCAAGAGAGAGAACGGAACGGCCGGGAAGGGAAGGGAAGGGAAGCGAGCAACCAGCCAGCCCTCCCTCCCTCCCTCCCTTCTCTCCGCGGCTGGGTCCCGGGCGGCCGCCCTTACCTACCTAAGCCCCGGTTGGGCAATGTCGGAGGCGGCCGTTCGACCTGGCCGTTGTGCTGCAGGGCCGGCGCATCGCTCCACGTTCCCTCTTCTCTCCCTCTCCTCAGGGCCGCGCTGGCCGCTGCCTCCCGCGTCCCCCCAGCATCGCCTCCCTCCGCCTCGGAGCCCGGCCAGGAACTCCCACCGCTCCCCTTCCCTTCCCTTCCCCTTGGGGGCGACAGAGGCGGCGCGGAGCCCCCTCCTCGCACGGCCTTGGGAACGGCTCTCCCCTCAGGCCGAGAGCGAGCGAGGAACAGGCACGGGAGGGAGGGGGAGCGGGGGGCGGAGGGAGAGGAAAGGAGTGACAGCGCCACAGCCAATCGGAAGGAGGATGTAGCCTTGTTAACTTGAGCCATTTTTTCAATGAATTTACTCCGTGCAGGCACAGAGTAAATTCATTGAAAAAAAAGGGGGGGAGGCTGCAAGGCTGGCGGCGGCTCCGCGGGCCATCAGACGAGGTCTGGCGGGTCGGATTTGGCCCACAGGCCTTGTGTTTGACACCTCTGTGTTAAAGGGAGGGCAGCAAACAGGCAAATGGAAGATGGTGGCTTTTTGTATTTATAAAACTACAACTGGTTGAAGAGCAGCCAGCCAGTACTCAATAGGTAAAGGTAAAGATTCCCCTTGACAATTTGTCCAGTCGTGTCTGACTCTAGGGGGTGGTTCTCATCTCCGTTTCCAACCCATAGAGCCAGTGTTTGTCCGTAGACAATCTTCCGTGGTCACGTGGCCAGCACGATTAGACACGAATGCCGTTACCTTCCCACCATGGTGGTCCTTATTTATCTACTCTCATTTTGCATTTTTGCATGCTTTCAAACCTCTAGGTTGGCAGGAGCTGGGACAAGCGACGGGGGCTCACTCTGACGCGTGGATTCGATCTTACAACTGCATGTCTTCTGACCTTGCAGCACAGAGGCTTCTGTGGTTTAACCCGCAGTGCCACCACATCCCTGGTACTCAATAGGACAGACAGATAAGTGGAACTTTTTCCTCTTGTTCCTCCATCTCAGTTGCAGAGTGGCCTTGTGACCTACTTAATAGAGGGCAACTCTGTTGTCCCGGTTCTCAACCTTTGGCCCTTCAAATGTTCCTAACTTCAGTTTCTGCCATTTACTTGTTCAAAATATTTTTACCCTGCCATTCTGCTTAAAAATGACCCATCATGGGAAGACAATATTGAAAGCTGAAAACAATGAGTGTGCAACGGTGGTTTGCCTCATTAAAATACAACATTGAAAGCTGAGAAGAATGAGTATAAAGTTGCTAGTGTGTCTCAGAACTGAGGTTTAGAACATTCGGAGGTCTTTTCTTCAAGGAGTTAAAGACAGTGTAAATTGAACATCTACATTTTCTTTACCCAGACTTTTTAAAGTTGATCAGGCAATGGGTAGGCGAAGTCCAGCCTGCACTCCTCATTGATGGCACAGAACAGGGGAGGGCAAGGTGTGTGATAATCAGCTGTATGTGCTCCCCCTAAGGAACTCACAGGGTCCCTGACACTGACTATTTTTCATCCCAGAATGGCAAAGATCATCCCCAGGATGCTTGTAGCAGTCTCTCTCTCTCTCTCTCTCCCTCTGCTCTGTCTCTCTGTCTCTGTATGTGTGCAATTTGCCATTTTAAAGCTATTTTAACTGGCCACTTGCCTGCATCATCGTTGTCGTCGTCATCATCATCATCATCATGTACTTTCAAGTCAACTCCAGCTCATGGTAGACTTTTCCAGGGTTTCTAAAGAATAAAAGTCAGCTTAGAATAAATGCAATTCTAGTTTCTTACTTTTTATGTTCCAGAGGTGTCAGGACCATATCTGAGAGATGGCATAGCTTCACTGATATTTCTTCCTGGACCGTCTATTGCAGATTCAGACCAGAACACACGGCAGAGATGTTGTACTTCCTTCATTTCTTTCTATCTGGGATATTTCTGTCCCTATTGGACAAATTGTCACTTGACACTCTGATACGTAACCCTACATATCATCTTCAACATACCTCTCTTCTGCCAGCTGTCTACGTGGTGCTAAGTTCTGGCATTCTATCATCTTCAGCATATACAATGCCAGAGCATCTATAGTTTAAACGTATGTCTAGGTCCTCATCACCTCCCCAGTTCAACTCTACCACAGTCCCTTGACGGCCTGTCACCCCGCCTGTCAGCTGCACCACTACTTCCACTAAAATCATTGTTTCCTGTCACTAGAAACTTAAATTCTTCTCTCATTAGAACTCATCACTGTCATGTAATTGCACCTTCTTATTCCTTACAATTCCAGGTGTTCCATCTCTTTGTCCTTTATTATACGTGAGCTGATCACATTTAAAACCCAAGGCACCCTCCTCCCCACTTGCTAAGTCTTCCACTTGTGATCCCGTCATTGTTATGTACTTAAGCCACAATTTTGTTAGGGTCACTACAATTTGTTCTTCATCTGATACTGCCTCCTTTCACTTCACTTTCCTAGATGAGATTAGAATTAATCGCCCCTGTAGAACACTTCTCCCACCAACAAAAACACATACACTGTGGCCACATCATAGATGGCAGGGATAGGTACAACCTTTTCTTCCAGTTGTCTTATGGAAACATAATGTTTTAGGACATGAAACACAGATTTACAGGAATCATTGTGTAAACCTGCAACATGAAACGGCAATAGGGTGACATAAGATCCTGGAAAATGTACTTTTCTGGACTTCAGTGTCCATAATTCCTCTGTCTTACTTGTTTGGCCAAAGAGGGTAATTTTTGGTGTCATTTTATCCCTTGCTATAGCTGCCAAAAAGTCTTGACCTGACCCTGATAAAAATCCCCACTGTGCTCGTGAAAAAGGCAGAGGCAGTTGATATGAGGCCAGGGTGAGAGAACATAAAACAACACATGGAAGTGTACCTGCTGACCATTTTTTCATAACTTGAACCAACAGTAGTTCTAATTGGTAGTGTAATCATACTCTTTGTGTCTTGAGTCTGGTGGTGTTTCATCTATGTCTTTATGTACGTGGGTAGATTATTTGCTGATTGCATTTAAAACTTTGTTGTGGGTTCTCTTGTCTCTTGTCTTTGGTTATTCCACTCTCTTGACCAAGTTAAACACCTAAGCTACAGACCACTGATTGGTTGATACATAATTCCTGGAGAAGTTATGAATGTCAATGTTGGATGACTCCTATTAATCCAATTGATTTATTCATTCATTTTATTTATACCCTGCCTTTCTCCCAGTAAAGGGACTTAAATGACATTAAAAAACAAAATAGAAATGCCATTAAAAATCAATAAATCACAATATTAAAAAGTGATTAGACATATTACAAGTTAAAACAGCAACAGAAACCATTCTCCTGACTTTACATGGTTGGAATGAAACAAGATATGTGGTCGCAAATGAAATACACTATCTTCTACTATTCCCTACACTATAATTCCCATGTGGCAGTACAAATACACACATACATCTGCATCTGTGCACACATAGTATAAAACATTCTTAGCCAGTCAAGAAGATTGCTCGTTAGTCATGATGCAGCGTGGTAACTGTAATTATGTCATTGCTTACCTCCACTCCTTCAAGGGGGATGTTTACAATAAAACAAGAGAATTCTGTCCATTTTCTGTACTTCAGTCTGATGGATCATTTTAGAGGCTTTTAGACATTCAACACTAACCTATTTGCCATAGGAGAACGGATCATGACCAATGAAATAGATAGACTACTGCTGGGCCAACTGGTTGGCTATAGCCCCAAGAAAATTGCCAAGGAGAGGGAAGATTAATTAACTGTACCTCAGGGTGTAGAGTGCATTTGAAGCAAATAGGTCACCCTGTTTCTTTCCTTGTAGTCTTCACTGGCACAAAAAGAACTATATCACCACTTGTATGGCCTCTGGAAGGGAAACATCATTTGTTAAGTGTCACACTTGAGAAGCAATTCCTCTGCTCTATTCCATGAGTAGGTGGTGCATAAAGAGATTCCTAGAAAATAAAGCTCCAGTTTCTCTCAGCTCTCATTTGGAACTTTCTCTACAGTTTGTAACTTTAAATTTGACTAGAGAAACGTCTGTCATAGATTTATGCTCTCTCTTCAGACTTGGCCTACATTTCCTTTTCTCTGTAAGGGGTACACAGAACTGCAGTCACCTGAAGATCATCTCGCAAGGGAAAGCAAGCACAGCTGGTCAACATCCACCACTAGCTGTGGCCTTCAACGAGTGAGAGTGGGTGGAGACATGGGTGGAGACAACGAGGGACTGCCCACTCACCTTCCAGCTGCTGCTGTGGGCTTTGCACTCCCTTCCTATCACTCTGGAGCTCACAGTCAGCTAGCCACTCCTGGCAGGAGGCTCCCTACCAAGTCAAAGAGTGGCTTGCAAACCGTTATCTCTTCACTATCTCCACCTGCATGGATATTCATATACGAATACCCCATCTCTAATGGGGACCCATGACTGGGTTGCACATTCATCTGTCTTTTTAAAGCTTATTTTACATATTTTTGGATCCTTCTGTTCCTCAGGACAGCTCAAAGTTACTAACAACAAAGGTAATGCAGTCATTGGAATCCCATTAGTGTTTGTGTGAGAACTGAGCAACTTGTGGAGGCTGATTTGGGCTACCTCATGGAGTGCTGAGGGATGTTTTAGTTGCGCAATCAAACATTATCTGGTCACATGCCTTGCATATGAGGATTCTTCATATTGCAGTTTTTTTGCTAGACATTGACTTTTTGCGATTGCTCTAGTGATTCGCAAAACAGTGATTCCTATGGGGGAATTTCACTGGACAATGTTTAGTCCCTGCTTCGCAAACCGATTTTCGCTAGACGACAATTTTGACAGCTCCCTCTGTGCTTGCAAAACAAGTGTTTTCGGGACCTAAGCTTTGCAAGACAGCGATTTAAACAGCTGATCGGCGGTTCGCAAAGCGGCTTTCCTATGGCCGATCTTCACTAGACAACGACAATTCTTCCCCATTGGAACGCATTAAACAGGTTTCAATGCATTCCAGTGGGGAAATGCTTTTCGCTAGACAATGATTTCGCTAAACAGCGATTTCAGTGGAACGGATTATCATCGTCCAGTGAGGCACCATTTTATAAAGCCCTTGACCTGGTTTTCACATTCTTCAAGCTTTCAGCATTCAATCCAAAGGGAAGAAGTTTCTCCTCATGTGTAGGCTCTACTTGTGATTTTTCAGGGCTCTTGGTCATAAGTAGCACTTACACATAAGCAGGAACATCTCTGATGCAGAACGGGTGCTGAAAGTGCGAAAAACATGATGAGGTAGGGCTAGGTGCCCCCTAAACATATCTGTTACATACAGCACTGATGTTACCTGTCTGTCATGGGTTGGAGGGAAAGTTCCATCCTATGGGGAGTGGAAGGCGGGACATCAGGAGGAGGGGCTGTACTGTATATATATGTGGAGTTTGTGAGGAGAGCTGAAGGAGAGCTGAGAGAAGAAGCTGGAGTGGGAGTCTGTGTGTCAGACAGGGTACTACTGTGTGTCAGTCAGTACCAACCTGATAGGTTCAGGTGTCCGTATGGTTAGCCAGAACTGATAGGTTCAGGGTCTGTGCTTTATTTAAAGGTGTTCTGTGTGAACCAAACTGGTGTATGTATGACTGAGACTAAGCCACGTTACTGTATCCTATTCACTTGATCATTTTATTTTCCCTGTGTGTTATTTAAATAAACCTTATTCCTTTGTTAGTTAAAAATCCATTCCTGGTCTGTGTGACTCCTTACAGGGAATGGTTGGTGGCAGCTTAGTGAAACTGTGGCATATCCCAGTAGGTCTGGGTTTGTCACATTGATTGGTGTCCAGCGTGTGGGATACGACTGGTCCAGTTGTCCAGTGGTCCAGCAAAGCCTTGGCAAGTGTGCCCAGAGCAAGGGGGGTCTAGTCAGGGACAATCTGAGAGCGCGTAGGTAATCTTCTAGGCTTACCTCACGGGGAGGTACGCTAGTGGAAGAACGTGCAACCTCAGATTGGTGGGACTAGATTAGGGAGCTCTGAGGCAACCTGTTTTGGCGGGAAAAAAGCTGAGGCAAAACTGAGTGAAGTAGCAGTGATCTAGCTTGTCTGCTGAGAGGCCTAGCAGAGGGGGGTAGACTCTGGCTGGCAACAGTTGCAAGTTAGTGCTGAAAGAACAGCAGCAATCTATAGAAGGCTGGTTCTGAGGCAAAAGAAAAAAAAAGTGGTCGCTTTATTTTGAGGCTTGACTTTTGAAAGCAGCCTGTTCTGGGGGGGGATTATGCCCTTGACTCGAAGCCAAATGGCAGAAATGGGTGAAGTGAGGGAACCCCAGGTAGACCAAGGTTCTGAGGATGAATTTGGCTCAGTGCAGGATGACAGCACGGGAGAACAGAACCCAGAACTCAGAAAATTGCTCCTAGCCCAACAGCATGAACTGAGGGTGAGGGAAATGGAGGAAAGAGAGAAACAAAGACAATTTGAATTAGAGAAAGAAAAAATGCAGGAAAGGGAAAGGCAATTTGAAATGGAGCAAAGGGAAAGGGAGAAACAGAGACAATTTGAATTGGAATTGCAGAGAGAGAAAATGGCGTTTGAGTTAAGAAAATTGGAACTGATGAATCAGAACAATAATAACAATAGGGATTCTGAGGGGGGCCAATTGTCTAAAACTGACCTGAAGAAATTCCCTGTGTACCACAAGGGGGATTGCCCTGAGGTGTTCTTTTCCCTAGTGGAAAGAGCGTTTGTGGACTTCTCAGTAAGGGAAACTGAGAAGATGACCATCATGCGATCTTTAATCAGTGGCAGCCTGGCAGAAGTTTATGCAGAGATGCCAGAGGAATTGCTGAGAGATTTCGCAGAGTTTAAAAAACTGGTGTTTGCCAGACATGGGATAAATGCGGAACAGCTGAGGCAAAGATTCAGGTCACTCACCAAGAAACCAGAGCAGACTTTTACCCAAGTGGGGGCCCAACTGGTGAGGCTGCTAGAGAAATGGCTATCTCAGGAGGGAACAGAGACCTTTCAGCAGCTCAAAGACCTGATAGCGCTGGAACAGTTTTATTCAGTCCTGCATGGGGAACTGAAGTTCCAGGTGAGGGAAAGGAAACCGAAATCTGTGGCAGAGGCGGCCGAGATCGCAGATTTTATTTCCCAAATAAGAAAGCCCTTAGGTGAGGGGAAATTTATAAGCAAACCTAAAGAGACCTACAGCAAGTACTCTCAGGGACCAGGAAGAAACCAGCAAGTGGGAGGGGCCCATGGTGAAGGGAAGCCCTCAGACATGAAACAAAGACCTCAGATTTTGGAGGGAAAACCAAAACAAGATGAGAAAGACTCAAAATACAGCAGAAAATGTTATTTCTGTCAAGGAAAGGGCCATCTAATCTCAGAGTGTGAGAAATTAAAGCAGCTAAAAGGAAATGTGCCTCATGATTTGAGTGGAACCAAGCCAAAAGCTGTGTTCTGTGTCCAGAAAGAGCAAAGCTCCTTGTCACTGAGGGAGCCTGTTGCCATGGCTACTCAATCTGGAACAGTTACATCTGCTGATCAGGCTGGGGAAAATGGTCCTCTTGTGGAGGTCAAGCGCTGCTTGCTAGTGAGAACAGATTCGCAGTTGTTTGAAACCGCAGGGGTGGACGTAGGAATACTTGACCATCAGTATAGGGGGCTAAGAGATACTTGTTCTCAGGTGACCCTGTGCCATCCAGACATTATTCCTAGGGAGCATGTAATCCCAAATGAGAGCTTGAAGGTGGCAGGGATTGAGGGGCAGGTGATCTCACTGCCAGTAGCTGAGGTACCTGTGAGCTTTCAAGGCTGGAGGGGAGTTTGGCGGCTAGCGATTTCATCGACTCTGCCAGCAGCCGTGCTCGTGGGAAATGACCTGGCTGAACATGTGAAACGGGTGCTAGTGATTACACGCTCACAAGCTAACACAGGGACAGTTCAGGGGGGTACTGATGAGCCCGAGACGGAAGCAGAGGGGAGTTCCGAAGCTGTGGTGGAAACTTTAACCACAGACAGCCGATTTGGTCAAGAGCAAAAGGCAGACGCCACTCTCCAAAAGTGTTTTGAACAGGTGACAGACGCCCAGCTAACACCTGAAACCCCAGTGAGATTTCGAGAGGAAAAGGGGATTTTATATAGAGAGACCCTGAGGAATATCTCAAAAGGGGGAGATGGGATCAGAAGTCAGCTAGTGGTACCTGAAAAGTATCGCCCCATGATCTTACAAAGGGGGCACTCTGACATGTTTGCTGCGCACTTAGGCGTGAACAAAACACAGCAGAGAATCACACAGAATTTTTACTGGCCTGAAATAGGGAAGCAGATCAAGGAGTTCTGTAAACAATGTGATGTGTGTCAGAGGCAGGGGAATAACCGTGACAGGACCAAAGCAAAGTTGTGCCCTTTGCCTGTGATTGACACTCCATTCAAATGCATAGGGGTGGATATTGTGGGACCTTTGCCCAAGGCCACAAAGAGGGGGAACAGGTTCATTCTCACCATTGTGGACCATGCCACGAGGTACCCTGAAGCCATTCCCTTGACTAACATTGAAACTAACACAGTGGCAGATGCCTTGGTGGGGTATATGTCCAGGATGGGATTTGCCTCAGAAATAATCACAGATTTGGGCGCATCGTTCACATCGAAGCTCATGAAACGCTTATGGCAAATCTGTGGAATTAAACACAAGGAAACCACTGCCTATCACCCTGAAAGTAATGGGTTAACGGAGAAGTTCAATGGGACTCTAATGCGCATGATTAGGGCTTACTTGGCAGAGAATCCAAACAATTGGGACCAGAAGCTGCAATCCCTTTTGTTTGCTTATCGATCAGTGCCACAAGCCAGCACCGGGTTCAGTCCGTTTGAACTCTTGTTTGGGAGAAGGGTGAAAGGGCCCCTTGATTTGATCAAACAAAATTGGGAGCAGATCACCCAGGATGACCCACAAGACGTTGTAACATATATAGACTCTTTAAGGAATGACCTAAAGAGAAACCTAGAGCTAGCAGCAGAGACCCTGCAAGCTCAAAAGGTCAGAAAGAAAGCTTGGGATGACCAGGAAGGCAGGGAGAGGCGCTTTAACCCAGGGGAGGAAGTGCTTTGGCCTAGGCCCTACAAAGAGAACAAACTGCAGCTGGGTAGCCCAGAAATAAAAGACTTGGGTCACATAGTAGGGGGAGGAGTGATAAAACCCCTAGAGGCCAAAATAGAAGCAGTTCGTGATTGGCCTAGACCCAACACCAAGAAAAAGGTCAAATCATTTCTTGGGTTGGTGGGCTACTACAGAAAGTTCATCCCGAGGTTTAGCGAGATTGCGGCTCCGCTGACCGATCTGACGAGGAAGAAGACTGATGACCGCATCCCGTGGACCAGCGACTGTGAGGAGGCGTTCCAGAGGTTGAAGGAGGCCCTCATCAATTATCCAGTGCTGCGTGCTCCAGACTTCGACCGGGAGTTCATCATCTACACCGATGCGTCTAACAGCGGGGTAGGAGCAGTTCTTTGCCAGGAGGATGAGAATGGTGACCAGCATCCAGTGTCCTACCTGAGTAGGAAGCTCCAGAAAGGTGAGAGACATCTGGCAACCGTGGAAAAGGAGTGCCTGGCCATAGTCTACGCGATCCAGAAGGCCAAGCCTTACATCTGGGGAAGACATTTTGTTCTGTGCACTGACCATTCACCACTGCAATGGTTAAAGACAATGAAAACCCACAATAGTAAACTTATGAGGTGGGCTTTAAACCTGCAAGACTATGACTTTGAAGTGAAGGTGGTCAGAGGGTCAGTGAACTGTGTTGCTGACGCCTTGTCAAGAAGACCCGAAGAATGAAGACGGCGAAAGGAACATGGACTATGTATATATTTTGGTGACCAAAGGTTAAATGTATCTGTTTATTAAACATGCCTGGTTTGTATGAATAAAGGTATCTGGATGTATTGTAAATGGTAAATGTTTAAATGCCTAATTGAGATGTTTATCCTAGAGTAAGTATGGTATTGTATGTTATTGTATAAATGTTTTTGTATGTTTTGGATCCAGGTTGTTTTTTGGAGAAAAGCACCTTAGCTTTCCCCCTACAAAACAACTTATAAAGAGGGGAGGTGTTACATACAGCACTGATGTTACCTGTCTGTCATGGGTTGGAGGGAAAGTTCCATCCTATGGGGAGTGGAAGGCGGGACATCAGGAGGAGGGGCTGTACTGTATATATATGTGGAGTTTGTGAGGAGAGCTGAAGGAGACCTGAGAGAAGAAGCTGGAGTGGGAGTCTGTGTGTCAGACAGGGTACTACTGTGTGTCAGTCAGTACCAACCTGATAGGTTCAGGTGTCCGTATGGTTAGCCAGAACTGATAGGTTCAGGGTCTGTGCTTTATTTAAAGGTGTTCTGTGTGAACCAAACTGGTGTATGTATGACTGAGACTAAGCCACGTTACTGTATCCTATTCACTTGATCATTTTATTTTCCCTGTGTGTTATTTAAATAAACCTTATTCCTTTGTTAGTTAAAAATCCATTCCTGGTCTGTGTGACTCCTTACAGGGAATGGTTGGTGGCAGCTTAGTGAAACTGTGGCATATCCCAGTAGGTCTGGGTTTGTCACAATATCTTCCAGTGCCAGCCTTAGTAACAACCAAATGAGGCTTAGCTGCCTTTGAAACGAAGGGTTTCCAACTGTGTGTAGAACTGATAAAGGCAGTGCATTCTTCATCCTGCAGATTCTCCCCTATCAGTTCTTGGAGAGGAAGATTTTAAGAGAAGCAGCAGGATTAATATGTTTGTTTTTGCTCACATAATCATACGATGGATTAGAAGACCCAATGTTGACTGTCAAACAGGCCCGAGGAAGAGAAGGATTCCCCATGCTGAGCTGGCACTACCATTAGACAGAGTGAGGGGGCCGTATCAGGCAAGCTGATCCGGCTGATACAAAATAGCAGCAAATTCTTAATCGCTTCATTTCTTATTGTTCTGTTTTTACAATAAAAACAGGGGAAAGGAGTCTGTATCATTTTTCTGCCTCAGGTGTCAAAAGAACTTGAATATTCTTGGCTGGGCATGGACTGCCATTTGCTGATATGCTATGTGGAGTGGGGTGGGAGAGAACATGGGAAAAAAGAACAAAAGGAGAGATTTGCAAAAAAATGGCAAGCTGCAAATTTCTAAATAATTGCTGTACTCTAGTTGGAAACACAATGTTGTTGTTTAGTCATTAAGTCGCGTCCGACTCTTTGTGACCCCATAGACCAGAGCACGCCAGGCCCTCCTGTCTTCCACTGCCTCCCGGAGTTGGGTCAAATTCATGTAGGTAGCTTCGATGACACTGTCCAACCATCTCATCCTCTATCGTCCAATTCAACTCTTGCCTTCACATTTTCCCAACATCAGGGTCTTTTCCAAGGAGTCTTCTCTTCTCATGAGATGGCCAAAGTATTGCAGCCTCAGCTTCAGGATCTCTCCTTCCAATGAGCACTCATGGTTGAGTTCCTTCAGAATGGATAGGTTTGATCTCCTTGCAGTCCAGGGGACTCTAAAGAGTTTCCTCCAGCACCAAGTTCAAAAGCATCAATTCTTCAGCAGTTAGCCTTCTTTATGGTTGAGCTCTCACTTCCATACATTGCTACTGGAAAAACCATAGCTTTGACTATGTGGACCTTGGTCGGCAATGTGATGTCTCTGCTTTTTAAGATGCTGTCTAGGTTTGTCATCACTTTTCTCCCTAGAAATGGACGTCTTTTGATTTCGTGGCTGCTGTCACTATCTGCAGTGATCATGGAGTGCAATAAAGTAAAATCTGTCAATACCTCCATATCCCCTTCTATTTGCCAGGAGGTGATGGGACTAGTGGCCATAATCTTGGTGTTTTTTTTTAATGTTGAGCTTCAGCACTCTCCTCTTTCATCCTCATTAAGAGGTTATTAAATTTCTCCTCACTTTCTGCCATCAGAGTGGTATCATCTGCACATCTGAGATTATTTATATTTCTTCCGGCAATCTTAATTCCGGCTTGAGATTCCTCCAGTCTCTCCCTTTCACATGATGTATTCTGCATATAAGTTAAATAAGCAGGGAGACGATATACAATTTTGTCGCACTCCTTTCCCAGTTTTGAACCAATCAGTTGTTCCATATCCAGTTCTAAATGTTGCTTTCTGTCCCACATATAGATTTCTCAGGAAATAGATAAGGTGACCAGGCATTCCCATTTATTTAAAAACTTGCCATAGTTTGCTGTGGTCCATACAGTCAAAGGCTTTTGTGTAGTCAATGAAGCAGTTTTTCTGGAACTCCCTGGCTTTCTCCATAATCCAGTGCATGTTAGCAATTTGGTCTCTAGTTCCTCTGCCTCTTTGAGATTGTACTTCTGGGAGTTCTTGGTCCACATACTGCTGAAGCCTGCCTTGTAGGATTTTGAGCATAACCTTGCTAGCGTGGGAAATGAGTGCAATTGTACGGTAGTTGGAGCATTCTTTGGCACTGCCCTTCTTTGGGATTGGGATGTAGACTGATCTTTTGCAATCCTCTGGCCACTGCTGAGTTTTCCAAATTTGCTGGCATATTGAGTTTAGCACCTTAACAGCGTCATCTTTTAAGATTTTAAACAGTTCTACTGGAATGCCATCACCTCCACTGACCTTGTTGTTAGCCATGCTTTCTAAGGCCCACTTGACTTCACTCTCCAGGATGTCTGGATCAAGGTCAGCAACCACACTATCTGGGTTGTCTGGGACATCCAGGTCTTTCTGCTATAATTTCTCTGTGTATTTTTGCCACCTCTTCTTGATGTCTTCTGCTTCTGTTAGGTCCCTACGATTTTTGTCCTTTATCATGTCCATCTTTGCACAAAATGGTCCTTTAATATCTCCAATTTCTTGAACAGATCTCTGGTTTTTCCTTTTCTATTATTTTCCTCTATTTCTTTGCACTGTTCATTTAAGAAGGCCTCTTGCCTCTCCTTGCTATTCTTTGGAAATCTGCATTCAATTTTCTGTAACTTTCCCTATCTCCCTTGCATTTTATTTCCCTTCTCTTCTCTACTATTTGTAAGGCCTCATTGGACAGCCACTTTGCTTTCTTGCCTTTCCTTTTCTTTGGGATGGTTTTTGTTGCTGCCTCCTGTATAATGTTACAAGCCTCCATCCATAGTTCTTCAGGCACTCTGTCCACCAAATCGAGTTCCTTAAATTTGTTCTTCACTTCCACTGTTTATTCATAAGGGATTTGGTTTAGATTATATCTGACTAGCCCAGCAGTTTTTCCTACTTTATTCAGTTAAAGCTTGAGTTTTGCTATGAGAAGCTGATGATCAGAGCCACAATCAGCTCCAGGTCTTGTTTTTCCTGACTGTATAGAGCTTCTCCATCTTTGGCTGCAGAGAAATCTGATTTCGGTATTGCCCATCTGGTGATGTCTATGTGTAGAGTCGCCTATTGTATTGTTGGAAAAGACTGTTTGTGTTTGTGATGACCAGCTTGTTCTCTTGACAAAACTCTATTAGCCTTTGCCCTGCTTTGTTTTGAACTTCAAGGCCAAACTTATATGTTGTTCCTTTTATTTCTTGACTCCCTACTTTAGCATTCTAGTCCCCTAGAATGAGAAGAACATCTTTCTTTGGTGTCAGTTCTAGAAGGTGTTGTAAGTCTTCATAGAATTGGTCAATTTCAGCCTCTTCAGCATCAGTTGTTTGATGCATAAACTTGGATTACTGTGATGTTGAATGGTGTGCCTTAGATTTGTATTGAAATCATTCTATCATTTTTGAGATTGTATCCCTGTACAGCTTTTCCCACTCTTTTGTTGACTATGAGGGCTACTCCATTTCTTCTATGGGATTCTTGCCCACAATAGTAGATATGATAATCGTCTGAATTAAATTTGCCCATTCCCATCCACTTTAGTTCACTGATATCCAGGATGTCAAAGTTTATTCTTGCCATCTCCTGTTTGACCACATTCAGCTTACCAAGGTTCATAGACCTTACATTCCAGGTTCCTATGCAGTCTGAATTAAATTTGCCCATTCCCATCCACTTTAGTTCACTGATATCCAGGATGTCAAAGTTTATTCTTGCCATCTCCTGTTTGACCACATTCAGCTTACCAAGGTTCATAGACCTTACATTCCAGGTTCCTATGCAGTATTTTTTTCCAACAACACAAGAGGCGACTCTATACATGGAAATCACCAGATGGGCAATATCGAAATCAGATTGATTATATTCTCTGCAGCCAAAGATGGAGAAGCTCTATACAGTCAGCAAAAACAAGACCTGGAGCTGACTGCGGTTCTGATCATCAGCTTCTCATAGCAAAATTCAAGCTTAGACTGAAGAGATTAGGAAAAACCACTGGGCCACTCAGGTATAATCTAAACCAAATCCCTTATGAATACACAGTGGAAGTAAAGAACAGATTTAAGGAACTAGATTTGGTGGACAGAGTGCCTGAAGAACTTTGGATAGAGGCTCGTAACATTGTCCAGGAGGCAGCAACGAAAACCATCCCAAAGAAAAGGAAATGCAAGAAAGCAAAGTGGCTGTCCAACGAGGCCTTAGAAATAGCAGAGAGGAGAAGGGAAGCAAAATGCAAGGGAGATAGGGAAAGTTACAGAAACTTGAATTCAGACTTCCAAAGAATAGCAAGGAGAGACAAGAGGGCCTTCTTAAATGAACAATGCAAAGAAATAGAGGAAGATAACAGAAAAGGAAAGACCAGAGATCTGTTCAGGAAAATTGGACATATTAGAGGAACATTTTGCGCAAAGATGAACATGATAAAAGACAAAAATGGGAGGGACCTAACAGAAGCAGAAGACGTCAAGAAGAGGTGGCAAGAATACACGGAGGAATTATATCAGAAAGATGTGGATATCCCGGACAACCCAGACAATGTAGTTGCTGACCTTGAGCCAGACATCCTGGAGAGCGAAGTCAAGTGGGCCTTAGAAAGCCTGGCTAACAACAAGGCCAGTGGAGGTGATGGCATTCCAGTTGAACTATTTAAAATCTTGAAAGATGATGCTGTTAAGGTGCTACATTCAATATGCCAGCAAGTTTGGAAAACTCAGCAGTGGCCAGAGGATTGGAAAAGATCAGTCTACATCCCAATCCCAAAGAAAGGCAGTGCCAAAGAATGCTCCAACTACCGTACAATTGCACTCATTTCACACGCTAGCAAGGTTATGCTCAAAATCCTCCAAGGTAGGCTTCAGCAGTATGTGGACCGAGAACTCCCAGAAGTACAAGCTGGATTCCGAAGAGGCAGAGGAACTCGAGACCAAATTGCTAACTTGCGCTGGATTATGGAGAAAGCCAGAGAGTTCCAGAAAAATATCTACTTCTGCTTCATTGACTATGCGAAAGCCTTTGACTGTGTGGACCACAGCAAACTATGGCAAGTTCTTAAAGAAATGGGAGTGCCTGACCACTTTATCTGTCTCCTGAGAAACCTATATGTGGGACAGGAAGCAACAGTTAGAACTGGTCATGGAACAACTGAGTGGTTCAAAATTGGGAAAGGAGTACGGCAAGGCTGTATATTGTCCCCCAGCTTATTTAACTTATATGCAGAATACATCATGCGGAAGGCTGGACTGGAAGAAACCCAAGCCGGAATTAAGATTGCCGGAAGAAATATCAACAACCTCCGATATGCAGATGATACCACTCTGATGGCAGAAAGTGAGGAGGAATTAAA
Source organism: Pogona vitticeps (assembly GCF_051106095.1). NCBI lineage: Eukaryota > Metazoa > Chordata > Lepidosauria > Squamata > Agamidae > Pogona > Pogona vitticeps. Next base: position 334,202,347 of record NC_135783.1, on the reverse strand, counting down.
GAACCTTGTAATGAGAGTGAAAGAGGAGAGTGCAAAAAACGGTCTGAAACTCAACATCAAAAAAACTAAGATCATGGCCACTGGTCCCATCACCTCCTGGGAAATAGAAGGGGAAGATATGGAGGCAGTGTCAAATTTTATCTTCCTGGGCTCCATGATCACTGCAGATGGAGACAGCAGCCCTGAAATTAAAAGGCGCCTTCTTCTTGGGAGGAAAGCGATGACAAATCTGGACAGCATCTTGAAAAGCAGAGACATCACCTTGCCAACAAAAGTCCGAATAGTCAAAGCTATGGTTTTTCCTGTCGTGATGTATGGAAGTGAGAGCTGGACCATAAAGAAAGCAGACCGCCGAAGAATTGATGCCTTTGAATTGTGGTGCTGGAAGAGGCTCTTGAGAATCCCCTGGACTGCAAGGAGAACAAACCTATCAGTTCTAAAGGAAATCAACCCTGAGTGCTCACTGGAAGGACAGATCCTGAAGCTGAGGCTCCAGTACTTTGGCCATCTAATGAGAAGAAAAGACTCCCTGGAAAAGACCCTGATGTTGGGAAAGTGTGACGGCAAGAGGAGAAGGGGACGACCGAGGATGAGATGGCTGGACAGTGTCTGCGAAGCAACCAACATGAACCTGACACAACTCCGGGAGGCAGTAGAAGACAGGAGGGCCTGGCGTGCTCTGGTCCATGGGGTCACGAAGAGTCGGACACGACTAAACGACTAAGCACACATGCAGTATTTTTCTTACCAGCATCCTTTTGGCTTTGGCCCAAACACGTCATTAGCTGTGGAGCTACTTGTCCTTGTCCTCCGCTCTTCCTCAGTAGCATGTTGGATGCCTTCCGACCTGAGGGGCTCATCTTCCAGCGTCATATCTTTTAGTCTTTTGTTTCTGTCTATGGGGTTTTCTTGGCAAAGATGCTGGAGTGGCATGCCAGTTCCTGCTCCAGGTGGATTGCATTTAGTCGGAACTCTCCTCTATGACCTATCCATCCTGGGTGTCCCTGCACAGCATAGCCCATAGCTTCTCTGATTTACTCAAGCCCCTTCGCTACTACAAGGTAGCAATCTGTGAAGGGGGAAACACAATACATCTCACCCAAATAACACTGTAACCATGTGATTTATGTGCCTATAGGACCTGCTGTCTGCGAGCTAATTGCAGAGGGCAGTCTCCAAAATTCCTGATCTCCTTTCCCATCATTCTATTTTTTAAAATAAAACTTACAAGATAATCCTTCCAGCACCTTCAAACACAGAAACATCATCTGGCAGCTGTTCAGAATGAAGAGTGTTCTCTGTAAAGTAGAACACTGAGCCATCCTGTAATGGAACAAAGTGTTTCTAAGCCTGGTGAGCACCTCAAAATTGTCTCTGCACAGTTTCATAATAAGATATAGATTGCAGCCTTCTTTTTTAGGCCAAGGAGAGACATGATCTGTCACTGAATTTTTCCATGGGTTTAATTTCCTTTCAGTGCTATCTTTATGGCCTCTGTGAGTGTGTTTATAGATGTATACAGATCTGGTTAATTCCATAATCTTGAACTTTTTAAAAAATATACATGTTGGACCTGAAGGCTTGAGAAATTCCTTTTTTGGGGGGGGGTTCAAAGTTGTTTCAAGGAAAAAAACTTATCTAAGCTGGGGCTGGAGCTAGGATTTGCATGAAGATTTCTTCTACCTGCTGGACGATTCTGTTTCACTGGATGAATCATCAATGACTCATATTTTCTCACTACTTCCTTCACCCCTCTTCTGGCTAAACCATGGCTGAATGAATTTTCCCAGTGGAGAAAAATAAGCTGCATCCCATATATGCACGCTGATGAAGATACGGCCCTCCAAATATTGTTGACCCAAAACTATGATGCATCACCACTACCTATGCTAACTAGAGTTGATGAGTAGAGGTGTGGAGTTTTATATGTGTTTTTTTTATTTCAATTCCTAGAAATTCCCTCGACAGCTATGTGCACTCTTGTCCAAAAACACATAGCTGCACATCTCTATTGATAGGTTTTGCCATCCAGCAACACCCTGCCTTATATATATTGCCACACCGCATATCTCCTGCTTGAAATGCTCAATAGTTTAATACCTAATTATCATAAATAATTTAGCAAACAGCTTAAAGGATGGAAAGTAAACAAAGCCCCTCATTTCCAACAGTATCTTTCATCACGCCGTGCAGCTAGAGAACTCTGAGCAAATATTAAGACAATTAATAAATGCTAGCACGTCAGTCACATAAGAAGTGCCGTCTTTTAATTATGCACACGCGCTTCCTTTCTTTGGGATGAGGGAACACAACTGAATCCTTCCTTTGTGAAGGTCACCCTTTGATTTCAGGACGATTTCCCCACAGTACTGGAGTTCAAACTTACTTTGATGCCGCCTACAGGGCCTGTTCTTCCCACTCTAGCCACTGTTGTCAATGAATGAATTGCTATCTTCCTGTCTCAGTGGAGCACTTTAAAAATAACCTTTGAATAACCTCCAGTAATTGGATTATAATTGACTTTTGTGCAAATGCTTGTAGATACTGGTTGAATCATTGTGAGTGGTACCACATGGGATTTTTTTCACAACATATGATATTTGTTATAGAAGATTTGGTTCCTTCTTTTAATATTAATGATGATGATGATGATGATAATTCCGTCCAACTTTCTACTCCGAAGGTGGTTTACAATGACATGTAAACATAAAACATAACCAACCAACAACAAAGAAATCAAGCATAAAAAACAGCAGACGTTTGCTTATTTCTCTCAAAATGCCCATCCTCCTTTACTGTTGAAACCTCAAAGCTCTTAACAATGATAAATATAAAGCAAACAAAAACAAAAACAAAGCAGACATACCCAACCAAGTTTGCTCTAGAGCAGAGATTCTCAAACTGAGGTCCCAAGATGTTATTCAACTACAATTCCCAGCAGCCTTCACTACTGTATGTGCTGGCCAGGATTTCTGAGAGTCGCAGTCCATCTGGGGACCCACATTTGAGAACCACTGCTATGAGGTGCAGTCCAGATATCGAGGAGGGAAAAAAACATTCAAAGTATCAATGAGACTAGGAAGGGCAGTGATTAAGATATTAGGAAAGATTATCAAGTGTAAGGATGGACACCAAGACCATCCACACTCTTGTGTTCCTGATCTGCATGTTTGAGTGTGATAGCTGGATAGTTAAGAAAGCTGACAGAAAATAATTTGATTTGTTTGAAGTATGGTGCTGGAGGAGAACTTAACGGATACCCTGGACTGCCAGAAAGACAAACAAGTGGATCCTAGATCAAATCAGGGTCACTGGGAGGTTGGACAGTGTCACCAAAGCTACCAACATGAATTTGACCCAACTCCGGGAGGCAGTGGAAGAGAGGAGGGCCTGGAGTGCTCTGGTCCATGGGGTCAGGAAGAGCCGGACACGACTTAACGAGTAAACAACAACAACAAAAAGATCAAATCAAGCCTGAACTATCTCTGACAGCAAAAATGCTGACACTGAGACTGTCCAACTTGGGGCATATCATGAGAAGGTAAGATTTTCTGAAAAAGACAAAAATGCTGGGAAAGGTGGAAGGCAGCAGGAAAAGGGAAGACCATTTATGACACAGACTGACTCCCTAAAGGAAGTCGAAGGCTTGAGTTTACAAGAGCTGAGCAGGGCAGTCCCCATAAGCTGGAGGCAACTTGATGGCACATAACAACAGATGGGCAGTATAAAACTTACATGAATGAATGAATGAATGAATGAATGAATGAATAAATAAATAAATAAATAAATAAATAACAACAAAACAACCAAATGCCTGTACAAGACCTGACAATACGTGTGTGGGGGAAATGCCATTTTATGGAGGCAAAAAGGGTTCATGGACACAGTCACACACACACTCCTTTACCTCCTCAGTGTTTGTAAAGCTAGTCAGAGCGGTTGCTTCCCCCATTTACTGCTTCCCTGACACAATTTTGTTGTTCTGTCAGAAAGGACTTCTTCGTTATTTGTCCCAGCCAATCGGGAATGACATCATACAGGGTTGAAAAATTTCCACGAATCCAGGGGGCATTGTTCCTCCTCTGTTTTCCTTTGGAGTACAATGCCCCCCTCCCCGCCAGCACTGTGCCTGGTACCTGGTTAAATAACAAATTTTTTCCTTCCGAACTGCAAAATGTGTGTCCTAAAGAAATCAGGGATGGGAGGTGTGATATGCCCTCTAAATAAGCTCCCATTGGTTGGTTGCCTGAAACCTTAAATGTCCCCCCCACACACACACTTATATATTTTTTAAAACAAACAGGAAAGGGCTTGCCTGCTTGCAGTTCTGGAGTAGAATCACAATTTTGCAAATTGAACAATCATGGTTTCTGACTGAGGAGCAAAATCTGGAGTTTCTGGGTCAGGGATGCTGAGGGCACCACAACAATGGTTGTTGACTATGCTAACTGTGGGATCCTGGGAACTGTAGTCCTTTCTACATTGTGGTATCTACCCTAACAATGATGCCTCAATGCTCGTAGGGGTATGACTAGAAAAGATTGTTGTATTTGTTATATTTGGAGTCGTTTTGCAGGGGAGGGCTCTTTCATTTTTATGTTTTTCGGGGACTGGTTCTTTCATTTTATATGAAAGGGACTCTTTACTTTCCCACACATGTGTTCCTTGGCATAGCCACAACACCCTTAAAAACCTGTAAAAATTGCTGCAAAAAAGCAAAGGTATAGCAACAGAAAGCCAGCCTGCTCCATAAGCAAGCAAAAAACACATGAGGAAGTAAAATCACCACCAGACCCGTACAGGCTATATTTTATAATTTCAAATTCACACACCCCATAGCACACTCACACAGACTCGAGGTTAGGAACCACTTCTCTGGAACAAAAGCTAGTCCTCTGTGCCCTAGGAGAGGAGGAGAAGGAGGGTGATTCCCTTTTTCCTCCAGGATGCCTGGTTGGGGGGAGGGATGGATGACCATCAACCAGGGCCAGGGTCTGGATCACCCAGAGCCAATTGTTGTGCCTTGCCCCATTGGGACTTGATGGACAGCTGTGAGGATGTCCCTCCACTCCACAGTTGACTATGCTAACTGAAATCCTGGGAACTCTAGTCCAAAATATAACCTTTCTACATTGTGGCATCTAGCCTAACAATGATGCCTCAATGCTCGTAGGGGAGTGTGTGTGTCACTGTGTCCGTGTACTCTTCTTGCCTCCACAAAATGGCATTTCCCACACACACATATTGTCAGGTTTTGTACAGGCATTAGGTTGTGTCCCACCCTGACAAAGAAGCAGTCACTCCAGCATCAGTGGCTGGCGGAGTCAGCCTGTAAATATAAGGAACCGCTATCACAGGAGGGCATACTGACCATTGCTGGAGACAGCCTGACCACAGGGATGGCAACTTTAACTTAACCAAGCTGTGGACAACAAAGAGTTTGAGGTCAGCGACTATAACCAATTCCAAAAGATCTCCTGTATGGAGAATTAGTGCAGGAAAATCGCCCCAGAGGGAGACCACAGCTGCGATACAAGGATATCTGCAAGCGGGATCTGAAGGCCTTAGGAATAGACCTCAACAGATGGGAAACTCTGACATCTGAGCGTTCAGCTTGGAGGCAGGCGTTGCATCACGGCCTCTCCCAATTTGAAGAGACTCTTGTCCAGCAGGCCGAGGCAAAGAGGAAGTCACCAAAGCAGCAAAACCGGGGAGCTGGATAGGGGACAGATTGGATTTGTCTTCAGTGTGGAAGGGACGGTCACTCTCAAATTGGCCTCCTCAGCCACACTAGACGCTGTTCCAAGTCCTCCATACAGAGCACGTTACCATAGTCTTTCAAGACTGAAGGATGCCTACTACTACTAGGACTGCCCCGGGGGAGAGGGACAGGGCAGGAGCTGATATACTTTGTGACTCATTCGCCACCCCAATAAAGCCTGTTGCACTTCTGAGCCGGCTTGGTGAATCAATGGAACCCATCATGGAAGATATAGCCCCATTGCCCAGCACCCAGGGGTAGAGGCAGCAGCAAGAACCAGAACACCCTATCTTTCTTTGGACACAGGTAAGAAGTTGGATTGTTTTAAAGATTTATCTTATGTTTAGAATTCAATATAAACGAATCAGACAGAACACAGCAGGTTTTGGCCAGCAATACGCAGGTAGCAAGTTAGACCCAGCCAGAAGGTTTGGCACAGAATATTTCCTCAGTTAGATCTTCCCCTGGTATTCTAATAAAAGTTTTAAATAAAGAGAAGGTTGTCTCCCATTGGTGCAGCAGCTGCTGCTGCTTTGCTTTCTTCTAATGAAATATTTACTGCGCTGTAATTGCGGTCCGTCCCTCAGGCAGATGGAAAGCAGCAGACTCTGAACAAATATTCTACTATGCCTCAGTGGAGTGTTTGGAAAGGGCGGAAGGGGAATGAAACAGAACTCAGTAGATAACAATTGTTGGATAATGACCTCTTTGAAATTGAGCAGGAAGATTTTCTCTCTAACTGGATTAATTATCTTTGGGAGGAAGGCCTTGAATTACACTTTGCCCCATCGTAACATGCTAATTGTTTCTGTACTCAGAAGATTCCTCATCTAAACCATTGGGGACACATGTCTAGAAAGGGACCACCTGAGTGTTATCGTCCTCTTTTGAGTCTAAAATTTGAACAGTTGTTTTAAAACATCACTTCCTAAGAAGCCCCTGAACCAGAAGCTTGGAATAATTGAACTGTAAAAAGAAACACACTGGCATTAGTAGTTAAAAGGTAAAGGTAAAGGTTCCCCTTGACATTTAGTCAGTTGTGTCCGACTCTAGGGGGCGGTGCTCATCCCCGTTTCCAAGCCGCAGAGCCAGCATTTGTCCGAAGACAGTTTCCATTGTCACGTGGCCAGCGCGGCTATACACGGAACGCTGTTTACCTTCCCACCAAGGTGGTACCTATTTATCTACTCGCATTTACATGCTTTCGAACTGCTAGGTTGGCAGGAGCTGGGACAAGCGACGGGAACTCACTCTGTCGTGTGGATTCGATCTTATGACTGCTGGTCTTCTGACCCTGCAGCACACAGAGGCTTCTGCGGTTTAGCCCGCAGTGCCACCACGTCCCTGGCATTAGTGGTTACTTAACTTTTAAAAAAGCACAACAAGTTTTTTAGTGGTTACTTACCTTCCCTCCAATCAATCAATACTTGATTCTCTTTTCTCATTTCTCCTTTATTTATCTTTATTTTGTTTTCTTGGTTTTCACATTTTCATTTGAAAATTTATGGAACTATGTGTTTTTATCACTATATTGGAAGCCGCTCAGAGTGGTCAGATAGACCAGATGGGTGGGATACAAATCAAATCAAATCAAATCAAATCAAATCAAATCAAATCAATCAATCAATCAATCAATCAATCAATCAATCAATCAATCAATCAATCAATCAATCAATCAATAAAATAAAATTTTAAAAAACCCACGTTTTTTTAGTTCTTGAACAAGTCACTTAATTTTTTTTTACTCGTTTGTTCATAAATGCTCATATTGTGAATGTGTGACTTTTGCTGTTTACTGGTGAAGTGCTTCGCCTGCAGTATTGCAGGCAAGATTCTGTTCACAACCTGGGTTCAATGGTAGCCTTCCATCCTTCCGAGATTGGTAAATGAAATACTGGAGCACTGGAGATGCAATTTGTAGATTGCATAAATAAAGTGTAAACCACCCAGAGAGTGCTTCAAGAATAGCATTTTGCTTTGCTTTATTATTTTTACAGTAATGCTCTTTTCAAAATGGCCCCAAATCACACCCAAGCCCCCCAAATATGGTTCGCCTGGCAGAAAAGTCTTAAAACTGGATGGCTTTGAGGCCTACCTATACCTACCTCTGACTAGCTTTCTGTTGAGAATGAAAACTCCCAACTAGCACTAGGGCAGGAACGGGAAGCTTGGGTAGAGCTAGATCAGTTGAGGCTTTTTCTCCCAAGTAAGCCACATTTAGGTGTCTGCAAGGTGTGTGTATGTCAGGTAGGACTCCCAGAGACAGGAATGATGGGATACATAGTCCATGAAATCTGAAAATCCCATCACTAAAACTATACAAGCAGGGCAGGAGTGGACAGCTATCATTCTCCCCATGTCTTTGTACTAAAGTTCCCATAATCCCTCTCCACTATGATGGCCTGTGCTGACGGGAGTCTTAAAACCTTGAGTGAGTGGATTTATCAAACCCTATGATAAGAAAAGTGTCCTTGGCAGCAATGGAGCAGTTTTGTTTGGGCATGTTCTTGAGATGTTGAGGCAGCGACCTGGAACATGCTATACAACACAGATCGTCTGATGATAAATGGATGCAGTTGTCACAGGTGAATAAGCCCCACAGGCAGGTGCAGGCAGACATATCTTAAATCACCTTGAGAATAGTGTGAGGCATTCCCAGAAGCCAGCTAGAGGAAAGTATTGGAGAATTTGGTTACAGTGAATTCGATGAATTCGCATAGCGATCCTTTTTTGGGATCGCTAATGCGATCGCATACCGATGGTTCCAATGGGCAAAAATCACTTTGCGACGATTCGCATTGCGATATCGGGGGAACAGCTGTTCGGCAGTTCCAAAATGGCCGCCGGAAGACCCAAAATGGCCGCGCGCAGCGTTTTCGCGCCCTGCCCTCACTTACCGAGGGCGCGAAAATGCCTGCGCTATGGAGGAACATCGGTGAACGGTGAGTTTGGGGCCCATTGGAACGCATTAAATGAAGTTTAAAGCGGTCCAATGGGTTTTTCTATTCCGTTTAGCGATGTTTCCGAATAGCGATGGTTAATCCGGAATGGCTTAACCTCGCTATGCGGGGCATCACTGTATTTCCTTTTATGGTTAGCCGAGTATTAGTACAATTAGGTACCGCACAGAGAAAGTGAGAGAATAGCTTAAGTCTCAGTAGCCCACCCCTTTTCACAGTGTCTAGTGCCTTATACAGTGGTGCCTTGCAAGACAAATGCCTCGCAGGACAAAAGAACTTGCAAGACAAATGTTTTTGGCAATGGGGAGGGGGTTGATGACTCACAAGACAAATGTTCCTATGGCCATGCTTCGTAAGAAGATTGTTTTCCATTTTTTTGTTCCTGCCTCATGTTTGCTGATTATAAAATGTTTTTCTATGATGTTTAAAAAGTTAAAGTCTTTTGATTGAATTTTTAAAAATCATCTGCACAATACGTATGGCTTTAAAGAGCACTTAATAAACCCTTTGTAAACCAAATTTGACTTTGTTCTGACTTTTTTTGCCCATAGGAACGCATTAATTAGATTTTAATGCATTCCTATGGGAAAAAATATGTTTCGCAAGATGAATTTTTCGCAAGACAACATTAACTGTGGAACAAATTAAATTCATCTTGCGAGGCGCCACTGTGTGCTAAAAATCACTCTGGAAGCACTTTAAGTAGGAAAATAAAAGAGAACATTTTATCTTTACTTACAGTTGCTGTTTATAGTTATAGCCAATGACTGTAGGAAATAGGAAAATTGAGTGTCCACATGTGGGAGAGACCCTTTCATGATTCCTTTATGCTTAGAAGTCAGGGAGTTTGGGAGGGGGGAGAGAGATTAACAAAGGAAGCAAAGCAAACAAACAGAAAGAGGGGAGGAGCAAGCCAGGGGTGGGGAAAAAAGAACTTTCCGGTAGATTAGTGGGGAAGGGTGATCCCTTTGGGTCAGTGGTTCTCAACCTTGGGTCTCCAGATATTCTTGGAGTACAACTCCCAGAAATCCTGGTTAACACAGCTAGTACTGAAGGCTTCTGGGGATTTTTGTCCCAAAACATCTGGGGACCCAAGTTTGGGAACCACTGCTCCAGGTCCCAAAAGCTCCCACTGATACCCAGTGTTGGAAAGCATGCAAAATTGTTTATTATTTCATCAGAAACCTCCTTCTGGGAAAGAACCCTTGACTTGCTCAAGATGACAGCCACCTGGAGGAATTGCAGAGGCCATTGTTTACCCTGCTGTCTCTAGCAGGAGCAGAGGGGGGGGGGGAAGGAAAGAAAGAAAGGTTTTCAACACATTTCCACTCTGTGGCAAACAGGTACAGCAAAAGATTTATTGGTTATGAAGGATAAGGCACACTGCAGGGCAACGTTAAAAGGAGATGTGGAGAGAATGCCCATAGGAAAACAGACGCATGTGTTCAAAGCGATCTCATTGTCTTCTGCTGAGTTCCTAGAACTGTGATACAGACTTCAGGGTGAGAAGTACAGAGGCGAAAACCTCCTTACGTTAGCACACCCTAGCCAGTTTTAATTTCATTTCAACTACGGATGTGCAGAGGCCTGTCACTCTCTTTAAATTATAAAGATCATTGCTAGGTTTCCAACTGTCCATGTAACTTAGCATATTAGCAAATCCATGTTTTCTTCTTCTCTCTTATTTGGTACATATAAGTGGCAACCTGAATAACAGGGTGGCCACTTAATAATAGTATATCCGCAGGTGGTTTCATGGTACTGAGTAATGTGTGAAACAGTTTGTGGCAGCTACGCCGTGGGCAACTTGACTTCCCCTATAGTTGACTCCTTCTGGCTTCGGTGGCTGTTTATTCAGGCCATGATGACACCCATCCCACAAAAGGCTGTGAATTTGGAATCAGTGCTTCCAGTGTAGCAGAAATTGCAAATTTTGGTACTAGACAGACCGTTGCAGTGATCCAGCATAACTCTTCATATGTCTGATGAAATGGACTTGTCTACGAAAGCTGACATCAGAAAATATAAAAATTAGTCTTTAAGGTGTTATCACATTTTTGCCTCTTTTTTATTTTTTATTTTTATTTTGTTTTCACCTATAATGCTTGCACAGACTAACATGGTTATTAACTGTTCTACAACTTCATATGTCTGTATTTTATTTTATTTTATTTTATTATTTTTATCTTCATTCTGTTCATGTTCTTAATTCTATTCCTTTTAATATGGAGAGCCACCATGTTCCCCTTATCCTGAGAAAGGTGGTCTATAAATAAAACAAAGAAATAAAATAAAATAAATGTCCATAAGATAATTTTTAGGTTGGATAGGTGTGAAGCACCATCCCCATGACAAATGCATGGGGAGCATGATCATTTTCTGGCCAGTAGGAAGGAGAAAACCTTGCACTTTCTTCATGTTGGAAGATTTTCCTGGAAGCATCACCTCTTAACACCTATCTGTCATGAATGCCTTTTAATTGGCTGTTTCTCTACTTTCTCATTGTCCCAAAGAAATGAGCTACTGCTGTTAGTCAGTCTTGTATTTCCTTTTGACTTGTTATCGTCCCTTGAGGATGGGCTATAGTCCCTCCTCAGACTGGGTCCTGCTGGAACTATTTCAGCTTTGTATGCTGCCTCTGGTCAATTTGGCTGGGAGGGACCTTTCTGCTCTGGGGTGACTGTCAATCAATCCAGCAGTAACCAATTGTTCCTTCTTTGCCTCTGATTTTGAAGAGAGCCACAACTCTTTCCTTAAGCACCTTTTGATGAAAGTAAGTCATGCAGTTAGAATGAAGTCTGCAGGAACCTGCTGAGGCCTGACACTGTAAGCAGTCGTTTTAGTACAGTATGTTCTTTTGATCTTTTCAATTGTGAGTAAATGAAACCTTTTTTTATTCTTTCTCTTACTAATGTCTCAGGGTGAGTTATTGAGACTGTTGATGAGAAACAAAGGGGCTGGTCTACTCTGTGGATACTTGAAGTGAATTCCACTCTGAAGTCCCTGCAGTTCTGCTGCAGAGCTGGTAGATTTTTATTCAAAAATTTAAAACTCTGAAATATTTCCTTCATTCTGGCACATGGTGAGCTATATAGATTAAGAATACAGTGGTGCCCCGCATAGCGACGATAATCCGTGCAGCCAAAATCGTTGCTATATGGATTCGTCGCTATGCGAAATAAAAAAGCCCATAGGAATGCATTAAAACCTGTTTAATGCGTTCCTATGGGCAAAAAACTCACATTTATGCGAAAATCCTCCATACGGCCACCATTTTCGTTGCCCTGTAAAAGAGAAATCAGGGCGAAAACACAGCGGGCAGCCATTTTGCCATCTTCTCTGCTCCAGCCCCTCCCCCTCCCCGCCTCACAGCTGATCGGCGCTGGTCTTAGAAGCTTCCCCAGGCTTGCCCAGCAGGTAAACAGGCAGTGGAAATGCACTGGGGAAGCCTCTGAAACCTGCGCTTTGCCGGGGTGTGTGGGTGTGTGGGTGTGGCAGGGGCTCTTTTCTGGGATGGATTCCTCGCAAGAAGATTGTGGGCCCCGCCGATCAGCTGTGCGAAAACGGGGCATTTGCGATGATGGCTTCCCCCCTATCATCGCAAACGCCCCGTTTTCGCACAGCTGATCGACGGCCCTTTGCGAAGATCGCGCGGCCCTGCCGATCAGCTGTGCAAAAATGGGGTGTTTGTGATGATGGGGGGGGGAGCCATCATCGCAAAGCGATTTCATTGGCAAGAAAATAGAAAGTCCACAGCCACATCATAGGGTTAGGTAAGGAAAGCAGCAATCATATGCACCAAAGAATCATTAGAAAAGTTTTGCTCTGCACTGTACAGGAGTTAAAATGTGCCAAACCTGTTTTGTGGTGAGGTTCAGAATCTCAGATAGCTCCTGCCAAGTGCAAAATAAAATCTGGAATAGATTCACAGAACTGCCATGACTTTTGCAGAAAAACACAGGTGTACAAATAAAATATGCACAGTTTATTCACCACATATCTTTGAACAATTCAGTTGGGTTCTCTGTCCCCTCAATGTGATCAATGTAATGCAAATGGGAGACCATATCTCCCTGTCTTCTATGTAATGTGTGAAATTGCCCTTTGTTACTTAAAAGGGAAGAGTTTTAATGCTGGTATTTTGAAACCTGAGCAATTAATAACAGAATTTGGAAAAGTAACCTTTTGGAGCTCACCTGTATTCTGAAAAAGTTACTTTTCCAAGTTCTGATTAAGATCAACAACAAATATACATATTCAAGGAAAGCACGAAAAAATGTATGCTTAGAAAAAAGAAAGTTATGAACAAGAGTCTAAAACAACAGACTGCAGAAACAGAAGGGCAGAGCCCCCCTAACAGAGCCATGGGCTTAACAGATGAACAGAAAGAAAAGAGATACAGCAAGCAGCCTGCACCCACAAGCCGTCTGTGAGCCAGAGCAGGCCTACATCAGTGTGTGCACCAATGAAGAATTGGTCACAGCTCCAGAGCAATCCTGGGCTCTGCAGAATTGCAGAAAAAATTATATCAGAATGACAGGTCTCTCTTGCTCAACCAGATCAGCACCCAGAACATGTGAGTCAGATGGATCTTTGGACATAGGCTGAAGTTCTTGTTCAACATGTCCCCACTCAGGGTGACAAAAGGACACCCACCCAGCTCTTACCTGAACTCAGAGGTCCCCAACCCCTGGTTGACGACCCGGCAGCAGTCCATGGCCTCAGACACAGATCTTCTACCTCGCTGTGAGCGCCGTCACTTGCATGTGCACAAGCGCATTCTGTCCCCTGCGAGTGCTCTGTGTACATGCACGTGAGTGCCCCCATGAGCATGACATGCACATGTGCACGCGCAAGCTCCGCGCTCCCCCTGTGGATCCTTAAAAAGGACCCCATGACACAGCCTGAACCCAGACTGGGACGGATCAAGGGCATTGGTCTCCTCCAGGAGAGCCTGAAACTGATCGACCACCACTCCCTCCACCATAAAGGAGATATTGGCAACTGGACAATAGTTGTTAATATCATCAGCCACCAGATTGTTTTTTTCCCGGATAGGCTTAATGAATGTCTCCTTGAGGGCAAGGGGGACCCTGCCCTCGAGGAGAGACCTATTAATAATAGCCTCTGCCGACTCAGTTGTTATCGGCCTGGCTGATTTCAAGAGCCAGGCCGGGCAAAGATCTAGTGAGGAGGTGGTGACCCTGCAGTGATCAAGGACTCTGTCAACCTCCACTGATGGCTGAAATTGTGTTAAAATTTCCAGGCAAGACAATGCGCTGGACGTCTCAGCTCGATCCACTGATAAAGAGGAGATCTCTAGGTCCCGGTGGATGGCCTCCGGTTTTTGTTTAAAGAAGGCCGCAAATTGGGGACCCATGCATGAGAACCACTGCAGAAGAGGCAAAATAACCTTCAATAATGGCATCAAATGCAAAACTTTTCATTAGCCATCCAAATACAGGCGGGCTCATACAAACAAATGTCCAGCCAGCTGGTTGGGCCAGAGGGAAGGTGCACCATAGAATGATTGTGTGAGAGACAGGCTCTTTGCTTATGGTGCCCCACTGAACTTCCAAAATCATCACCACATGCATTAAACCCCCTTCCGGTGTTGCAGGTTGAAACCAGGTAAGGATTGAAGCATGATTGGGAGGGGTGTGCGTGCTCAATCCCAACTCCCACATTTCCATCCTACCCAGACATCAAATGGAACTTTGTAGATGATGAGGTTCTCCAGTAGGGCTGGGGTAAGCACTTTTAGCTGAACAAACGTACAGCGCTTCCATGAATGGGAGCTTTGCCTTATGAGAAATTGGCCTCTTTTGGGTTGGGTTGGGGAGTAACTATGAAAAAGTGTTTGCCCTTTATTGGTTAATGTTTGCCCTTCATTGGTTACGATTCTGTAGTTCCTGCTTGTGCAGAACTGCAACATCAGGGCATGGTACCCAAGAGTATAATGTGAAGGACTTAATCGGCATAAAGCAGTGCTAGAGAAAGAACTGTACATCGGGGGAGGGGGAGTTGAAAGAAGGAAGAGAATGAAGCTTTCTGTCTAGGGAATCAAGGCTATAAATAAAGAGCTGATATGAAATGGAGCCTGGAAAAATAGCGGCTGGGCTCGGTTTTATGGTTACTCACATCTCAGTAAATCTCAGAGTAACTCCAGAGCTGCGTGATGGAAGAGCAGTCGGCATGTTTATCGATTGCTTCTTTATTTAGTTTCCCGAGCGGTGGAATCCTGGCACGAGGGTTTCTTTTCCCATCACCACAATGACTTATACAACTGTCAGAATGAACAAAAACATATATGAATTTCTGGAGGCAGATAAGTTGGTTGGGAGAGAGAGGGACGTTGGGGGGACTAAATAGATGTGGATTTGTGTTAGGATATGAGGAAGGCAAGGTGTTCTGAGCCATGCTATGGATGCAGGCCACAGCCTGGAAGTAGCTACTTACAAATATCACAATTACTAGCAGCTGCTAATTGGGGTGGGGCAATGAAGGCAGGAAGAAAATACTGTGTATGTCATAAAGTAACATAGCCAGTAACATAATGTAACATAGCCAGAGGGACGTGGTGGCAGTAGAGGGACGTGGTAGAGCTGCAGGTTACAGCACAGAAGCCTCTGTGCTGTAAGGTCTGTAGATCTTCAGCTGTAAGATCAAATCCACATGACGGAGTGAACCCCCGTCCCTTGTCCTAGTTCCTGTCAACCTAGCTGTTCGAAAGCATGCAAATGCGAGTAGATAAATAAGGACCACCTCAGTTCTGTGACCACGGAAGATTGTCTTCGGACAAATGCTGGCTCTATGTCTTGGAAACGGGGATGAGCACCGCCCCCCTAGAGTTGAACATGACTGGACAAAAATTGTCAAGGGGAACCTTTACCTTTACCTAACATAGCCAGTAACAACAACGTTTTCTCATTGGCATAATGAGTAATGCTTTCAGGTTACTTCCAAAGACATCACTCTTTAAGGGAACATTTAATACCACATCTAGAGATACTTTCACTGGATTTTCAATTTTCATGCCATCTTCTTATTAATCTCAAGCTGTGTTCAAAAATGTAATAGAAAGTGACAAAAGCCAATGAGCAATGCATCAAATAACAGGAGATACTTTTTTCAGCCCTATAACAAGTGCTGACAAGAGACTAATTGTTCAAACACTGAGGTAACTGATGGGAACAAAGCACACTTCAAAAGGAACTTCCTGAACTCTGCTGCACAGAGATGTACTTCCTTTACAATATAGATGTACCTACCACATGAGCCACAGGTATGGATGCTCAGAGATGTATCCGGTGCATTTTTCTTTTCCTCCTGTGGGAAAAAAGTTTTGTTGTCCTCTGATTTCCTCTGTCTCTGGGAGCAGTTGAGAAGTGTGTGATTCTCCAGATATTATTAGAGTGCATTTCCTATCAGCCATCGCCGTTGGCTCTGCTACCTAGGGCTAATAGAAGTTGTAGTCCAACAGCATCTCAACAGGTATTCCCACCCTGCTTTAATGTCATGTATGTACCAGGTTCTGATTTCAACCTTCCTACATACCAAGCCAGTTCAGACACCCTTTGATGTATGACAAAGCTGTCTTACTTTGCCTAATGGCAGGGCTGGCTGAAGGAGGGGGTTGCTTTGTGATCAAAGGAAGATGGGCACATCATCCCAAAATTTTCAGGGTGAATCCTTCCTGCTCCAATCACAAGCCAGCTATGAGGCTGGCCATGAAGTGGATGGGGCTGGCCATGAAGTGGATGTTTGCATGAAGTGGATGATGAGGACCAACTAGAAAACAATAAACTTTCCATTATGTTGCTCATAAAAATGTTGCCTTGAAAATTATTTGAGAAATCTGTTTGCATAAATGTACAATTACATGTAGAACATGTGGTATACAAGCAACCACAGCAACATTGTATCCCCCTTCCAAAAAAGCCAGCAATGTCCGAAGCCAACTGTGACTGAAAAATGCCAAGAACAATCATTAAATGTAATGTCTGGACTGGACTGATTTTTTTCCAGGACTTCATATTTCTCTGGGCTAATCATAGAAATATGGGATGGTGTCTTATATTGTATTGGACTCTTGGTTTATCCAGTCCAGTATTTTTGAGCAGGAGTTTTTTTCAGCCCTACTTGGAGGATGGATCCGCATGCAATGCATAGGTGGCTTGTAACTGATGGGTGCCCCATCACTGGAGGTTTTCAAGAAAATATTAGACAGCCATCTGTCCAGGATGGTAGGAAGTGCATGATGGTATGAGGTCTCCTGCCTTGGGCAGGGGGTTGGACTAGAAGACCGCCAAGGTCCCTTCCAACCCAATGATGATTCTATGGTTCTATGACAGTTCCTCTCCATCAGAGACACATCTGTCTCACAAGATGATGTACTACAATGGTAGGGCAAGATGGATTCTGATGGAAGGCAAAGAGAAGAGTCCTCTTGTGGCGCTGTGCAGAGATACGCTATATCTCTTCATCTTTGTCTGTGTTTGCAACTTGTAAAACATAGCCTAGTTACAAAACTTTTTTCTAAGTTCTAATTGGGCTTACTGCAGCTTGGGTGAACATGTACACTAACATGTTAGGCTTGTCAGGGCTGGGCATGACATCTCAAGATGAGATCATCTTGAGAGCGTCTCTCCCCAAGAACATCTACCTAGTCAACTCAGTCCTCCCAGATCTTATTACTGAGGGTGCCCACTCTAAGTAAAAATTCAATCAGGAATAGGGTGATTTTGGTGGTGGGACCCTCTTTACGGAATAGACTTCCTTTGGAAATGAGACAGGCCTCCCTTCCTCCAAAGCTTTAGAAGACTTCTTAAAACTGTATTGTTTAGGCAGGCCTTCAGTGATGTTCTTGCTTATACTAACTCATGTCCCTCAATTTAATTTTGTTCTGTTTTTATTGTATTTGCTATATGTTATGTTTAGTTCTGGTTTTTTTTTTTTTTTTTTGCTTTATTAGGATTTTATTTTATGGCAGGTGCCATTGAGTGCTCACTCTTTAGATTATGTAACACCTGATCGCTTTGGTGGGAGACTGAGGGGATCGTTACTTTGTTCTTGTGTGATCCTATACGATGTCAGTTTATTGCTATGTAAACCACCACTCACTAAGTCATACAATACATTAAATAAATAAATAAATAAATAAATAAATAAATAAATAAATAAATAAATAAATAAATAAATAAATAAATAAATAAATAAATAAATAAATAAATAAGTGCACCTATCCTTTAAAAAAAATTTTTTATGAGCCTCTGCAGATCTTTGATTTGAAATACAGGTTAAATAAAAAGGAATTGGCCCTCCATGTGCATGCACCGAGGCACAAAGGGGAAAAAAACTGAAGACACAACAAGAGTCAAAAGAGAGCAAGGGTGAGCAATGAATGGAGCAGGTGGGAAAGAATTAGGCAGACAATTGCTAAGAAAAAGGAGTGGTCCTGTACCCACCCACAACTAAGGCGTATTTCTTAAAACTAAAGCAGAAAAGAACCGGATTCCACAACATTTGGAACCATTATATGGCTTGACCCCACACACAGGGGCAGGAGTCACTTGCAGATCTGGTCTGTTTTTTTTTCTGGATAGTGTAGTTTCAGCCCGAGTCTCCCAAACATATAAAGGCACCACAACCTGAATGCTTAAATGTGGATTTCGGAAACTAGGTCTGGGAAGCAATATCTGAAAAAAGCTACATCCCAGTGCCGAGCCTATAGTTCATTGTCCCACCTGTGCCGGAGTATTTCTTACAGTGCATTTGCTGATCATCTGCCCAATGTTCCACACTGTTTCATGGGAAGCCTTGATTTGATTTCACGCCCTCAGGCTTGTTCTTCCATTGTGTGTTTTCAACTTTGCTCTCTCTCTCCCCCAACACATACTACCGCCATCAACAACGGAGAATGACAGGGGCATGGAGCACTCGCAACAAACATAGACGTTTGGCCTGTGATGTGACCCAGGAAAATGCCCCCCCTGTTCTACAGGGAGAACGGACTTTTCAATTAATCAGTATGAAACACTGAGAGAAAGAGAGAGAAATATCAGAAAGGTAAAGGAAAGGACCTACTCAGACCAGTGTGTCCAGGCAATTCTAAACTCATCTTCGATCACCTTGTAGTAATTAGTAATAGCAATCAGAAGATGTTTGCACGTAATATATAATTAGAACATGTAAATGTAACTGAATCCCAGCTTGCTTGCTTTTTTTTTTTAAAGGCTTGGGATGGGAGTCTGGAGAGCAAAGAAACTGTGTTGTGCTGGAGATTTTTTCCTCCTGCAAATAAAACAAACAAAAACCACCTTTCTTTTCTGGACAAGAAGTTCCAGAATCTGGAACTCGAGATCCTGAGACGTTTACACTCCATAACAGCGTTTTTTTCTGCTCCAAAAGCCAACCGTTCACCAGTGTCTCCCACCTCACCATCCTACACAAGGTGAACATGATTAAGTTCCCGCTGAAGGCGAATGACTGAGGAGGAGCAGGGAAGAGTAGCATGATTAATAAAAGAAACAAACAAATAAATGGTTAAAGCCTAACATACCCCACAGTAGTGGAGCATGTGCACAGAGTGGAAGAGGTTCTAAATTTGGGCACAAGTGGATTGGCATTTCCACCTGAAATCCTGGAGAGCTTCTGCCTGCCAGTGTCAACTGTAAGAAAAAAATCACGCAAGAGCCACAAGAAGAGGTGGAAAGAGCCAGAAGTGGTAGGAGGTGAGACTAGAAACAAAAGGGACTCAAGCCCCCCTCCCCAGTCTCTCTCTCTATATATTTCTCTCTCTCTCTCACACACACACACAAACAATATATCAATCTCAGTCTGTCTCTCATCTTGCTTTGCACTCTCCCAGTTGCTTGCCCCACATTTGCAAGGCTGCAAATTCATAGCAAATCATGCTACCTTTTACTGTGTCTGTTGGTGCATCTGGACCAGTCTTGGTGCATCTGGATCAGGTTTGCCAGCTCTGATTAGATGAGAACTTGAGTTGCGTTACTCGCTGTCAAGTTGGACCGAAGTTGCAGTGGTGACTTGGACTTGACTTGTTTCCATCCCCACCCCCCAAAGATTCAGATGTGAGTTGTGACTTGGAACCAACCCACACCTCCCTTTTTTCCTAGGGGAAAATACTTGTTTTCAGTAGGGACTTGGGATTTGAATCTTAGGGCTTGGTGTTCAGGCCCAAAGACCTGCCGACATCCCTGCTGATTAGCACCAATGGCTCATGTAGCATTTCAAACAGATCCTTGGCACTCCCTAGCAATCTACCATCTAGATTGAAACCAGGCAGGGATAGTCACACATTCTCCTTTAGGGAGGATGGCCCTCCATTTGAAGATCTGCCAGAGGACAATACAGTGGTGCCTCACTAGACAGTTGCCCCACATGACAGTTTTTTCGCTAGACATTGACTTTTTGCAATCGCTATATCGATTCACAAAACAGTGATTCCTATGGGGGAATTTCGCTGGACAATGTTTGGTCCCTGCTCTGCAAATCGATTTTCGCTAGACGACAATTTTGACAGCTTCCTCTGCGCTCGCAAAACAGGTGTTTTGGGGACCTAAGCTTCATAAGACAGTGATTTAAACAGCTGATCAGCGGTTCGCAAAGCGGCTTTCCTATGGCCGATCTCCGTTTGACAACGACGATTCTTCCCCATTGGAACGCATTAAACAGGTTTCAATGGATTCCAGTGGGGAAATGCTTTTTGCTATACAACGATTTCGCCAAACAGCTATTTCAGTGGAACTGATTATCATCGTCTAGCGAGGCACCACTGTATTCTTTTTGAAGGTGTCCTAAGAGCTCCCCAGTCCACGTTGGAATGAAAGCTAAACAATTTTAGAGGGAAATCATTGACCATGAAGTTGTCCATCAATACTAGGAACCTGGGTAGGAGACTTAGTGGACAGGCAGGTACCTGGTAATAATAAAGTAATAGTAAAATAAAATAATAACATAGTCAATCAGGGAGAAATATTCTAGTTTTGTCTTTTTTGCTGCTGTACTAATTTCCCACTTGCTCCTGAAATAACTGAAATGTGGAGAAATAGTTTAAAAAGAGCAAAGGTTGTTGTCTGTTGAGAGAGAGAGAGAATATTCATAGAATCATGAAGTTGGAAGGGGCCTCTGAGACCGTCAAGTCCAACCCACTGTTTGATGCAGGAATACGAATCAAAGGATATCTAACATAATGGACAGTATGACCGCTTGCAGAAAAATGGCTTCCATGTTCCTGTGTCACTGTTGGTCTCTGGAAATTGTCCCTTGTAAATAATGCTCAATGTGAAAGAAAAATCTTAATATCTATCTGCAATATCATATCTGTAATAGCCTTCTCATATACTCAATTCATGATTTGATCGTGTAGCCATCCAGTGATAAATCTGCGTGATCATGGTTTTTCTAGTGGTAAGAAGAGTTACTGTTTTGAACTACAGTTCCCATGATTGTCTAGCCACTATGGCCAAAAAAAGAAGTAGCTTTTCCCATCTCTAGTCATCAGGTTGCCTGGTTCGGCAGATTTCATGGACAAAATCTGAACATGGAATTACAGTGGCTGGAAAGCAAAGGATTGGGAGAGGCAGAAACTCTGCTTCTGGACCAGCTCCCTGTGGAAATGGGCACAGTTTTTTTTCCCTAGGGAAAAGGATCCAGAATTCAAGTGAAATCTGGCTTACCAGGTAAAATAGCAGTCCAAAACCAAGGGAAAAACATTGACAAAACATAGAAATTCCTTGGGCTTTCTACCAGTGCCCTGAGGTTCTGTAACCCTCTTGGTTAGTCCAGCTTTTTCCATCCTGTGTTTGCAGGAACTGGGAGTCCAGGTCTGGCAGGGTTAGACCTCCTTATTGAGTTCTTTTTTCTTCATCATTGCGTGGTTGAATTAGCAAAACAAGAGCAAAGACGGTGTGCTTTGATGACTCCCCCATGCTTGGTTTGGAAAGTGCTTTCTCAACATTAAGCCTCTTAGCACCCCATTGAGAAAGATCTACATTATTACCCAAAGCAAAGAGAGGTCAATTGCATTTCTGTGGGCACAGAGGAAGCAAAAGGAAGACACAAACCAAATTACAACCCTTCCTTTCTCTGGTTTCTTAGCCCCAAACGATAACCAAGAGATTCTACCTGTTGTGCGACCAAGTTTCAAAAGAGCTAATTATCTCCAATTAGGATGCCCTTTTCCAATAAGATCCATTTTATATTTGTTCTGTGTGCAGAAAAATCTTAAGACCCTGCTTTATGGTAGGAATATGAACATCTTTCATTCTTAGGATGAGTCCAAATTGTGTTGTTGTCTCCAGTCATTCTGAGTTAGTTCTGGGTTGTTATGGTATTTTTGGCTGTCATGGTCATCATAGGCATCCTTCAGTCTCGAGAGACTATGGTAACATGTTCTGTATCAAGAAGTGTCCTTTCCAGAGCATGAAGCCTGGGTAAATTAATATGGAGGATA
Source organism: Pogona vitticeps (assembly GCF_051106095.1). Lineage (NCBI taxonomy): Eukaryota > Metazoa > Chordata > Lepidosauria > Squamata > Agamidae > Pogona > Pogona vitticeps. Next base: position 334,180,149 of record NC_135783.1, on the reverse strand, counting down.
GGTTGTTACCCAAGCAGCAAATCCCCCTTCTCCACATTGCTGAAATGGTACAATGGAAAGGCAAGAGCCAATACAACTGGTTCCAGCAACGTCGCAGAAGTTGGCAGAACGACACGAACTGCCTTCGGGACTCCAGCTCTGGATTTTGCCTCAAGGTTAACTCCTGAAGCCTTTTCCATGAGTGGATATAGCCACAAGGCAGTAGAGGATGGTACTGAACAGCCAAATAAAGTTATCATCTGGATTAATTGGTGGATTATGGAAAACCCAGCCTATGTCGAGCTATTGGGCCAAGCTATTTTGATACTGCTTTTCAGGGTACAAGGTGAAGGAGGATCCCAGTGATGTAGAAAAATGTCAGAAGGTCCTCAGGAAGCTGACTGCCAAAGCAAACTTTGGCTGTAGATTGAATACATTATCCCAGTATTAGTGTCTACACATATGGAATGTATTTCTCAATTGATGTGCTGGGATACACTGGGTTGTCTTTGTGCCACCTGTCTATACAAATCTGGAATTGTTCCCACAGGTCTTACTTCCAACAGAGACTGCTGTCACCCTTGGTTTATGCTCTCCATCCTCTACCTGCCAACTTCCCTCTCTCTTACTTTCCCATTGGGAGATTCCCCATAGCCCCCAAATCTACAGGAACCCAGCACTATCAATGGAGTTCCAGATAGCATCTGTGATCTGCTCCACCTGAGGTGGATTGCCCAGCTGCATCCCTACCTTGACATCGGGTTCTTCATGATGCAGGTCCTTGCACTGATAGTCGAGATTAGACTACTGTAATGCTCTCCACATGGGGCTGCCTAAGAAACTGCTACGGAAACTTCCACATGTACAGAAACTGGCAGCCAGACTATTGTGTGGTGTGAAGAAACACCATAATATCTCCTCTATTCTGGCCACCCTGCACTGGTTACCTGTTTATTTCTGTGCCAGCTTCAACGTGACAATGCTGACCTACAAAGCTCTAAATGGGTTGGGACGTCAATACCTGAGAGAACGCCTCCTTCCAATGAGATCGGTCCTACACGATCCTCCCAGGCTGGGCGGTTGAGAATATGGACCCTCTTCGAAAGGCCCGGAAAGAGAAAACCAAAGACCAAGTCTTCTTGGCAGTCGCTCCCCATCTTTGGAATAATCTCCCACCCGAAATTCACAAAGCCCCTTCACTGGGAATTTTTAAACAATACCTGAAAATATGGCTTTTTAGACAGGCCTTCCTGGACCTTATAACATCGTAACACAGTGGTTCTTTCAATGTTTATATTATCAGTTCTACCGCCTTGCCTTTAAACTACCTTTAATTATTTCCTGTTAATTTTATGTTGTTTTGTATATGTGTTTAATTGTGATTTTCATAGCCATTATGTTTGCTGTTTTTAAATTGCTGTTTATGTTGTAATGTTGTGAATTGTCCAGACTGGCCTTGGCAGCCAGATGGGAAATATTAAAGTCAAGTAAGTAAGTAAGTAAGTAAGTAAGTAAGTAAGTAAGTAAGTAAGTAAGTAAGTAAGTAAGTAAGTAAGTAAGTAAGTAAGTAAGTAAGTAAGTAAGTAAGTAAGTAAGTAAGTAAGCAAGCCCCAAACTGTAATCTCTATCAAGAAAATAGGAACAGGTGCTTTGTACAGTTAAGGCGTCTTAATGGCCAAATCAAGAGAAAACTGTCATTTTTCATAACAACAGTTTGCAATAATATACTATTCCTGAGAAAATCTAGTTCTCTCCCAGCCACTGAGACAGCTGTAGCTAAGCTTAATTTGAATGGGGAAACCTAAATGAATTGTGGGGGAGGGATACCATAGTTCTTGCTGCTCTATAAAGTCCTAGGGCTTCAACCCTGTTGCACCCTGGCTCCACTACACCTCTTCTGTAGCAGTAGAATGAAGGCGAGATGATTCTTCCCTGATTCTGTATAGCAACACAATTTCTTTCATTTTCGTCATTTGTTTCTAGCTGTGCCCATGAAGTGAGTCAGCAAAGGTCAGCCTGCAACATTGTCATACCTTCATATTAAAGGCAATGTTTTCCATCTGACATTCCAACTTCAAATCAGGCATGTAAGCACATTGCATGTTTACTGCGGAATGCGGCGCAGTGGCTTTAAAAACAGGATGGTTACTTAATTGTTGGAAAAACATAAGATATGCTATTAAGGGGAAGGCATGTGAGCGAAAGGGTAGAAGGAAAGGTGGTTAAGGGGGAGAAGGAGACAATGGAAGGAAAAAAAGAACAAACCTAGGCAGAAGAAACAACACAAGCGTCACTAGAGGTTTGGCTCATGCTAAAAATATAACACGTTTATTAAAAATATATATTATAAACATTGGTATGAAGAGACACAGATGTCAAGCTGATGAGAGAGAGAAAAGAGATGTCATCTAACTTTACTTTGCTGAAGGTTTTATCTTTTGTTTGCTCAGGCAGCTGAGTAGAATAGATGTTTTTCCCCCCTCTCCAACCTTGTGATTGCACCATATGTTCCTTTTAAACTCAAAAGCTTGCCAGCTTTGATGAAAAGAAGCCCCCCCCAAAAAAAGAAGACAATGCAACTGAATGGGATACGTCAGTATCTGAGGAACATCTACTGATGTGGAAATGCTAGGCATTTCTCACTGTTTCCAATAGTGTCTGGTCTTGGGTGGTATTGAAACGCTTTGTCCGTAACCAGTTATGGTTGGTTCCTCCCTCCCAAACCAAGAGTTACGAATTTCCAGTCCTTTCTTGAGATAAAGAGAAAAGGCAGAGCAGAGAGGTGGGGAGTGGGAAGAGAGAGGAGTTTTGTTCGTAACTGTGTGAGAAAAAAAAAGTCTGGTTCAATTAATTGTGCTTCAACCTCCACTGCCGGCAGGCACGGGGCGATGCTATTGTGACGTCTTAATATACTACAGAGTCAATTCTCATTAAGCCGCCTGTCAACAGCGAGCATTGTTTGCCATCACCTCTTGTCAGCTGTCTTCTCTGGTTTGCCTCCGTGGTTCACAATGTCGTGTAGATGTACACAAAAATGATCACGATGAGGTTTAGGATTGTCCCAATAATCCCCAGCATTGCCAAGATAGATTCCTCCTTGCTTTCTTTTTCTTGGTTCCCTTTTTCCTCTTCATTTCCGCTCATGATTACCATCTTGGTAGCCAATGACTTTAACCTTCTCCTCAGGCTAACCTACAGTTGAAAGAGAGGGTGAGAGACAAAGAGAGGATCAAAAAAAATGTAAGCTTCCACTCAGATATTTAGATGCTGACCTGATCTTGCTTTGGTGACCAACGTCTTAGGACTTCCTATGGGAATTTTGGATTTTCTACAAATGCCGTAATTCTCAATTCCTGGATTTTATGTTAGAAACACCTTACAAACACCTACATCAGATGCATCTGGGAGAAGGATCAACATTGGACGACTCTGAGGCTTACCTACATAGCCCTAGTTCCACCCAGGCTTCCTATTCCTGCCCAAGCGCTAGATGGGAGGTTTCCTTCTGAGCAGGCGGCGTGGGCAGAGTTAAGCAAATCTAGACCTCAAGGGTTTCTAATTTAGGATCCAATTGTACATTACCAACCAGTTGTCTTTAAAGTTGAAATTGTGGCAGTATTCTTGAAAAGTGATTCAGGCAGCCTTTCTTTTCTGAAAAATCAGACATGCAAATAATGAATGCGCTTACTTCTTGTACACTAGTTACAAAGCCAAGCTAAATTGCCCCGTTTGGAAACTGAGAAGAGTTCCTGTTGTAAAAAACACACAGAATCAGCACTTCAGAAACTCCTTCTTCCAATGCTGGGTTATCTACAATGGCCCATAGTCACTTCTCATCTTGATTACCGTAAAATGTTTCTACTACAACCCCAGTAGGATTTTCAAGGTGAGACATTTAAGGAGTGGTTTTACCAGTGCCAAAGTCTCCAAGTAAGCTTCCAGGACCAAACAGGGATTCAAGGTCTCTTGAGTCCTAGTCTTTCAATCTTTCCACTATATGACACTGGATATTTCACACTAACTACACTGACTATTATGCTGGCTATCACCTATGCATTGTTCAAACCCCCAAAAAGCAACCAACCCCCCCAGACCCATCAGAAAAGGGGGGAAAAGCCAAAAAGCAACAAAACTCCCAAGACCCATCGGAAATGGGAAAAACACTCCAAAAGGCAACAAAAACCCCCAAGACCCATCGGAAATGGGGGAAAAAACCCCAAAAACCAAACAACCCTCCCAAGACCCATCACAGCACAGAAACATAACTCCCCAGCTCAAAACCACGCTGCAAAAACACCCAGAAAAGTTTTTAAAAGGCAGAAAACAGCACCTTACCTTACCAGGCAACCCAAAGCCTCCCTGCAAACACACACAAGCGCTCACTCAGAAGCAGAAGTGAGGCAGTCCCAAGCCCCCTCCCACGTACACTCTCTAACTGCTGGGGTGAAAGAGCTACAAGGAAGCAGCCTCATTGCCACCTACAGTTAGAAATTTGAATTTGCTGCCTTTTTCCCCTGGCTTTTTCTGTTTGTAAGTGGGAGCTCCAGTCACAAGTAGGAGCAAAATTTTGCGGCCAGAGCTGGTCGTAACTCAAAATGGTCGTAAGTAGAATGTTCATAAGTCGGGGTACCACTGTATTATTTTCCCCTTTATTATATATAACTACATATTTGTTTCTCTCTCTCTCTCTCTCTCTCTCTCTCTCTCTCTCTCTCTCTGTGTGTGTGTGTACATACGTACATACACACACACACACACACACACACACACACACACACACACACACAATATGTACAGTTATGGTCTTGCTGTTCTGCTCTCTCTCAGCACACATGCATCTGTTATCAACATGGCTTACCATCCTGACTGGGACCTTCTCCCATTGTTGGTTGCAAAGAAACAACCCCATTTAATACTAAAACAAGCCTTTCAAGGAAGGCAGCCCTTGTATGAGAGAAAACCATATTTGCGAGACGCCTCTGGGAGTGGTCTCTCTAAAACCATTCCTGTGGGCCTTATTCTAGCAGACCATCCCAGCCAGAAGGGCTCGTGGACTGCACACAAGGGCCTTCAGAGCTGTTTTCAGTGAACAGGGTTTGCCAGGTGCGAAGCACTCGAGTCCCTGAGATTTCAAGAACAAAACCTTTAAATCAGGGCATGGGTCCTTGAGATGGTACTGAGGCAAATCCTTGTGGTGGCATAGAGATGAGCAGGAATGGGTTGGGGAGCATAAAAGCAAACACGACACACATGTAAACAAGTTAGCACTATGCCAGGGAGTCCAGATACCCGGTGGGAATGGATGAAGAAGGGTGCCCAGGCTTTAAAGCCATCTCTCTCAACACAAGCACAAATAATCAGATTTTGCTGCTCCAGCGGCGATTGGCCTGAGATTTCGTTTTCTGCACTTAGAGAACAAGAAAAGCATAACAATCCCCTGGGACCTGGCAACCATATATGAGTGAACGCACATGCAGGGGGATCCACTCCTTTAATTAGCCTCATCTTCTATATACATACCTTTATGGATTTAACAGATGAGATAATCTAAGATTAAAAGCAGAGGAATGAAAGAGAAGGAATGAATAAATGATAGCAACTGGGGGTAGGGGTAGGGGGATAAAACATTAGACTAGCAGCCAGGAGATGTGGGTTCAAATCCACACTCAGCCACAGAAACTCGTGGTGCGAAACATTCTTGATCTTTCATGCCTTGAAAGTCCTACCGGGATTGTTACAAATCAGAGTTGACCTGATAGCACATAACAACAACAGATTCTGAGAGGTGTGGCTGCCTATCTTATTTTTTACTGGACGATCATTTCGTGGCAGCCCATACCCTTCAGTTACAGCTTTGGAGACATGTCATAATGTAACTCCTTCCACAGAGCTTTTCAGATCCGGAAAATGTGAGCAGCTAAGGGAACTGCGCAGGGACAATGGGAGGCGTTAACAGAATCAGAAAAACCAAGGCGGCACCATATGTTTTTATGTTAAGCCACAGAAAATCTAAAAGGACCCCAAGAATGACAAGACAAAACTTCTCTCATGGAGAAATAAAATTTCAGGAATATTGGAACACAAGCTAAGGCACAGAACTACCTTCTTACTTGGGCTGGACACAACATTAGCCTCATGCTAACTACAGGATGCTCAAGGAATGAAAGGCAATATACTCATCTGTAATAAAGACAAATGACCTCTGTAAAATGAAGCACTTGGAAAAGAGCTAAACCCAGAAGAAGGACAACTGCCAAGTAACAATTTCCCGTAAGACATATTTTTCCCCTTTGGGAAATATTCTGAGATGTTCTTTTTCTTACTCCTCTAAGAGTAATATTTCTTTACTTTTTAATGGATCGCTCTCTTTTCTCTCTCGTGACGACACAAGGCAGAGGTTATTGCAAAAAGGGGATCAGGCTGCAAAAAGGGGATACAGCTGCTGTTAATGCCACTTGCGATGGCATTGCAACAACAACAAAAAAACCAAATCCTTTGGGAAGAAGAGAACAAAGTTGAGCTACTGCCACGGCTAATGGTGAACACCCCCCCCCCAGCTGAAAAATTGTTGGAGACTTTCTCCATCCCTTGAGGAATGTAGTAAAGTTGTCTTCTCAATTTCTCTTAGCACAAATATGGCAACAAATTTCAAAAAGCTATTCGTGCACAGCCAGTGTGGTGCAGTGGATAGCGTGTTGGGCACAGACTCAGGAGAAATGGGTTCAAATCACTGCTCGGCCGTGAAAACACATAGGGGTTAGAAGATCTTACGGAGATGATAAAGGAAACGGCAGAAATGGACATTTTATCAGAAGTGATGAAGGACTGTCCATTACAAAAAGCAACTGAAAGATGGGATGTATTCTACAAATGGTTAGAGTCACCAGATAGTGCTTGAGTAACATAGATCAAAATATGAACTAAAATCTGGAAGGCAGAAAATAGTAGAATAGCGGAGTTTAAATCTTGATATTGCAATATGAATAGAATGGATGTGAGTATATTTTTGTTTTTCCTCCCCCCCAGCCCCAATCCTTTTTTTCACCCTCTTACCTTCTGTACCCCACACCCTAACCCACGTTATAAAAAAATGAAATTAAAGCTTGTGTCTGGTGAAAAAAAACACATAGAGGGATATGTGTGGAAATGGTACTTTATTTAATTAATTTTATATCCTGTCACAGAGGACTCAAGTTAAAACAACACACTAGTCACAGTTAAAAACACTCTAGGATATAATATTTAAAAAAGAAGCACAAAATCATATTTTAAATCAGCATTAAAAACACTTTTAAAAACATTTTTAAAACACCCACTTGAACTGAGTAAAGGCAGTGTTCCTAATCATCCTCCCTTTTCCAAATCATAGAAAAGTCTGTCTAAAAAGGAGGGTCTTTGCCCACCTGTGAGAAGACAAGAGAGAGGGGGGCCAACCTGGCCTCTTGAAGGAGTAAATTACACAACTTGGAGGCAGCCACCAAAAAGGCCCTCTCTCATGTTCTCTCCAAATGAACCTGTGAGGGTGCTGGGAACATCTGTGCCAGAAGACCTTAAAAGCCGAGGAGGTTCATATGAGGTGATAAGGTCCTTCAGGTAGCCTGGACACATGCCACCCAGGGCTTTTTCAGTCATAAACAACATTCTGAATGGGGCCCAGAAACAGACCAGCAGCCGCTGGAATTCTTGTAATTGTTATATGAAATCTAGATGGAAAGTTACAAAGGTTTGTGTGCAGCTGCAGTCAGATCAGCCTACTCCTTAAATATCTCACATATCTTGAAAACTCTATTAGGGTCACTATAAATCAAATGCAGCTTGACAGCATACAACCCAACAAACTTTTCATGTTCCCTACTAGGAATGTGTGTGTGTGTGTGTGTGTGTGTGTGTGTGTGTGTGTGTGTGTGTGTGTGTGTGTGTGTGTGCGCGCGCGCGCGCGTGCGCGCGCGCCACTTATGTTGGCACCTGAGGCAAAAAATCCCAGAAATCACCCCCTCACCCCCTTTATGGTCAATCAAAGGTCTCATTCTTCTCTGCCTAATAGTAGGGTTGGCAATAGTAGGGCTGATGGAGCTCTCCCTCCTCCTTCCTGCTCATCGGATTGCTGAATATGCAGCTAATTGTCTTGTCAAAAGGTCTGGCCTGATTTCTTTCATGGGGGCTTTTGAAATTACTCCAAGGACCCCACTTTTAAAGATACTGATCAGCTCTTTGAAGGGAGCCAAGACACAAGAAGAAAGAAGCTGAAAGTCATAGAAAGAGAAGGAGTCACATTAGCCTCCCTTCAAAAGTGGAGGGGAGAGTGTGCTGGTCAAAGCTTTTATCTGCTTTATTTAATCCCCCCTTTTTTTTCTTTTAAATCATGTTCAGCCCCAGACACCAAGCAGAGGATGTTTCAGTAGTTCAGACTTAATGGAACAAAATCATATGCGACAGCCACAAGGAATTCTGGGCAGAAAGAGCAACAGAAGGGGTTGGTCTACAGAAGAACCGCTCAATGCGTTCCAATGGGCTAAATACCTAATCGTCCAGTGAAGATCCTCCATAGCGCGGCCATTTTCCAGTGCCTGTCTTGCGAAAAATCCATCCTCAAAACAGCGGGGAGCCATTTTGCACAGAGCCGGCCATTTTGAGAGCCACCGATCAGCTGTTTTTAAACCATTGTTAAGCGAAAAATCGGTTCCTGAAGCAGGGAACCAATCATCGTAAAGTGATTTTCTCCCATTAAAACATCATTTTGCGATCACTGTAGCGATCACAAAAACCTCATCGTCAAGCAGATTCATCGTTTAATGTAATCGTTAAGCAAGGCAACACTGTACTATCAGCCTAGAAAACCTGAGAAGGATCACTGTCAGTCAGATCTGACTTGATTGAGCCTCATGGTGCAGTGGTTATACTCCAGCACTACAGTCAAGACCCTGCTCATGACCTGAGTTTGATCCTGATGAGCTCAGGTAGCTGGCTCAAGACTGACTCAGCCTTTTATCCTTCCGAGGTTGGTAAAATGATACCCAGCTTGCTAGAGGAAGAGCAATGTGTAGCCTGCATAATTAAGTTGCAAACTGCCCAGAGAGTGCTTTAAGTGCTATGGGGAGATATATAAGTAATACAATTTGCTTCGCTTCGCTTGGCTTTTGATGGCATACAATTATTGTTATTGAACAATGCTTAGTTTGCAAATCTGATTGCTGAGACACAAAGGTTTACTCAACTTACATATCTGAAATGCTAAATTAATTTCAGTTTCTTATTACAGGCTATCTACAACTTGTAGTATGATTTTGAGTAAACAGAGTGGCTGACAAATGAGACCAATTACATTTATTTATTTGTTCACTTGTTTGTTTATTTATCAATTTCACTTCTTTTCTAACCTTCCCCTTCTTCTATAGAACAGCACTCAATATGGCTTATAAACACCATAAAAAAAGACGAACAGTAGCCAGTAAAAAACATAAAACCATTAAAAATCAGATAAGAAACAGATTCAAGAAACAGAATCAGATAAGAAATAGATTCATAAATAACAATAACTATATGCTGTCAAATCAATTCCAATTTATGACAAGATTTAGCCACCATAAGACAGTCTATAACCATCGTAACATAGATTAACAGTAGGAAGTAAAATGCACAAAACCATTAAAAATAAGGGGGAAAAAACTATAAACACAATTGAAATCAGCCTAATCTGCAAATTGGTAGCTGAAAGCAGAACAATAAATTACAGGTAAATCCAACAGCATTCATTTACATTTCAGGGCCTCTTGCATACTCAGACAAAAACATGCTTGGGGCAGCTTGGGAAAGTTATTATGGGAAACTACAATTCCCAGAATCCCCCACCCAATACAGCTAGTGGATTCTGGAAGGCATAGGCTGAAAATGAGTATTTCTGAGCTTTAATTGAAACAAGGAGGAACTAAGGCTTTAATTTTTTGGTGGATGGTGGTAGATGGGCTTTGAATGCACCTTGGTGTGCACTTGAAAATATTGTGTGTGGAGGAGTAATACGATCTGGGATTACAAGTAATCATTTATTAAGCTGCCCAGGAGAGATCTGTGAGGCACGTTTATCCCATGGAGAACCAAGCACGGTCGAGTCTCACTGCTTTGTGGTACTAGGAGTAATTAATTAGAGCGTTGCATAAGCTTGCTTAACACTGTGTTGAACCAAGCTGAACATTATGCTGAGAAACGCTATCTGATGTTTTGCAAAACAAGGTGATCTTTCATTATAATCGTTTCTTAAAGGCCACCTTTGCTGCTGGTGTAAACCAAGGATAAATTCCTCTTGCTTTGAACAAAGGGGGAATCAGCTCCTTCCTCTGTTCAATCTAGCTTGACTATCAGCTACCAGTTCTCTCTACTTGAATCCACAATCGCAGGCAAATTGTTCTGAAATTTCAGCATGTTTTCCATTCCCCGGGCTATTAATTGTAATAATGACACATTAACAGATAAAGAGAGCTTTAATTTTCAGCGGATAGTTTCATCCCTCTGCAGAGGAGAGATACATAACCGAAACTTGTTCTGATTAGTAAGCAGAAAAGACCCCAGGAAAAAAAATGTACAAAGGGTAGCATGAGTTCTAACGTATAGGAGGCTAAAGCATCTCCTTTATCTCCTAAAGAAGCAAAGCACCAGCAGGGATCAAATTACAAAACAGGGAAGAAAAGATTCTGGGGATTTCAAAGACTTGGGTCACATGACTTAGACAAAAGAATTGATGATTCCTGTTTTCTTTTAAATATGCTCTTTGCAATTAGCCAACATGTTCAAACACTGCAGTCCTCTAGGTTTATTTTATTTATTTATTTTATTTATATCCCGCCTATCTGGTCGGTTAAGACCACTCTGTGAACACTAATTCCTAAGAACAAGCTAAGCTGGCCATTCGCTTCTTCAACATCAACAATGCATCGAAAGACGTCTCCTTTGGGGCCCATTCTGTGGATGGCTGATTGTCCTACTTTGGGGACGACAGTTGCCTATCAGGAGGCATCCCCTACTTCAGCGGCTGTTCTGTCCAAGCTCAGTTTTAAGTAGGAACGGAAAAGGACTGTTTTTGCATTTCCTGATGGAGGGACACCCATTTTACACCTTCCAAGACTAGCAATCATAGAAAAGAGAAGTTGGAAGGGGCCTACAAAGCCATCAAGTCCAACCCCATGCTCAATGCAGGAATACAATCAAAGCATGAAGCATTGAAATGCATCAAGAGTCTTAGAAAAGTACAGATCTGAGACAAAGTAAATTGTGCCTCGGATCTGGACTTTTCCAAGACTCTTGATGCATTTCAGGACCAAGCTATATGTTACAGGCAACCCATTATTAGAAAAAAGGATCCCTCAGGTGCTAAAAGATGTGTTATTGCCATCTCATGTAATTTAGCTTCTCTTTTTTTTCAGTTCGGGAGCTAAACCAGGTTTTGTTTTTAACTCTGATTTCTCAGGCCTGCCTAAAACATGTCTGTGGAAATTAGACATGATTTCAGCTCTTAATGGCAAGTTATCTGCAAAGCAGGGTTTGGTTCTCAATGAATAAAAAGATGCATTAAATTGCATATATTTTTTTGCATAACTGAAATTGATTTGGAATCACGCCCATGCTTTAGGCAAAGGAAGAAATGCACAAAAATGCCTGCAAATCAGGCACATTTTTATACAGGGAGAGGGGAGATGGTCTTGCAGCTATATTAGCATGCTCTCTTCATGGGGCTACCCTTGAAGGCGGTTTGGAAGCTGCAGCACATGCAAAACACAGCAGTGAGGCTGGTCTCAGGAACATCAGGGTATGATCATGGCTCCCTAGTTTTGGCTCATTTGCACAAGCTGCTGGTGTATTTCCGGGCCAAATTCAGGGTGTTAAAGGTGACATACAGAGCCCTGAGTAGTTTGGGACCTTGTTAGCTATTGGGACGCCTCTTCCTCAGATCTACCATCCTTCCCACTCACTGTCATCTCTGATGTCCTTGCTGACCACAAGGGAGGACCAGAGGTCCTCATCAAGGAACTGGGCCTTCTCAGTGGCAGCCGCTACAGGCAGAGGTGTATCAGGCCCCCATTTTGGTAATGTTTAGAAGATATAAAAGCATTGATGTTAAGACAGGCCGTTGTGAACCTTTGAGAATGTTCTCCCAGTTTACTTTAATTTGATCTAATGTATTGTTTAACTGTTCAGTTTTCATTTGGTTCATTGCCATTTTGGGCTTTTGTATGCACACTTGTTTAGGCGGAGTGTAGGGATGGGAGTAGGTTTTTCTTTTGTTCTCTTTTCATTTCATGTTTACTTTGCTGTTGTAAGCCGTCCAGAATAGTGGCTTGCCACTCTGTGGGTGGGGTAGATAAATAAATAAATAAATAAATAAATAAATAAATAAATAAATAAATAAATAAATAAATAAATAAACAAACAGACAGACAGACAGACAGACAGACAGACAGACAGACAGACAGACAGACAGACAGACAGACAAATAAATAATGTTATGCTGACTAGTGTTATTTCGTGCCCTCTTATTTAACAAGACGTGTCTTCTTTTTAATGGATATGCAAGTGGCCAGCCTACTCATCTGTTGCATTATCTGTTCTGCCACAACACTGAAAGAATAGTAGAGGCTCTAATAGTTTAGGATCTCAATACTTCTCGGAATGTTTCCCACTGCAAACTGTCCCACCCAGTACTCACAGTCCTTGGTGTTACAAATAGCCACAGCTATGGAGGCCATAAGAGCTAACATGGGGAATTGTGCTTTCTTGGTTGTGGCCCCTTCCCTCTAGAACAAGCTTCCTACAGAGTTTTGTCAGGCGCCGTCCCTTTCAGTTTTTAGGAAATTAGTAAAACTGGAATTATTTAAAGCTGCTTTTTATTAGTGCTTTTAGCTGAGATGCTCACATTTGTTTAGAACTTAGAACTGAAAGTCCCTGATATTACAGAGCTGAAAGGTACCTATTTAAATGCAGGGCTTTTTAAAATTGGTGACAGGGTTTTATTTTATTTGATCTTATTTATTGCATATTGTAATTTTGTATTGTTGATTTTATTGTGATTTGGTGTGTTGTGAACCCCCCAGGGAATGTTCTCACTCATGGGGCAGTATACAAGTTCAAACAAACAAACAAAACGAACAATAGCATGAAGATATTTTCATCAGAGAAGGGCATGAAGAGGCAAAGATTGCCACAGAGGCACCCAGCAAAGGATGCTTTCCTACATTTTGGCTGAAATTCTGGAGTGTTGTTATGTGCAAGGAGGTGAATTGTCATAAGTTATCTCTTGAGGAGTTATTGGCTGCATGCCAATTCGTGTGACGCAGTATGCAACAGATACTGGCTATGGAGACTTCTCAACTTAATGGCCATTTGCTTCCAAAAATATGCCCTTTCCATAACAGCACAACAGGATTTCAGCTTTTGTGTCAAATCCTTGTTTTACCACCTCTGTTCCTGTTAATTCCTCTGTGCCCTTTAATTTTGACCATCTTGGTTTTGTTTCCTGTCATCTTGTAATTTTTGACCATAAAAGCTTGCTCTAAGTCATCGTGTTACGTGGGGCTTGGCATTTTCTGAGTAGCTTTTCCCTTTCGCACCAGCCTGTATATGCATGATTCATGCCTTAGAACAACAGAAAATGGAGCGGTCAGCTGAGAATACAAAACCAGACCTATTTATTTTGCTGTTCAAGCACGCTTGCTCACCACTTCTCAATGCAAACTATTTTCTTTAAAATGGTAGTGTCCACAGTTTACAAATGCTATATTTTTAAATTGAGCACCTGAGAATACCACAGCCAGCCATTTGAGATTCCGAGAGCTAATGTTATATAGGTGTGAAGCCACTCCTGTTGTCACAGAGGATAGGAAGGTCTCAATTTGTGGTGAGGAGTATTTACTAAACTTTTCACTGCAAACAAGTGAAAATTCATCCTGAGTTGCAAAGCTGGTGCTCCACCCCCTGTCCTGCTCCAAATGGCATCTTGATCCCAACATCATTGTGCTAGAACACCAGGAGCAAGCACAGGGGATGGGAAAAATGCTTGTAGATACCTGCATATGGGTCCAGCATGTCCTTTGTAGCAACATGCCTGCTCTTCACATTGAGCCAGTGAGTCCTGGAGACTACTAGGAAAGGGTAAAAGTGGGAGACCATTTCAATAAGAACCAAACCACTACTACCTCCAGCTCTGTGTATCCTAAGCTTGGAAGCACAGCAGTTCCCTGAGATTTCAGATAGCATCCTCAGACCTGGCAACCCAAGTGGCCTTCAAGGACTTGACTGACTGTGAGGCAAAAGAGGAAGCGGAGTTGCTCCCTGTTATTCCAGAGAATGGAGGGAATGGTAGCAATGGGTTGAAAATGTCCGGGAAGTAGATGGCAACTATACATTCAGAGAAACTTCTTAATTGAAATATGTAATACAGTGGGGTCTCTACTTAAGAACTTAATCCGTATTGGAAGGTGGTTCTCAAGTTGAAAAGTTCTTATGTTGAATCTGCATTTCCCATAGGAATGCATTGAAAACCATTTAATCCGTATCTGCTCTTTTCCGTCCATAGAAACTACAGTGGAACCTCTACTTAAGAACTTAATCCGTTTTGGAATGGTGTTCTTAAGTTGCAACATTCTTAAGTTGAAGCAAAATTTCTCATAGGAGTGGACTGAAAACCAATTAATCCGTTCTGGCTGTTTTTTTGTTATGTAGAGGTGCGTTCGTACATTGAAGCATTAGTTCCCATAGGAACTAATGCAAAGCTGGTTAATACGTACTCTACCACTAGGGGGAGAATTTTTTTTAACCTAAGATGACCTAAGGTTAAAAAAAGAGCAGGAAAGGTTTTTTTTCCTGTTCTTATCTTGGATTTCTGTTCTCAAGTAGAAGCAAAATTTAGCAAATGGAGCTGTTCTTAAGTTGGATTGTTCTTAAGTAGGGACGTTCTTAAGTAGAGACCCCACTGTAATTCAATAGAAAAAAAGACAGTCACTTGTCAGTGAGCAACTTTAGTAAGACATTGGAGGAGGAACGACCAGATTTTCACCCCCAGGGCATGCCACAGGCTGCACCAGGTTTATAAATGGCAAAAAAAGAGTCACAATAAGATGAAATAACATATAGGGGCTACCTTCCCAACTTACATTACACACAAAACAAAACAACACAAAGCCTCTGTTTCTGGAGGTCTCCAAATGTGGGAAATCCCATTAAATACTGGGAAAGGGTTGGAGTGGCTACAGGAAATTTGGAGTATAAAAAACAGAAAACTCAGAGTAGATGGGGGTTGCATGTAAGCCACAGAATAAAGTCAGGAAGAAGAAAGTCATGTGTGGTGCCTTGAGATCACTGGAGGCAAGGAAGTTATAAATGTAACATACTGATTAATAAAGCTATCTGGGATGCTGTAGTTGCTGTACAGGTATATAACCTGCATTGTCAGGTTTATAACCTGCGTTGTTGATCCTGCAAGAAGGAAAGATCAGATTACCTTCCTGGTTCCTTCCAGCTCCATGGCTGTATGGTAATAAAATGCTACCTTAGATTGAGAACTATAAGCACAACAGTCTTGCCATCTTTTATTCTTGAACGGTTAGTCTCACGGGAAAGAAGCTGCATCAAAGATCTGTATGGGACAGAGCCATGATGAAATCTGCTGGGCTGGGACAGAGTCATGTTCAGTATGGAACCTGGTGAATAGTGCTGAGCATGGAAAGTTACTTTTTTGGGGGCTACAACTCTCAACATTCATCAGGCAGCATGAGCCCTAGATCACCATGATCATGTTCCATCAAGCCAATTCTGGCATATGGTGACCCTTTCTAGGGTTTTCTAGGTAAAGAATTACAGCGGTGCCTCGCTAAACAGTTACCCCGCATGACAGTTTTTTCGCTAGACATTGACTTTTTGCGATCGCTATAGCGATTCGCAAAACAGTGATTCCTATGGGGGAATGTGGCTGGATGATGTTTGGTCCCTGCTTTGCAAACCGATTTTCGCTAGACGATGATTTTGACAGCTCCCTCCGCGCTCGCAAAATGGGTGTTTTCGAGACCTAAGCTTCGCAAGACAGCGATTTAAACAGCTGATCGGCGGTTCGCAGAGCGGCATTCCTATGGCCGATCTTCGCTCGACAAAGATGATTCTTCCCCATTGGAATGCATTAAACAGGTTTCAATGCATTCCAATGGGGAAAATGCTTTTTGCTAGACGATGATTTCGCTAAACAGCGATTTCAGTGGAATGGATTATCATCGTCTAGCGAGGCACCACTGTACTCAGAACTGGTTTACCATTCCCTTCTGGGGGCACCTATGACGGTGCAACTTGCCCAAGGCCACACAGGCTGTCTCTACTTCTAGGAGGCACAGTGAGGAATCGAACTCCCAACCTCTGGCTCAAAGCCCAATACCTAAACCACTGAGCTATTGAGCCATGTGTTGTCTTAAAAAGGGGGTAACTTTTCCAAGTACTGGGACATAGTCAAACAGAATCTCATTACTTTTCACACCCCCAGTAATGCCAATGGTCTGGCAAAGCCCAGCATTTACAGCATTCAGAAGAATACGGGGCTCAACAGACAGCTCCGCACCATCCCCTTCTCATTGTTTGGGATACAAATAATTCATTTTCGGTTAAGGAGTAGAAAGAAAAGGCAACAGCAGAACAATGTCATCTCTCCATTCATTCTGCATTATTTATAAGAAAGGCACTCTTGTTTCCTTTTTGGGCAGCAGGAAAGGGGGAATAAAATCCTTTGGGAATCTGTTTTCTTTTATATTAATAGATATGAAATATGGTCAGTCCTGTCCATGTCCATGGTGCTGAAATGTGTCAGACGCTGGAAATGAAACATTGTGCTATATGGCAAGTCCCTTTGGGGAGCAGAGCCCAGGGAAGATTTAGAGATGAAGATTTTTAGATCTGATCCATATGGATGCAAACTGTGACTGTTTTTAAATAGTCTTAGGGCAAGGAGATCGAACCAGGTTTTGGGGGAAATCTCACAACAGTCCGATATGAGTTGGTTCCCATATATGCTTGCCTGCTAAGGAAACTCTGTTGACATAATTGTAAGAAGGTTCGGGTTTTGATATAAGCTGTTCCTCTTCTTGTGATGCAAAAGATGAGTTTGGGTTATGAATAAATGAATTTTTATTAACAAAACCAACAGTCTTCCTTATTTAACTCGTTTGAACAGCAGACAGATAACTGGGGAGGAGAATCTCCCATAACCATAACAATGAGTTTTCATTAGTAACATCTTTCAATAATAGGTTCGGGCTTTTTTCTCTTGTTCTGTCGGGTCTCTTAGGCAACAATTGCGTACAGCGCAGAGGGTCCCGCAGCACGGGTGGCATGCCCATTCGCCTTCTACCGCGTTCTCTTTCATCACTTTCAGATCTATTGGGTAAACAGGTCGCTCCAGCCCTCGACTCCTTGGATAAACCAGCATTGTCCGTTCTTCCGGACTTAAACTTGGTATTATTGGCTTTCCTACACCTCTCATCGATGTTTCCCCTCTTTCTTCTTCAACATTCTCAGCCACTCTTTTTCGTGGTACTGAAAAGATCTGCACACCCTTATCTAAACTTTCTTCTTTACTCTCTTTGAAGACGGTAATCTTTTCAGTCTCTTTAGATTCTGTACCTACTTTGGTTGTCAAAAATACATCGACCCTTTCCCTCTCCTCTGATAACTTCTCCCTTCTCTCTACCTCTCTCCTCCCTAACTGACTTAAAGGTTCTTCCCTCTCGCGCCTCTTTTTCCCTCGAGTCAAGCCCTGTCTTTCCTCGTGGCTGTCCTCCTCCACTTTCTCCTCGCGCATCTCGGTTGCTCTCTCTTTCATGCTCTTACTTTCTCCTTCCTTTCCTGTTTCAGAGACTTGATCTGCGCTATATTCATGAGGGGATAACTCACTCCTGGTCCTGTCCTCACAATAATTTTTGATGGAATTAGCAGTCTTGCTTTTCTGGACAACTCCCAGAATCCCCCTGCCAAACAAACAAACAAACTGTAGTCCAAAAAAGTCACTTTTCCCCCAAACACTTCTGCCTTACTTGAGATGAGCAGGAAACAAGCTGTTTCCAGTGACACTTCTGAAAATATGGAATTCCCTCAGAGATCCATTGGGTCTCTTCTTTTAAAATATTTAGATCCTTGCCAAAAAGTATATTATTACTATCATGATTTCGGTTTTACAGTGTGGTTTACTGATTGATTGATGTGTTTGACTTCTAATTCTCTGTTTTTCAAATGCTGTTTCACATTCTCCTTTATAAAACAAAAACTTGTTTGAAACTTTTTTTTCATTATTACTATTTTCAAATTATGCTATATTGCTTTTATTCTTGTTAGATGCTTTCACATCATACCAAAAGCTTTCTGGTCTATTAAAGAAGCCTTGACAGATGACACATGGTTGTCCAATTTTGACTTAAATGCTTCTAGCACCGGAGCGCTTACCACCTCCTGAGATAATTGGTTCAATTGTTGTACTGCTCTAACAGTTAATATATTTTTCCTCATATTCAGCCTAAGTCTGGCTTCCTGTAGCTTGAGCCCATTTTTACATGTCCTGCACTCTGGGATGATCAAGAACAGATCCTGCCACTCCTCTATATAACTACTTTTCACATATTTGAAAAGTGCTACCATATCTCCCCTCAATCTTCTTTTCTCAAGGCTAAACATGCCCAGTTCTTTCAGTCTTTCCTCATAGGACTTGATCTCTAGGCCCCTGATCATCCTGGTTGCCCCCCTCTCAACTTGTTTCAATTTGTCAGCATTGTTCTTGAACTGTGGTGTCCAGAACTGGATACTGTACTCTAGACGGGGTCTAACAAGTGCAGACTAGAGGGTGACTGATACCTCATAGGATTTGGAGGCTATACTTCTGTTAATGCACCCTAAAATATAAATTGCCTTTTTTTGCAGCCACATTGCACATTGGCTCATATTCAGCTTGTGACCTACAACAATTCCAAGATCTTTCTCACTTGTAATATTACTGAGTCAATTAACCCCCCCCCCATCTCTTAACTGTGCATTTGGATCCCCCTGCCCTGGCATAGAACTTTGTACCTAGGCTTCTGCCTATTCAGTTGGGATACTTAAATGTTTCTCGGTTGCACCTGAGTTTCTTGTGGATAAATGCTTGGGATATAAATGTGGGAAACTCTCTTAAAAGAGTTCCCAATGCGCACTAAAATGGAGTGTGATACTGGAAAACTGCATACATTAGGAGCTAATGGAAGCAAATGAGCAAATTGTTGAGAAACGTGCTGATTGTGAAGCTGGTTGATCGAATCAAGTATAGAAACTGAAAGTGTTTACAGATTTTGGATTACAGTTCCCATCGACCCTGCTGATTGTGGAATTATGGGTGTTGTAGTCCAAAGACAAAAAGCAGCATGCTTTTAATAAGAATGCATTTTTGTATAGGCAGTGTTGTGAAACATAACAGTTATTTCTTTAAAAAATATACTTTTGTTTGAACAAACCTTGCATAACACTTCAAAATAATTCAGGAGGCTAACTGATTTCTTACTCCTGCATTCATTTGAAAGTGCTAAACTGGAACACTTCAGATTAATATGTGAAGCAAATGAATTTCTTTCCTAGCTTTACTCTATGAACTCTTGCAGAGCAGTGCTGTTCACGAGTTGGTTCTTTCTATTCAACTGCCTTAAAAATGACCACCAGTGATAATTTGGTGAGCTGGTACCTGCTAGCCTCTATCCAGGCAAAGCCAAAATTGGGCAGGAAGGATGTAATTAAGTAAAAACGCAATGGGGTCAATTAAAGGCTGGTTGCAGAATATCACAGTAGAGTAATCTGAGGGAACAAAACGAGGTAAGAGAGACACATTTTGTCTTGGCATAAAGGTCATAAACCCAGTGTCATATTCTTCAGCACACAGTTGGATATGAAAGCAGAAATCTCATAGGAAATACAGTGAGATTAAAGGCTATGAAAGGGAGTGCAAGAGAATTCACAGGAAATGGAAGACTATCCTCTTGGGTCAGAGGTTCTCAGAACATATCACAGAGCACCTCCTGATGTACAGCTTCCTTCTCATTAGAGGTGAGAAAGAAATGGATTGGGTTCACATATTCCAATGGTAGCATCCATTTGCACCTGCTGTGGATGGGAACTGGACAAAACATGCCCTCAAAACTCATGGGTTTCCAAGGACAGGGATGCGTTTGGGGGCAGAGAAAAAAATTTGCACAAACTCATTTGAAAGGATATACATTTGAAAAATGTGACTAGCAGTGCATTTAGATGAAAACACACACACAAGCACTGTTAGTCAATGAGAAGATGGACATGTTAGAAAAAATGCAAACAAAAATGGATCTACGTACTTTGGGAAGACATACATACAAGTATATAAACCGATTTCTCTGCAGAGAGAACCAGATGCCCACACCCTAAACAGAACTGGGATGAGAAGAGAATGCTTCCGAGAAACATACTAAAAAGGAGGCTGGCATTGTTCAGATCTCAGCTCCTCACATACAGTGGTATTTATAAGTAGGAGATGAGAACCATCTTCTCTAAGTACCAAGGTAGTCAAAAAAAGGTATGGCCAGGGTGGTTCATGAACCAAATGAGGAGGCTGAGTGAGACTGACAGACAGATCCCGAGACTATCAGTCTAATATCTGCAGATGAAAAATAAAAATCAGAAAGTCAAAGGGTTAAACAAGCTTTCTTAACACTACGTACTTCCTAAATTCCCTTTCTGGTTATTTGATATGTGCTAAGACACAATTATTATTATAATTATTTATTTAAAATGTTATTTAATAATTGTGCTAAGAAACAATTATTATTACAATTATTTATTTAAAATCTTTTATTTTAAAATATTTTTTACCTCACCTTTCTCCTAAAAAAGGACCCAAGGCAGCCTACATTATTAAAAATACAGTATGAAAAGCTAAAAATAGAAAAATATTAAAGAAGAATTAATAATATTATATCTAGAATGTAAGGCAAAAGCATTAAAAAAAGAGATTTAGAAACAAGAAAATTAGAGATGGGCATGGCCCCCACTGGTTCAGCAGTTTGTGCCAGTTTGTTTATTTGCCAGACAGGTGTTCAGTGCTTCAAAGTCCCACCTCCTTCACTCAGGTGACCATTCAGAGTCAGAGGCCTGGCTTCCCTGCCCTGCCTCTGAGTGGGTGATTTCTACAGGAGGTGGGGCTTTGTCATGTTGAACACCTGCTTGGTCGATAAACGAACTGGCACAAAGCACCAAACTGGCGGTTTTGTGCCCATCTCTAAACAAAATATAAACCATTGTGTTTATTGTTTCCTAGATAGTCAGTCACTAAGGAAAACCCGGACTGAAGAGAAATATCTTTGTCTTCTTACAGAAGGACAGCAAAGATGGATCCAAGCTGGTTTCCAGTGGGAGGGAGTTCCAAAGTCTGGAAGCAGCAACAGAGAAGACCCTCTCCTGTGTGCCCAACAAACACACCTGTGAAGGTGGTGGGACTGAAGGAAAAGACTCCACTGTTGATCCTAACATCCAGGCAGGCTCATAGATACAGATTTTGATAGCTCAGCCCCAAGCTGTTTAGAGCTTTGTAGGTTAGAACCAGCACAACAATGCTTGGAGGACACCAGGCTAACACAGCATATACTGTAATAACTGGAGAGACAACTGCTGAAACCCACACTTACTTTTATGAAGTGGGCAGAGAGCTTGTAAAACAAATGTGGGGAGTTTGCACCCAACGTGAAAAGCAGAGCTTGAAAGAGTTCTTCTAGGGACTACAACTCCCAGAATGCCTCAGCCAACACAGCTGTTGGCCATACTGGCTGATATGTTCTGGGATTAGTAGCCCAAAATGTAACATTCCCAAATTCTGAATTCATTTGAAACACCTTATTAGCATTGATATGAAATATTTTCCCTACAAAGATCTTCTAGATTAAAAAAACTGAGTGTATTTCAGAGATATCATGTACTTCACGTACATCTCATTGCTGAGAGACAGCTCATTATCTGAAGTTGTAGAAAATATTTTCCTCTCCATGGTGGTGGGCATACTATATAAATAACATATTTTGATGTCTAATGTAATGCAACATATAAATTGTGATGCCTCAAGGTCACGGCAGGCCATAATACTGTACTTGATGCATCCTGACATGCTTTAATGTACTGCTAGTGATTTGAAAATAATGCTTCTGCAAAATGAGCATAAAAGCAAGAATTTTCACTCTGAGAAAGCTACATCTAGCCTCTATCTTGCCAGAGTAGCACCTATCAGTTCTGAATATAGGAATAATGGCTCATGGAAATCAAGACTTATCTGCACCTATAATTGTCTACATAAACATGAATGTGGTGGCGCTGTGGGCTAAACCGCAGAAGCCTGTGTTGCAGGGTCAGAAGACCAAGCAGTTGTAAGATCAAATCCACGCGACGGAGTGAGCTCCCGTCGCTTGTCCCAGCTCCCGCCAACCTAGCGGTTCGAAAGCATGCAAATGCAAGTAGATAAATAGGGACCGCTTCGGTGGGAAGGTAACAGCGTTCCGTGTCTAAGTCGCACTGGCCATGTGACCACGGAAGATTGTCTTCGGACAAACGCTGGCTCTGTGGCTTGGAAACGGGGATGAGCACCGCCCCCTAGAGTCGAACACGACTGGACAAAAATTGTCAAGGGGAACCTTTACCTCTGGTGACATACAAACTCCATTAGAGTTGAGCCAGGATTTCTTAGAGCACCTTTTCCTCAGAAAATTTCTGAGATTTATTTTCTCCCACTTATCTCCTCACTTCTCTATCCTTCTCTACCCTTGGTAGAGAATTTTTGGAGAATTTTCTTTGACTTTTCTCCATATGGAGCATACAGAAGGCTCCCTTCATTCCAGTCATGAGCCACCTATGTTGTTCTCCACAATGTTTCTGTGGTGACCAACCCTAATCCTCACAGAATGGCTTGGACACTGTGATAGAATTTCAGAATGGTGGCCAGGCTGTCAAGACAATTGGCACTGGTACTCATCAGCTGAAGTGGAAAAAATTAAAACATACACACACAAAAGAATAAAACCAGCAAAAAGCCATGTTATTGTTGGCAATAATTTAGAAATTATTTTTAGTATGTTTTAATCTTTACACTTTTTATGCAGATAGTTTTGCACTGTTTTATGCATTTGAAGACAAATTTTTATTTTTATTTTTATTTATTTTTGGACTTATATACCGCCCCATAGTGCTACAAGCACTCTCCGGGCGGTTTACAATTTCATTATACAGGCTACACATTGCCCCCCCCCAGCAAGCTGGGTACTCATTTTACCGACCTCGGAAGGATGGAAGGCTGAGTCAACCTTGAGCCGGCTACCTGGGATTTGAACCCCAGGTCGTGAGCACAGTTTTAGCTGCAGTACAGCGTTTTAACCACTGTGCCATGAGGCTCATATGAATATTGTGATGCACTGAAGTCATCCATAACTGCGAAGGAGTAAATAAAGTCTTAGGTGCTCTGCTTTCATTCCTGATGTTTTTTGCTTGGTCTTTGATTATTGCTCATGACAATTATATCTTCCCTTTTTACTATTATTACTGTGCTGTTGTAACCTTTTAACTTATATCTGTAATTTTTATATCACCCAGAGAACTTTGGGTATTGGGCAATTTTTAAAAAGGTGGTAAAATAAACAAAACAAAGGTATATACGAAAAAACAAGAATCACTGGAAAAGACAACAATGGTAGAAAAATATGAAGGCTCCAGGATAAAAGAAAGAATGAAGTTGAGTTAGACTGACTCAATGAAGAAAGCCACTGCCTTTATTTTGCAAGATCCAAGTACGACTGTTTCAGACAAGACCTTTTGAAGATTATGAATTCTTAGGATTGTCATATGTTGGAAGCAACTCCATACCACAAAACAACGAAAAAGAGCCATCTTGAGAAACTATTGGAGAACGTTTGCTCCCAGGAGAGAGGTTTTGTGAAATGTGTTTCACAGAGTCCCTTCTCAAGATGAAGAAAGAATCACCTTAGGGACACCCATGATTCATCCTTAGGATCATGGGTTATCAGAGGTTCGGTCTCAGAAGGACTAGGGTATGAACAGAGTATAAGAACAGATATTAGAGTTGGAACCGGTCCAGATTCACAGTTAATTTAGAAAGACCTCCACAGCTATCAGATCTTTTATTTGACTATTATTACTGTTGTGTTGTTACTTCATATTAGTATTTCTGGATCTCTGCTGGCAAATAAGTTCTATATAATTTTGTGCCCGAGCGTTTCTCATTCCCTTGTAACTCCAGGCTACAAAGTAATTGCATGGTATTTGGCAAGATTTTTTTTCCTTAAAAAAGCACCATGGGGTGTGGGTAGAGAAGTGGAGAGAGGAAGAGAGAGGAAGTTTGATTCAGTGAGCCCATTTTCAAACGGAGACTAGCAATAGGATACTGGTTGCAGATTACAGATTATAGTCAAAAGATAAAACAAGAAAATAAAAAAATAGGGAGAACTGGTGGTACCCTGGACTTTGCTTTTTTGCTCTAAAAATTTAGATCAAAGGCCAGCAAACTATTTTAAAATGGCAACAGGGCTGAAGTGGAGTACTCTTTTTAAATGACATCTTTCTCTGCAGACTTTAACAACAGAAGGTGTATTTCCACATGTCCAAGATTTATATTCTTTTTCTTTGGGAAAGTCTCTCTTGGGACACATAAATGGACCCTGGGCTGTAATTACACCTGTTTCCTCCTTCTGTCTTCCATGCGCAGAGCTGGATGGAGAAACATGTAAGTGTGTTTCAGCAGAGCTGGGAACAAGCCAGCATGTGAATTACTGGCCATGTTGGTTAGGGATGGGGAGAATTTCATTCCGGTCTATTCTCCAGTATTTAAAACATTCTTCACATTCAGACTGGAAAGAACATGAGATGAAAAAGATTCAAGTATGTGAGAAACCAAAACAAGCAGATTAATCCATCGAGGACAAAAGATTTGAATAATGTACTTTATTATCAAAATTCTAAATCTGTATCCTTGTATATTCAGCCAGACCTGTAATAAATTAGGGCTGTCACCTCCCTCATCATTTCACACCTATACAGCAGATGGGTGCAACGTAAGGCCCTTCATGCTTGGCATGGCAAATGCTATGTTAGGCTGCATTAGGCTTCATCTTGAATACTGTGGCTAGTTTTGGACATCATGCTTTAAGAAGAATGCAGACAACTGGAACAGGTTCAGAGGAGTACAACAAGGATGATCAAGGCAATGGAAGCCAAGCCTTACCAGGACAGAATGAGAGATTTGGGCTTTTAGACTAGGCATCCTTCAGTCTCGAGAGACTATGGTAATGTGCTCTGTGTGGATGGATTTGGGCTTATGTAACTCTGAAAAACAAGATTGAGACTGCAACTACACTGGCAAGCCAAATCAAATTCAGCTTTGCTTTGGCTTGATTCGCATACACACCTACTGCAGAAACATAGTAGCCTCCTCTAGCTTATCAGAATTTTTTCTATTTCATATTGATTTTTACCTTCCTTTGTTTTGGCCCATGCAGAGGTGATGTAGTGCTGAACTAGTATATTTATGTATATGTAATAAGGTGATCTGGCGCTAAACCAAGTCGTTTATTTATTTATTTTAATGCTTCTGGGGAACTAGAGGGAATGATCACAGGAGTAAGAGTTCCTGCTGTCCAAAACATCACACCCAGCTTAGTATATCACCAGAATATCGCCTGTGCTTATGTCCTTCCACTCCTGTTGTTCTGGAGAATGAAACAACTGATCATACAATAAAAAATCCATTCAGATCTTGACAAATGTAGGAGCCACCAGTAGTGGAGAAAAAAGGGCCAGACTGACTTGAATTGGCCCTTACACCATGTAATCAACAACAAATAGGTGAATTTAACTGTTTTACACCCACAGGAAATCCTGCAATATTTGACGGCAGTTGCAGCTTCAGAGAACATATGACAGCATTCTTGAAATATTTAAAAGGCATCATACAGATCAGGGGGCAGGATCTGTTCTCAATCATTCCAGAGTGCAGGACACATAATAATCAACTCAAGTTACAAAAAGCCAGATTTTGGCTGAATATTGGGAAAAACCTCCTAACCATTAGATTGGAACCAATTATCACAGGAGACATTCAAGAGAAAATGAAACATCTGTCAGATCTAGTTTGATTTGGATTCCTGCATTGAACAGGGAGTTGGACTCAAGGGCCTTATAGGTCCTTTCCACCTCCATTACGCTTGATTCTCAATAGTGGTGTCTATTGAATTTGGCCAATGGAGAGAAGGGAGAACTTAGTTTTGGAAGAATTTCTCTAAGTTTTGGAGAATGTTTCAAAATGTGTATGTTTTTTTCCATATTTAGGGCTGAAAGAATTTTGAGGCTGAAAAAAATGTGAGGGAATGTATGAATGTATGATTGAATGCTAGGATGGTCACCATAAGGAAAAGTTCCATGCAGTATAGAGAGAAATCTTCCATTCAGCATTAGGGAGTTTTCACTAAAGTGAAACACTCATTGATGGTGGTGGTGGTGAGAATAAGACAGTATCACAATCCCATTCCATTCATAAAAATCTCATGAGTAATGCAGTGAAATTGTTGTTTGTAAACCTGAAGACACTTCTACATTTCTGAAATTGCTTTATGTCCCTATTCCTCCTTTCTCTGATAAACCTACCCCCACAGAAAAGTTCCCCAGAGATTAGTATTGTGTAACCCTTTGGTTGGTCCTAATAATTTGATTCTTTCCCTCTAATGTAGCAATGAAGCCAGAAACATTTCGCGAAAGAGACCTATTCACTCTCATGCTTTATTTTTCTGGCTTTTCCATTTCATAGCACACTCATGAAAGTCATTTTCTCCTGCAGGTTTACACTTAGTAGACAAAACAACTAGGTGGTTTATCCAATCCTTGGCTCCCAGCAGAACACCTGCAGTTTTTGATGAGTGCTCGCTTGCTGAAACGGCTTTCAGCTTTTGCTATAGTCATCAGCAAAAAGCATTCATACCGCTACGCACACGTCACAGTAAATTAACTGCAGAGGTACATTTTTGTAAACCTTATTTTGTAATAAAAGTAGAGTTCAGTCTTCTACAAAAACAGATTTGAAGAGTTGTTTCCCCCCCGAAAATACAATGTTTCATAGGAAAAACTTTTCAGGCATCTCTGCCAGATGCGATGAGCAGTACTTATTAGAGCATGTCATAGAGAGGGTAGCACTGTTTTCTCTTTTTTGTAAAAGATTGTGGTTGCACGGGGATTCTGGGAGCTGTAATTTTAAAAAGTTGGTTTTCACAAGTTCTGGGATGATTTTGCAGCTATACTCTCAATCCACGAGAAAGATCCAGGCCCCGCGACTCAGAATGGTAATTGTTCTATTCTGACATTGGCTTCAGCAAAGCTCACAACACCTCGGCTATATAGGGTAGGTACACAGATGTAGGGAAATACATGTTCATAAATACCTTCAAGTATGATTCACAACAGTGGTTCCCAACTTGGGTAACCCAGGTGTTCTTGGACTACAACTCCCAGAAACCCCGGTCAGCACAACAGGTGGTGAAGACCTCTGGGAATTAAAGTTGAAGAACCCCTAGGTTGGGAAACACTGAACTGCTACATAACAGTTTTCCTCTCTTATGGAGATGGGACTGCAGGCCAGGCTCCCCACTTTTATTATTCAGATCCTGGTCTCCTTCCTCACTTTTGGGCCCTGGTTGCTTTATCAACCATTCCCGCCTAAAAGAAACTGAGATGAATGGCAGCTGACATTTTGACTATACTATTGGCAAGCAGTTAAAATGACATGCTGTATATGTTAGGATTCCTTAGGGTATGGTTTTTTAAAAGAAAGGGTTAGAAGAAGGTATGAACCTTATTTGAACAAGTAGCACCTGTAGCAGCACAGCTTCTGGTAGCTGCCAGCTGGTAGCTACCATGTTGTTTCCTCTAACCCCCTCGGTGTGATATGTCATGACATGGAATCATTCTAACAGTTCTGCTGCTCTGGGTGGGATGGCAGCAGCCACTGGCAAACAGTTATGGATGTTTTCTCCACGGTCACCAAAATGAAACTGGTCTAGATCTTTGATCTATGTCAGTGACAGGGAACCTGAGATTCTCCTTACATTGTTAGATTAACATTCCCTGACATCCTTAACTATTTGATCATTCTAGGTCAGGCTGATGGGAGTTGGAGTCCAAGAACATCTATGGGGCCACAGATTATCTACACCCGTTCTCTGCGATCTCTTACTTTCCACTCTGATTGATATAGTTCCCCAATTTTTTGGATAATGATCTTTCCCAACTTTCTGACTCAACATCCCATTTGATAGAGATGCCAACAACTGTGCCTTCCTAATATTATAAAAACCGGTTGAGGAGATGATTGACCATTTCCTTCCAAACTGGTAATTCCTCTGCTGTCACTCACATTTGGAATGATGGGAGTGGAAAAGCTCTTTCACAGAAACTTCACCACATGTTCTCTCTATATTGAAAGGAACAACAAGTTACGTTCCTGCTTTCAGAATTTCAAGTATGAGTTAGATTTTAGTCGAAGATGCTAGCAGGTACAGAAATAAGGTTTTCTTGTGGGAGAGAAGGAAGGAAGACAAGAATATGAAAAGGAAAAAGGAAAACATCTGTGGCACACAAGAATTATGGTCACATATTCTTTTTCAAAGATTGGAAAAGTTATTGTTTTAAACTAGAATTCTCAGAATTCCCAACCAGCTAAAAAAGGCATTTTAGAGGCATTTGGCTAGGAATGTTCCAAGTGTCTTAACTGGCAATGGATGAATTATTTTGTTTTGTCTTTTATCACAAACATTTCCAAGGTGCAATGTCAGAATCAATCAGCAGGAGGAATCAGGGGATATCTCCCTATATTCTTCAAACACATACATTTTTTCCTCACATCGCATTCAAAACTTGGTACCGGACTACCATTGAAGCTCATAACTTCTTTAGTTCACATATTTGAATGCAATGGGGTATACTCATGGTAAGGATTTGAGCCCTGCCATTCAGAATGATGCTGTTCAGAGCATGCCCACAGTAAGCATTTTCATCTTATCTGTCTTGTTTCAGCCTCTGAGCAATCAAGACAATCTCCCCTCCAATCTTAAAGGACAAATAGATTGGTAGATTATATAACCTCTAGTAAGCAGATTCTTGAAGAGTGGGGCAGAACCAGGTCCATCACAGTTATATTTGGCCTTAGTCCCTGGAGGAGGAAGAGTATTTAAAAAGTCAGAAACAGCTTAAGGCTGCAACATGTGCTAAATGTTGCTTCCTCCCTTTGAAAGTGCTCTTCAAAGAGCATAATGTGTTGTTCAGGTTGAGCATGGTCAAGGACATATGAGAGGACAGGAATTCAGAAGGACTTGGCAGAAGTGTGATGTCAGGGTGCTCTTCACAAATGATGCTAAGAACAACTCTTTATTAATTTGAGGATTCTGCCAATCATACAGAAAAAGCAAAAAGAAATAACTGCTTTTGGGGTATTTGTTCTCAAAACTCACAATACAATCTAATGAATGATAAAGGCTTCTCATTTGATTTACAAATTTGGGAAATCCAGCCACCAGCGTAAGCGTTGCTTGCGACAATTGTCATTGACAACTTTATTCTGAGTGTATACGGCATTAATTTCCTTATCATGAACAGCAGGCATTTTACATAATGAATAGACGATTTCCAAAATTCTATCCTGTGTGTGTACAATACCTAATTATGATAGGTTAACATGAAGTGGTTTAAGTGGCTGCGAAGTCAGAGGTTGGGAGTTCAGTTTCCCACTGTATCTCCTGAGAGCAGAGCCAGCCTGTGTGGCTTTGAGCAAGGCCAAAATGTTTGGAAACCACCTCTCTATCTGGAAAATCTTGAAATGTGTTGTCATAAGTCAGAACTGACTTCATGGCACATGATTATAATACAGTGGTGCCTCGCATAGCGAGGTTAATCCATTCCGGATTAACCTTCGCTATGGCGAAACATCGCTGTGTGGAACGTAAAAGACCATTGGAACGCATTAAACTTAGTTTAATGCGTTCCAATAGGCTGAAAACTCACCATTCAGCGAGGTTGCTCCATTGCGGCAAGCGAGGGGAGGGCACGAAAACGCTGCGCGCGGCCATTTCGGGGCTTCTGGCGGCCATTTTGGAGCTGCCGAACAGCTCATCCGCGGCATCGCTTTGCGAAGATCGGTAAGCAAAACGCTTACCGATCTTCGCAAAGCAATTTTTGCCCATAGGGGCCATCGGTATGCAATCGCATTTGCGATCGCTAAAACCTAATCGCTATACGATTTCGTCATTCTACGGTGACAGCCTTGGACTCAGAAGACCTAGATTCCAGCCCCCCACGGCCACAGAAACTCACTGGGGAAGGGGCTGCACTGGTAAAATTATGCCTTAAATATTCCCTTGAAAAACCTGAGTTTGAAGGGGTTAAAAATTCCCAGCAATTTTACAGAGGATTGCAATCATGCTTCACGAATTTAATAACAAGATATTCTTATTAATTAGTTTTGAATGTTTATGTTTTATGGTATAGCTCTCCAGGGTTTATTGCGCAGACATAGTCCTAGATAGGTAGTGAGGGCTGGTGGAAAGTCATTGGTGGTGTGTCATAGGCGTAACATGGCAAGATAAACAAAGAAGGGGCATTCCTGCCCTTATCTTTTGATGGAAAATGTTGGTGCCAGCATAAAATGCATACAGATGTTTGATGATGGAATGGTTGATCCTCCTGCTATCAGCAGCCAATGAGCGCATCGGCACAACCGTCTATTCAGCGAACATAGTTGCACAATGCTGGCCTCCATATGCCCTATCTCTCCTACCTGCATCCAAAGCCGCCTCAATAGTCAGAATGTTCCTCTGCTTTTATAACTAAGTTACAGCTGCCATTGGTTTAGCTGTAACATCTGCCATTGCATATGCATAGAGATGTCCATTCAAGTGAAGATGCCCTTGGACTCAACCACTGAATCTACCCTTAAATGAGTAGAGAATTTGTGTCAAATTTACTTTGTTGTCCTTAAACTGCCCACCCCTCTTTACAATTTTCTTTTTTTTAATTTATTTTTTTAACAAGGGGTGACAAAAAGG
This sequence comes from Pogona vitticeps, assembly GCF_051106095.1. NCBI lineage: Eukaryota > Metazoa > Chordata > Lepidosauria > Squamata > Agamidae > Pogona > Pogona vitticeps. The sequence goes on along the minus strand of NC_135783.1, from coordinate 334,149,031 downwards.
AAAAAGGGAATTGAGCTTAAAGGGGAAGAGGAGAAACAATAACATACTAACATCCATTCTATACATATTGCCATATCAAAATTCCAAATTATTCTTTTTACTATTTTCTGCCTTCCAGATTTAAGTTCTCATTTCAATGTATGCTCTTCATACGCTGCCTGTTACTCAATCTATTTTTAGAATAAGTTCCATCTTTCAGTTGCCTTTTGTAAAGGACAGTCCTTCATCACTTCTGATAAAATGTCAATTTCCGCTGTTTCCCGTATCTTCTCTATAAGATCTTCTTGTTTCAGTACCATCGGACTTTTCCAATTTTTGGCATAAAGAATTCTGGCTGCAGTGACTATGTATATAACTATATATTCCTTTGTCTTATCTATGTTATCAGGTATCATACTCAATAAAAACAGTTCTGGGGTTAATGGCACCTTACAAAGCAATATTTGTTGCAACACAGCATGTACTTTTTCCAATACTGTTTTGCTACTCTACATGACCACCACATATGATAATAGCTTCCCACTTGTGCTTCACATTTCCAACACACGTTTGATACATCTGTATACATCTTCAACAATTTTTCTGGAGTCATATGCCACCTATAAAACATCTTGTATATATTCTCCTTAAAATTAATCAATCTTGTAAGCTTTATATTGTTTTGCCATATTTTCAACCATTGATCAATATCAATATTATGTCCTATGTTTTGTGCCCACTTAATCATACATTCTTTAACCATTTCATCTTGCATTTTAATTTCTAACAGATAGTTATACATTTTCATAACAATTTTATCTTTTGAACCTAATAAAAGCTTATCAAACATCGTTTGTTCTGAGTAGAAACCTTCTATTTTGTCTTTTATATATCTAGATTCCAGCTGTGCTCTGGACCACCAGTCTATATAAATATTCTGTGTCTCTAGCTCTTCTTTAGACCTTAATTCACCATCCTTTTAAAAATAAATCTTGATATCTTAAAAGTTTTGCTTTTGTCATAAGATTAGGTTGTGTAAAGGCCTCTATGGGTGATACCCATACAGGTGTTTTGTGATAAATTTGTTGTATAATCTTTCTCCACATCCCCAATAAAGCTCTTCTTATCATATGTAAATTAAAATGCTTTTGCTCTTTATCCTTTTTATACCATAGATAAGTGTGCCAGCCTAGTTGTAAATCATGTCCTTCCAAGTTGAGTAATCTATCATTTTCCAAAGTTATCCATTCTTTTATCCAATCTAAAACCCTCTTTACCATTTTCTGAGTGCCATCACCCTCTCCCAGGTTGGTGGCAGCAAGTTGCTAAGGGGCTGAGATGGCTTTACTAGCCCCACATCGAGTCAAATCCTTGCCTGGATATTAGTTCCGCCCAGAGTAGATTCATCGAATCTAGATGGCTGGGGTAAAAGCCGGACAAACAAACAAATAAAAGTTCCGTTCACTGGGTTTGACTTCCGTCTGTTGGTAGTGTTGAGTCTCCAACTCATATCCTTCAGGGAAAGTTTGTAATGATGGCTGCTCAGTGACACTCAGGTCTCCCAAATCCCTCTTGCTGTCATCTCTGTTGCCTGTTTTGGCGCTTCCATCACCAATGCCTCCACTAGATCAGCCCCACATCATTCTGTCCCTTTGGCTACTTGAAGGTGGACCCAGACTTCTGTCTAGAGATTTGGACATCCATCATGTCTTCCTTGCCCAGGGGGCAGAACATGGGGGTTCTTCCTCAGCTGAGAGAGGCCCGGAAGGAAAAAACAAGAAACCGGGCCTTCTCGGCGGTGGCCCCTCGGCTATGGAATGCCCTCCCAACAGAAATTCGGCTGGCACCCTCGCTGGGTGTTTTTAAAAGCCAGTTAAAAATTTGGTTATTCAAGAAGGCCTTCCCTCCGGTCAATTAAGTCTCTCTCTCTCTCTCTCTTTTTTGGCTATTCCATCTTGGTAATCCTCTCTTTAAATTAATTGTTTTAAATTGAAATTTGTAATTTTATGATTTTATATATTTTTATACTGTTTTGTTTTATTTTGTAAGCCGCCCCGAGTAGACATGGTCTAGAGGGGCGGGGTAAAAATCAAATAAATAAATAAATAAATACAGCCTCACCCCATTCTTCTCCCACAGATTCCGTGGAGGGAGATGAGTCCTCCCTCTCATCCTCTTCCCTTATACCCAGCTGTCACTAGCTAAGCCTCTGCTTCCTCCCTCAAGTATAGCTTATCTCCCCCACTTGGAGCCTCCATCTCTCTTTCCACACCCTCCTGGGGCCTGGGCACCAGAATTTCCATCAGGACCCTCAGGGATGCTAGGCTCAGATAACACATGCAGGAAGGCCTCTCTCAGTCAGCATAGCAAATGTGATGTTGGCTAAAGGATTTCAGGGTCTGTAGCTCAAAATCATCATCATCATCATCATCATCATCATCATCATCATCAAAAAGAGGAGTTAACTATGTAATAAGAATGATGGCACAATAAAGCATTCCATGGCCAATACCTCAGAAACATCTGTAGAAAAGACTACAATGTAAAGATGTAGCAACGTCTGAAGAAAAGAAGAAAGAAACTGAGTAAAGAATCTGAAGTGCTTATTCTTGCAGCAGAGGAGGAAGTCCTCTGTATAAATGCATTTAAGGCCTGAATTGAGAAATCATATACAGTAGGACTGATATATGCATGGAATCAACATCAGCGATTTCAGTTATCTATGATCTGAAATGATTAAAAATGTTAAATTAAGAAAACCCAGAAATACGTGTTTATATGATCCACTCATCAGAGCTGGTCAATGGAAGGAACCAGAGACTATGCTATATTGGTAACTTGCCACCATTTCTCTTAGTCTCTCAGCATCTTAAGGCCACTCCCTCTACCTTGCAGAGTGTCATCATCACCAGCCAGCCTATGTTCATGTGCTTACAGGTACAGTATATAGAGTTTGCTAGTCACACTTTTCAGTAGCCCCGGGCGGGGGGCTTGGATCCAACCCTTGTGGATACGGAGGTCCTACTGGAATGACAGTAAATTTCAGTTATGTAAAGAAGCAGAAGGAACAGTGGGCCATCTTATATATGGCCTCAACAAGATTGCACAGATTATTTGGAAAGTTATCAATATTTGTTTTTATCCTGTCTTTCTCCTTAAAAGGACGCAAGGTGGCTTGCATCATTAAAAACAGTATTTAAAAGCTAAAAACAGCAAGTATACAGATATTAAAAAAGAATTAAACAAGTATTAGATTGAAATGGTAAATAAAACACATTTAAAACAACAGAATGCAACAATCCATTTAATGTCCCTCTTAGGCCACCACTCATTAAGGAAAAGCCTGCCTGAAGAGAAAGGTCTTCAGATCATTGTGTCAAAACTGAAGACCTAGGGTCCTATTGACCATGGTAAAGTCCAATTCCTGTCAAGGAGGCACAACTTGGGAATCAAAATCTCAGCCTCTGGCTTGGAAGCCAGATGCCTAAACTATTGAGTTACAAAGTCATAATAAAGATGCAGCAGTGGTACACCGGAATATCCTTATGAAATATAATATTCGTTCATTCGTTTAGTTGTTCAGTCGTGTCTGACTCTTCATGATCCCATGGACCAGAGCACGCCAGGCCCTCCTATCTTCCACTGCCTCCCGGAGTTGTGTCAAATTCATATTGGTTGCTTCGATGACAGTGTCCAACCATCTCATCCTCTGTCGTCCCCTTCTCCTCTTGCCGTCACACTTTCCTAACATCAGGGTCTTTTCCAAGGAGTCTTCTCTTCTCATGAGATGGCCAAAGTATTGGAGCCTCAGCTTCAAGATCTGTCCTTCCATTGAGCACTCAGGGTTGATATCCTTTAGAACTGATAGGTTTGTTCTCCTTGCAATCCAGGGGACTCTTAAGATCCTCCTCCAGCACCACAGTTCAAAAGCATCAATTCTTCGGCGGTCAACTTTCTTTATGGTCCAGCTCTCACTTCCATACGTCACTACAGGAAAAACCATAGCTTTGACTATGGGGACTTTTGTTGACAAGGTGATGTCTCTACTTTTTAAGATGCTGTCAATGTCATAACTTTTCCTCCCAAGAAGCAGTCATCTTTTAAATTTGGGGCTGTTGTCTCCATCTGCAGTGATCATGGAGCCCAAGAAAGTAAAATCCAACGGCAGAAGGTCGTTTTACTGAGAACCGCACATATTTCAAGGAGAGACTTGTGACTCTCTTAGGAATGACCAGTATTCAAGAAACTAAGTCCAGCCAACATTTGATGAGCTGCTAACAGCAGCAGCAACAACATCGCAAAGTACCAAACATTAGCGGAAGAATGAATAAATAATAAAAGAACATGGAAACAAGATCCAATTATCTTCCTCCCCATACTAATTTCAGCAACAAAAGTAATTTCAAAATCTTTGGCAACTAAATCAAAATAATTGCCAATAGCTGCTAATTTGCTTCCTTGAAATTCAAAAAAATCAATGTTTTTGCAAATATGCCAATTCATCCATACATTTTTAGGACTCAACATCCAATTGTTAGGCTTGCTGCTTGGAACTACGCCCTGCAGCAGCAATACTGAGAAACAAGAAATACATTGATCACAACTACAATAATTATTATTAATAATAATTTACAACAACAAATGTCAACTCTGCCAAATAAAATATGAAACTGTAGATTTGTACTATAGATGAATTTTGAAAATGGAATCCAGAAGGCCTCCAGATTGCTCTCTTTAACTGTGTATTCTCTGTAACAGGTACATAGAGCTTCTCTAAGAACCAAGTTGTGATTTTGTTAACCACTTCATATTAAATATTGAAGCTACAAACTTTATAATGGTTCCAAAGCAGCAGTTACCATGTACACTGTCCATATGTATTGCCTTACATAGCTGTAGCTAGTTGTGACAAGAAAGACACATAGGTGGCAAGAGCCACCCTTTCGATAGACAGTCAAGAGTACTTTCATATACAGGTAGCTGAATACAAAGCAGAATTGCATCTAAGAAATGAATGAAACATAACATCACTGCCAGGCCAAACCAGAAACAGCTCATGGATTTGGGGAATTAATAACCGCACACACAAAAGAAAAAAACAACTTTTCAAAACTCTGACTGTCATGGAACTTGGAAGAGATGAATTTCAAATAATTTAGCTTACTGTAATCAGTTACATTCCTTCATAACAAGCAGTGTAACTAGTAATTTCAAAGTTACTCTTGATATGTAACAAGTAACTTTGAAAAATTACTTTTAGGAGCATTTAAAGCCATTTTAGAGCCAATTACACAAAGCAATTTTTCCACTTTTATACAATTTTTTATCAATTAGTTGTGTGTCCTGCACTCTGGGATGATTGAGAACAGATCTTGCCCCTCCTCTGTATGACAGCCCCCTGATCATCCTTGTCACCCTCCTCTGAACTTGTTCCAATTTATTAGCATCTTTCTTGAAGTGTGGTGTCCAGAACTGAATACAATACAGTGAGACCTAACCAGTGTTGAATAGAGGGGGACTAGCATCTTGTGGGATTTGGAAACTATACTTCTATTAATGCAGCCTAAAATAGCATTAGCCTTTTTTGTAGCCACATCACACTGTTGGCTCATATTTAGCTTGTGATCTACAATAATTCCAAGATCCTTATCGCTTGTAGTTTTGCTGAGCTGGGTATCCCCCATCTTGTAACTGTGTAATTGGTTTCTTTTTCCGAGGTGCCGTACTTTGCACTTATCCCTGTTGAATTTCATTCTGTAGCTTTCAGCCCAGTTATGATAGATGACAGCAACCTATATATTGAGAAGAAAAGAGTAAGACAACTTCCTTCCATTCTCAGCTGTGGGCCATAACCATGGATGGCTATATTCTGGATCTTCCTAGCTGAGAGATGAGTGGTATAATCTTGGGGCCATAAGTTCTGCCTAGAAGGCAAAGAGATTTATAATTTTAAATTTATAATTATACATTTATAATTAATGAGAATTGCATGCCTTCAAGTCAATTCTGACTTTTGGCAACCCTTACCAGGGTTTTCTAGGTAGAGAACACTCAGAGGTGTTTACCATTCCCTTCTTCTGTGGGTGCTATGGGACTGTGTAGCTTGCCAAAGCCTGCATAGGCTGGCTTTTGTCCCTGAAGGCACAGCGGGAAATCAAACTCCCAACCATACCTAACTCACTGAGCTATCCAGCCAGCAATGATATCTTAAAGCAATACTAATTTGTTTCTTTCTTTTTTTTAAAGACAGCCCCCCGTATGTATTAGAGAGAGGCATTTCCTTCCTTTGTAGAATACATTACTTCCTCAAACGGCTTTGCTCATGATGACAGAGATGGACCATTTTTCTGAACTGTTGTGTAAAGCAACATAAAAACCTCTAGCAGACATTTTCTGGAGGGGCAATCAAGTTTGAACCACATCAGTAGTAGCCAGCAGCCTTAGTGGCCTGATACATCTTGATACATCTTGGTGGCAGAGGTCCAGAAACGGAAATCCACCTCAAAACCACACACAAGCCAGCTCTTCTCTAGGACAGTGGTCCCCAACCTTGGGCCTCCAGATGTTCTTGGACTACAACTCCCAGAAGCCTTCACCACCACCTATGCTGGCCAGGATTTCTGGGAGTTGAAGTCCAAGAACATCTGGAGGCCCAAGGTTGGGGACCACTGCTCTAGGAGGCAAAGTAGGGAACTGAACTCCCAACCGTGATTCCTGCAACCAGATACCTAAACCACCGAGCTATCCAACCAGCTCTACACAATTCATAGAGGTGGGAAATATTTATTTATAAATAATGGGTCAATTATGAAGGATTTGTATTAACAATAATAAAGGCCTAACTTGTTACATTACACATGTAACGTCATGAGGGATAGTGTCACGTTTTTGACAGTATGACTGCTTTAATTACTGCTAAAGTTACAGGAGAAGTTCATTATTTAGACGTGTTTTGTCTGTACCAGAGTGCAGCAGCTTGTAAAATGTTGATGTTTTTCAAAATGCAATTAAAAGTAATAATGCTAATAACTTTTGAGCAGAATGAAGGTAAAGGGACACTTTTTGAAAACAATAATTAATTTACTAGGATGTGGTTTTGGAACAGTAATTGTGATATTTTATACAAGGAGTTTTCCAAGCTCTGAGCATTTGTAACTAGCCTAGATGATCCAGAAGCTTTGTACTGCCTAGTAGTTATACGGACAGAACATGGCTTGTTCTACATTTCTGAAACCCTAGAGAGCTTTGTGTACTGGTCTGAAACCTAAGCCCAAAGGTTCCTGGTATAAAATACAGAATTCCTGACATTTTAGTATTGGTTCATGGCATTCTAAGGGCCACTGGTCACAGATCACTAGAGAAATGCGATAACCAGTTGCACAACTAGTTGTGCAAAGAAGAGCCTACTGGGGAAGAAAAAATCACTACGCAATTGCCTTTATGAGTACAGTTTCTCTCAGTTGACTTTAGGTCCTGGTTTCTAACTGATTAATTGATCTACCAATAATGTTTAAATTCAACAATGTGTAACCAGCACCTGAATACAAAGCACTTGTGTTTCGGATCAGATGAAAAGTACAACAGCTTCTAATTTAGCAAGAAAGACTGTTACAGACATTAGGACAAAGGGCATCTTTAGTGCTTTCTTCTCCACTTAATACTATGAACACATCAGAACCAAAGCAATCTAAAATAATATATCAACGTTCCGTTGTTTTTTCAGTCAATCCAATTAAAATGTGCCTTTATATTGATCCCCCACTGATTAAGGTTTCACCTCTATGCACTAAATAATTATGCCTGAAGTCCTGACATACTTTTATCTGGGGCAGACATGACTGAATTAAGCAAGCCTTAATTTCAAGTAAAAATGTGCAGGATTGCACTAACACGATTCTAATTTTAAATATAGTTACAGTCTAAGAACGATTTTGCATTACACTCAGTGGGTCCTCTGAGTAAATATACTTAGCATGCTCTAAAGCACTGCTTTAAAAGGGACAACCCTGCTGCATGTATGTATATGTGTGTGGGGTATTACCAGTACCCAATGGAAATAATACATCCTTTCCTTTTTCAGTGCTGCTCGTGCTTTGAGAGCAGGCACCGTCAAAAATGTTCTACTCTGCTAGTAGTGAGTTATGTAACAAAGGATGACTGAGAGTTTTCCAAAGTACACGTTCAGCTTGTTCTTTTTCTCAAAGAATGCACACGCTATAGATTTCACACATACCCCTCGATCTCTCCCTGCAGCAAAGATCAATGCAAAGATATAATTTAAATCCACATTCATCCTTTTGCGCTATCACAAAATTATATAACAAACTTGTAACTGGCGACTTGTCTTGTTATGTGCGATAAGGAGGAATTGTTCTGCATTCACTAGTAATGAGATAAAGCCAAAGACAGATGGGGGAATTGTACGTGCAACCCAAGCCTTTCTATGTATAGCAGCCGGACAGCATAGCACCGGGAAGGGGTGCCTCGTCAAGCGGAGGAACCAGAAGATCTCCAAAATGTCCTGTCCTCAACAGCCCTGCTCAGCTCTGGCAAACTCAAACCTGTGGCTTCCTTTAGGGAGTCAACCCATCTTGTATTTGGTCTTCCTTTTTTCCTACTGCCTCCAACCTTTCCCAGCATTATTGTTTTTTCCCTTCAGAGAACAGAGAATCCTTTCTTGTCATGATGTGCCCAACATACTGGGAATCACGGGGATGAAAAAGAAATAGACATTAAACCCAGAGCCTGGATGGACAAACTTGTCTCTTTTGGTTTTGCTAAAATTTTTCATGGACTCTCAAGTCCTTTCCACTCTAAATTTAAATATATCTGGAAATCTTAGGAAATTCTTATTTAAAAAAAAAAGAACAGAGAAATGAAATTCACTCCCATCACTACGGAGGTAGAAATTTACAACTTCCCAGTTCTTCCACATTTGTATGAGATGCAAAAGCATGGTAAAGCTTTCCTTACAATATAAGAAAATCTAGGTTTACCAAGGGATACCATCACATACTATTAGACACCAACAGCTTTGAGCCAAGGAATTTTGCGGCCAGAGCTGGTTGTAACTCGAAATGGCTGTATGTCGGGACATTCGTAAGTCAAGGCACCACTGTACTATGCATCTTCATGTGTTTCTGTAGAATTATTTTAAGACAAAAAAAAGGGGGAGGTGGTGCCTTCATAAAAGCTGTCCTTGTTTGGTGAATAAAATGTTTTACTGAAAGCACAAACAATGATAAAACTCAATTTTTCTGGATGCTCTGATTTATTTGAGAAACCTCAAACCTTTCCCACTACCACCTCAAACCTTTCCCCTTCGTTATATAAATTTAAGGGATTACTTCCAATAGAAGAGTTACAATCTCCTTATTAAAGGCATCAATTACCTATCCATGTCATATCTTTCTCATTTCTGCACAAATAACACTATTAATATGCTGTACCAACTTCACATAATAAATGGGTTTTCTCTGATATTTCTCAGCAGGATAGTTTTCCATTACCGCATTGGATTTATTTATGGATGTTCTCAGATATCTGCATAAACACACAATGAATTTCCAGCTGCATAAATTGTAAGCACACTTCCTGTCTTTTTCTCTTATGTACACACACACACATAATCTAGGTGTTTTTCTTGGAATTTCCAAACTTTAAAACATAAACATAAATCTTCTCAAAATATTAAACTATTAATACGATGGCAAAAAAGACATGTTGGGGTGCGAAGCCAAGCCTGTCTTTTTACAACCTTAAAATTTGCATTTTAAGTGAATACTGGTTTGGCTTTTTGAAGCATTAGAGAAATTCCAAATCACTCTCTCGCAGTCTCATTGTCTTCCTACTCTTCTTCTTTCCCCCTATTTTTTATTTATTTTATTTGTTCCTAGAATATTTTGGTCACCTTTGCATATCCTACAGTACGCTCAAAGCACTTAAGCAATGTAAAAATAAAATTTAAAAGTGTGCCAGTAATAGTTTTAGGCACTCACTTAAAATCTTAGGCGAAAATGACAGAAGTGTAGCACCTTAAAGGTTAACATATTCTATTGGGCATTAGCTTTCTTCAACAACAGCCCATAAAGTGCAAACAGGTGGTCTGTGGTCTGAGTAAACTAGCGTGAAATAAAACATTTTGTCCTCTATAGTGCCACAGCACTCTTGTGTTTTTTTTTTATTTGTGTGTGTGGGGGATTTCTCTTATCAACACTGTGATTCCTTTCAAAAATCTTAACCGTGTAGATCAAAATGTCCCCAGCACAACAGGCAGCAATATTTACTACATATGCACACAACCTATGGTATTTTTCCAGTTCATTGGCAGAGAAACAAGCCCAGCTACCAGATTCAAAATCATGATGAAAAAACATGGACCTTCTGCTTCCTGATTTGCTGAACTTCTCCAAAATCCAGAGGAAGTGGTTGGTCAGCATAGGCCATCATGATGTCTCACAGCCAACAATCCTGAATTCTAAAGAATGTTGACATGCCATGAATTTCAACATGTTTGTTGTCAGATGAGAGGTACCAAACCACATATTGATATAGCAGAAAAAACGCACATGATAATTTCTTCCCACAAAACTATCATGAATGAGGTGCTACATGCAGGAAACCATGCTTCTCTCAATTGGCCATGAAAGCAAGAGGTCCACCTTTTTCAAAGCACTGACTTCTGATGTATTTTAACTACAAGAGGAGTATATGATGGAAAAGTGCACAAGCTGCAGCGAGGTATACAGCACTTCTCTTTGGCAGGAGGTGGGGAAATACACCAGTTCTTTTCTAGGCATACTAAGAAGCACGGAGAAGAGGAAATGTAAGTTGGGCACACTTCCTGTTTCCCAAGAACACAAATGCCCAGATGACTGGGTAAATGAACGCTTGGTCAAAGTGGCAATAATATGAGAGCCAATAAATGCAGCACTTAAGTATAAGGTTGGGGCTGAAGAATGTCTGGTTCCAGCCTCTAATGAGTCAAGAAGCTTTATAGAAGATAAATTACAGATCCGTTCCTATTCATGACAATATTGGTAGATTGATTTTCCAAGGTCCAGACTCACACAGGGAGAATCCATGGATAGTGGGGTTCTTCCTCTTCAGATCTGTCACCTTCTATGTGTAGAAAGAAGTTACAATCCAATGGGTGGGGCTAAAACATTTCCCTCTTTGTATGAGCTTGATACACAGAGAACAACAGAGTAGGACTATGGAGGGGAAGTCTATTGATAATTATATACCTCTACTGTATAGCTAAAGGGACCTTCAAATCTAGGCATTTCTTTGAAGACCAATGACTCAGTTGCAAGGATAAGCAAATCCAGATTTTTTCGACTATCAATCCCTAGTATTCCTTGCCATTTACCAGGCTTTCCAGAGTTTATGAGAGCTGCAATTTACCAGGTTTACCCTGATTTCTGGGATGTGGTGTTGTTCTCTTGTCTTCATACCCTGCCATGGCATTTCTGGAATCATCTAGCTGTCCTCTGGTAGAACCAAGATTCTTGATTAGGTTGCTTTTTCATCTGCTTCAGCTGGGCTCTTTTTATGTAGTGGCTGATGGCCCTAAACACTAATGCAGGCCTCCATTAATTCAGCAACTCAGTATCAATCCATTCATTCTCACCCACTGATACAAAAGGTGTCCATTGAAGTCAGTGGGCCACTTGAGCACTGTGGCAAAAGATGTAGCACGGTGCTCATCTGGCTTGATGTGGCACAGTGCTTGTCTGGATGTGGTACAGTGCTCAGTAAGTGGCGCTGTGTTCCTTCTGGCAATATTCACAGAAATCTGCTTATTAGAGCTAGGGGGGGCAACTGTACAAGCATTTAGCCACCATTATGGCTGTTGCAGGGATGGGCTCGTTCACTCTTAAAGACAGTGATCAAACAATGTATTTGTAGTTAACCAGCCCTTCTCCACATTGGTCCTACTCATATCTTTCTGGCTTCTGCCAGGGGCTTCTACATTTTTGTCACAGGTAGTATTGCTCTGTTTTGGTTTGTTTCCAGCACATTTGATCACTGGAAATGAACCAAAAGTGAGCCATTTCTGTTTGAATTGCTGATATTATGACGTGGCTTAAGAAGCAGGATTTTTTCCCCTAAAGATCCAGTTGAAAGTCAGTCAAGAAAAGCAAAGAAAATTACCCTTGGTGCTTCCCTCCTTTCTCTTCCCACTTCTGGAAGGATGTTTTCCATCTAGCTTTAATTTTTTTTTAAGTGATTCAGTGCATATGTGCTGCCCTAATACACTTAATACCTCCCCCTTCTGCAACCCCTCCATGGAGCCAAGGAAGAGTTTAATTTGCCAATTTTGTGAAGTGGCTCTCTTCTTAAATAACTTCACAATATTGGCTACTTGACAGTGGGCTGGTGTGGACAAACTAAAGTTGCTTGAGGTCCATATAACATTTGGATCTGGGGATCACACCAAATGGCATGTCAGACCTCCTAGGGACCCTATTTAGCCCAGTCTGACCCATTCCAAAATGGGTGTGTAGACAAACCCTTAAGGTGATATGGAGGGTGTGGTGATAGCAGAGACCACATCCTCCATATCACCTTGGGGGGGGGATAAAATATTCATCGTATTTACATTACTGCTTGCCCACTTAAGTTGAATTTAAGGGTAGGAAGACCTTGCCTCCAGGTAGAATGCAGACATTTCTTTGGTCATAAAAGGAAAAGTCTACTTCCATAAACAAATTACTGAAATCCAAGCAAGGTATGGAAGTCAAGTTCCTTAGGTGGACTTTGAGTTTTATTTTTACTTTTATTCCAAAAATAGCAAGAGAGGGCAGGAAGGAAGCTCTATGTGCCCAGTGCATATATCATCTACAGAACACTTGAAGATAGTTGCAATTTCAAAGGATCTAATCTAATCCCACACAAGTAAAGTTGTGAGAAGGCAACAGGATGCTCCCACGTCTCCTTCTCCTTAAACATTCCCTTTCCTTGAAATTTCGCTCCCAACCAGCTAGAGTATGTCATGGCTGGTCTTTGAGGGTTTGTGCAAATTACAGAGGAGAAACAGATTCACTCCTTGAGTGTTCCACTAATATAAGCTATTTCATAGGCAGGATAATTGGATGCAACTTCATATTCACCTTTGTCAAAGCATCCTTCAGTACAAAATAACACCCCAACTAAGAATCAGTGAATCTGGCAATTTTGCTTTCTCTCATATTCATATTTTGAAAGTCTGAAGTTCTTTGCCATTGGTCTGAACATTTTCTGGTTTTTGGTAACTCATCAAAAACGAACCAACATAAATCCTCACTAATCTCCATTAACCAAATTCAATAGGCCCAACTAGTGACTCTAATTCAAGACTAGAGTCATGGATGAATATGCAGGGATTCAAAGACAAACTGTTAGAGCTAAGATTACGAAGGATGATACATTTTCCGGCTCATTTTTTAAAAAAGAAATCGATGTTTGTGTAAATTTTCATTTGAAAAACAAGACTCAGTGGAAAAGACAATAATGCTGGGCAAAGTTGAGGGCAGCAGGAGAAGAAGATCCAATAGGGCATGGATGAATTCAATGAAGGAAGCCACAACTTTGTGTTGGAAGGCCTGAGCAGGGCTGTTAAGGACAAAATCTTTTGGATGTCACTCACTTATAGAGTTGCCATAGGTCCAAATTGACTTGACGGCACATAACAATAAGAACAAATGGTGCTTCTAATGTTGGTCTTCCTAGAAGTTGCAAACATTAGTGCTTTCGACTACATGTTCCAGGATCCCCAACCAACACACCTGGGTGAAGGTTTCTGGGAGCTGTAGTCCAAAGCAGGATTTTCAATTCCCGATTCTTTCTTAGCATTGGTATATAAAAAGGGCACAAATGCTTAATATATGAGCTTTTATTTAAATGTATTTACTTCTGCCTCTGGACCCGTGTTAATGATACGTTTTGTAGTTATGAACACAGTTCCTTGCTAAATAATGCATTTATTTGGCTTATAATACTGATATATCCATTATTGACCTAGTTTGCTTGTTGTAATTACACAGTAAAGAAGATTTACATGAGCAAAAATAATGTTATTAAAGTGATTTTGTTTGGAAGAGAGAAATAGGAATTATGCCTCAAGCTTAATGACTCCGCTGCCATGACAATCAAAGATCCCAATTTGACAAAACCTTTACTCACATGAATTGTTTTTATTCACATGTCAGCCTCCCCTCACTTTTCACTCAAATGGGCAGCATAAAGCCTGAGTTTTCCTCAGTGTTAAGGTCAGTCTACAGAAATGCTTAAAAAAGAGAGAGGTTTTGAGGTGAACATTTCTAAAGGTGAACCTTCACAAGACCACCTGCCCTTCTATGACCTTTGGAGGTGAAACACCTACCCAGGCCTTAGGAGCCCTCTCTAGACATGTTTGTCTGGTGCCATCACTGCTGTCTCAAAGTTTCTAGGCAAAAGCTGCCTAGATATTTTATGGCATTTAAAAATCTTTCTATTCAATCCAACAGCCATCCAAACTAGAGGAGACCCACTTAAACTTATAGGATTCTTCTATCCCATTCCCACCCCCCAAATCTCTCTACTCTAAGTAGAACAGTTGCTGGATATATTCCTTTATTTTTCTGCCTACCCCGTGTCACCAAAATTTAGAGTTTCATAACCGAGAACTCAGATTTGCATGTAGAGCCCATGTTAATGGCCTGAAGACAAAACATAAAGCAAAGCAAGCTAATTTGCAAAGCATGGGAAGTGTGAAAATCTCCTACTGCTACAATCAAATGCTCTCAGTATTTAAGGACTCTCCTCTTCTAATGGCGTGCTCTCTATAATGTAAATTCTCATCCTGAGATTTCAGTATCTTCAGATTCTATGGCTTCACTTTTCTAACCAGGATGATTTGGACTATTCTATTTGTGCTCGTGTCCAAAGTTTTGTAACACCCAACCTGATGAACAGTTCTGAAAGGCATTAACACATTAAATTGCCTCGAGGTTTTAAACTCAAGAAGAGAATGTGCAGTTTCATGAAATAAATAAATATCACGGCTGAAGGAAAAAGATATTACAGCCCTGTAGTAATGCTGCGCACCCGCAGCTAGTGTTGCAGCTCATTTGGTTCTAGATGTAGCCGGAACTTTGCATGCGCAGGCTTTCTGCGTAGTGCTTGTGGAAAGTTAGAGGGAACATTGACACCAAGCAATCATTATGACAGAGTCATCAGATACATAACAAAGCACTTCACCATATGGTTTAGAAATGAAGACTTTTCAAAAAAAAAAAAGTTCATTTCCAAAACAAATAAATAAAAATGGAGAATTAGGTTTGGATAGGAAGAAAACCTGGGCTTTTGCAGCCTAAATTGGCTAGTCGGATGGGAGGCGGAACAGAGCCTCACTAGCTAATGTTAAGATCGGGAGAAGTACAAAAGAGGATTTTGATTTTCTGTAGAGCAAGGATCAGGAAAAATTTGTTTGCTTAGAGACTATAATCCAGTTTGGGGAGCAGAGAAGGGGCTGATAAAGTCACGGGGCAGGGCCAGAGCAAAATAGCTGGGGGTCATCTATAATTCTCATCAGTTTGAACAATTTCCCATGAATCCATTGCTGTTTATGCCTGGTCAGAAGTAAACCCCAATACATTCAGGTTCAGGCACATCAAATGCAACTCCGCTCTATATGTCAGCAGTCATGTCTCACAAAGTAGCTTCCCATGCTGCAAAGCACAGCTCTCTGTTCCATGAAATACCCTTGCAGGCTGTTAAGTCACTAACCAGAAATAACAGCAAATGAACTTTGCGGGCCAAAAGGGGACACCCAACAGGCTTCGTGTGGTTCACAGGCCAAGGTTTCCCATCTCTACTATAGAAGGAACACCTTGGTCCACTCATTCAAGACCTCTGTAGCAGAAAAGATTATGCTTTGCTGTGATTTTTTTTATTTTTATGCTGATTTTGTACTCAGACTATATTTGTATGTACAGTAGGACCCCCTTATCCATAAGATCACTTATCCATGGTCTGAAAATATTAAAAGAAAAACCCTAGAGATATATATTTCTAAAGTTGACGTTACCAGAACTGGCCACAAGAGGGAGAAAGAGACCATGCTATATACCTATATAGTGTTCACCAGAGAAACATATTTCCACAGTGTCATTATGAAAACTGGCCAGTAGAGAGAGCCAGAGACCATTCTATATATTCAGTTTACTATTAAAATAGCATTTGCTATAATCCACATTTTTCAGCATTGGGGGGGCTTAGAACCGATCCCCCACAGATACAGGGGTCCTCCTGTAGACCAGTTATGGAAAGAGGACGTACTTCACTTCCTTCCAACACACAGAGTGTTGCACAATTTAGAATCATGGATGTATATGAAATATAGGTAAAATTAAAACAAATTAAAATATTAAGATAGACTATTTTTTGACCAGTGGTGGGCTACTTCAATAGCACTATCTCAGCCATTTGCAACACAGGGATAGATAAGTCAGTTTCAACTTCTTTTGCATTCAAATTTTTAAGCTTCTATTTTTTTTCTTGTCATGATAGCATGATTTGTGAATTTTTTCATAAATTCCTTCCAGGAAAAAAAAGAAGAAGAAAAGAAAAATTAAGCCATCTGTACAGTTCAAATTCCATCTGAACAACTATTCCCAGCATGGGGAGGATTATGTCGTATCTGCCTGCTTAGAGATGAGAAGCCTTTAAGGGGAAAAAAAGTGGCATTCTAATTGAGGTTTAACATGACTGAATGTGCAGAGTTCCAAGCCCTTTAAAGAGTTAAAGCCCTAGATGAAAAAAAAATTCTCATCTCATTTTTTTTCTTTTCCCTCTCAAGTTCTTTCGATTCCTATTTTGCAGATATTTGCATATTTTGGAAATTTCTTGCTAAAAAATTAACTGCATTGAAATTTGCACTCACCTTTATCCCAATACTACGGCTGTCGCTTTATAGAAAAAAATATAATGCCTTCAGGGCTTATTGCAAATTGTCCAGTCAGATGGAAGGCAGTTACCTGTAATTCTGTCTTTCATGGTAGGTCAGACAAGAGGGGCTCTCAAGAGGAGTAGACAAACTCATAGAGGATAAAGCAGGTAAGGGGCGCTAACTGTTATGGCTATATCCAGTCACCAGGATCAGGATTGTCGAACTGCAGAATCAGAGGTGGGAAAGTTACTTTTCTGGACTTCACCACCCAGAATACCCCTACCCTACCAGAACAGTCACAGGGTGGTTCAAAAAAAGTACATTTTTCGCTCCATAAGACGCACCAATTTTTTAGGAGAAGAAAATAGGAAAATATAATCTGTTTTCTTCGCTCCATAAGATGCACAGACTTTCCACCCCCCTGTTTTGTGGGGGAAAAGTGTGTCTTATGGTGCGAAAAATACGGTAAATTCCACAAACAGTGCATTCCACTGGTTGTTGTGGGTTTTTCGTGCTCTTTGGCCATGTTCTGGAGGTTGTTCTTCCTGACATTTCACCAGTCTCTGTAGCCGGCATCTTCAGAGGACTGGAGTCAGAACTCTGTCCTCTGAAATTCTATCAAATGTGCATTCCCCATTTGATAGAATTTGTGTTGGTATCCTATTATCCTATTATCTGGCCACTTTGGAGTAACCACTAGGCAGCAAGTGGTTCAGCAAGACCCCCTGTTGTCATGCTCCATAGCCACCATAGCCCCAAACCCCATGAGGGGTCCAGGTTATTTGAAGCATCACAACACTCCTACAATTTTACAATCTTAAGGAGAGGGCCTTTTCTCAGTCCCACCACCTTCACAGGCCCATCCGTGCCACAGCAAAGCACCGGTTCTGCAAATTAAGAAGCTTAATGTATATGCATGCAAAGTTCCTCTGCAGAACAAAGTATCTGGATTACAACAGGGTTCCCTTTCGTACTGAAAAATACTGCGCACATCTCATGTACACATATAAAGGCCTTGCACCTACTAGCCAGATAGATGGACAGTGGAGAAGCACAACTGTTGTGCAGTAGGGTTGCTCCTCGCACCCTGCAGCTTCCCTCACATATTTTTCAACATGGTGGCAAGGGATGGAAACTGATGCCAATTTTATGTTTGCTTGTTTGCTAGATACGAGGTATATGATAGCTCAGTGGTTTAGGTGTGCTGCTTCACAGCCAGAGGTTGAGAGAGTTTGATTCCCCCCCCCCACTGTGCCTCCTGGGAGAAGAGCCAGCCTGGGTGGCCTTGGGCAAGCTGCACAGTCTCTCTACAGCTTGCACACAGGGTCCCTATGGACAACCCATATCCATTCACTTTGAGAGGGACAGAATGTGCAATTCCTCTTTTCCCTCCACATATTAATTGGCCATCTGGAGCCCAACCTGTTATGGTGTAACCCTACCAAATTTTCCATCTGCCTAACTCTGAGCGGATCCCAGGTTGGTCAGCTGATCCATTGGCTGCATGGATTTTTAGAATGATAGAATTATTCAAGTAGATGACATTTTGGACTACAATATCCAGAATCCCCCAGTAAGTATGGTCACTGCACATTCTATCTGGAGGATTCTGGAAATTGGTGTTTTTTTTTTTTTTTTTTTTAAATTCTCAACTTCTAACCATGATTCTTAATGACTTTTAATAACGGGGTGTAGAAAGATAAGCTTTACTAGATGGATCAGTTCTAATCTTTGCAATACTGCAAGATGGCAATCTTCATACGGTACAGATCATTTATTGTTATTTATTTATTTTATTGGACTTCTACCCCACCCATCTAGACCAAAGGTCTGGCCAACATTATTTTGTCCATACTGCGGCTACAGACGTGGGAGCCACATCTGTTAGTGCCTGTGGCCATTCTCTTCATTGGTTAACACCTATATTCGTCATCCTACATCATTTTATGTCTAAAGAAATGTTCACGCAAACATACTGCCATTTGATAATGGCAGCAGCACCTTTACATGGGAGATTTCATTCCATCTGGAAGCACCACCTCTGGAAGGCCACACTTTGCTCTTCTTCACTGTACCTACTGGACTTGTGACATTTGCCCAAGAGCAATTTCCCCCCCCCCCAACAGAGCCTGTTCATCAGTGTCATGTCAGCACAATGAGTTATCAAAGGGTATAGGCCTATGTGCGAATTTCACGCATACCCAAACATCCTATGATACACAACCCTGCCCAGTTCCTTATCTATGGACCTTTATGCTGCCAACTCTCCGCACTCAGCAATGCCAGCTTTTTGCCTCTCTTCCATTTTTCCATTTATCCCACTTTTGTTTACCCAAGATGCCAACAGCTCTTCATGGTCTGTGGCAGATTTATTTCCCAGCAGCTATTTCTTGCTCCTTGAAACTGATAATACTGGGAATTGAACCAGTGACCTTCCGCATCTGAAGCACTCACTCTGCCTCTGAGCTACTGTCACTCTCCAAGTCCACTCACACTATTGGTTCTTATAAAGTGGACTTCATCTGTGCTTGTCTTTATTTTTTTCTTCCTTCCTCCCTCCCTTATCTCAGTGTAAAATGAGAAATTCTGAATCACTGTCCTACTCCCTGACTACACCATGACATCAGGGCTGCTGTTTGATTTGTACCTCTCAACATTTCCAGATCCTGATCCTTTCAACTAGAGATTCCACTTACTCCCTCTTTGTTCTGACTTTATTATTCATGCCCTGGTTTTCAGAACAATCAAGTTTTCTTCCATGTCTTTTGTGCTTACACTACAGTTCCTCACTGATACGAAGAAACATATAATATTACAACCTGATGACTGGCCATTCTGAATTTTTCTGAAACATTGTCAGTACAAGATTTTAAAATTTCTCAAGGTATATCCCTAAAGCTCATGTGAAACTATATAGATTTGGTCTTCCTCTATGTCTAAAAAAATCATTCTGTACAGGATGAAACACCTAGCATGGGATATTAAACGTCTACTCTTGTCTTACTAGTCCAGTCAATTTAAAAAGTGTTTTTAATTCAGAAATATTTAGGAAATATTCTAAAGCAGGTACATACCACTGGGAACAATATATTTCTTTACTGAAAGGAAACCCTACAGAGTCATTCAAAATACACATACAGTACTTGTGTTAAGGAGGCTTACTTCTTGATTTGTTTGCTCAGCCTTCTAGCCTTAAGGTAGGAAAACCCCATTTTCTCTAGAAGTTTGTTTTTTCAGAAAGCTGTTATTTCAATAGCTTCTATGACTAGTTGCTCTCATAAACTAGCTAAAAGGGAGGGATGGTTCACAGTGTTGCTTTCTTTCCACTTTCCCCATATGTACAATCTATAATCAAATGATCATTGGAGAAAGAGTACTGCATTTATCAGAAGTTCACAATGCACTTCCCAGTGATTTCCATTATAGGGAACGCATCACAAATTACTGCCGCAGTCACAGAAATGGCAGCAAATGTGTATCCTTACAACAGATTCCCACACAGTGCTTTAGCCATGAAATCATAGGCGTACGTGGACCCTAGAATAATGGGGCAAAGTAAATAATGGAAGGGTCAAGGACTGGCTCATTGGTATAAAAAAAGTAGGCTGTGTTTTCAACGCCAGCTTTCTATCATTGTCCATAGAAGCAAAGTTTGATAGTAGAAAGCCAAAGAAGTACAAAACCTATTGTCTTAGTCTGTTCCAGAACTTGGACCCAAAAATTTAACCAGCCTATCTAGGGACCACATAGCATAGAGCATTCTGGGAGTTGTAATCTCAAAAAGTAACTTTTACAAATGTTGGTCAGTGCAGAAATACAAAATTACTGAGAAAAAAAATATTGCTGACAACTGCTTTAAAACAGTCACGTTAACCCGACACTATATAGTAACCACCCATTTGTAGGGTGCAATTCTATACATTATGTATTTGCGAAGGCTTTCACGGCTGGGAGCTAATGTTTGTTGTGGGTTTTTCAGGCTCTTTGGCCATGTTCTGAACCTTCAGAAAACGGCCAAAGAGCCTGAAAAACCCACAACAACCTATACACTATGTTCTGTGGAAACAATTGAAACATACCAACACATGACTGACTGACTCCAGAATCTAAACTCTGTTTTCAAAATACAGTTTTTTAAAAAAAGAACAATTATTAATGTTTTGTTTAAAAAGAAAAGAAAAAGGAAGTGATTAGCAGAAGAAACGTTTTTAGGACCCTTGGTAAGGACCCGAATATTGAGTGAGACAGAGGAGTGAAAGAAGATCATTGCTTTGCATGCTCTTTCATTTGAAAAGGGAAAAGCAGCCTTCCTATCAACTGTATTCTGTGCAAAGAGAGCAATGGCCTTACCACGCAGTGCATCAGGAGGAGAAAATCACAACACATGCTGCAGAGATTAAGCCCAGCATGGCATCCGGATTCCCTTTGGAATGCGTGAAGAGGATTGTCCAGCCCATCCTTCCCCATCAAGTAGACAAGTTTTCTCTAGGCTTGAATTTTTCACCAGAAGTCAGCGCCTTAAAGTGCATCCTCCTTTCGTCGTGGGCAGGGAGATTTCCTCCAGTGAAGTTTCAGCTCAGGAATGCCATTTCCGATCAGCTCGGAGAAGTTCTTCATCCCCAGATCTGTGCTGTCATCAGAGAGGCTCCAAAGGGAAAGGAGAGAGAGAGAGAGAGAAAATATTAGTAAACCTCTGACATGGTTATTCTAAAGAAGACAGAAAACATTCTTCCATTCTCTGGTGCAATCCTTTTTTCTCTCTCTCAACCTGCAGTGAAGCAATTATTTTCTAACAAATAAACTTTTTACAATTTCTGCATCTTTTGTCATTAAACGCTTAAAATTTGCATCTTCTTCAACTAGCATTTAAAAGAATGCATGCACACACACACACACATTTCAGAACATTTTAAATTATTCTCTGCTCTCTTTCCCTTAATTGGTCAAGAAAGTCTACCTTTGGCGGGAAAGCATTTGGAGAGAGGTGATAAATTCAGCAGAACGTCAAATCCATCTAAAGAGAAAAGGCCACAGGCTGTTTCACTCAGTCCCGGAGCTGTTATTGGGGGGGGGGGGCAGAGGGAGAGGGTTTTTCACTCTGAATTCAAAAAGGGAAACAGTGCAAAGTACTTGGGTCCAGAAAGATAAGGAGTAAGAGGACAGAGATGCAGAGGACGGTTGGGTTGCCCTACCTTCTCATGGACAGGAGCTTGGGCTTTCCCTTCTCTTTCTGCAGAGCATACTAATTGATTCTGGTTGCTGAGCAACTAACTCTGGGGAGCCACATGGATGCGTTCTCCACCACAGGCAGAACAGCACTACGAAGAAGTGGAGGATTGCAGAACGAACGGAAGCTGCTTCTTTCTCCCCACTGATCTTCTTCTGCAAGCTTGCTTCACTTCTCACACAATCCACTTTTGGCTGCCCTGGATCTGTCTCGTCTGTCTGTTTGTGTGCTAACCCAGCCTTCTATTCCTTTTCTGTCTTGTGAATGGAAAAAGTCATACATTTGGATGACAGAATGAGGAAGTCATACACTTGGATGACAGAACAAGGAAAGGTTCACACTTCTCCCCTCCCCACCCCCACGGCTGGCCCTGTCTTTCTTACTCTCACGGTAGGACTTCACGAAGCATCCCTTATGATCCTGCTAACAGTGATGCAGAGCTCGCACTGATACCGACGGGATTGTTGGAGTGCTCCCACACTGGAGGCAGTCAAGAGAAATTTAGACAACCACCTGGCAGATATCCTTTGATTTGGATTCTTGCACTGAGCCAGGAGATTGGACTCAGTGGTCTTCTAGGCCCCTTCCAATCTCATTATTCTTTGATTCTATGATTCTTCTCACTCTGCATTCAACAATTTTTGTATCTGACATTAGAGCCAGAGGCCTATCATAATGATGGACATGTGGTGCATGTCTTGTTGTTGTTGTTTAGTCATTTAGTTGTGTCTGACTCTTTGTGACCCCATGGACCAGAGCACGCCAAGCCCTCCTGTCTTCCACTGCCTCCCGGAGTTGGGTCAAATTCATGGTGGTACACTTTAGTGTGTACATTATATCTACTGCAAGGACTCAGAGGCAGGTTACATTGCATCTCTGTGCAAATACCTATGGGACACCTCCTTCCCACAGAAATGTTGCCCATTTTACCCAGTCTTCTCAGGCCTCACTGTTGTGGGCCAAGAAAGGTGAAGAAGGCCTCAGCTAGAACTCAGGCCTTCTCAGTTGTGGCCCCGACACTTCTGCATGGCTTCCCCTTAGAGATCATGCAGGCCTCCTCTCTCCAGAGCTTTTTTTTAAAACAGTTGTAGACCACACTTTTAAAGGAAGCCTTTAAGGATATCTTGCCCCTCAGTTAATTTAGTTTTCGACCCTGTTCCTCCTGAAAGCTGTCACTGTCATTGTGTGTTATCCTGTGTGTTCATTTGGTTTGCTTTTATCGGTTTGAGGGTTATCTTTGTTTATTATGTTTTTTGGGGCAATGGTGGTTGAAGGGTTAGGGTTTATATCATATTGTAATGACCACCCAAATTATGGCTCCTTTTAAGTGGGGTGACATACAAATCCTATAAACAAACACACAAACAAGCAGTTGCTCACCTCCCTAGCCCATCAAAGCAACTGTGCAAGGTTGAATGGGTATCCAATCATATGGGAGAAAGTATTAATGTGTCAGCTCCAGACTAGAAGTTTCCTACCCCCATTGACTCCATTCATGAAAACAAAGTATACTCCTCTCTGTGGAGCCCAATTCTGAATTATTCCAGTTCTTAAAAATGATCAGGCACAGAGGTGGGTGGGAGGAGAGAGACTCAGAACTTGAAAAAGTTATTTTTTGCTAATATAGCTCCCAGAATCAGCCTTCCATTACAGCCAGAGGATTGTGGGAACTGCATAACTTTTCTGTCCTCTAGAGCAGGGATCATCAACCCCCTGGTCCGTGGCCTGGTGCTGGTTCACCCCGCCCCTGCCATGAATGAACCCTAACCCCCAACCAGTCCATGACTTTTACCAACCACGGACCGGGTGGCATGGCACACTCACGCAGGGGTGTGTGTCATGCTCATGGGGGCGTGTCATGCTTGGGGTGTATGTCATGCTCACAGTAGCATGTCGTGCTCACGTGCATGCGCAGGGGGTGTGCCGCACTTGCAGGGGTGTGTGTAACACTCAGAGAGCAGAATGTGCTCACGTGCATGTGCAGGTCACGCTTGTGGGGGAGCGCTCGTGGGGGGGGCAGAAGATCTGTGTCCATGGCCCAGTCCTGCCCAGGCTGTGGACTGCTGCCAGGTCGCAGACCGGGGGTTGGGGACCCCTGCTCTAGAGGAGCAGAGAAAAACCTGCTGCCATTAGTTCCATATTCGGCTATCCAGGAAACACCCCCCCATGTCTCCAAATACATACACTCATATTGCCCCCAAACTGAACAAAAAATAGGGTTCAGAAGTGCCCTGTGATGTCTGGAATCATGGAGGACAAGTCTGGCAGGTTTTCAGAGGGACCTAGAACTTTTTAGGCTGGATAGCTCAGTGTTTCACCTATGTGACTGAGTATGGAGCCAGAGGTTGGAAGTGAATCCCCACTGTGTACCCTGGAGGGAGAAGAGCTTCTGTAGCCTTGAGCAAGTTGCAGAATCCCAGAAGAAGGGAATGGTAGACCACCCTTGAGTATCCTCAACCTTAAAAAACCTGGAAAGGGACACCATAAGTCAGAATTGACTTGGTGGTACATATTATGATCCCAAACTTTTCCCCAATAATATTTTTAAACTGGCCACTAGAGGGTGCCAAGGAATTGTTATTGTTGTTTTTTTCAGAAGAAAAAGGCCATTTTTCTAAGAAATTGGGTGGGAGGGTGTTTGAAGGTGGAGCTGCCCTCCAAGTTGGCTCCTAGATTTCCCAGGATGCTCAACCTTGCTCTTGACAGGCTGTACATTAAATATCAATAATGTGCTGTCAAGTCAATTCTGACTTACGGCAACACTTTTCAGGGTTTTCCAAGTACCAAATACTCAGAGGTGGTTAATCATTCCCTTCTTCTGGGGGTGCCCTGGGGCTGTGCAGCTTGCCCGAGGCTACACCGGCTGGCTCTTCTGACAGGAAGCAGAGTGGGGAATTGAACTCCCAACATCTGACTCTGCAGCCAGAGACCTAAACCACTGAGCTACCCCAGTCGGCTGTGCATATCAAATCACAATACAAACAAGGGGGAAAAATTACAAATTGCTAAACATTCCAAGTTAAAGACAAAGTCCTGCTGAACTCATCTAGATATGCTTCCTTACTTACTGTCAGCACAAGGAAAGGAAAACGTTATTTGCGCAAACTACGTGAAGCTCAGTGGTGCGTCAATGTAAGCATGGCAGCCAGAGTAGCTCAGCCATCATGGCTCATGTACCCGAACTAATGGTGACCTCCCTTCTTCCTCCACATCAAGATGGTGTTATATTCTGGTAGATCTAGTTATTTCAGTTATTTCAGTACCTTTCCCTCTTTTGGCATAATCTTAAATAATAATCTTAGAACTGCAGAGGTGGGAGGAACCTTATGGATCCTCGAGTCCAGACTCTGTCAAGGAGGCACATTGGAGAATCAAACTCTCAAACCTCTGACTCTGCAGCCTAAATATCTAAACTACTGAGCTTACCAGCAGTTAATGCAACAATAATCAAATAAATATGTACAAAATTGCTACTCTTCAATTACATTCTGAACCAGTGATTCTCAACCTTGGGGAACCCAGGTGTTCTTGGACTGTAGCACCCGGAAATCCTGATTGACACCACAAGTGGTGAAGGCTTCTGGGAGTTGCAGTCAAGAAATACCGGAGTTACCTAAGATCGGGAACTACTGCTCTAAATAATCTGTCTCTGGCAGCTCTCTCATTTTGTCTCATGGCAGAGTCAGCTGCAGTCCATGTAGTTGCTAAATCTTAACACCTGTCTTTCATTAGTGTTGTCTCTGGATGTTCTGTGTGTTTTGTTTCATATTCCAGCATATGAATAGATCATCCTAGTATTGGTGTCCACACAATTGGAGGGTATTTGTTGCTGGAGGTACTGTGATGTACTGAGTCGTCTTGGTATGTTGTCCACACGATCCTGGGATTGCTTCCTTACTATCATTCCCAACACAGACCGCCTTGACTTTTGATCTGTCTTATCTGCCCTCTCTCCACCTACTTCACTCTCCCCTCCCTTCTCTACTTGCTTTTCCCATCCACACGGCACAGAGGAGTGGAGACTGATCTTCAGGGGAAAACAAAGGCTATAAGGAAACATCCTCAAATGACCCCTACTGGCAAAGTGCACAGATCAGTATAGAACTATGCAGTACTATGGTCCATCTGATTAGATTCTTCACAAGAGGAAATCCAAGCAAAGCAAAACAAAAATACCCCAACACCTGTGGTGGTGTAAAGGACCCCAGAAAACGGTAGGTTTTTTGTCCTGCTTTGATTCTATTGACACTAATTTCAGCTCCATGTTGCGTGGATAGCAGGATAGGTAAAGGTAAAGGTTCCCCTTGACAGTTTTTGTCCAGTCGTGTTCAACTCTAGGGGGCGGTGCTCATCCCCATTTCCAAGCCATAGAGCCAGCATTTTTGTCCGAAGACAATCTTCCGTGGTCACGTGGGCAGTGCGACTTAGACATGGAACGCTGTTACCTTCCCACCGAGGTGGTCCTTATTAATCTACTTGCATTTGCATACTTTCGAACCGCTAGGTTGGCGGGAGCTGGGACAAGCAACGGGCGTTCACTCCGTCGCGTGGATTCGATCTTACGACTGCTTGGTCTTCTGACCCTGCAGCACAGGCTTCTGTGGTTTAGCCCAAAGCGCCACCACGGGTTATACAATACCAGTATTGTGGGCGCAGCAAAAGCTAAACAAATGCTCATTGTGGATGGTCTCTGTGTTTCTAAAAAGAGAGCTATTATACTCCAGGCCTACCTGAGAGTGAAGCCATTTAGAGGTACTACCCTGTTCCTTATTGCTGAGTACCAGAGATGCACTGCCAAACTGGTGGTTCATGCTGGTTCTTTCTTGGCCAAACAGGTGTTCAGTGTTTCCCTGCCCTACCTCCTCCAGGCATTGCCCCTGAGTGGATGTTTGCTGGAGGAAGCAAGGCTGGGAACTGCTGCACGCTCATTCGTGCCCATCTCTATGCATTACCTGAAGGAAAGACTTCGCATTTTTCACTGGCAAAGCAAAAGGCGCTCTGCCTAAACAAAGAATCATGTTATTACTTCACATGAATAACTCTGCTTCAGTATTTAAGAAAATACTCCACATTTGAGACCCGTGGCAGTGCAAGGGGAATGTTGCCTGACCCACAAGTGGTGGAAACATTTTGGAGGGAAAAAAAACCTCAGCACACGTCTGCCTAAAATGAGCCCATGGAGCAGTTCCACATTTCACAGATAAAAACAGAGGTGACAGCTGCATCTTTTCTTACTGTCATAGTTCTGTGGCATTATTTGCTTGTATGTTTATTGAAAGACTGATTAAAGTGATCATTACCTACTTTTCCGCTAAAGTGCCAGAGAATTTTTTTAAAAAAGCAATTGAAAACCCAGTGAAATAACCCTTTAAACAAACCACAGAGCACAGTAGGTAGATTAAGCACAATGCAAGCACTGAATTGAATATCCATATTAATTTTACTGCATTCCTAGAATGTTTTTTCAGGATGCTTTTTTATAGTTCTCCACTGACTATAGATGTACTGTATCCTCGTTGCAACTGCTGAATTAGCAGAAAAATTGATAATACGGCGACAAATGTATCATGGTCTAAATAAATTTTATGAATATTATTATTATTGCTGAGCTGCGGCATGGTGTAGTGGATGGAGTAAAACTCAGGAGATATGGGTTTTAACCCTGGTTGGCCATGGAAACCCTCCAGGGGGTTGGCATAGGCAAAGCAATTCCTTAAATATGTCAGATATTATGGAAGACTTATTAGGGTTACCAAAGGTTAGCAGCAACTTGATAGTATAGTCTCATTTACTTTTAATTGATCAGCTCTAGCTAGGAGAAAGATTAGATGGGTAAAATTTGCACTCCTCTGAATTTTGAAATTGAGTACTTACATTTGTCTCTTTAAAAATGCATACATTGCACTTCTATGCACTGTACAATTAAAATCATGTATGTTGCAGAAATTGTGTATATTAGGCAAAATTATGTAAAAATGCACACGTTGGAAGAAATGAGCAAAAATGCTCATTTTGCGCTTTTTGTGCAAATTTTCTCACAAATCTTTGAGAGGTGAAATATAAATGTAAGACTCGGAAATGCTCAGATTCAGATGAGCTGGGCGTAAGGTTTGAATAAAGGGAGAACACAGAAAATCATGTTTGTTGCAGAAGTTGTGCCTATAAGGTAAAATTGTGTACAAAACATGCATTGGAAGAAATTAGCAAAAATGCACATTTTTGTACTTTTTGTGCAAAATTTCTCACAGATCTTTGAAAGGTCAGAATAAACAACATTTAAGAAAAAAGCCCAAGTTCAGGTGAACCAGACTTAAGAGTTCAAAAAGAGAAATCTCAGGAAGTCATCTGCAGCCAGATATACTTGCACAGGAAATGATTAAAATAATGTCTATATCCCTTTTGATATCTGTCCCCACCCCACCCCACAGCTCACTATATTTTCTCAAAATCTTTCCTATAGTAAGTATGGGGATCTCATGCTAGAAGAACAACTAGAATTTCTCCTAACCATGGTTTTCTCTTAATATGAGATTTTTCTGCATGCATTTTCCCTTTCTCCCTAGGAACTCTTACAGGAAAACTGGCAAGATTTCTCTGCAGTCCTCTGGGGTTTTGACTGGGGGTGGGGGAGTCACGCTGTGCATGATTATTACAATTCCTGCAGAGAATGGCATTTTTCCTGTTCAGGGTTGTACCGAAAGTGACTGAAGAAATGCTGAACTGCATAGGATTGTTAATATGGCTGTGCAGAGAGGCCCTTTTCCTCTTCAGGATTTCCATGGAAAGGGGAAGAGAAATGGCAACATGCACAGGACCGTAGTAATTCTTGCACAGAGTGGCATCTTTCCTGTGCGAGATTCACCAGAAAGGGTATTAAGCTGCACAGAAGGTGGCAGTTCCATGTGTGGAATAACAGGCAACAAACCAACTAAAGTCAAAGAGAGTCTACTGTACATGAAAGGCTGACAAAACTCACTGGTGTTGGGTGAGGGAGACCATGAAATTTTGTGAATACCCATCTCATCTCAACCCTAGAGAAGATGTAGGTTGCCTAGAGGTGGCTGCAGAAGGAATAGGGAACTGGATGAAACTGTAGTGCCTATTCCACCATGTAGAAGACACTGCTGGGTACATGTGTGTATGTGGTCGGAGTCTGCACTGGCCTCTCAGCTGAAGTGAAAGATGTGGAGATCATTCATATAATTGTATAAAAGAAACAAAAACGATAAAACAAACAGTGAGCTTTCGATGATAAATCATGTGGATAGTTCCACATATAAATGCTATTATCAACGTCCCAAAGTGACATGGCTGATGTTGAGACCATGGTAGCTTCTTAGCTGGAAATGGGTACAGTCTGAAAAAGCCTATGGAAGGGGGAAGGGAGTGGTCTTAGCCAAATTAAAGCCCAATAAATAGTTTTACCAAGTGGATGCTTCCTTTAGCATGCAGTACTGCTTGTTTGGTGTCAAGAGTCCATGATGTTCAAGAACTGGTCTTCAGTTGGTGCCCTGATTGGCCAGATCTTGGGCTGCAGGGCCAGAGGCTGGGAATTCGATTCTCCGTTGAGCCTCCCTGACAGGGGGTTGACTCACTGATCCAGCACCGCAGTTATAAGATTATTATTCTAAAGAAAATTCCCCTGCCCTTATTCACCTTATTGAGAATAATCTCTACCAACTTCCAAAGGAGTCAAAAGTTTCCTACTTGGAACATGGCTGCTTCTAAAGAGTCGTGTGTCTCTGTTTTCAGTAAGTTAAGTAAGTTCTTGGAATGCCATACAACAGTTGGGGTCAGTTCAAAGGAAAGAAAGAAGAAAATTGGTTCCAAGATGTTTGGCTCGGCTGACAAAAAGCTGAGAGGAAAAGAAGGTAGATTTTGAGGATGCAGTAGCACCAGTGTTTGGAAGCACTAGCTGCCATTGCATTCTGTTATCTTGTATTATTACTGGATCTTGCCAGACTGGAAAAGAAGCAAATCATTGTGGACATCTTATAGAAACTGACAGAATCAAACACTCTATCATGAAACACAGAAAAACAAATATTTCCTGAACATGAGAAATTCATTGGATTTATTTTTCATGCTGTTAAGTACAGCAAAGGTTTGTTTTTAAGTTCCATTTACTCTGTAATATTGATTTACATTGTAATTTTGCAGATCAAAATTTGCAAAAGTACAACAAGGTTACTTGTATATGTACATATTATAAAGTTATTTATCTATTGTGCTATGCGTTTCATTCAACCAGCCAAACCAGATTCAGTCAACCTAATTTACACACTCAGTCTTCTAGTTCTGTGATGTTCTGATGCCCTGTTCATAGTTGCTCATGCCCAGCAAGTGTCCACTCAGTCTGTGCTACTTCCACGATGATCTGGAGTACTGGATCGCCATGATGTTTGCACAAGGAGATGATGTGGAGGTGAAGAGCCTCAGGGTGCAGTGGTTAAACTACAGTACTGCAGGGATAACTCTGCTCATGACCTGGTTTGATTCTGGCACTCAACTTGCTGGGCGTAGGATGGCAATGTATAGCCTACTTAATTTAATTATAAACCACCCAGACATAACTTTAAGCACTATGGGACAGTTTATAAACACCACACTTAGCTTTTTTGCTTTGATGCTAGAACTGGTTGTGGACATCTTTTGCAATGTTTTGTGAGCTGATATACTAGATAGGATACAGGCAATCCATACACACAACCTCATCAAGTTAAAATTTGTGTAAAGTAAGCAAAAACTAGCTATTACTAATGGGGAGGAGGGCAGCCGAACCTTCCCATAATCTGTTTTCCTTATCAAACTCTCATTGTAAAAGTTACACTATTTGCCTGGGGTACAAGGCAGAATGAAAATTTCTGTATGGCATTTCCCTGTTTTGTCTCACATACTTTCTGAGAGTAGGATTTACACTAGAAAAATAACAGGAAGATCATTATCATGAGTAGTTATATTTTTACCCTGCTTTTTCTTTTTAATATTAAGTAGTACCCAAAGGGCATAAAAATGATAAAAAAACGAGTAAAAAAGTTCAACCACAGAATCATTATAATCTAATAAAACTAAACCCATTTGTAAAAAAAACCCCATTCAACACAAATACTTAAAAGCATGCCAATATATTAAACAATACTGTAAGCAAATTTAAAAGGAGAAAGACTTTAAAAACCCTTCTTCTAGCACCATGCCTCTTAATCTTGTTCAAATATACCATACATAGGTTTTAGCGCTTTAAAAAAACCTAGGGTGGTATTTATTATAGTTTTCCTGAATATCATTCATGTAGCTCTATGCTGTTGTTCAGGAGGAGATGATGTATGCTTCCATACCTCTTGAACTAAACATGTATTGAGCCCTCCCTTGACCACATGGCCATTAACAGAAAAAGCAAGGCTTGGCCATTCATCCATTTTAAAGGAGAGGGAAGAGTTGGTTCTCCCCCCTTTCTTCCTTTATTACATAACTGCTTTGGCATGGGGGGGGGAAATAAAACCGAGACTCTTTGTTTCACAAGTCATAGTGCCTTTGGGTTGAGAAATACTTTTGGTGAATTATATTTGGTGGATATTGTGTACCTGCTACGTAGCATATTATCTGGTTCCTTATATTGACGACACAAAAGTAGTTTATCTGCTACAAATTTGCTATGAGGGCACTGCCCCATCAGCAACATGAGCTCAAGGCTTGTTATACCAGAGATTGGGAACCTCTGGCCCTGGGAACAAATCCCTCCCAGTATCCTATTCTGGCCCTCTTTCCTCATGCCATCATCTTTGGGTGATGCTCTGTTTCTTCCATTCGGAGAATGTTGAAATGCCCATTTGGTTTTACCCTTTGGTCTCTGCCCCCTCTCCAATAGAATGCAGGCCTTGTGAACTTCTTTGAAACTTGGCACTTGGACAGAACGACTTTCCATTCCCTTGCCTTGCAACACCGGAGAATGCTCTGGCACAGACCTCACACATTCACTGACATTAACAAAAAGGGTCAAGGAGTTGAGGGGGTGCCCCAGCTTTTCAGCTCTCATGCACCATCACCTTCCTTGAAGTAATGCACAAAACCAAGAGGTGTATCCCAAGATGCTCCCCAAACAGGGCCAAAATTGTTAAGTGTGGGGATGGGTTAGCTTTTCAGATTTTTTCCAGAGATGTCTCTCCACCTCCATCAGTCCAAAAATGCTAATTTTGGGAAATAGTGTTCTAGTCATCTTTATCCTCAGTCACATCCTGTTTCTTCTAATGTGCATCTCACTCCATGTGCGGGACTTCTGCTGGTGGAAGCCCCACTCCATGCTAAAAGAAAAATAATCTTAGGGTGGGAGGGAGCTATAAGATAATAAATGGGCTAAAATGAGCCTTCAGGGCTAAATTAAACTTTATAATTATTGCTCCCTTTGTTTCTTTTCCAGGTAGATATAGGGGAAGGGGGGGGTTACCAAACGAACAAATAGATATGCATGTATAATGCAAATGAATTTGCAGAATGGAAGATCGTGATGTATTCACAAATTCTCTGTTTGGTGTTAAATCTTGTTGGGAAAAGATAATCTTCCTATACAACTGTGTAATAACACAGAACACGCAGCCTGCAAATTCCCTGAATCTCAAGAGTGATCATTTGGATGAAATCCCTTTAATAGTAAACAGATTTAGAGCTGGAAATAAGAAAAGCTCTCAAGTAAGCTAAGCAAATTAATAGTTATAACTACTGCATAAATACACCTACATTAGTTTTGAACTGGTTATATACACCCAAAGGACAAAGTAAAAAAAAAAAAGAAAAGAAATTACAACAGTTTACTGAAGGACAAAAATGACATAATCTCAATTTGTTATTATTAAATTAAGCTGCCCGATATCTAACAATAGACATTATTGACTTTAAAATGTGATCAGGAAAGTGACTTTGTATCAATATTTTCCATATTGTAGACTTTCTTTAAAAAAAGGAAATGGGGCCTCCCCCCACTTTTGGGTTAGCTTCCAGGAAATAAAAGATTATTGTATGTCATAAACCATGCAACACCCCCCCCCCCAAAATAAAAGTGTGTTTTAAAAGCTGGGACACTTATGTAAATACCACCAATGATTGCTGTGCCCTTTCTCTTCTGGTGCCAAATAATATTATTGAGGTTCCTAAAGTTTCTTGAAAAAAAACACTCCAATATATATTTACTCTCAGGGTAACGTTATAAGACAGAGTTTAGGAAATTGTTTTTAGAAGACAGTGTAAAGGGATCTCTCTTCATCAACCTGTTGAAGGATCCATCCTTTCTGATAAACAGTTGTATGCCACTATTTTCATCTTCACCAAATTTTTCTGTCTCGTTTTTAATTGTTACAAATATAGGACAGCTCATTGAAGGATATTTGCCAGTATAGTAATGTAAAGGTGGCAATCTAAGCCTAGAAAGAGTTGCACAAGTATACCTAAGTGAATATATGTGTAGACTTCCAAGCCCACAATCTTGAAAGTAAGCAAATACATAAGCTATAGTCAATTTAAATGTGGTTAGAGCAAAATGTCTCTCATCAAAATCATACACTTCAATGTAAATATACTGATTCAATTAGTGCATAGAATTTATTCAAAATCCAAACTCATATTTATTGAGAAATAAACCTAGCTCAGGCAAATTCCAGCTGAATGAAACTTGGACTGCAAGGAAAACAAACCTATCCATTCTGAAGGAAATCAACCCTGAGTGCTCACTGGAAGGACAGATCCTGAAGCTGAGGCTTCAATCCTTTGGCCATCTCATGAGAAGAGAGGACTCCCTGGAAAAAATCTTGATGTTAGGAAAGTGCGACGGCAAGAGGAGAAGGGGACGACTGAGGATGAGATGGCTGGACAGTGTCTGCGAAGCTACCAACATGAATTTGACACAACTCCGGGGGGCAGTGGAGGACAGGAGGGCCTGGCGTGCTCTGGTCCATGGGGTCACGAAGAGTCGGACACGACTAAACGACTAAACGAATGAAACGATGAAACTTCTTGATGGCTGATTTCTTAATGGAGAGAGTGCAACATATTACAAATCCATGCTGCTGTTCTGTTTCTTTGTGCGTGCGCGCACGCACACACACACACATGTACCTAGAGAGATTTACTCCTGGACTTCTGTCTGTGACTCTCTCTAGAGGTATATTAAATTCTTACCCTTTTAACATCTCACCTTCTTTCCACTGTTGATTATGGTTCTGCTTTGCAATGTGAATGTTCCATGAGCCAGGATGCTAAATTATTATGCAGTGGAGGATGGATAATAGCTCTGTCTGCTGTTAATTAAGCATGCAGCCATTCATACATTTTAGAGATTATTTTTCCCTGTCAGCATGCTTGTGTGCTAATTGCATAACTAAAATAGAACCCAGCATTTTGTCGATTTGCTTTCCACAAGAAGTATGTTTTCCTTCTTGTTTTATGAATTCAAAATTAATAACTTTCATTCTGCACTGCCCCTGGCATAATAGCCATTTTGCTAAAGTCGACCCTAAAGATCCATCTTAAGCCTTTAAGAGTCATTTAAAATCTTCTCATGATAAAAAAAGCTCCCTGCAGCCATCTAAATAACTGAAATACTCTTTTGAAAAAATAAAAATCAAATTTACCCCTTACAACCAAAGTCATGTACAACTCATATTGTGAATTGCATGAATCCACTTCTTTTCTTTATTTACCACAAGGAACTTTTTATTTTAAAAGGCAAGCGCTAATTAGCATTGTTAAATTCAAATAACAACTCATGTGAAAGCATTAGTACACTGCTTATGCATTGGAATTTGCAGACTTCAGATGACAACACAAGTTTAAATGACACAAATTAGCTGTAACACCTGTTAGGAAAACTTCATCTTTAGATACTCGGCTCAGCTTATCAACAATGCCAGAATACGAGGAAGTAAAATTCTAAGGAGTGAACCCAGTGAAGCAAAATGTTAATTGCAACATGTAGTATATACTTTGAAGAAGTAAATGGAGGGGCACATTTAAAGACTCATACAATACAATCTTATGGGCATTTACTCAAAAGTAAGCATCACTAAATGCAATGGGGATTAGGCCAAATCAGTAAGATTTCAGGTTTAAATGGGCTAGGGTATTTTAAGACTACTACTCATATTAGCATCTAAGTGCAATCCCGGTTTGCAGTGTGTTTGTTTGCGTTGCTGCTTCCAGGTTCTTGAAACAGGCATAGCTAAGATGATCCATGTGATATTCTGGTGATGAAAAAAAAAAATCTCCCTTGAAAGTATCATCAAGCTACTTGAACAGCATACAATGGAAAAACGGCATCATACACCTCCCTCCTCCATCCCCACCACTGCTTGGAAAAAACAAAAACACCACCACAATTGGGTAAAAAAAAAGAAGAAGAAGTCTTAAGACTCACCTATTGTTGCTGGAGAAGATTTTAAAAGTTTAAGTCATCAGCATATCCAGGAGTCATCCTTTTCCAGTGTATCAGCCTTTCACATTTATCTTACAAGGAAATAAAGACATTCTCTCCGGCGCTTATCCTGCTCGGTAAGTGACAGATCTTTATGGAAGTCGGCAGCCCCGATGAAGTATTATTGTAATCCATCCAACCTTCCCAAGAGTCCTCAAGAGATGTAGTCAGAAATATACATCATTAATAGTCTTTGCAAACTGCTCGGATGCTTTCCTTGCTAAGTGTGTGTGTGTGTGTGTGTATTCCTTCCTTGATGCCTAGATCTCTCAATCAGTATTTATTCAAGCCCTGGCTATTTATACTGTGCTCTGCTCTGCCTACTTGGAACAGAAGAAAGAGAGCAAATGAAACTGAACTCTTTCAAGATTTTTTTTTTAAAAAATTGCTCTCACATGCCCAGGCATTTCTCGAGTCAAGCGCTTTTCATTTTTCCAAGTAGAAGGGAGCCCCTGGCTTCAAACAAACCAAGGCAAGCAAGCAAAGATACAAACGGTTGGTTGGTTGGTTGGTCGGAGAAGCAATACGGAATGATGAGGGGGAAGCATATAGCAGAGTAGTGAACAGCAGGATCGGATGGGCGGCTTGTGATTGCTTTGAATTAATACTCCTCAGGGGAGTGTTGCTGTTGTTTCCGACTCTACAGATCCAGCAAAATCTGTCTCATGGAGTCAAAATCTGCGAGATCAGCCAAGCTCTTCTGGCAAAGTTATCCCACATCTGTATTTATTTCTGCTGATTTTTTAAGCACTGCAGCTATGGTGCAATGACAAGACCATTAAATTGGCCGATGTATCTTTTTCTCTGTATGAACAAGATATTGTTCTTGTTCTGATCTGCAGAAATCATAAAGCTAGTGAGTAAAGAAACTAGTGTCACTTTCTGGAAAGAGACTCTCGTGAAAGAGCAGAAGAGTGCCCAATGTCAAGGATGGAGAAACCTCTGGTCCCCAGGCCACACTCTGTCTACAGTGGGACTCTGTTCAGCCCACAAGCTTCTTCTACTAATATTTGCATTGGGGGATCCAAAATAGTGAATAAGAATCTGTTTAAAGCCCAGGAAGCTGTTGGATGGAATTGAGATTGGGTTCAAAGCCCAAGAAGCTGTTGAACAAAACTGAATTCTGGGTTGCACCCTAATATCTGAACCTCATAATTCTACCAGAAATTGTGTAGGGCCTACAATACTTCCCAAGGCTTTTTATGAAATTTAGACCCTTGCTGTAGTACCCCTCCCACTGCAATTACTGGTCATAGGGGCCCACAGCCATAACAATATTGCCTTAAAACAAGCTGCACAACCCCTTAAAAAAATAAAGGGTTTTTCCCTATAAAACCAGAAGTGGTGTTTATAAAACCATAAGTACTGATGGAATAGTGAGATGTTGCTGGAGTTTTTCTGCTCCTCCAAAGAACATGATGTTGTTCCTCTTTGTCTTAGTTTTTAACTGGCAAAACCATGGCACTTCTGGGCTAATCCAAGACATTTTGCTGCCCAAGCTAAAGAACAGATGGGAAACCCTTCCTGCCATGGGAGAATTCAGTTGTATCAGCAATTGAATGATGCTTTGATAGTGGCAGTCAGACACCATCCTCATCACCTTGCAAGACAGGAGGGGAGTTTAGGAGGGAAACACCGGGCAAGCTGTGTAGAAGGCTTGGTTCTATTCTCTAGTAAAAGGAAGTGGCAAAGGACCAAGTTCAGGAAGAAAAACGGTGGGGTGCTCTATCACTTCCTTGAGTATCTCTCCCTGAGACAGCTGCCCCAATCTACTTAGTCATAAGGCTGTAACTGCAGTGCTGGCACACGTTGTCCCACAGCTCGACCGTCTTCTGCTATGTCCCTTCACCTTCCATGGCAACGTTCATAAGAGAAGAGAATCAAAGAGGGCACGAGTGACAACGGCACCATTTTCTTTCTTCTTGCCACCACCTGCTTGCCTCCCTTGTGTGGCAGCCTCTCCTCAGGCTTTGTGAGCAACATTTCGACTCTGAGGACCTTGGTGACAAGGGTTATTAGTGGAAGTGTCTGTGGAGGCAGCCGGCTCAGTTGGCAGCAAGTGTGTAGCAGAGGCACCAGGATCGCATCCTCCAGTACTGTGTTACCTGAGGTGGTCTCGTCAGCCTGACAAGTGAGCAGTCTGGCCCTGAGTCTCTATTTCCCTGTTAAGGGCAGATCATCACAGCAGGTGGGAGGAGACAAACTACACCTTAGAAGGGGAACGGGGCAAGAAGCATGTGGCTATGGAGAGTCCCTGACAATGTGATTGGTTTGACCTCTACTGGTCACTGAACAGGTGTATGAAAAAGACCAGTGCGTAGAGATGTGAAGAAAGCTTGTAAAATTCCTCTCATCCTTATGGAGATTAGTTTTTTCAACTCAATGAGACTTTTCTACAAGGTATTTAAGAGCCTGGTGAGTTTCCCCACCATCTGGGAAGGCAGAGACAATGGATAGCTGGGGCTTTTTTTGTTTTGTTTTGTTTTTTTGTTTAAGGTCTTTGTATTTTAAGTCAAATCCATTTCTCCTTGAGGGAAAAGTAGGCCACACAGTAAGCAGAGGACTGTCTAATTGAAACGAAGAGGCAGACAGCACAGTTCAAGGCTATGAAGTGTCAAATGTCTCTAAACGTAAGGAGCCATGCTCCAGGTTTCGTGCAGTTGGGGCAAATCACTGAGTTTTGTGCAAAATAATAATAATAAAAAAGGATCCTCATAATTGCAAGGAGAATAGAGATAAACCAAAACTGTCAGCCAGTCCTTGTAGGTAAGGAGAAGAATGTGGTGGTTCCATATCCTTACTTGTGAGAACAAAATAAACAAGGATTTACGTTTCCACCATTTGCATCTGAGGACTGGTAGAAAATGTGCAGCCAGTGTCGGATGCCCATCATACAAGTCTTACACAGAATTCATTTTCAGAAGCATCCATCCAGAGCAATTTAAGGGTCTCCTCTCTACTACAAATTTCAGCACATTCAGTTTTTGTTAAGGAATAATTAAACGTCATGATCCTCTTGGGGATTTATGCTGTGTGTAATTGCATAAATTGCAGCCGTGAGTTGCCACTAGTTGACAAGAGGCAGCCTGCATTTTTTGTTGTGTACCAAGTTGCATGAGTGGCACATGATTAGGAATGGAACTGGTACCTCATTAATTAGCAACAACTGGACATCATAGTTTACACAGTTACACTTTAATCCCCAAGATGATTCTGACAGAGGTAATAGTGTTGGGCATTCTTTGATAAGAGCCCCATCCCTTTTGTAGAGTGATAACTTCCAAGATTCTTTGAGTGGGTGTCATGCAGTAGAAACTCTGCTTTCACTGGGGCAGTGAATCCATGCCAGGTTTTATTCTGAACTTTAAAAGAGTAACCCAAGGTGTTAAAACTGCCTGGGGATGAGGTTAGATGACAACTCCTTGCTTAATTCAGATCTGTAATGACTGTCCTTCGGTGCAGGAAAATCCAGAAGAACATCTCCATGGTGTGCACAAGCCAAGAGACACACTGACCAAAAAGGCTGAACTTGTCATAGGGATTAGAGGAAAGAAAGATAATTAAAAGTGAGACATGTGTTTAGAGTGTGAAGATCAGAACCAGGAATCACAACAGTTCTGATTTGAGGAGCCAATTCAGCTTAGCTAAACCAGCCCAACAGTACTTGATCTCAGTCAAGATGTCAAACCATTTCCAAGGTAATTTCTCACCTTGAACATGAAAGTAGAATTGTGTTCCTTTTAAAAAAATCAGTTCCTGAGATGAACTTCAGGTTAAATAAAAACTGGATTCACTTTTCATAAAAAAACTCATTTTTTTGTTCTGTGCAATAAACCTATGTGGTTGGAAATAACTGCACTTCAGAGATTAGATACATAGGAACATGTAAGTAGATGAGACAAGTATAATGTATTCTCTGCTGTGAGAAATTATTACCAATGTGACTGAGAGATGGGAGAGGATTAATTAGTCTATTTGACTGCAGTTTTCTATGTATTATGTTGGTTTTGTATTTGTTTATAAGTGTATTTGTCTTTATAAATCTATTCATGTATATTATGCTCATTTATTAAGTCTATTCCTGTATTAATGTGCAGTTTTCTAAGTATCGGTCTTCAAAGTATTGATTCCTGTATCGACTGCAATTTTCTAAAAAGAATCAAACAAGCAAAATAAATCGTGTTCACGCTTCATGTACATCTTTCCTGGACAAATCCTTCCCAAATATGAATGTTTCTTATATACAGTTTTCCCTAATATAGTCTTGTATACAATTTTTGAGGTACTCATGAGAGTGCCATTATTGAATTATGAAAACTATGTCATCTAAAGGATAACCTGGATCAAACTAAATAACAATAGGAATATTCAGAGGTTGTCCATCAAACAATGTCTCTTATAGAACCTGATTTTCCTCAGCTACACATCTTGCCTTTAGCATGCTATGCTTTGTTGGGTCACTGAAAGTAAACAGAAGGTTAATCTACAAATCTGTTGGATGAGGTTTGTATCTGTGAGGAAACCTCTCTGTGGGAAGAAAAACAGGTCAATCATAAAACACACACATTGCTCTTAACATCCAGTGTAACACTGTTTTCCAACTCAAGTCCTTGACTCAGAGGTGTTAATTTGTCTAGTTTGTTTAAAGATATAATTATACTTGATTCAGGCTGGGGGGAGGAATAGATAGAGAAAGAGTAACAACATTCTGTAAGTAGGAAGCCATTGCTTTCTTGGATCTAGCCAAGGTCCATCTTGTCTAATATTCTGCCCAACCAAATAGCTTTGTTAACTGACAGGTAAGCTATGTAGGAAGGATAGCCATATTTATCTGTTTCATTCCCTCCAGCACCTGTTTTTTTTTAAAGAAGCATTGTATCTGAACACATGAGCCATTCTGAGTGGTGACAAGTAGTGAAAAAGCTAATTGTTATAGGCCTGAAGAAGAAGAAGAAGAGAGATGAGATAGCATATCGTATATCTGAAGGGCTGTCACTCGGACAATGGAGATTTATTCTCCGTTGCTATGAAAGGTAGATCTTGAACTAGAACCAAATGGGAGCAGATGGCAGGGAAACAGATTTCAGGAATGAAAAGGGAAACTTCCTAATGGTAAGTGCTGTCAACAGTAGAAGGTGTGGTAGTAGTTTTCTGTCACTAGAGATAGGTAACCAGAGGTTGGATGGTCACCTTTTAGGACTGCTGTACAGTGGGGTCTTGACTTAAGAACGGCTCGAGTTAAGAACATTTTAACTTAAGAACCACTCTCATAGGAAAATATTGACTTGACTTACATACTTAGATTTGAGTTACAAACTGAAAAAACTCACGTGGGAGGCAGGGAAAGTGCAAAATTTGAACTTTCAGTTAACTGTTGGCCAGTGAAAAGGGTGCCTGTCTGCTTCCTCACTCCTCCCAGCGTTTAGAGAGTGGATTGGGAGACAGTCTTCGGACTGCCTGGTCCTGGACTGCCTGGACTGTATTTTCCCTGCCTTCCCTGAACCTTTCTTGACCTAAGGAAAAAAAGAAACAAAATATCCCCCTCTAGTGGTCGAAGGCAGAATAGCAGCTTCCCATTAGTTTCTATGGACGGAAAAGAGCAGATACGGATCAAATGGTTTTCAATGCATTCCTATGGGAAATGCAGATTTGACCTGAGAACTTTTTGACTTGAGAACCGCCTTCCAATACAGATTAAGTTCTCAAGTCAAGACCCCACTGTATTTGCATCTTGCATGGTAGATTTTGCCTTATGATTGGACCAGATCACCTCCTACACCCCTTCAAACTTTATAATCTAGTCATTATAATCTGGGCACTGCTGTGCCCTCTTACATCTCCAGTTCCCCTGCTGAAGTACAGTGGACCCTTGACTTACAGACTTTTTGAGTTACAGACTTCTCTGGCTGCAAAATTTAGGTTTGACTTGCAGCCTGAGAATTGACTTACAGACCAGAAAAAAACCAAAATGGAACAAAAACGGCCTGTTACGGGATTAATCGGTTTTCAATGCACTGTAGGTCAATGGAGACTTGACCTACAGACTTTTTGACTTGAGAACCGCCTTCCAATACAGATTAAGTTCTCAAGTCAAGACCCCACTGTACCAACAAGACTTTCTCTAGATAGTTCTTCAGTCAGGGAACTGGTTTCTCTTCCACTCCTTTCCTATATGGGTAAAGAGAGGAGGGAATAAAGGGGCCAACTTCATCTATTAGTTTGAGAACAGGGTAAGTCCAGGGTAGGTGATGATGGGGAGCAAGCTGCTTTCACTCTGTCTCTACAGAGTCATAGAAC
Source organism: Pogona vitticeps (assembly GCF_051106095.1). Lineage (NCBI taxonomy): Eukaryota > Metazoa > Chordata > Lepidosauria > Squamata > Agamidae > Pogona > Pogona vitticeps. Next base: position 334,107,160 of record NC_135783.1, on the reverse strand, counting down.
TGTAGAACTGGAAGAAGATGCAATGCTCATTTACTCTAGCCCATTCTCAGTGCATGGAATCTACAGCTAAAGCATCTCAAAGAGAGAACTGTCCAACCTCTGTTTAAAAGCTTCCAAAGAAGTTTTTTATTGGAATGAAGGTGTTCCTAATGTTTAGTCAGAATCCTCCGGAATCCAAGCAAATATAAGGCTCTGAATTTTTGTACTGGACACATACAAACATTTTGTAAAATTGAAAGAGTTGTGGGATTACAGAGATACGCCTCGCTGCTCCATGTCCAACTTTGATCACCCCATGTTGAGTGGAAAGGTCTAAACAGGAACTGTAATTCTATTGTAGTGGACACAGTTTAAAGTTCTCCAGACAATTAAAACACAGTTGCTGCTCCTGATCTAAAGAATGCAAGTAACTATGTTTACACAGTCTCTTCAGGCCATCCCTGTCCATATAGGGATGTGGGAGAGGGGGAGGAGGGCTGACACATGTCTATTTTATTTAAATTTATTTAAATTATTTATATGCCACCTTTCTCCTCATAGAAGACCATGTTGTCATTTTCCCTCCACCCTTTCAACTTTGTATGGCTAGTCTAGGGTTTTCTTTGAGCAGAAGATCAGTATGGATTCTAAACCAATAGAATTGAGCAACTTCTTCCCTTTAAAAAGAACTCTGAAGGACCAGGATTATGTTTGACTCTCTCATACTTAAAGGTAAAGGTTAAAGGTAAAGGTTCCCCTTGACAATTTTTGTCCAGTCGTGTTCGACTCTAGGGGGCGGTGCTCATCCCCTTTTCCAAGCCATAGAGCCAGGGTTTTGTCCGAAGACAATCTTCCGTGGTCACATGGCCAGTGCGACTTAGACACGGAACGCTGTTACCTTCCCACCGAAGTGGTCCCTATTTATCTACTTGCATTTGCATGCTTTCGAACTGCTAGGTTGGCAGGAGCTGGGACAAGCGATGGGAGATCACTCCATTGCATGGATTCAATCTCAGGACTGCTGGTCTTCTGACCTTGCAGCACAGAGGCTACTGCGGTTTAACCCGCAGCACCATCACGTCCCTCCACATCTCTCATACTTACACATCAACAAAAAGAAGGATGAAAATAGACATTGGCCAGAATCCAAATGAATAGTTATGCTTGCATTAAGCACAGTGGCCTAATGCAAGGTGGCAAATACCTACTTATTTAATGAGTCCCCAATTGAATTCCTAGTAGCACACCAATTGTATCACTCAATATGTTTTCTGCAGCTTACATGTTTTACAGTTTCTTGATATTTATTCATTCTCCTTTGATCCCCTTTTAGAAATAGCATTCAGCTTCTCAGATCCCTCCTGTAAAGTCTGACTCAAACCTCAACCTGGTTCATCACCCCAATGAAATCACAGTAACCCAGCTTCCATGGATGTGTACCCCATTGCAAAAAACGGAAGTGGGAGTCATTTCAGGGTGATTCGCCTTACATTTGTATTTTATGTTTTCTCCCATGCTGTTCACTGTGCAGAAAAAAAAATATGGCCCTAACAGGGTAGGTTCAAATTCAGTTTGGAGCAAATCATAACTCTTTCATTGAGCACCAGAGCTTCCAAATAAACGTATACATATCTATCAGTACTGATTCCTGTTCCTCTTTCAATGTGAGAGAATACTGACAGCTATTTTTCCATGTTTTCTCAGTCAATTTTCTAAGAATCAGACAACATATTGAGTGGAGCAGCCCTCACCCTCCCAAAAAAACTTATTCTATATAGTTGTTAAACACTTGAAAAGGTAAACAAGTAAAGAACTTAATAATAACATGGCATCAAGTTGATTCCGACTTATGGCGACACCTTCCAGGGTTTTCTAGGGAGAGAATACAAAGAAGTGGCTTACAATTCCCTTCTTCTGGGGGTGCCGTGGGACTGTGCAGCTTGCCCATGGCTACACAGGCTGGCTTTTCTCCAAGTAGGCACAGGAGGGAATCAAACTGACAAAGTGCTAAAACACAGTAATATATCTCTCAGAAGGAGGGAACAAGAAATCGAATGAGGAGAAACAAAACAACCCATTGAACTTATGATTTCCTTCTTTTTATTTTTAACATTCAACAAAAGTTGTGGTGCAGGACGTCCTTTAGACCACAAGGTAATTTGGATATTTTAATCCCTTGTGTCTAAAGAACACATTGCTAAGGATCTTATTGAATTTCATGCCCACCAGCTTTATGGTGTTTTCAGATAGAAAAACTGGCTTTTCGCCTCCCAAAGGGCTCAAGTTCTCCTCTCTTCCTTTTCACCAGTGGCAGAGATAGACATGCTTAGTTATCAGTTTTTCTCCTGTGACTCCCAGATGGAAATTGCTTCAGAGATATCAGCAAAATTCTTAAATAAAAAAGGTGTCAAGGACATATTAAAGAATGCAAGCCATCCAGTTGCTGTTTTTGCTAAACTGGACAAATTTCTGTATTCCGAGACAGCGTCTCGAACATTGTCACAAGGCTTGAGGTGTACGTGGACTTTTGCTCTGGAAGGGACTGCTATACACATGCAGCACTGTGAGAAGCAGTGGTACCCCTCTCCTACCCAAAGATAATCTTCCATAGATATGATTTAGGCAGACTTTTGTCTCTGAGAAATCAGGCTTGCAGACAAAGCCTGCATTTAGCTCCCAAGGACTAAATCCCAAGAAAAAAGTGAGCCAATTTGCAAATTGCAGGAGGTGAGAACAGCTCTAGCTGTAACAATCATAGTTTTTCAGCAGTTAAGAAATCCTCTCGTCTAATGATAAGTTATCTCTAACATATATTTTGGCTTAGAGAGAAGTTTGTGTATGATGTTACATGCTATCAAATCACATCCAATGTATAGCAACCCTATAAATTGCTATGTGAAGTATTTAAGGGCTGGTTTTACTTGTGCCATACCCAGTGAGTTTCCATGGCTAAGTGGGAATTTGAACTCAGATCTCTTGAGTCCTAATCTCTCATTTTATCTACAGCACACCACACTGGCTCAGAGAACACCCAGGGCCATTGGATAGAGGAAGAATTTAAATGCAAGTGTGCTATGTTCATATCTAATACTTTTGTCAAATAAACTATATTAGTTTCCATGCTGTTCTGTTATTCCAGTCAGATGAGAAAAGAAACATGACCCAAGGATTTGAAGTCCCTGTGCTTCAAACTACAGAAACAATCTGATTGCTTTTAATTTATATTTCTGTATACAGTACTCATGTGAAGTCTCTGATAATTTCTTTTAATATAACCCTTCAGGATTTGATTTTTGCTTCCATCCTATTTTGCCCAAATACTATTCCAATAATTTGAACAGATGTGATTTTTATTAGCTTTCCGTTTCTCTTTTGAATTTTTGTCTAATTTTATGCCTGGAAGAAAAGAGAGAAAAGCCAGAGTATTGTGTGAATGCATAATAAGCAAATGAAGAATTGCCCGAACCAGATGTTAAATCTCTGAGACTAGAAAAGCAAAGATACTTTTTTCTTTCTCCTTGCTGAGGTGTGTGCGACAGACTGTAAATTTCTGAAGATTTCTAGGTCTGCATATAAAGCATCACTTGTGGCTGAGAATTAGACTAGAAATAACCATGGAGAAGTTTTTAGACTATTGGACTAAGACTGGTGAAATCCAAGTAGAGGTGGACAGATTTGTTCTTTGGGGGGACTACAAAATCTAGTCCAAATGCACAAATCTGCCCACCTCTAGATCCAGATTCAATTCACTCCTTAGCCATGAAATTTATGGCCAGTTGGACTCTCCGCCTTGTGGGGTGTTGCGAGAACCAAAATGAGGAAAAGCCAAATACGCAGCCCCAAATTGAGGAAAAGTGGAATATAATTGTAAATAAATGAATAAATGCATGTGCCATCAAGCTAGACCATTCTTTGTGAAGTCCCATGAGATTTGAGCCATATCAGTTCAGAGCAGAACTAACTGTGCTAGATTCAAGGATTAATTAGCTCTGGAGCCTGGACTTTTTTTTTTTTTTTGGACAACAACTCCCAATGTCAATGGCTGTGCTGGCTGAGGAATTCTGGGAGTTGCAGTCCAAAAATGTGACTTTCCACAAACTCAAATTAGCTCCCCCAACTCTGTTGTGTTCTCATCCCCAGGTTTATCTGAGGATTAAAGTCTGCAGCAGGTAGTATTGTGTACATTTGAGAGCATCTGTCCAATTTAAACTCCTGGATTTTTAGGATACTAAATCGTGAGGAGAACTCACATAAGAAGAATGTCCCCACTGCTGATGAAGGACAACAAGGCATTGATTTAAAAAGATGAAGCTCGTGTGCTTGTCTCTTCTCTCTTTGGCCTCATGGTAGATTTGAAACCCCAAATTAGACTAATCTTAGAACTGCAGAGCTGGAAGGGACCCTAGGGATCATTGAGTCAAGGAGGCATAGTGGGGAATCTAACTCCCAACCTCTGGCTCTGCAGCTAGATACCTAAACCACTGAGCTAATTAGGAGAAGCTATATGTCCTGTCATCTGCATAACAGTAAACACTAGGTCGTGGTGGCAAACCTTTTTGGGCTCGCATGCCCAAACTGAGAAAAACACAAACAAACAGGGGGCGGTGTGCCGTGGCGGTGGCGGAACCAGAAGTGGAAGCAGCTGAACTGGAAGTGTTGGCTGAAGGGGGAAGTGCCTTGAGACCCCACTCTGGATCTGCCACCAGCACCAGCTGCTCCGGATCCTGACCCACCGTCTGTCTGGGCACCAACACCGCGGTTGCAGTCACCTGCTCAGGTTTGGCTGGGTGTGTGGGGGAGTAGCGATCCAGCGACTTATGGCTTGCGTGCCAGCAGAAAGGGCTCCGTGTGCCAGCTGCGGCACGCGTGCCATAGGTTCGCCATCACTTCACTAGGTGATCAGTGTTTCCATAGAGTGTATAGTTAAAGTGGTGGAATTCAGTGCCACAACAATAGCAGAAAGGGCTTCCTACTTGGACAACTCTTAAGAAGACATTAGATAAATTCATGGACCTTAAGGCTATCCATCACTGCTAGTTAGATGGCTATGGAAGGAACAGTTGCATATGTGTCCTGCTGATGGGCTCTCTAGAGACATCTGGTTGGCCATTCAGTGAATAAAATGATAGATAGATATGGTCTGGTTCAGCACCAGTCTTGCGTCCTTCAGAGTACTGGAGTGTGGCTATTTTAAAGTATGCACTATTTCATATAAGCCCTCTTTGAACTTTCAAGAGAGGGTTCATTTGAAGAGTTAGTAGGGAAAGTCTAGGCTGACTCTTAGCCTGTTGCTGCCTTCTTCAAGGGGAATGGGATTATCTGAGAGGGATGGGATTTTTGTAATCCCGGAACTCCCAGCCCAAAGTCATCCAGGTGGACTTCTGGGACTGGGAGAGGAAAAGGAAGAAGGCAAAAGGAAGGTCTTCCTACTATGATTATCTGCTCCACTACTTGAGCTTTGACTGGGAAGCCAAAAGGAATGCCCCCTCAGTTGCATTGTGCACTGGGAGTCACCTCACTGCTCCAGGGGAGGATGACTTATTAAGAGTTCTCCCATATAGTCTAATGGATAGCAAGACTACTGTTACCATGAAGCAGTGAGGTGACTCATAGCAAGCAGTGTGACCCTGGGGTCACCCTTCTGCTTCCCACCCAAAGCATGTGCAGTGAAACTCTCTTTTGCCTTCTTCTTTCTCTTTTCTCAGTCCTACAAGTCTGTCCAGCGGGTGACCAGGTGACCTCTGGGGCTGGGAATCTTGGAATTAGGATAATTGAGTAGAGGATTGGACTCGATGGCCTTACAGACCACTTCCAACTCAATTATTCTATGAAAATCCCAATCTTATTACAGTATTAGAAAAGGACAACAAATCTTGGTACCTCATGCCAAACATGAAGTCTCTCTATGCTGTTGGAGATTCTGAAAATCCTAGGTTCGCAATTGTGAGGTGAGGCTTCATCATGTAAGCCACACTGTTTCTCTTCAGATCATCTTTCTTCAGGAGGAGACAGTGCCAGGCAGATGATAGGGCTAAAATTCACTCCTTTTTCAAATTAATCCTTTTTTGAATGACTAAATAGGGTTATAAGTATGGTAATTATAATTATTTGTCTATTGTCTAGAAACAATGCATAATAGTGAACTCTATATAAAACATAGTCTCTTTTAGTGAACAGTTCAGGTAATACATCTTGGAAATACATATTTCTGGCTCTTTTTCATACAATATTTGCAGGCTGTGGATAAGCGAAACCACGGATACTGATCCCGCAGAGATTAGATTCCTACTGTAATGTTATTAATTCATTTAATATTTGAAAAATTCACTGTTTTCAGCTTTTATATTGTGTTTTAATGATGTGAGCTGCCTTGGATCATTTCTGAGGTGAATTAATTAATTAATTAATTCTCCTCCTCCTATCCCTCAGACGTGACCACTACCAGCACTATTAAAAAATTCAGATTAGAGATGGGCACGAACCGTTGAACTGGCAATTCATGCTGGTTCAGCAGACAGTGAAACGGGTCCTCCACAGTTCAGCACACCATCCCCATCGGTACTCACTCCTTCAGAAACAGCATCCTGTTTTTTCCTGCCCCACCTCCTCTGGGTGCTGCTTCTGAGTGAGCGCCCACCAAAGGGAGTGGGGCACTGAACCATGGAAAACTTGTTTGGACAGCTGCCAAACTGGCAGTTTGTCCCCATCTCTACTTGAGATGCCAGGAATTTGTTTTCAGCATCAGAGTTTGCTTTAACTACACTTGTATTTTATGAAGGCTTGATTGGGCTGTACATTATTTACCTCACATTGCATTTGCTGTTGCACAATGCTATGCAATGCCACCTATGTCATAAAGCCCAAAATGGGCTTGGGTCCAAGCGATCTCAAGGACCACATCTCTCTCTCTCTTTTTTCATCTAAAGAATGGAAAAAATATTTAGAGAAAGGCCTCTCCTGATCATCTTAACACTTGAGCAAGTTCATCAAGAGAGATGTGGTCTAAATATTATTCCATTCTTTAGGCCACATCTTTCTTGATCAACCTGCTCAAGTATTAAGACAATCAGGAGAGGCCTTTCTCTCAGTCCCACAATCTTCACAGGTGCGTTTGGTGGGGACACATGAGAGGGCCTTCTCGGTTGCTCCTCACAGACTTTGGAACTCCCTGCCACAGGAGGCTAAGCTGACCCCATCTTTGCTGTCCTTCTGCAAGCGGGAGAAGACCTTTGTCTTCAGGCAAGCTTTCCCTCAGTGACAGGCTGCCTGAGTGGGTTTTTCTTTTAATGGATTATTACACCTTACTGCTTTGAAAGTGTTTGAGTGCTGCTTATGTTTATTCATGGTATTTGACCCTTTTAAGTATTTGTATATTCACTGTATGTTCGCTATAACATTGTCTTTTAATGATGTAAGCCACGTTAGGTCCTTTTAAGGGGGAAAATATTTTAAATAAATATTTTAAATAAATAAAATAAATATGAATCTTGTGCTTTCTTTGAGTTGTCCAGAGAATAAAAACCTATATCATTATAGGCAAAGTTGGTGGAAAGTCTCACTGTTGCATTGGTAAGATGTAACTGTAGGAATACTGTATATTTTTCCCCTCCAATTGATGTGAGACCAGCCTTTTGCTAATCTTGACGTCTGCTGGCAGGCTCTGGATATAACAAAATACCCCTTGGCAGCAATTGCATCAATTTGAGTTTACATATGCCTTTTCCTGGTTTATTTTAAGAGAGAGGATTGTGGTAGTCAATGTGTTTCTAGCAGATTAACCACAAACCTCAAGTGCCTGTGTATAAATGGTAGCCAAAAATAACATACAGTATTTTCAGGCTACGTAAAGGGACTCATTGTGAAATGCCGCTGAGTACTTGGTCTTTCAATTTTTTAAAAAAAGCACATTCTGAGGGAGGAAAACAAGAGTATTAGCTATTTACCAGTAGCATCTAAATCAACAACAGTATATTGAGGGAAGGGCGGAGGGAGGGAGTCAACCATAGAATGTGGCTTTCTAAAGTAGAAAGAGAGTAGACAGAGTGTGGTCCAGCGAAGGACAGCTGCTCTATGTGCAGTGATTCAGTTGAAATAAATGTGGAAATTTTGTTTTTCCGAATGCTCTGTTGCAAAGTTTTGCATTTCTGGTTAAATTCGTGTAGCTGCACCACAGAAGTGCAGGGATTCACAGAGCAGAGTGACTTCTAGTTCTCCAGATTAGTCCACCTCTTTTCTTGTTAATTGGCACTTACAATCTTAATAACTGACTCTGAGACATCAGTAAGAGAAAGAATAAAAACCATTTTCTTTAATTACAGTTGAGCAGATCACACAGCAAACTGACAAACACGACTGCTTTCAGCAGCAGACTTCAACAGACTCACTTACTGCATCCAACAGAGAAAAAGCACTGAGCAGAGAGGCAGGATGGAATAATTGGTTAGTGTTGGATAGATTGACAGTCACCTCAGCCCAGAAAAAGGTCCCTTGCAGCCACATGTTCTCCAGGCAGCATGCAAGGTTCTAAAAACTCCAGCATGTTATTGGTTGATTGTCCTGATACAACACCTCCCAGACTGAATCAGTGATGGGAAATATTATTTTCTCTCTCTTTTTGGACTGCAGCTCCTAGAATACTCCAGTTTGCATGGCTGCTGGCTATGCTGGACACATAATCTGGTAGTTGCAGTTCCATAAAACAATGTTTCCTGTCTTTGGACTAAACACAAATCCAGACACATGTTGTTGTCTGTACATTTCCAGACTTGCAATGCATTTTATGAAAGAAAGAAAAAAAATACATTCAACTGCAGGCACACAGTTTCATTGTTTCTCTAGTAGTCAGATTGTTGTTCCTGTTACTTTGTGCATTATTAACCTATTACCTTGTCACTACCAATGGGAAATGCCTTCTTGTTCTTAATATTGTGCCTTGGAAACAGTACTCAGAAGAACAAACCAAAGAATATTTCTCGTGTGGTTCAGGATTGATAAGTGAGCAGCACAGCATTTATTTCCTGTCAAAATGAGTCTTAAAATGCCAGTAAATAGGTGATAATTATTAAAGCTACGAACAATTAATACAGTTAAAACCGTTTCAACCAACACTCTAGGAATAATTTCCTTTAAAACAACATCCATAATGACATCCTTCAGGAGCGGCTTTTGCTGTTTTGTGTTTGGGTTTGTTTCTAGCTGATATATGTTGCTTTAATTTTTGCAAGCCACACTGCTAATCTTTGGTTGAAATGCTGTATTAAACTACTGTCACTGAGGAAATAGTTGTTTACGATAAACAGATTAACGCTGCACCACCAACATTGACCACAAGTGATGTTGAGCCAGCGTCACTGGGGGAGGCGGAGGTCAGGAGAAGCAAAATGTAGACTTGACATTCCCAGCCAGTTTCCTAATAATATTTTGTCTTCTTTGCCTCTCTGCATCAACACAGTAAAGAAGGTGACCATGCCTGACGAGGCACCTAGTCCCATGCAGGGCTGTTCCAGGAGCTTAAGCAGCATGAGGATGATTCTTAATGAAATGGCTTCTTTATTCTGTCTTCTGTGGTGAGCTTGAAATGTCGCACCCAATCACTTTGAATGGCCTTGTCCTTCTGACACGTTGCTAAGCATCTTGGAAATCCCGGAGATTCATAAAAAAACAAAACAAAACATAAACACCACCCAGCCTCACTTCTCTTCCAAAGGATTTGCAAGCAGGTTTAATAAATGTTGCATGGTTACATCCAGTAGAAAGGTGCACTTTCCAAAGTTAAAAGCAAGTTCAGGGGACAAATCATTTCACTTCATTACCTTCCCGAAAAGTAAGCCTGTGCTCACTGATTTTTATTTGCTTCAACACAGGCCACCCCGATTTCCAGAACCGGTTTGTGAATCTTTTCTGTACTTGTCTTGAGGAAGGCTCCCTTTCCCCACCCCCCAATTATGACCTACCTAGCAAGATGGTTGTGAGGAAACGACGGGGGAGAGGAGATTCATATATGCTGTCTTAAACTCACTAGAAGAAAAAAAAGGTTATGAAAGAAACTAATACATAAATTACTTATGTGTTAGTTAATTGTGAATTAATTATATACTGTAAACTCATCAGTCACCTTCCCTCTCTGTTTTTAAGAAATTAGTAAAAACTATGTTGTTCAAAGCTGCCTTTTAAGTACCTGAGATGCACAAATCTGTTTTAATCTGTTTAATTTTTTAAGTATTAATTATTCAGTAACTGTTGTATTTAAATGTGTTTTCAATGAATTGTAAACCACCTAGATACAGTAGTTTGTGCACTATGGGGCAGTATGCTTACTTACTAACTAACTAACTAACTAACTCACTCACTCACTCACTCACTCACTCACTCACTCACTCACTCACTCACTCACTCACTAGTAAATAGTAGAAATTATAAATAGTAAAAACTCATAGCTGTGGGATAGAATCCAGCAAAATTAAATCACTAGCCAGTATTTGGTTGTAGATCTCCACCTGCACAACAAGAATGGCATCATCATCAGTAGTATATTGCTAGTAATTACAGAGGTTTTGTGTGTGTGTGTGTGTGTGTGTGTGTGTGTGTGTGTGTGTGTGTGTGTGTGTTTGACCCACGTGTAATGAGGCAAAGTTGAGCACACCCTAGAATTTTTTTAAAAAGGAATTCTTTAATTAGTGGCAATCTGTCACTAATGATAACATCATTCCCATTACACAGGTGGAGATGTACAATAGGATTTTTAAAAAATTCTAAATGAGTTCTAAAGCATTTTTAGATGTCATGGGAATTCTAGCATACTGACAGTTAGCAGCAGAGTACAGGTTAGGATTAAAACTACAGGCACTGCATTTCTTAAATCTACCGAGAATCTAGTGCTCTCCATCTCAAATGGGGCCCATTTACGGACAAGTAGAATATGTCACTTCTGAGTCACAGTTTAGTGGCTTGCCAAAAACTGGCACATTTTTTTTCTCAGACGTATTACACTGGCTAGGAAAAAATGTACTTGCCATCTTTTGTCTGTCATTCAAACGAACACAAAGTGTCTGAAACTCAAGGACACTGTTTACAATTCTTTAGGTCACTATGTTCCAAAAGGTATTTGTTGTATGTCTGAATTCTCCAACAAATTATAACTCTGGAGCAGGAGGAAATTTGGAAGTACAGCTGCCTGTCATGACAGTCCCCATAGCCACCCTGCCTGCATAACATGTAGGCTATGGGACTGGCGCATACTGACATTTTGGAGGAATTTGTAAAGGTTTTTTTTCTTAAAACTTTTTTAATTGTCCCAGTTAATGATGTCACCTACCTTATCATCATCAGCTATTGTTATTGTTATGTGCCATCAAATCACCTCTAACTCATGGTAATATAAAATTATTTTCCATGATTTTTCTTTTTAATAATTTATGTTACTATCTCTGCATCTGTAGGCATCCTTCAGTCTTGAAAGACTATGGTAACATGATCTGCATGGAGGTCTTGGAACAGCGATTAGTGTGGCTGAGAAGGCCAATTCAAGAGTGACAATCCCTCCCACACTAAAGACAAATACAATCTGTCCCCTGTCCAGCTCCCTGATTTTGCTGGTTTCGGGACTGCCTCTTTGCCTTGGCCTGCTGGACAAAGGTCTCTTCAAATTGGGAGAGGCTATGTTGCACTGCCTGCATCCAGGCTGAACGCTCAGATGTCAAGGTTTCCCATCTGTTGAGGTCCATTCCTAAGGCCTTCAGATCCCGCTTGCAGATATCCTTGTATCACAGCTGTGGTCTCCCTCTGGGGCACTTTCCCTGCACTAATTCTCCATACAGGAGATCTCTGCATATGGTCCAGTATAAAGGAGCCCATTCAATAGAAATTCTCCTCCAAAACATCTCTTTCTTACCAGATAAGCACCTCAGCAGTTTCTCATAAACCTGCCTGAAAACATCACAAAGACATCATCTCCCTCCCCCAGCTAGAGAGCCAAGGAGACTCGAAAGAAGAGGTAAGGACAGAGCCCCAACAGCCGGAAAGACTAATTGTGGTGGGCAAACTGACATTTTTGCATGTGAGATTATAGGAGGAAGCATTTTATAGTAACTTCATTATTTGTTCCAAAAATACTAAACATCTTGTATTGTATCCATGTAAGCATGTAACCAGTATGTTTCTGATGTTCGTACACATGTGTCACAGCTCACCACAAGACTGAAAACATACTATCAAGGTTGTCCTAGAACAGCTTGTGGAACAAACTGTTCAAGTAGTTCAATCTTTCAGTCTTATGCTTTCAGCTTGTTATGAGATAAGATTTCTATAAAGGTATGCTCATACTTTCATCCTATTGAGATGAATTGACGTGGGCTGCCGCCCCTTTTAGTGTCCCATCTGCAGACCATGTTGTAGCAAACCAAACCCTATATTTTTATAAAGACAATCTTGTGTGCTGGTGATATTTCTAATCCTTCTCACAGGTACCCCAAAAGGATGAATATGCATGAGGAAACAAACCAGAATTTTTACTTGCCTGATCTGTACAAGCTCTTGTTTTCAACAGGTCTGCTCAGCTCCTGCAAGGCGCCCAGAAGCCTTTGGGTAGCGTGGGCAGCATATAAGTTAAAGTTAAATAAATAAACTCAAATATGTGGTTCCTTTAGGACAGTGATGGCAAACCTATGGCGCGCGTGCCACAGTTGGCACGCAGAGCCCTCTCTGTGGGTACATGAGTCATAAGTTGCCATCAAAAAATACTTACCTGCCCTCCAATCCTGGATTTTGGCACTCCCTTCTGCTGGTGCAGTCGTCCAGTGGAGGGGTGCAATGGCAACCATTATTGGTCTAGCCCAATGGGGGATCAGAGGACCGGTAAGTATTTCTTTGTTGATACTGCCCATAGGAAAAACACAAGCATTTAACCCTTGCAGTGCAAGGACAGTTGTTTTTTTCTAAACAAAAACCTCAGTATTCGATTTTAATTGGTATTTTGGCACTTTTAAACAAATAAGTTGGTTTTGTGTTGCAGTTTGGACACTCGGGCTCAAAATGGTTCACCATCACTGCTCTAGGAAGTCGGTCTATCTCAAACCTGGTCTTCCCGTTTTCCTGCTGCCTTCCACCTTTCCCAGCAATTTTTGTCTTTTCCAGAGAATCCTGCCTTCTGATGATGTGCCCAAAGTAGGAAAGCCTCAGTTTCATCATTTTTGCCTCCAGAGATGGTTTCATCTTGATTTGATCTAGGACCCACTTGTTCGTCCTTTTGGCAGTCCCAGGTATTCACAAAGCTCTCTTCCAGCACCACATTTCAAATTAATCAATGTTCTTCCTGTCAACTTTCTTTACTGTCCAGCTTTCACACCCGTACATGGTAACTGGAGATGCAAGATTGTGGATGAACTTGGTCTTGATCCCCAGTGGCACCTCCTTAGACTTTATGATCTTTTCTAATTCTTTCATTGCTGCCCTTCCCAGCCTCAATCTTTTTCTGGTTTCTTAGCTGCAGTCTCCTTTTGGGTTGATGATTGACCCAAAATATACAAAATCTCCAACTATATCAATTTCAGTCCTGCATGATGTAAATTATACAAACAGGATTCCAACCACTGTTTTCTTTATGGAGATGTGTTCTAAAATACGGTTACTGTGAGGTACTAAAAATTGTTATTCTTGAGAGTTCAGAACTCTCCCCCAGAGATCTAGAAGTTAAAACTCAGGGTCAAACTACATATAACACTTTGCCTTCCCTTCAACTATGGTGATAATTAGTGCTAAGCTCAGAGGGAAGAGGGAAGCTTGAAGGGGGGGGTCTGAGTGGCATCATTAGCCATATGAATCAAAAAGTCCCAACACTTTGCCATTAGCTGGCTTTATTGCACTGTTGGTACAGAGCCTATGATTTCACATGCTGCAGTTCCTGAGTTATATTTTGAAGTGATAAGAGCATACTATAGCACAATGTTTTGGGCTGTGCTAACAGATGATTGGCTTAATAGCTCAGTGGTTTAGGTATCTGGCTGCAGAGCCAGAAATTGGGAGTACAGATGGGGATGAATTTTTAAAAAATGGTGATTTGTTTTGTCAAGGTCGACAAATCATTAATTACAAATTTACAATGTTAAACACTTTTTAAAACTTTAAAATCCTCTAAATCCTCTAAAATGCCCCACAAGCACATAGACACACCAAATTTGCAGGAAAGCTTTCCATGATGCTCACCTACAAGCCCTGAAAGTTTGGTAAAGTTTGGGTTTTGGACATCTGAGTTATACACACAAAAGTAGGGCCCCACCCCAGAAAGTTCCACCCAGACACCTAGAGACAGAAAAATGACAGAGAGGCTTCTCCCAACTCACCTCTACAATACCTCCAGTCTGGTGAAATTTGGGTTTCATACATCCAAGTTATACACTCACAACGTGCATCCCCCACAAGGCAAGTCCCCTTTAGCTCCTGGCTTGGGGAAACCCAATCTTCACCAAACTTGGAGGAGAGTCAGTAGACACTTCTCTATGATCATAGACGCTGCTATATGAAATGCGCTTGGGGGGAACTTTCCTTGGGAAGCCCTCTTTGTGGGTATATCGCTCATACATCTGAAACCTAGTCTTCACCAGCCTTGGGTAGATTGTAGAGTCAGAGGTAGCTTCCCTGCAATTTTGGCCTCTCTAGGTGCCCAGGGGGAGGGGACATTTTATAGCCAATCAAATTTATGAACTAAAAATCACTAAAAATTAATTACTTTGTATTTGTTGGGACATTAATTTGTACGAATACAAATTGCCAAATCAATGATTTCTGAATGAATTTGGTGATTCATTTTTTTTATTATTATTTGTGCCCATCTCTGGTTGGGAGTTTGATTCCCCACTGTGCTTTCTGTGAGTACAGCCAACCCGTGTAGCCTTGAGCAAGCTGCACAGAACTCAAGCACTCCCAGAATAAGGGAATGGTAAATTGCTTCCGAGTATTCTCTACCTGGAAAACCCTGAAAAGGGTCATCAGTCAGAATTGGTTTGATGGCACGTGGTTAACAAGCGGTATAACTATTGCATTTTGTATTGTACATGGGTTTTTAAGCTGAGAAAGACAACTACAGAGTAAAGGATTTTTAAAAAGGAGCTATGCTGGGTTGGACAAAAGACCTGTATCATCTGTTCTCCTGTTTCCCCAGTGGCCAATCAGATCTCTTTACAAAACTCACAGCTGGATGTTAATACAAGAAAACCCTCCTATTCATTTCGGAGGTAAGTGATACACAGAATCAAATTGCCTGTGATGCCAGAGACAACGTTTATTGTGATCGGTCACCGCACTGCAGCGGCTAGCCACTGGTAGACATCTCCTCCACAAATCAGGAAACAGATTTGTGTAACAATCAGATGCAGTGAAAGCAATGAGGTTTGGTTTGTGGTGCAAACTGGGAAAGCTGCTCTCCACTGTTAATAGGTTTAGCACTCACCTGCTAGACAGCAAAGAATGAAACATTTTAATTATAGACTTACTCTATTTTTGTAAAAAATTACTTGGCACAAGCCAAGTTATACAACGAAGAGAAGTACTGACTGATTGTTCTCAAGACTGGAGAGATTTTGGGACCAGGGTTGGAAGGGGTTGGGGAAGGAAAAGGTCATCAACATGATGAGAGGAAGCGTGGAAAGGGCAGAAAGCGAAGTACAGAAACTGGTGGAGGAAGAAGACAGGGAAGGGGGAAGGGCATGAAGAGCAATTGTTGCTGTTTCATCCTGTGTACGGATGGGACATCACCGTCTCCTGGACCTTGGATATATGAATACACAATGCAAACAACGCTGTTATAAATCATAAAGAAATAGTATAGGGTTCACAAAACGAAGTATTTCATATCACCCATTCTGAAAAAGCCTTCAGGCAATTCAGCCTCTGCTGATGCCTGTTAAGCTGCTCACTAAAAGTCGGCTCATTTCAGAATGGCGATATCACTTTCCCTTCCACTCCAAAAGCAACTCCCTCCTAAATCTGGAGATCAGCCCTGCCTGCATAGTCTCATCTAAACTCATCTCCATCCTTATATAGTAGTGAAACTTCCATTCTTAGCCTGCCAGATCGCCACCCCTTGATATTTGCTTCGTTGGAGAGTTTTGAATTTCTGGTTAAATTCCTCTAGCTGCACAGCAGAAGTGCAAGGAATTCTCTCTACACAGAATTAGCTTCAAGCTTCCCCAGAGTGATCCACCCCTTTTTCTCATCAACTAGCACTTGCAGTCTCATAAGTAGGAAAGAATAAAAGATCTCATTGACTTACAGTGAACAGATAACAACAAGCTAAAAACATGACTGCTTTAAACAACAGGCCTCAATAGACTCTTTGCCTGCTTCCAACAGACAAAGGAGAAAGTAAAAATGAAGAGCAGAAAGGCATGGATTTTTTTAATCAGAGGCAGGGAAGAAACTATTGGTTAGTGCTTTAGTAATTGACAGTCACCCCAGGGAAGAAACTATTGGTTAGTGCTTTAGTAATTGACAGTCACCCCAGCTCGGAAAGGTTCCTCCCAGCCACATCTACAAGAGGCAGCATGCGAAGCTGGAAAATGTGTAATAGTGAATATGGTCCCAGTAGCTACAACAGGCAATTAAAGTGGTTCCTAGAAGAAGCGGCCCTGATGTCCTCTTAATATTTTATTTAATACCCTGTTCGTATTCATTATGACAGAAACATTGGGCTACCCATTTCTTGAAGCCTTAGGAAATAGAAAGAATTGGTCCTCTGTAACTGAAATGAATAGTCTGACCTGGATCTATATCACAAGAGAATACCTATCAGAAAGAAGTCGAGAAGGGTATGTGGGCAGGGAGGGAATGAAACTGCTGGCATGGCTTTAATGATAATTTGAGCATGCTTTATCAAGGCAAAAATTTTGAAAAGGCCTCTTTGAAAAGATAAAAGGACTCCCTCTCCCGTCTATCTGACAAATCCTGCAGCAGATATTATGAATAGCCCAGCCTGACGCATAAATCTGGCTCCTGCGCTCATCAAAAACTTGAAAGCTGTGTGATGTTCCAACCTCAAAAAGGTGTTATGAAGAATTAGGCAGTAAGCAAAATTCTCTTTGTTACCTAACTGGCCTATCTTGAAAAGAGTTAGAACCACTAATTGATAGGAGGGGCTTTTCTTATTATTCAGACTGCTTTTTCCCAAGGCATTCAGAATCTTTATGTTTTACTGAAGTTTCCAGGATGAGTAAGAATGTTGAGGGGTTACCCAGAAAACACACACACACACACACACACACACACACACACACACACACACACACACACACACACACACACACACACACACACACACACACACACACACACACACACACACACACACACACACACACACACACACACACACACACACACACACACACACACACACACACACCCCTTGTATAAGTAGGGCAGATTGGAATTGGCAGGCAAGCGACATCCTGTTTCCTGAAATTTCAGGACCAAAACCTGAGACTGAGGATGGACTTTTGTTGATGTTGGGTAGGGAGGGGTGCTTATAAAGCCCAAGAAGTGGAGCAGGCAAAGGTTGAAAAGGAGGAGGTTTTCCAGAGTTTGGTTATTGCTGCCAGTGTTTGTGTAACAAGAAGGCTCATGAGTTGCATTACTGATGCTCCATTCCCTGACTTTTGTTAAACGGCCATAAAGGCTCAGCAGTTGTGTGCTAAAAGCCAAGAGCAAGGGGAGGAAGCACAGAAGTGGGGTGCATGCACTTGGGTCCCATCACGCCACTTGGACAGATAAATGTCTTCATGCTAAGCCAGTCAGCCTTGCATTTTAAACTACCTCATACACCAAAATAAAGACTTCCTCATCCTCCAGAGTGCTGTTTATTTTGCCACTTAAGTTACGTTTGCCTGTAAAATGTAATTAATAAAGAAATGCCACAAAATAGATGTGGAGACCTGTATTTAGAATAACAATCTAAAACAGAAGTTCTTGCAGAACAGTATAAGAGGGGAAAAAAATGATGATTGCTATTTTAAGGTTGCTTCTTGATAAGCAAGTAGAAAAGAAAAATCAAAGTACCATTCATTTTATAAGGCTTTAGCCTCATGATAAGTAATGAATAATTCCTTGATTTAGTGAGATAACAATGAGGAGTATGAACTCATATAATATTCTGTAGCGTTTATGGATGAAACATATTAAATGTAAAAGCACATAACAGTAATTCGGGAGGCACTACACAAATATAGTTAAGGAAATGACACCAAGTCAGGGCCTTTTTCCAGGTTAAGGGGTATCTCGACAGGCAGCTGTGTCGACACAAAGCTGTCTGGATAAGCTGACATTGCTTACACAAGGGAACCCGACTTTTTGAAGGTTCATGATCCCAAGAGAGCTAAAGTTCTGCATCACAATGTTTTGACTTACACCAAAACATCAAAAGGGTTTAAATAGAGACCTTTATCATGTTTATGTAACATCTCAAAGCACCAAGAACCGCAGCCACCTGTTTTTTTTAAAGCAAACAAGTGGGAAGATCCATACAGATTGAGAGCAGTCAGGAGATAACATGGGAATAACATAGATAAAGGCCATGGTGAGCTTTCCTTTTAGGGAAAATATTTTTCTCTGTGTTAATAACATGCTTAAGGAATGCTTTTTTTTATTTTGTATTTTCTTATTATAAGATGTTCTTTAATGAATTTTCGAGAAAGCTTTTAAAGCCTTTGGAGTTATATCGCTTTTTTTTACTTTTAAATGAAATACTATAAAGATGTATTATTTGCCTTATTAGGCTAGAAGAGTGCAAACTTTCAAGAGTGTTACTCTTGAAAGAGTTTGCACTCTTAATAAAGATGCTCTACTGTACATATGCTCCTGTATTTTTGACTGTATTAATTCCTGTATTTCAACACTCGTATGTTTTGTATTCACATCTAAATCTGCTATAGAGGACAGGACATTTTGGAGGTCACTCATTCATATGGTCATCATAAGTTGAAGGTGATTTGATGGCACATAAGAACAACCTCCGATATGCAGATGATACCACTCTGATGGCAGAAAGTGAGGAGGAATTAAAGAACCTCTTAATGAGGGTGAAAGAGGAGAGTGCAAAAAATGGCCTGAAACTCAACATCAAAAAAACTAAGATCATGGCCACTGGTCCCATCACCTCCTGGGAAATTGAAGGGGAAGATATGGAGGTAGTGACAGATTTTACTTTCTTGGGCTCCATGATCACTGCAGATGGAGACAGCAGCCACAAAATTAAAAGACGCCTGCTTCTTGGGAGGAAAGCGATGACAAACCTTGACAGCATCTTGAAAAGCAGAGACATCACCTTGCCAACAAACGTCCGCATAGTCAAAGCTACGGTTTTTCCTGTCGTGACGTATGGAAGTGAGAGCTGGACCATAAAGAAGGGTGACCGCCAAAGAATTGATGCTTTTGAATTGTGGTGCTGGAGGAGGCTCTTGAGAGTCCCCTGGACTGCAAGGAGAACAAACCTATCAATTCTAAAGGAAATCAACCCTGAGTGCTCACTGGAAGGACAGATCCTGAAGCTGAGGCTCCAGTACTTTGGCCATCTCATGAGAAGAGAAGACTCCTTGGAAAAGACCTTGATGTTAGGAAAGTGTGATGGCAAGAGGAGAAGGGGACAACAGAGGATGAGATGGCTGGACAGTGTCTGCGAAGCAACCAACATAAAATTGACAGAACTACGGGAGGCAGTGTAAGATAGGAAGGCCTGGCGTGCTCTGGTTCATGGGGTCAGGAAGAGTCAGACACAACTAAACGACTAAACGATGATGAAGAACAAACTGAATGCAAAATGCATATATATTTGTGGTGTAAATATGCTCAGATGGTTTCCCTGGGCTGGCTTTGGACTGATAAAGTTCAAGTTGTAAAAATGAACTTTTTTGGACTACAAAAGTACATGGCAATGCTGGCTAAGGGATTCTGGTTGTTGTCCTCTGAAAGTGTACGTTTGCTCTGTGAGAATGTGGTTCATTGATCAGCACATTCTAACTCTCAAAATCTGTAGAGCTTTCCCAGTTATTATGGTTACACAGAAACTAAAGGGAGCCTCTCTCATGCATAATATAGTGTTCAGAATGTTGTTCCAAGCATCTTCTCTTCCATTCATAGCTCATTTGGCATTTTTTTAAAAAAAACACAGGAGTTCAGTGTTTCAAATATTCATAGAAGCAGAGAGAGGATGTGTTGATTTGATTTTTATTCATTTTTTTTAAAAAGAATGCTTACCTGCAGTTCTGTAATAGTGACCAAAATGGCCCTCTTAAGTACTCCAATATGACAACTGAGTTTTGTTGTTGCTGTTGCTGTTGTAGAAAAATGAGTTAATAATCCAAAGAGGTGAGGTTGGGAATCTGAATTGTATTTGCATAATGTAGCAATCGTAAGATCTGTTTACTGGTTCTTTCCTCACTCACTCCAGTCTCCTTTTTTTTAAAATTTGCTCATAGTAGGGCTTTTGTGTTAATACTTTATGACATATTCTCATAAAGCTATAAAGCTGCATAAGGCAACCAAATGATATAACTCTCTCTCATCTGTTTTAAACAAAAATTGAAACTGACTTGTCATTTTGGGTGGGAACCACTTCCCCATACCTGGCCTTTCAAAATACTTGAAGAGAAACAAGAGCCACATAATTCAGATTTTCTTTCACTCTCGGACAGAGATATTTCAAAAGAAAATAGCAGCAGGAAGATTTGTCTGAAATGAACAGTGATCTTTCTGAGAGAGGTCAGCAGACTATGACAAGGATGTGTTCAAAACCAAGACTGAATGTTATATGAATTTCGAGGCGAGGGTTGGAACAAGACATTTGGAAGCAGACAAAGGTCTGTGAACTGAACACCAGCTCTTCAACCCTGAATGGTTTGCAAAAACAAGTTTCTTGCTTGTCTTGGCATATCCCAGTAGGAATTACAGTACTACTCCTGTCAACCACGTGTTTTTCATGTAAGAACATTTACATTGTAATATAGATGCAGAATAAACTAACAGTGCTTGAAACATTTGTACAGTATTTGATATAGACCTGTGCTTGACAGACTTGTAATAGTTTCATGTCATATTCTTACCAGACATAGTAACAAATTACCATACTCCTAACAGACAATCAGACTACTAGAAACCTAACTGAATAACTGGCTCTTCTTTTTCTATCTATCTGGCAGCTAACCCTCTTAACATCCATTGGCTAACACCAGACAGAATCTGATTGGTTGGTTACATAAGTTCCAATATGTAAATTACGCAACTCTAACATACACACATGCTGGGTTGTACTTATATGTTCAAAAATACATTTCAATAGAACAAGAATGGGGTAGCTTTAACAGTGAGGTGGAGAAGGGGAGTAAATCACAGAGTGGCTCATGTTTTCATTCCATTTCATATCTATCTATCTATCTATCTATCTATCTATCTATCTATCTATCTATCTATCTATCTATCTATCTATCTATCTATCTATCTATCTATCTATCTATCTATCTATCTATCTATCTATCTATCTATCTATCTCTATCCTTCTGTCCGTCCCCACTCCCTCCTTCCCTCCCTCCTTCCCTCCCTCCCTCCCTCCCTCCCTCCCTCCCTCCCTCCCTCCCTCCATCTATCTATCTATCTATCTATCTATCTATCTATCTATCTATCTATCTATCTATCTATCTATCTATCTATCTATCTATCTATCTATCTATCTATCTATCTATCTATCTATCTCTATCCTTCTGTCCGTCCCCACTCCCTCCTTCCCTCCCTCCTTCCCTCCCTCCCTCCTTCCCTCCCTCCCTCCCTCCCTCTATCTATCTATCTATCTATCTATCTATCTATCTATCTATCTATCTATCTATCTATCTATCTATCTATCTATCTATCTATCTATCTATCTATCTATCTATCTATCTATCTATCTATCTATCTATCTATCTATCTATCTATCTATCTAGGTTTAAGCATTCTGAAAAACAATATATATATCACCCCATTTATTGTCTCCTAGACAGTTAGTCAGTAAGGAACGCCTACCTGAAAAGAAAGGTCTGCCTGCTTGCAGAAGGACAGCAAACATGGGGCCAGACTGGCCTCCAGTGGGAGGGACTTCCAGAGTCTGGGAGCAGCAATAGAGAGTAGCTGAGGCTAAGAGAGTGTGATTAGGTCAAGGTCATTTAGGAAATTAGGTCATTTAGGTCATGTGAGGATTTAAACGCGGCAATACCAGGCTAGATGATCTGATTTGGTATAAGACAGCTTTCTATGTTGTTCCAACTCAAGAATCTTTTATTCTTTTTTACACCAGGCACTGTTGTAAATTTGTAGAAGACAGAAAGCGAAACATATATACAAGCCTTCTTGATATAAAGTTTTGATTGTTAACAGGTTAATCATCCAGGTGTTTGCGAAGAAAAGCATGGAGTTGCCTCTGATTTTGCGCCCATTTGGCTTTCATAGCTACTGTTTTTGGTGCTTATAAATATATAAAGCTTCTTTTCAGTCAAATGTTTCCTCTTATTCCATCTCCTAACAGATCACATCTGAGCAATTCCAGATTGCAATGCCCAAGCACACTGTTTATTACTTTTTAAAAATTACATCTCGACTCCTTGGGCAGCAGAAAGTAACCTAGGATGAAGAGCTGTTGAAAGCCATTACACACCTTCATTTGTGGCTGTAAATAGTCCAAAGCTGAACAGTGGGTTATACTGGACAGAGAAAAAATTATTTCCATTTCAAAACAGAAAAATGTGTAGAGGTAACCATTACTTATCATTCATAAGGGGAGGAAAATTGCTTTGCAGGGGAAATTCATTCCTGCTTACTCAAGGAACTCAAGCGTTTTCCCACTTCTAAAATGAGTGTAAAAGAGAGCAAAAACTTTTGATGAAACTAAGCAACTACACACATGAAGGATGGTGCCCATAACTTTAGTATGTTAAATGAAAAGTGCAACTTAGAAAAAATAAGCAGTTGTTCTTCATTTGTCTTGGACTACAACTCTCAGATATCCTGGCAATCACAGTTAGTGGTAAAGGCTTCTGGGAGCTTTATTCCAAGACCATCTGAGGTCCCAAGGTTGGGAACCACTGCTATGGAGCTATATATATGGCCATGGTCAATACAGTGGTGCCTCCTTAACAAGTGCACCGTTTAACGACGAATCTGCATAGCGATGGCATTGCAATGTTTTAGATAGCCCTTGCTTACTGGGTGGCGAAAATGGCGGCCGGATGGAGGATTCCCCGCATAGCAGTGAGTTTTTCCCCAATAGGAACGCATTAAACGAGTTTAATGTGTTCCCATGGGTTCCCCCCCGCATAGCAACGAATCCAGATAGCGACGTTAATCCTGGAACGGATTAACGTCGCTATGCGGGGCACCACTGTATATAGGACAGAGTAAAATGGGAAGCCTTGTGATGCTGTTGTACAACTGAAATCAATTGAATGTCTTCTAGGCTGTCAGTGTGGTAGTAAGCTTCTGTGAGTGCTATGGAATGACAGAGAATGAGAGAGAGAGAGAGAGAGAGAGAGAGAGAGAGAGAATCTGCTCCATCTATCATGTATTTGTGAATGCTTTTAGTAATGCCTTCCATGGTAGATTGAAGGCCCAACTACAGGATAATTATAGGAACTAAAAAACTACTTTTAAAAAAGTATCTGAACATTCATAACTAAAGAATTTTCAGTCTTCAAGTAAGTTATGTAAAATCTAGAATCTATCTAAAAAGTAAGAAAGGGAGTCAGACATTGAGGTATGTTGGGGGTTATGGTGGAGACGTATTCTTTCACACAGTGAGCCAGCTGAAGAGAAAAAGATGGTATGGAAGAAAACGGGAAGAGGTGAGAAGTCTGAAGGCACAGTGAAGATGCCCAGGGGTAGATGAGGAGGGAGACAAAAAGGAACTGTCTCCAAGCCCTGTGGAGATACTTAATGATAAGGGAACAATTGAGCATGAATGCTTGGAAATAACACTCATTTCAGGAAAAGGTGGTAGTAGCTGTGACAACCCTAGACCTACCGGAGTATGCCACACTTTAATTAAGCTGCCACCAACCATTCCCTATAAGAAGTCACACAGACCAGGAATGGATTTTTAACAAACAAAAGAACAAGGTTTATTTAAATAACAAACAGGGTAAATAAAAAGATCAAGTAAATAAGATACTGTAACGTGGCTTAGTCTCAATCATACATACAACAGTTTGGTTCACACAGAACACTATAAAGTAAAGCACAGACCCTGAACCTATCAGTTCTGGCTACCTATAAAGAAACCTGAACCTATCAGGTATGTACTAACTGACACACAGTTGTACTCAGTCTGACACACAGACTCCCACTCTTCAACTCTTCACACAAGCTCCAAATATATATACAGTACAGCTCCTCCTCCCTGATGTCCCGCCTTCCACTCCCCATAGGATGGAACTTTCCCTCCAAACCCATGACAGACAGGTACCATCAGTGCTGTATGTAACACCTCCCCTCTTTATAAGTTGTTTTGCAGGGGAAAAGCTAAAGTGCTTTTCTCCAACAAACAACCAGGATCAAAACACACAAAAACAGTTATACAATAACACAATCCCATACTTACACTCTAGGTTAAACATATCAATTAGGCATTTAAACATTCATATTTACAATACATTAAGTTACCTTTATTAATACAAACCAAGACTGATCAATAAACAGGTACAATTAACTTTTGGTCACCAAAATATGTACATAGTCCATGGTTTCTTCGCCGTCTTCACTCTTCGGGTCTTCTTGACAATGCGTCAGCAACACAGTTCATTGACCCTCTGACCACCTTTACTTCAAAGTCATAATCTTGCAGGTTTAAAGCCCACCTCATAAGTTTACTATTGTGGGTTTTCATTGTCTTTAACCACTGCAGTGGTGAGTGGTCAGTGCACAGAACAAAATGTCTTCCCCAGATGTAAGGTTTGGCCTTCTGGATCGCGTAGACTATGGCCAGGCACTCCTTTTCCACGGTTGCCAAATGTCTCTCACCTTTCTGGAGTTTCCTACTCAGGTAGGACACTGGATGCTGGTCACCATTTTCATCCTCCTGGCAAAGAACTGCTCCTACCCCGCTGTTAGACGCATCGGTGTAGATGATGAACTCCCGGTCGAAGTCTGGAGCACGCAGCACTGGATAATGGATGAGCGCCTCCTTCAACCTCCGGAACGCCTCCTCACAGTCGCTGGTCCACGGGATGCGGTCATCAGTCTTCTTCCGCGTCAGATCGGTCAGCAGAGTCGCTATCTCGCTAAACCTCGGGATGAACTTCCTGTAGTAGCCCACCAACCCAAGAAATGATTTGACTTTTTTCTTGGTGTTGGGTCTGGGCCAATCACGAACGGCTTCTATCTTGGCCTCTAGGGGTTTAATCACTCCTCCCCCTACTATGTGACCCAAGTATTTTATTTCTGGGCTACCCAGCTGCAGTTTGTACTCTTTGCAGGGCCTAGGCCAAAGCACTTCCTCCCCTGGGTTAAAGTGCCTCTCCCTGGCTTGCTGGTCATACCAAGTTTTCTTTCTGACCTTCTGAGCTTGCAGGTTCTCTGCTGCTAGCTCTAGGTTTCTCTTTAGGTCATTCATTAAAGAGTCTATATATGTCACAACGTCTTGTGGGTCATCCTGGGTGATCTGCTCCCAATTTTGCTTGATTAAATCAAGTGGCCCTTTCACCCTTCTCCCAAACAAAAGTTCAAACGGACTGAACCAGGTACTGGCTTGTGGCACTGATCGATAAGCAAACAAAAGGGATTGCAGCTTCTGGTCCCAATTGTTTGGATTCTCTGCCAAGTAAGCCCTAATCATGCGCATCAGAGTCCCATTGAACTTCTCCGTTAACCCATTACTTTCGGGGTGATAGGCAGTGGTTTCCTTGTGTCTAATTCCACAGATTTGCCATAACCGTTTCATGAGCTTTGATGTAAATGATGTGCCCAAATCTGTGATTATTTCTGAGGCAAATCCCATCCTGGACATATACCCCACCAAGGCATCTGCCACTGTGTTAGTTTCAATCTTAGTCAAGGGAATGGCTTCGGGGTACCTCGTGGCATGGTCCACAATGGTGAGAATGAACCTGTTCCCCCTCTTTGTGGCCTTGGGCAAAGGTCCCACAATATCCACTCCTATACATTTGAACAGGGTGTCAATCACAGGCAAAGGGCACAACTTTGCTTTGGTCCTGTCACGGTTATTCCCCTGCCTCTGACACACATCACATTGTTTACAGAACTCCTTGATCTGCTTCCCTATTTCAGGCCAGTAAAAATTCTGTGTGATTCTCTGCTGTGTTTTGTTCACCCCTAAGTGCGCAGCAAACATGTCAGAGTGTCCCCTTTGTAAGATCATGGGGCGATACTTTTCAGGTACCACTAGCTGACATCTGATCCCATCTCCCCCTTTTGAGACATTCCTCAGGGTCTCTCTATATAAAATTCCCTTTTCCTCACGAAATCTCACTGGGGTTTCAGGTGTTAGCTGGGTGTCTGTCACCTGTTCAAAACACTTTTGGAGAGTGGCGTCGGCCTTTTGCTCTTGGCCAAATTTGCTGTCTGTGGTTAAGGTTTCTACCACAGCTTCGGGACTACCCTCATCTGCTTCCGTCTCGGGCTCTTCAGTACCCCCCTGAACTGTCCCCGTGGTAGCTTGTGAGCGTGTAATCACTAGCACCCGTTTCACATGTTCAGCCAGGTCATTTCCCACGAGCACGGCTGCTGGCAGAGTCAATGAAATCGCTAGCCACCAAACTCCCCTCCAGCCTTGAAAGCTCACAGGTACCTCAGCTACTGGCAGTGAGATCACCTGCCCCTCAATCCCTGCCACCTTCAAGCTCTCATTTGGGATTATATACTCCCTAGAAATAATGTCTGGATGGCACAGGGTCACCTGGGAACAAGTATCCCTTAGCCCCCTATACTGATGGTCAAGTATTCCTACGTCCACCCCTGCGGTCTCAAACAATTGCGAATCTGTCCTCACTAGTAAGCAGCGCTTGACCTCCACAAGAGGACCATTTTCCCCAGCCTGATCAGCAGATGTAACTGTTCCAGATTGAGTAGCCATGGCAACAGGCTCCCTCAGTGGCAAGGAGCTTTGCTCTTTCTGGACACAGAACACAGCTTTTGGCTTGGTTCCACTCAAATCATGAGGCAAATTTCCCTTTAGCTGCTTCCATTTCTCACACTCTGAGATTAGATGGCCCTTTCCCTGACAGAAATAACATTTTCTGCTGTACTTGGAGTCTTTCTCATCTGGTTTTGGTTTTCCCTCCAAAATCTGAGGTCTAGGTGGTTTCATGTCTGAGGGCTTCCCTTCACCATTATTGTTATTCCTATTTCTACTCATTATTTCCATCTTCTTCAGCTCAAACACCATTTTCTCTCTCTCCAATTCAAATTGTCTTTGCCTCTCCCTTTCCCTTGCCTCCATTTCCCTCACCCTCAGTTCATGCTGTTGGGCTAGGAGCATTTTTCTGAGTTCTGGGTTCTGTTCTCCCGTGCTCTCATCCTGCACTGAGCCAAATTCTTCCTCAGAACCTTGGTCTACCTCTGGATCTCTTACTTCCCCCATTTCTGCCATTTGGCTTCGAGTCAAGGGCATAATCCCCCCAGAACAGGCTGCCTTCAAAAGTCAAGCCTCAAAATAAAGCGACGACTTTTTTCCTTTTGCCTCAGAAACAGCCTTCTATAGATTGCTGCTGTTCCTTCAGCACTAACTTGCAACTGTTGCCAGGCAGAATGCACCCCCTCTGCTAGGCCTCTCAGCAGCTAGGCTAGATCACTGTTACTTCACACAGCTTTGCCTCAGCTCTTTCCCGCCAAAACGGGTTGCCTCAGAGCTCCCTAATCTAGTCCCCAATCTGAGTGTGCACGTTCTTCCACTAGCGTACCTCCCCGTGAGGTAAGCCTAGAAGATTACCTACGCGCTCTCAGATTTTCCCTGACTAGACCCCCCTTGCTCTGGGCACACTTGCCAAGGCTTTGCTGGACCACTGGACAACTGGACCAGTCGTATCCCACACGCTGGACACCAATCAATGTGACAACCCTAGACCTACCGGAGTATGCCACACTTTAATTAAGCTGCCACCAACCATTCCCTATAAGAAGTCACACAGACCAGGAATGGATTTTTAACAAACAAAAGAACAAGGTTTATTTAAATAACAAACAGGGTAAATAAAAAGATCAAGTAAATAAGATACTGTAACGTGGCTTAGTCTCAATCATACATACAACAGTTTGGTTCACACAGAACACTATAAAGTAAAGCACAGACCCTGAACCTATCAGTTCTGGCTACCTATAAAGAAACCTGAACCTATCAGGTATGTACTAACTGACACACAGTTGTACTCAGTCTGACACACAGACTCCCACTCTTCAACTCTTCACACAAGCTCCAAATATATATACAGTACAGCTCCTCCTCCCTGATGTCCCGCCTTCCACTCCCCATAGGATGGAACTTTCCCTCCAAACCCATGACAGACAGGTACCATCAGTGCTGTATGTAACAGTAGCCACCCAGCTACTCTTTTCCATTCATAAATCTTGAGGAAACATCCGTAGGCATCCTTCAGTCTCGAGAGACTATGGTAATGTGCTCTGAATAGAGGTCTTGGAACAGCATTTAGTGTGGGTGAGAAGGCCAATTCGAGAGTGACAATCCCTTCCATACTGAAGACAAGTACAATCTGTCCCCTGTCCAGCTCCCTGATTTTGCTGGTTTCAGGACTGCCTCTTTGCCTCAGCCTGCTGGACAAGTGTCTCTTCAAATTGTTCCTATTACTTACAAAATTTCCCCTTCTTTTCCTCACAGTGTGGCCCTCAGATGCTGCCAGGCTACTGCTTCAGCCTTAGCCAGTGTATCCTGTAGTGAGGAATGCTGGGAATTAACAGTCCAGCATCTGGAATGTCATTTTTTGCACTCCTCTGATTCACACCATTCCAAAAGTCTCTTGATCTCATTTACAGGCATCCATAAAATATTGTCTCACCATAGGACACATTTTTGTCATGTCACCAGCTTTCACCATATGTACACCAGGGCACGACAATTTTTCCTACCTCCCGTGGTAGAGGACCATGCACCAATCCTTTGTTTCCTCCTCCATTTCCTTCTTTCCATATCTGTCCCTACTGGTGTTACGCCTCACAGAGGCTGGACCTTCGACAGAGACCCTCAGAAGGCTTGGGTTCACTCATTTTCTTGTTTGGCAGGAGCATTTGGCTTTCTAAATGTTAAGGAAACCAGAGACTGAAATAAAAGGTTGGCTCTCCTCTCAGTAGATTGCACTGCCTTATTGTTATCTTGCTTATTCATGATTTCCCTCAGCTAAATAGGGTGCTTTTTTGTTTTATTTTAAATCATCTCTTCTTAAATTGTTTATTGTCCTCAGTCAAGACAGGAAACATGCCTTTGTTTTGTTCCAAGATTGGTCTTCATGTTTTTCTAAGCAGCCATCAAAATGGAGACGGCTGTTTTATTATGAATGTCCCAGTTATTATTGGATTTTTGATTCAGCTGTAGCCATAAGCACTTCCTTCCCGAATTGGCAAATCCAACGTCGCGCAAAGCAAAGGAACCACGTGACTTGAAAGCAATATGTTTCAAGTACGCATGTAGACAGTTGGCGTTGACATCACTCTGTGCGGGTCACTGTCCAATTTATCTCTTAGTGCACATACAGATCCTGGACTGCAGAGGGAGATTAACAAGTGCAGTAGAAAAATACACAGTGATTCATCATAATAACAAAGCATGGCAAAAGTACTGGGGATTTTAGGTGGCTAAAGCCTTCACGATATTACCGAGAAACAAATAGTCTGCTCTGCTCTGTTTGGAATGAAAGAATGTGATGAAGATAAGTCGAGAGCCATAGCTCTTTGCCTGCGCAACCTATGCAAATTATTGCCATTTTGTGTTCCAACGAAAATCCAGTCTACTTTTCACTTTTCCTATCAGGGGATTGTGGGAGGTTTCCATTAGGGATTTTGTACTACCTTTTCAACATAGTTCTTTTTGTGACAGGAAATGTATTTCACAAATCTCAGAGTGCCATTTGCTATTTTTTTAAATACTGTATATATATTTGTATACTTATTGTTCTTAGCTTTAATATTGCCTTTTAATGATATAAGATACCTCTTTATACTCATTGTTCTTAGTTTTAAATATTGTTTTCTAATGTTGTTAACAGCTGTTGTATATTCATTGTTTTCAACTTGAAATATTGTATTTCAATGATGTAAGCCACCTTGGGTCCTTTTTCAAGGAGAAAAGTGGGGTAAAATATTTTGAATACATAAATAAGTAAAACAAAGCCTGAAAAGACATTGCTGTCAATCAACCAGAAGTAAACGGATGCTTTCATCACACAAGAGTTGATGGAAGGAGTCAATGTTAATTAGTTGAAAGTCAACATTATATATAAAAAGGGTTTGTGGTTGATGTACTGAAAAAAATAAGACTAAATCTTGAAAAAAAAACTGGTTGTTATGAACCCCGCTTGCCCTTTACCTTCCCACTCATATCCTAGTCATCTACAGTATGATGTGTCCTGGTACTTTACTGGTGTACAAAAATGTGCATGAAGTTTCATGAGAATGTAAAAAATGGAAGATCAATGCAGAAATGGTAAGGAAAGAACTTGGTGAAGTATAACAACATCTGACTGGGGGAATGAAACAATTTATTAAGGACTCACAATGGAATGTAGTGGTGGAGACTAAGACGTGGTTGGCTTACTAGAACAGTGAACAGGGATGCTCCGTACTACAACATTTTGTTGCAGGCTTTATTTTCATATCAGTAATATTGAACAAAAGCATTGTAAATTCAAACTCTGTCTCATCTTTGGGGTTGTTGTTTTCTTTCTTTTGCCCTTCTACATTTAGCTTTTATTCAGCAATGCATATAGACACAGACAACATTTATTTGGAAATACTGTGGTGTGTGTTGTTGTTTTTTTTTAAAAAAATAAATGTGTACCTGAGAATTACAACTTTACCAACTTCAGCTGGTTAAAGGGTATTTTTCTTTGGCCAAGTGACCTCATTTTGCAAGTTTAGC
The DNA here is from genome assembly GCF_051106095.1 of Pogona vitticeps. NCBI lineage: Eukaryota > Metazoa > Chordata > Lepidosauria > Squamata > Agamidae > Pogona > Pogona vitticeps. The sequence goes on along the minus strand of NC_135783.1, from coordinate 334,076,079 downwards.
AGAATACATTGCGACAATGACAAAGCACACCTCTTCATCCACCAAAGTTTTGATCTCAATTCTGAAAGCGCTCATGTCTCTATGAATTCCACGGAATACTTTGAAGCAGATCAGAAGCACTCGTCAACATTCAGCAGCAGCTTATCAGAAAGGATCTGATGAGCATAATTCACAAGGGAATGTTGCCCTGCACCTCAGTCAAGTAGTGGTATCTGGATTAATAACAAAAAGAAACTCGTACAACCACCAAAACTGTAAGGCAAGAAGAGATTTTGGTCCCAGGACATCAAAATTATAGCGTCCACTTTATTCCAAATTAAAAGCCCAATGAGTTTCTGCTTAGCCCTTTTAGCTTTCTTCAAAGGCTACACTACAATAAATAAAACAGGAAAAAAATTATAACATCATTTTTCAAGGGACACTATCTTAAACATTTTATACAGTTAAATTATATTATTGTGCAATTTTTTGTTTTATTTCATAGAGTCATGACGTTGGAAGGGGACTATAAGGGCATTGAGTTGAACCCCCTGCTCAGTGCAAAGCAAAGGATATCTGCCAGGTGGTGGTCTAAATTTCTCTTGAATGCCTCTAGTGTTGGAGCCCTCACCACCTGTTGAGATAATTTATTCCATTTCATATGATATAGCCCCTGAAGAAGGCTGAAAAAGCTAAGCCGAAATGCATTGAGCATTTCCTTTTGAATAAAGTACACACTATAATTTTAACATCTTGGGACCAGCGTCTCTTCTTTCCTTACAGTTGTATCTGGAGTGTCTGGTCATATTCCTGCAAGATTTGGACTCTCACCTGCACTTCTAAACTGACCACAATACCACAGGGCAAATTGGTCTGATTCTCTCCAGTCCTAGGAGTAATATACCGTATTTTTCTGTGTATAAGACTATACTTTTTTCTAAAATCTTTAGACTAAAAATTGAGGGTCATCTTATACTTGGAAGTAAGCTGAGGAGAGAACAAAAACAAATGGAGGGGAAAGCAGGGATCAAAGTGATCCTGCAGCACTTTGAATCCTTTCCCCCTACACTTGCTAAGCCCCACTTAGATTTATTAATTTTGTATTAGAAAAGTGGGGGGCGACTTATACAAAGAAAAATACGGTATATATTTCTGTAACTGCTATGGAGATATCTCATGCTTGATCACGTTAAACTAATTATAAGATGCAACAGTAATATAATAGTGATTCTTACAATGGAACTATACACACACATTAGGTAGACAGAAGGACAGACATATTTTTTATTACGGTCCTTTAATTAGGACTCTGCTGAGGTCATGCAAATCAAGAGCTGGTGGGTAAGTATGTGCTTGTGCATGTACATGCCTCTCTGTACCTGTGAGTTAAAATGATTTGGTAATATAATGGATTGTTAAACTGAATGTAGTTCTTTGCTCACATAAATATCAATGAAATGGGCAATAAAAATTAAAAATAATTGCCTTGCTGTTGTAATTCACATTCCAATATGAGTTAAATAAGCAATGAAATCGTCATATATTTTTCTTTATGAATACAATAAATATGCTTCCTGACAGAATTCGGATGAATACATAAGTATATGAGTGCTCACATACATATGTGCACACATGCAATTAACGGGGGTGAGTTTAAAATGTAATCTTCAGGGAGAGAAAACCAGACATATAACAGCTATCAAGGCAAATGAGTCAGAAGGGGAGGTGGAATAAATAAATTTCACTACAGTGTAAATTACACAAGAGACTCAAATAAATAATATAGAGGGGCAAAGACAGGATTAAGCAAAAGGCTACTGGAGTCACATTAACAAGGAGAACACAGACTTGTTTTCAGATGCCTTCTGCACTGGCTACTACAAAAAGTTCTAAGACTGCCAAAATACTGATGAAACACTGTGTGAGACCGTTGAATATATAATTCTAATGACCACACACAATCCCAGCCTGCAAGCTCTGTGAATGGGACAGGGCATGAGGCTGTTGCTTCAGATTGTCATGTTAAAACTGTCAATAAATAAAGTCAGCTCCCTTTTCAATCATGTTCAAAGTGTTCTGGACCCTTTCACATTCATCTGGAACAGAATCTGGTGTTTCCACTTGGTTCCAGGCCTGATAAAAATCAGGCCAAATCAATGAAATTCAGTTCCGAATTTGAGATTTGGCTAAAGCTAATGCACAGCCCTAGTATTAATGAATGAATAAAATCTCCCGAGAAAGGACTCTTGCATTGAACCACTCATTTATCCTCTGCTTCTTCCAAGAGATCTAGTGATGTGTGAGTGGAGGTCCCACTAGGAGGCTACCTTGATGGAAATCTTCTGCTTCAAGGACACTAGCTCTCCCAATGCCTGCAGTAGCTAAGATCCCTAAATAGGAGTGAAAGAAATCTGACAACAAGTCCAGGTCAAACACTGAGTATTGAGTCCATGCTAAATTTTGGGGGGAAACGCAAAAGTGGAAATCAGAGGCAAGATTCAAGGTGTAAATCATGTATTTACCAAACTGACAGGGCCAAGAAGGAGCAAACAGATGGAGACAAATAACAAGCAGCACTTCAAAACAATGTACGCCAAAGAGAATTAGATGGTGGTATTTATACATCTTGGCATGGGTACCCTGCCTTCTTCTACTTAGTTATCGACTGCAGATGTCCAGCACTGAGAATGCCCATGCAAACTTTATTGTTTTCTCATTGCCAGCATTCTATACAGTCAGGAACCACTTCATCCATCAAGTTCTCGTTACCTCTTGAAGAGGTAGGCTGCTCTCTGGCAGAACCAGGTTCTTGCTTAATCTCCTGTGCTTCTAGGAGAGGCTGACTAGCTGCAGCCTCAAGATCTTTCCTGGCCCTGATTTCCTTCTGCTCAGGAAGAGCATTCTTGTCTTCATCCTCTGAAGAGGACTCAACCAGGTAAGGTACAAAAAAAAATCCAACCAAACAAAAATCTTTACTGGGTGTCAGATCAGGCCTGGTTGGATTCTAATATCCTGATCTTTGCTGTGGGTTCCATACTTGTCTGACCTTGGGCTGACTGTATTTAGCCTCTTTTAGAATATCCCTGATTGCTTTCTGTTTACAGTTGGACTTGTTAGATGGGAAATATTCTTTGATTTTGATTTTAGCTGCTTCTCATTTTGTTACATTAACCTATGTTAGGATTGAGTTATTGTCCTTAACTTTGATTGTGTTCTTTGGGTTTTATCTCTCTGGCTTATCTATTTGTGGTGCAGTTTGTTCCTACTGGGAACTTCCCACCCAGAAAGAGAACGTATCTAATTAGCTTATAATTATGAGGAACTCTTCTTTGCAGCTCAGCACTTTCTCTTGGGAACCTCAAGCACAGCTAAATCCTTCTGTCTCCATCTTTTTCGTGGTCCGGGAAGGAATTACTCTGGAGCAGAGTTGCCTCCATCTAGGGGTTCCAGATCCTATAATCCTTGAGGTTCCAGGATCTGCAAGACTAGGAGCCATTGCTTCTATTTCATAAATATGTCTATCTTCACAAACTCCAGTATGAACTGATCCAGTTTTCCAGTTCTCAGATTACTATGCAGAATGCACCTTAGTTATCTGCCGGTTTTCAAGCTTCCTAAATGTTTCAATGCACATAATTCTTCTCAGCTTAAGAACTAGAACAAGAACAAGAACAAGGGACAAGCGACGGGCACTCACTCCGTCGCGTGGATTCGATCTTACGACTGCTAGTCTTCTGACCCTGCAGCACAGGCTTCTGCGGTTTAGCCCGCAGCGCCACCACATCCCTCCCTTTACCTAGGTTTTTAATTAAAACTTGTATCTGTAATATAATACCAGTCATTTTTTTTATAATTTTGACTGTGCCTAATGTTTAATAATAATAATAATAATAATAATAATAATAATAATAATAATAATAATAATAATAATAATAATGATGATGATGATGATGATGATGATGATGATGATGATGATGATGATGGTTATAAATCCACACTTTGTGTGGAAATAATTTTAAAAGATGCATTTAAATGCAAATCTAAAATACATGAACTGGAAAACAGACTCATTCACCTGCCCCTATTCCCAGCAGCCTTCAATTATCCAAATTTTACTAAAGTGGATCAGTGTCCCAGCTGCATGAAATGAAGCAGTACTTCGTATGCTCTGCTAACATACAAACGTGCCTTAAATGTAACTTTTTTTTGGGGGGGGTGGATTTACATCTAAGCCGCACAATGCATATATTGTCAGGTATGCTAGAGGTGCGATAATTAGAAGACCCTGCTTTGTGGTGCTGATGAGTTCCTTCAGTTGATTTGTTGGGCACTTGTTGCTAGGCAACAACTTCCAAGTTGTTATATTCTTCTACTAATATCCTGTAATATTTAAGACCAGCTTGGCGATTGCCTTTTCTCTTGAATTCCAACACAACAAATATATGTCAATAGGAAGACCCTTCTCTGAAGCATCAGAGGGAAACAGCAAGCTGCTAAGGCTGCCATCATCTCTCAAGTAGAGGAGAATTGTCACTGGAGGAGGAATTTTGAATTGTGTGAGAGAGATATCTTTAAACCCTGGGCGCCTGTTTCACCACCCATTTGCAGCTGATGCCGTGTTTCTTTGCCTCAGTATGAAGGTATTCAAATATGTGCTCTGCTTACTTACCTCCCTTACTTTACCTGTCTTGCCTCTGTGATGTCATAAGGACCCACCTCCTGTTCCTGAAATCTGAGGATCCACATATAGCACTCTCTATTATCCATGGTTTTCAGTATCTGCAGGGGGCTTAGAACCAATCCCCAATGGATATGGAGATGATACTGTAATATGCTTAAATGCTTAAGATTAAAATTACTATGTTTTTACTTTTTAATGATGTGTTTAACAGATGTATTCTCTGTCTTTTGTTTTTGAATATGTTTCTTTTAGGCTATAAGCTCCTTAAATTTTGGATTCAAGTATGAGTATGATTTAAATCTTTGTCTGTGACTTTTATAACAAAAAACTTACAACTGAAATTTAATTTTCATGACTTAAGAAACTGACTGTAACTTAAGTTTAGATTTCATATATTTTTAATCATTTGCACGTATATAGCGGTTTTTTAACTCTTGAGAGTCCCCTGGACTGCAAAGAGAACAAATCCTTGAAGGAAATCAACCCTGAGTGCTCACTGAAAGGACAGATCCTGAAGCTGAGGCTCCAATACTTTGGCCATCTCGTGAGAAGAGAAGACTCCCTGGAAAAGACCCTGATGTTGGGAAAGTGTGAGGGCAAGAGGAGAAGGGGACGACAGAGGACGAGATGGTTGGACAGTGTCATTGAAGCTGCCAACATGAATTTGACCAAACTCCGGGAGGCAGTGGAAGACAGGAGGGCCTGGCGTGCTTTGGTCCATGGGGTCACGAAGAGTCAGACAGGACTTAATGACTAAACAGCAACAAACAACAAAATGGCTTTTCATAGTGGTAAGACTTTTGGATATTTATTTATTTATTTATTTATTTATTTATTTATTTATTTATTTATTTATTTATTTATTTATTTAATGCTGCCTTTCTCCTAAAGGATCCAAGGAGTTTTGTGCATATGAAACATAGAAGCAATGTAGATAAATAAAGCTTATAGAAATACACAAGCCGATGTTGCCTGGAATTATTGCAAACATGAAAAGAATTACACCTTGATTCTCAGATGCATTTTGATATGATTTATTTTATTTTATTTATATCCTGCCTATCTGGTCTTGAGAACACTCTAGGCGGCTTCCAAACAAATAAAAAAACAACAACAACATATAAATATAACAAGTTAAAGAAGAAATTTTACATCGATAAACAAATTCTTAGGAGGGACTGTCTGATTTCATTCTGGAATTAACCCATAATTGGAATCAATGGCAGTTGTGATGAACACAGGTTTCTGGTTTTTCTCTGGAGGTCTGTAATTTTTTTGTAGGGCCCTTGGGAGGATGCTCAGGCTTCAGAATCCCTGACCTGACAGCTGATTCTATAGTGCAATGTCGTATTTGATAACCCTTTCAGGATCTCATTCCGATAACATTATTTTTGGAGCTGTGAGCTACTTTGTGAATTGTTAAGAGGCAAAAAAAATGCAGTGTTCCAAGCAAAGAAAGACGTGCCAAATGGACAGTCACAGCAGAGAAGTTGAGAAATTATGTCCTGATAGCAATATCATAAATGACAGAGATACTGATAGAAACTGACATGTGAAAGTTGTCACTGTCTCTCTGTTTCCTGCTGTGTAACATTTCCTCAAACTATTATCAAGAGCTGTTTTCACAATTCTCTTTGACAGGGAAGTACCATAATAAAGTGTAGGATGTTTTCCACACTATAACTCCCATAAGCCACAACTGGCATGGCTAATGATAATGGATTATGGGATTTGTGGTTCTAAACATCTTGAGGATTGTAAATTTGTACTGGGAGGGGTAGTGATTACATTGATAGACTAGTATTGGAGAGAGCTGAATTTTGTCGTTGTTTAGTCATTAAGTCGTGTCCGACTCTTCGTGACCCCATGGACCAGAGCATGTCAGGCCCTCCTGTCCTCCACTGCCTCCCGGAGTTGGGTCAAATTCATGTTGCTAGCTTTAATGACACTGTCCAACCATCTCATCCTCTGTCATCCCCTTCTTCTCTTGCCTTCCCAGCATCAGGGTCTTTTCCAGGGAGTCTTCTCTTCTCATGAAATGGCCAAAGGATTGAAGCCTCAGCTTCAGGATCTGTCCTTCCAGTGAACACTCAGGGTTGATTTCCTTCAGAACGGATAGGTTTGTTCTCCTTGCAGTCCAGGGGACTCTCAAGAGTCTCCTCCAGCACCACAATTCAAAAGCATCAATTCTTTGGTGGTCAGCCTTCTTTATGGCCCAGCTCTCACTTCCATGACCTGAATTTAGGACTACATTTAGTCACAACAACTTTGAGCCAAGCACAGATTCTCAGCCTGCCCTTTTCCAGGTCAGGTGAATCCTCAATAGCATAGTAGTCCACTCCATGGTCAGAAAGGCTGGATCAAGAACTCCATCTCCAGTCCAAAAAGCAGAGTCAAAGATACTGCAGAAATCAAAGCCATGTCCTATCAGACACTGCATCAGTTTGAAACAAGGAGTTCCACAACCACAGTCAAAGCAGTCCAGAATCAATAAGGTGGAAGAGCAGAATGATGGGGGGAAAAAACAAAGAGAAACCCTTCGCAGAATACAGTCCAAGTTCAAAGGTGGCAGAGTAATCACAGCAAGAGTCCAGAACACAGCCTGGCTGGAAGAGTCCAAGCAGATAAACAGTGGCCAAAATCCTGTTGCTTTGTTATATAGGTGGAAGGCCAACGGCATAGCATGTAGCCATTTCCAGCTGACAATGAACCAATTTCCTTTGAGATTCTCAGAGTTACATGCTCCTACTGCCTGGTGCTTTGGAATCCTAGCAGGGACACACCGCAATCGTTCAACACCACATTTCAAATGAATCAATTTTCGCTCTCTCATCTTTCTTCATTGTCTACCTTTCACATCAGCATCTTATAACCAGGAATCCTGTGATATGGATGGTCTTTACTTTCACCAGCAGCACATCCTTATACTAAAGGATCTTCTGCAGTTCCTTTGCAGCTTCCCTTCCACATCTCAGTATCCTTCTGATATTTTGGCATTACGTAGTCCCCACTTAGACTGATCACTGTACCAAATTTCAAGTTCTTCACTGTAGACATTAAAGTTGTGTAAGTCCTCTATAGTCATGGTTTTTATCTTCTTAACATTCAGCTGTAATCTTCCTTTTGCACTTGCTTCTTCAATGTTCCTCAGCAGTCATTTCAAATCATTTTTCTTTCTGCCAGTAATATGATGTCATCTGAAGATCTGAAAGGGCTGAAGTTCCTTCCACCAATTTCCTCTGTCTGAATCTATTGCAGCTTTCCATATAATGTTCTGCATATCAATTAAACAAATACAAACCAAACTTCGTGACTGTCCTCTTTTGCCAGTGGGAAACATTCTATTTCTCTATGTTGTTTTCCTAACAGTAGCCTCTTGCCAAGAATATAGATGATGCATCAGGACAATCAATTGTTCTGCCACACCCATTTCTTTTAGAACAATCCATATCTTGTCATGAGAGACACAGTCATAAGCTTTATTGTAATCTATAAAGCACAAACGGATCATCCTCTGAAAGTCGTTGATATGCTCCATTAGCTAATGTTCTGGGGTGGATGAGGGCAAATGGACTGAGGTTGAATCTGGACAAGATGGAAATATTGTGTGTGGGTGGCCCCAGCATCAGTGGGTTGGGAAACTCCCTCTCCTTTGGGGGAGTGACTTTTCCCATGAAGAGTGAGGTTTGCAGCTTGGGCATCTGCCTGGACCCGGATCTCACCGTGGAAACCCAGGTGGCATCTGTGGTCTGGGCAGACCATTTCCATCTCTGGAGGATTGCCCTATCTAGACATGGGGCACTCATGATGCTGATTCATGCCCTTGTAATCTCAAGGACAGACTACTGCAGTGCTCTCTACATGGGGCTACCCTTGAGGCTGATGCGGAGACTTCAACTGGTCCAGAATTCAGCGGCCAGATTGATAACTGGGGTGAAGAAATTCCAGCACATCTCCCCCATTCTGGCCGCCTTTCATTGGCTACTGGTTCATTTCTGCATCAACCTCAAGGTTATGACGATAACATTTAAAGCCCTAAACAGTTTAGGACCTAGGTACCTATCAGAATGCCTGCTCCCAGCCAGATCTGTCTGTAATACCTATTTCTCACAGCCAGGGTGGTTGAGGGCCTTTTCAGTGGTTGCCTCCCGCCTATGGAACAACCTGCCGACTGATATTTATCTAGCATCCTTGCTGGATGGATTCAAAAGAGCATTGAAGACCTGGATCTTCCACCAGGCTTTCCCTGAGCACTAGGATCTTGCCTTCTGTTTTTACCATTCTTTTTGCTATCCTCTCCATTACCCTTTCCTTACTGCCATCTGTTTTAATTTCCTGATTTGTTATGTATTGAATTATATTTATCGTGTTTTTAATTTTTCTCTCTCCTTATATTGTTGTTCGCCTCCCAGAGTGGCCTGGTTGCCAGATGGTGCGGGATATAAATTCAAATAATAAATCAACAAATAAATAAATAGCATGATCTCTAGTGATATCCTCTTCTGAATCTGTCTTCAACATCTGGCATTTCTTCCTGTCTATATATCAGGGATGGGGACTTGAGTCACAGGACTTGCTGTCAAGTCAGACTTAAGTCAGCGTTGTTTTTCCAATGACTCAGATTCAACTTGTGAGTCGGGGACCCACTCACCCCTCCCTTTCTTCTAAGGAAAAAAACTTGTTTTTAATAGCAACTTGGACTTGGGGCTTGGGATTCGGGATTTAGTATCAAAGATTCAAACTCAGCCCTGGGACTCAGATCGAAAGTCTTACCAACATCCCTGCTATATAGTAAGCCTTTACTATAAAATCTTGAGCATCACTTGAGCTAACAGATCTTGAGCAAATCATGAACAAACAAATACAAACATACAATGCAAGTGAGTTCTGTATGGTGACTTTGCTAGTTTTAGGCCTGTTATCTTTAACTTAGTTCAGTGTACTGCCTCTTCACCAGTTCTACAGCAGGCTGAAAGTAGACAAGTCCCACTTTTCAATGACAAAGTTTGCATCATGTCCAAACCCGTATTCATATATAATTTGTTTGGATTGGGGCTTCAGCCATACCAAATGGAGGTATAAACTTGCAAACATCGTGTGTGCTCAGGAATTCTTGATCCTTCACAAGTCTAATTAGAATGTGCCTTTGCTATATAACTTATCCAAGTATTTCAACGCACATTGCAGGACATAAATGATTCATGTCAGCAGAGATTTAAATTTGTACGAGTAGCACAATGCGTAATGGTTAGTGAACCAGACTGAATTTCCATTGAACAATTAAATCTTGCACCTTGCCTTCATTGCAACAGTACAGTATAATTAATTTTTTACCCAATTTTTGTAAAAATTATGCTGGAAAAATAATATGGATTCCCCCAACTACTTCATTTACACTTTCAGGTTTGTTTGTTTTAAAGGTGTCGACACCTGGAGGAAAGCAGAAATGCAGGTTGATGCTCTGTCCTGTGGTTTCTTGAATGGCTGGATCATAAGCAAGTAGCAAGGCACTGAAGCCTAAGTCTATTGAAAGGCTACATCTCTACCCAACAAGTCTAGCAGGGATGGGCAACTTCTAGAGGACTGGGGGCTAAATTACAGAATCATAGAATCATGTCGTCGGAAGGGGTCTATAAGGTCATGGAATTGAAACCCCTGCTCAATGCAGGAATCCAACTCAAACGAGATTTGACAGAAGGTTTTCAGAAGCCGCCTAGAGTGGTCGTAAGACCAGATGGGCGGGATATAAATAAAATAAATAAATAAAAATAAATAAATAAATTTTCCTTTGAATGCCTCTAGCATTGGAGTGCTTACCACTTCCCAAGGTAGTTGGTTTCATTGTCCTAATACGCTAACAGTTAGGACGTTTTTCCTGATACTCAACCAAAATCTGGCTTCCTGTAGCTTGAGCCCATCGTTGGGTGTCCTGTACTCTGAGATGATTGAGAAGGGATCCTGCCCCTCCTCTGTATGACTGCCTCTCAAGTATTTGAAAAGTGCTATCCTATCTCCTCTCAGTCTTCTTAATCCCCCTTGCTTCAGAAGAGGCACCCCCTCTAAATTTTGTCATCCCATTAATCTAAAAGCTTAAAAAAAAGCTGCAAATACCCAGTTTATGGAGATGTCTTAACTTGAAACAATCTTGCTCTCAAAGTTACGCCTTTTGTGTAACTGTACAACAGGATTTGGGCCAACATGTTAGCATTAATGTGTCGATATTAGAAAAAGTAACAGTTAACTTCTTAATGGTTAGAGCAGTATAACAATGGAACCAATTACCCCAGGAAGTGGTGAGCACTCCAGTGCTGGCGGCAATCAAGAGAAAATTGGACAAGCATTTGCCAGAGTTGCTTTGATTTAGATTCCTGCATTGAGTAGGGGATTGGACTCAATGGCCTTATAGGCCCCTTCCAACTCAACTCAATATGTCTGTAATTCTATGAAAGTAAGCTGATACATCTAAGCTTTCTGAAATAATGTTCTGAAGATAATGTTAAAATGTTGTTTTTAGAATATCAAATGTATCAATGGCCTCCTGTTTAATGCAAAAGTCATAATTTAAAATTTAATGGATTATTTCCAAGCTATGCCCATTTGTCAGTGTCCAGTCTGTTCCTCCCATTTAGTAACAATAAATCCTGCTACCTACTTGAGTAGATGCATAAACACACTGGTAAACATAAATGGCAGAAGAAAATTTCGTTGCCAGGTAGTTTATACCAGCATCTTATATAGGAATGTCTAGCTCCAAAGAAAGCTAACAGGTTTCCTAGTGACAAGGCTAATATGTATTGGTTGTTGTGGGTTTTTCGGGCTCTTTGGCCATGTTCTGAAGGTTGTTCTTCCTAACGTTTCGCCAGTCTCTGTGGCCGGCATCTTCTGAAGATGCCAGCCACAGATACTGGCGAAACGTTAGGAAGAACAACCTTCGGAACATGGCCAAAGAGGCCGAAAAACCCACAACCACCATTAGATCCCGGCAGTGAAAGCCTTTGTGAATACACTAATTATGTATTCCTGATGTGCAAAGTAAAATGGAGGGGGTTCTGATGCATTGCTCTTGGCCAAAGAAGAAACTGAGGAATAAAGATGTGGATTGAAAGGTCAAGTTGGTTGCGCTACTTCTAAGGTGAATAGAATACAGATGCTTCCCATTCATATTTGCTTTGGAAAAAAGCAACAACTACCTTTCCTTCACATAAAGATTTTTAAAGCAAAACAAAGCAGAAGTAGGCTTAGGGAAAGGAAAATCCACCTATTTATTTATTTATTTATTTATTTATTTATTTGATTTATATCCCGCCTATCTGGTATATTTATACCACACCTACTTAATTTTGTTCCACACTCAATTTTTTTTTCAATCTCACTTTCCCCCACCCCATCTCTAGTAAGAGATAACTTCAAATATTGGCAAATTCTTCAAAAACAATATAACATAAAGTTTTCATCATTCACACCTGACAAATTCAACAGATATAGCCATTTCCAGCATGGAGGGGACTGTATTACACTTGCCTGCTACAGTGGTCTTAAACATCAGGAGCCTCTCAGAAAAAAAATGTAATGACTACTCTAATTTAGCAGTAGCATGGCTGAATACATGGGGATTCAAACCCAGATTATTTACAGTTAAGTACTCATAGAACCTGAATGGGTGGATCTGTGAATTTTGTATTTATTCCACATGCTGGCTGACATCCTGTTGCTTTAGCTTATGCAACATAAGGCTGAGACCATCTATTACAACCATTTTTCCTTAATTAAAGATTTCTGATTCTGGCCCCTCGCTCATGTCCCAAGGCTCCTTTGGAATCCCTTTCTTTGTAGGGAAGTCTGTGGAACCTGTGTGTGTGCGTGTTTCTAATTTCCAGTTAATTTCCACCAATAAAATCATCACAGTGCCAGCAGTTTTTGGAAATGAAAGACCCCCACCCCATGGCTTCCAATAGCCTCCCTATGATGATCCCAAGGGAGCCTCCAGATCTGGAGTAGGTGTGGAATCCCAAATTTTTAATTTCTGAAAAATCATTGCAGCTCATGATTTTGTCAGCCTCATGTGGCATAAGTTAAAACAACTAAAGTTCAGCTGCTTTTAAAAAAAAAAAAAACTTCATTTTCCCCCAATCTCAAACATGAATAAATATGTGAATTTTGGATTTTCTTTTTTTTTAATGAAATCATAATGTACAATCAAACCTTTCTTCCCTTGCTTCCACAGAATCCATGTTATCCTAGCCAATACCAACCAATATAAAGATCTCAAAGCCATTCCCTCTCTTTCTCCCCTGCCCACTTTGCATGTGTGTGTCTTCAAATGGAATATATTTTTCATCTCTTACAATAACCAATAAAAGGAGAACACTGTGAAACCAGGGATCTTTTCTTTACACCAAAAGGCTCGCCTTTTCTCCCAATTTCCTCCTTCAATCCAGAAAAAAAAGTATGTGTACAGTGGGGATAAACTAGGCTAGCTTGCCTTGACCTAGAAATCTCTCTTTCCCATTAACGTTGCCTTACTTGTCCTACTACACTCAGTCTCTCATCTCCCTCTACGGCATTGGCCTCACTTGCCTTCAAGGGCTGGAATTTAGATATCTATGTTAAACATATGAAGTGTATTATACTGAGTCTGGCCACCAGTCCATTTAGCCCAGGACTTTTTACACTGACTGACAGCAGGTCTCAAAGGCTTCAGTGAGAGCAGAGACCTCTGTCCCAGCCCTCAAGAAATCTCGGTTGGCTTATTTTTTCAACATCTTACTTTGCAAAATGTTGTGCCCATCAATGGCTCCTGAGTGTGTGCTTGTATATGCTTGTATTTACACACACAGAGAAAGAGAGAACTAACAGCTACCTCCGTATAGCTGAATTTACAAAAATAAACTGACAAGTTTGTGCACATGTTTTTCAGGTGATGCACACATATTTAGGATTTCAGCATCTCAGGACCACTGGCTGAAATTTCAGGGAATTCTCTGCTTGCCTGGGTTCCATGGCAGGGAGACCAACCTGATTCAAATTGTGCTGGAGAAGGAGAAAGTTTGTTGATTAATTCATTGGTTGATGATGTAACTTTTAAGCAAGGATGGGTAATTTCCAGAGTCACTCCACATGCCTGTCCTTGAATTTTGGAGTGCCACACCTGCCCCTGCCCTAGCCATCCTTTCTCCCTGCACTCAAATTTTTCTGACAAAAAACAGTTTGTTGTGGGTTTTTTGGGCTCTTTGGCTGTGTTCTGAAGGTTGTTCTTCCTGACGTTTCGCCAGTCTCTGTGGCCGGCATCTTCAGAGGACTGGAGTAGGAACTCTGCCCATGCTCTGTTGGTGTTTGTTGGATAGTATTTATAGCTGTGGGAATGGCTTTTTTTCCAGGAGATAGGGTGATCAGCATGTTTTTGTTGTGATGGGGGGGGGGGGAGAGGCAGAGATTATCTGTCACTGTGATCAATGGGTGTCATTAGCTGGTCTTTTTTGATGGTCGACACCCATCAATCACAGTGACAGATAATCTCTCCCTCTCCCCCCTCCCTCATCACAACAAAAACATGCTGATCATCCTATCTCCTGAAAAAAGAAAAAAAGCCATTCCCACAGCTATAAATACTATCCAACAAACACCAACAGAGCATGGACAGAATTCCTACTCCAGTCCTCTGAAGATGCCGGCCACAGAGACTGGTGAAGCGTCAGGAAGAACAACCTTCAGAACACGGCCAAAGAACCCGAAAAACCCCCAACAACCATTAGATCCCGGCCGTGAAAGGCTTCACAAATACAAAAAAACAGTTTCTTCAAATTCTTTACTGAAAACCCTTCTCACACCTCCTAATGACCAATTCATTTTTCGAAAACATATGCAGCATAGTCTCTGGTTCCCTCTAGTGGCCAGGTCAGGCAATACACCTTGGAAAGACATATTTTGGCAGGGGGGTAGTTATTTAATATTTTCAGCCAGCAGATAAGTGAAACCAAAGGTACTGATCCTGCATATACCACGGTCCTACTGTATAAATAAATTGGTGAGTTACAGTAACATCTGACCAAAACCAAACTGAACTGAAATTCTGATCGCTGCCATTCTGGAAATTTTGCATCACATGCCAGGTAGCATTGCAAGCATGATAGGCATCTACATACCAATACGGGGCAGTACCTCTCCTCTCCTCCCCCTATGTACATTCCCAGAGAAGATAGAAGGACCAGGAGCGCTAAAGCAACACCTGCAAGCATTCTTTAGAAAGACTTGCTTTAGAAGGACCTCCTTCAGGTTCTGCCGGGAGATGGTCATAGAGAAAAAAGGAGATAAACCAAACCACTAAGATGTCAATGAAACATGTAATTATTTCAAGTGCTAATTGATAATCCCTACAAACAAAGCAACACAGCATGCCTGAATGCTCCATCCTCCCTACATACTTCAGCATCACCTCTTATGAATATCTCTGAGTAGGTTTCTGGATGGAAAAGCAACATCCCAAGATGCAAAGAACTCTTTAAAAAAAATACTAACATTGAGCTCATTTGGCATTGAGCTGAACTTAAATAACCCCACCAAGCATTGCAGATTCGCCTTCCCAAAACAGCCAGACTTGCCAAGAAGCACACGACATCTCAGAAGTTGTTTGCTATAAGAGCTCCTCAATTAAAGCTAAAGCTGGCTAATTGCTTAGAATCCCAGCAACAACCAGGAGAGGTTACTGCCGGGTTGGGTTTGTTTAAATTAAATTGCCCTTGAAATGAAAACTCTTGCTTATTAGGTCCATCAGGTTTTGTTAAACGCGCAAAGCACGACAACAAGCTGGGCCTCCGATGCAGGCTTTCCAAATTGTGCTTAATGTTTTAAACATCATGATGTGTTGCTCAGTCTCTATGGAGTTCTACTTTTTACACTGGTTTTTTTTTAATGGTCCCAGAAGTTATCATGGCATTAGAATCTTTGCATTTCAAAAATCATGTCTTAGCGTTATTATAGTATGTGCACGCATAGTAGGTATGTGTGAGAAATGTTTCTCTTGCTTTTTAAAATGTATTTACCTGATTCACACTTCTGAGATTGGATACTGAAACGGAATGCATTTTTAGTCTTGGTTTGTATTCCAAGTGCTTCCCCCCCCTAAAATGTATGCAGGCATGCTTTGCTCCATGGGAGCATAACCCTATTAATGTGTTCTAATGGGATGGCAGTGCATAAAAATAACTCTGAGCTTCAAAAAGGTCCTGTTTTTGTGTGTTCTGCAACTACCAGAATCGCCAAGCCAACATGCCCAATGGCTGGGAAAACAAAGAGAACAAATTTTTCTGTTGGTTGTTGTGGTTTTTTCGGGCTCTTTGGCCGTGTTCTGAAGGTTGTTCTTCCTAACGTTTCGCCAGTCTCTGTGGCCGGCATCTTCAGAGGACAGCACTCTGTGCTCTGGTGTAGTTGGCTTGGGAGTGCAGTATTTATGGCTGTGACATAGGCTTTTGTCTTTTTCTGGAGATGGGTGATTAGTGTGTCTTGTTGTGGGTGTATTGTGATAAGGAGAAGAGATTATCTGTCACTGTGGTTGATAGGTGTCATTAGCTGGTCTTTGTGTGTAGTGATCCCCTGTCCTTGTGGCTGGGTAGAATTTGTTGACCTTTTGCATGCTGTATTTTTGAGAGCTGGAAGCCAAGTTTTGTTGAGTTTCAAACTTTCCTCTTTTTTGTTGATGTTCAGTTGGTGCTAGTGGATTTCAATGGCTTCCCTGTGCAGTCTGACATAATGATTGCTGGTGTTGTCCAGTATTTCAGTATTTTGAAATAGAATTTCATGTCCAGTTTGTTTTAGGGCATGTTCAGCTACTGCAGATTTTTCTGGTTGTTTTAGTCTGGAGTGTCTCTCATGTTCTTTGATTCTGGTGTGGATGCTTTGTTTTGTGGTTCCAATATATATCTGGCCACCACTGCAAGATATCCGGTATACTCCTGCAGTAGTGAGGGGGTCCCTTCTGTCCTTTGCTGACCGTAACATTTGTTGTATTTTTGTGGTGGGCTTGAATACTGTTTTTAGGTTGTGTTTTTTTCAAAAGTTTCCCCATGCAGTCCGGGACCCCTTTGATGTATGGCAGAAATGTTTTATTTGTGGGTGGCCATTTTTCTTCTTCAGTTCGGTGTTGTTTTCTTGGTTTGATGGCTCTTGTGATTTCATTTTTGGAGTAGCCATTTGCCTGCAGGGCCCAATTCAGCACTGAACTCAATCATCTTAATTGGACCCTACATGAGAGACACTGTATACAGTTGCTGCTTTAATCCCTAAAAGATTCTATGATTCCCACCTGGGCATCTTGAGGAATGGAAGGGTCCTCCTCCAGTCTTACTTCCCTAAATGGCAGATTACTCTCCTGGAATGAAATGGGATCTATTAAACATGGACAGGGTTGTTGTGGGTTTTTCGGGCTCTTTGGCCGTGTTCTGAAGGTTGTTCTTCCTAACGTTTCGTCAGTCTCTGTGGCCGGCATCTTCAGAGGACAGCACTCTGACGAGAGCACAGAGTGCTGTCCTCTGAAGATGCCGGCCACAGAGACTGGCAAAACGTTAGGAAGAATAACCTTCAGACCACGGCCAAAGAGCCCGAAAAACTCATAACAACCATTAGATCCCAGCCGGGAAAGCCTTCGCGAATACATTAATTTTTCTGTGCTCAAAAAATATGTATATTTTCCCTCTTCCAAAGCAGTAGCCATCACCACTCGATGGAAGCCGCCTAGACATGAGGGAAAGATGACGATCTTGGAAACTTCTTCTAAAATTTCATTTTCCTTTTACAAATCTCATCAAGAATTGCCCGCATTCACATGAGAATGCCAGCGCTTATCATAGCCTAGATACTCAACGTTAAGCTTAAAAAATTCGCAGATATGCATATGCAATCTCTGTACTCAAAAGCTTTCTCTCTCCCAGTGTATTAGAATGATAATGAATGTCTGGGGCTTTTGCCCTGCCAAATCATGACTGTTATGATTAAATGTCCCGAAATGTTTTAAAGGAGATAAGAGGGCAGAAGACAAGGGCATCATGGGTGACTTTGTTTATCTCTTTGAACTGTTGGATGAAGGCCAAGCCCGAAGGCAAAGCCAAAGGCAATTAATAAGCTGCATCCCAAAAGCCTCTTGGCTAACTGGTTCTTATGCTAAGGCTATATGCATAGCACATATTATCTTTGCTTGTGATCACACAGGAAAAGAGATTGCAATTTGCACTTGCTTGTGGAGCAGTTCAATAGAGAAATGTGCTCCAGTCCGACCCGGATCTGTGCCCTAGCTGGACCTTTTTGGTCCAGTTGTAAGGCTTCTGCTTTGGGGGCTGCTGTGTGAGAGCGATTCCCAGGCACATTGAAGGATTGCTTTAAGACAGATTGCTCCCATTCAAGAGAACCGTTTCCAACATGATCAAGGCACACACCTTTACTGCCGTCTGACGGCATCCATGTAAAAGTAGTCTGACGGTTCAGTCTTGCGACAGTGCTGAGTGAGAAGCTAACCCCAAGGCAACACTTGTCTACTTCGCTGGGAATGATGGGAACACTGTCCTGCTGGAAATACTTTTTCACTTGCAGTGCTATTTGGAAACCTAGTTAAAAAAACAACAACAACCCAAATCCGACTGATCTCGCAAACTTGTCGTTTTTAAAAAAGTCCTGGGAGGAATTATTCTTAACCATCTAATGGAAGTAGTGGAAAAACAACAAAAAGACTACAATCCCTAAGCTTTCTCTGAGTGAATGGATGCCAAGTGGGTTTTTAAAAAAGGGCTCTGAAACTAGCTAGATCACAGGGATCGCCTTTGCTGACCTCTTGGCCACCTATGACATCGCTCATCATCAGGTATGAATGCAAAAATTGTATAACCCAACAAAGGATTGTTTCATTGGGTTATACTGAAGTTGGGTTATACTAAAGAACTAAAGTAGTAGCAAATCTTCAGATTTTTTAATTTATTTTTGTTGTCAGCTTCCAAAGATAATACATGCAATGGAGAACTGACAAGAATGGTCCACCTCAGGGAAGTGTACTAGTTTCTGTTTTGTTTTAACACAACAAACACAGCCACTTCCTTAAGGCAGCAACACTTCTATTTACGCTGATGATGGTCACACACACACTGCTCACTCAGACAGCTTTCAGATGGTAGAACATTGTCTAGCAAATGTATTAGAATAATTTGATACATTTTGTGAAAGAAATTATGTAATTTAAACCCAGCGCTACTAAGACTCAAATATGTGCCTTCTCTCTGAGAAACAAGCAGGCACCTCAGAAACTTCAGGTTACCTGGAAGGGCATTGAGCTAGAGCTTCTCTCTTTTTGTCCATGCTTACCGATAAGAAACACTGCCAAAATAGAAAGCGAAAGGTCTCCACCAGGAACAATATTCTTCTAAAGCTATCAGGAACCAGTTGGAGTACACAGTCACAAATACTGTGGTGCCTCGCTAGACAGTTACCCCACATGACAGTTTTTTTTTTGCTAGACATTGACTTTTTGAGATCACTATAGCGATTTGCAAAACAGTTATTCCTGTGGGGGAATTTCGCTGGGCAATTTTTGGTCCCTGCTTCGCAAACCGATTTTCACTAGACGACAATTTTGACAGCTCCCTCCGCGCTCGCAAAACAGGTGTTTTCGGGACCTAAGCTTCACAAGACAGCTATTTAAACAGCTGATTGGTAGTTCGCAAATCAGCTTTCCTATGGCCGATCTTTGATAGACAACAACAATTCTTCCCCATTGGAACACATTAAACAGGTTTCATTGCATTCCAGTGGGGAAATGCTTTTCGCTGGACAATGATTTCGTTAAACAACGATTTCAGTGGAATGGATTATCATTGTCTAGCGGGGCACCACTGTACTGGGAACTGCAGCCTTGTCCCTATGCTACTGTGCAGGCACAAGTTGGTGTAGTGTAGTTTAATCCATTAAAAACAGGTCAATGAAGGGTGTAGGCTCATTACTGGATGCCTGAAGCCAGCCTATTGATAAAGTCAAGTACCTAGCAGGCATTGGGCCCAATGACATATGGAGAGAGGTAGCAACCAAGAGTGAAAGACTCAAAGCATCTGTATCATATGCCTACCTACTCTTTGGCTACCATCCCGCCCCTCCCAGATTAGAATTAGAAAAGGTTTTGTTTCCCCCAGAACATCTGAGAATCTTGAAGGAACAGCAGTGAATGCCAGGACTATAATGTGGAAAGAAAGAACTCTTCACCTGTGCTTTCCTGTAGATTTGGTGTCTCTAGGTGCTTGGGGGACCATTTTATAGCCAAACTGAGCAATGAATCAACAATCACTAAAAATTCATTGATTTGTATTAGACAAGGGCATTGATTTGTATGAATACGAATCAACGAATTAGCAATTTTTGAATGAATTTGGTGATTGGCTCTTTAATTCATGCACATCTCTATTTTGTACACATCTAAAATAAGACAACCTTCCCCCTTTACACCCCAGCTTTAGCTCTCTAGATATACAGAGCCTTTGAGCACTTCCATTTTCTCCATGGAGGGGTGGGGTTGTACTCATGATAGTTGAAGGTGAAGTCACCTTCTCTTGTGAGCAATGAAGTGAACAATCCTGGCAACCGGTCTCCTTCCTGTCCAGCTTCTGTCTCTCAGAACCAACTCTAGCACAGTGCTTGTCATCAGAAATTCTTCCCAAGTAGATGGAGCAAAATGGAAGAGCCTCAGCTTCTCAACACTCCATTCCCCCCCCCCCGCCGGTCTTTTCCTAGAGTGACCTTAAAAGCATGGACTGTTCTTTGCCTTGCTTATTAATTAAATCCAATCAACATTTAGACTCACACCATTTTGAAAGGCAAGAGAGACCACAGTCTCAAAAAGTGTCAACTCACCAGTCATTGAAAGCCATCAAGGCCCGTGAGGGAAGAAAAGGTCACCCAGGGTGGCTCCCTTAGGGAACCAATGGCAAGGGGCGGTCTTTGTCACACGATACCATCAAGCCATTTTAGTACCAAACATAGCCTGCTGAACAAAACGCGGTGATACAGTATAACAGCACTTCCAATTTGAAATGGCTTGGAAGGGGATTCATGTACAGTTGGAAGGTGTTGTGGTTTTTTTTTTGCAAGTTCATATGCTTCTGGTTGTTGTGGGTTTTTCAGGCTCTTTGACCGTGTTCTGAAGGTTGTTCTTCCTGACACTTTGCCAGTCTCTGTGGCTGGCATCTTCATGCATCGTCAGGAAGAACAACCTTCAGAACACGGCCAAAGAGCCCAAAAAACCCCACAACAACCATCAGATCCCGGCTGTGAAAGCCTTTGAGAATATATCCATATGCTTCCTTTAGTAGCTTTGGGACCTTTCTGGCCTGGGGTGACTGTCAATCTGTTCAGTATTAATCCGTTCCTTCCCTGTCTCTGAATTTGAAGAGAACCATCGTATGGCGTGGAACATGTAGCAGAGATGATGCTTTAAAGACTAGTGTTGTCTTTGGATCCTAGCCAGTTCCTCCATGTTCATCTTGTGCAATTGTATCTAAACAGATGTTACAAAAAAAAAGCCCGATGTCTTCAATCTTGTCTCTTCCCACAAGGAAACCAATTCTGTAAATGGCTGTGTAGTCACCTGAAAAATTCCAGACAGCTGGAGAAGTCAGAAAACCAAAAGAGGGCTTGCCTCAGAACAATATTCCTCCTGTGATTTGGTTTCAATGCCCCAGTGTTCAGTCACTAAGGCACAAAGCTGTCATCCAGACATGCCCCTAAGAGAGGAAGATACAGCAGGGAGCTGGCTGCATAGCTCCATGGTTTAGGTATGCGGCTGCAGAGCCAAAGGTTGGGAGTTCAGTTCCCCTCTGTGTCTCCAGGGAGAAGAACCAGCACATCCCAAGATGCACCCCCAGAAAAAAGGGAATGGCAAGCCACTTCTGAGTACCCACTAGCTGGAAGACCCTTAAAAAGGGTTCTCATGAGTCAGAATTGACTTGAAAGCACACAATTGTTATTATGTGAATTAGGAAATATATGTCCTCATTATGTACGCAAAATGGAGGCATTGTGCCTCATGCCCATCTTTAAGGGATCCCAATTTGCTATGATAAATGTGTGGCTTCCAAAATCTTCGAACCAGCATGACCATGGTACCTTTTCCAAACTTACAGATGGGAAAAGTTACTTCTTTGGAACACAGCTCTCTGAATTTCTAGCCAGTGTGCTCCCCAAAAGTGATTGTTTCTAAGCTGTTTACCTAATCATCCCCACTGTCAGTAAACTGAAGATAAAGCACACAGGGCTGTAGGCATATTATGTACAGAGACTGGGCCAGAGAGAGAGAACAGGATTGAATGTCTGCACATGAGGGGAAACTTTCAGGAAAACTAGTCGGGTGCTACATCATACTTTGCAGTACTGTATCGTTTGGCTGTTTTCAGTCTACTTTAAGCCAAAACTTTTTTCTGTATTTGCACAATTTAAAATTATGGATGCATATGAAATATATATAAAATTAAAACAAATTGAAATGTTAAGATAATTGGACTATTTTGGAAAATTTATTCTGTATCCAAATAGCACAATTTTACTTGATTATTCTTTGATCATCGTATTTCATTTTGAAGTCTATTAAATGACTTCTGAATTGTCCACCTAGAGACACTCTTCAGCATTCATCCATTTGGCCATGTATGCTGCTTTTGTTTTCCATAGGTTTAGCCAATGGAAGATTGGCTTCCCAAGCTTGGATGTCCACCTCGACTCTTTAACATCATCAGGTCCTTTCATGAGGAAATGAAAGGCACTGTAGCTTTTGATGGCTCAACATGAGATCCCTTTGACATCCAAAGCAGAGTGAAACAGGGCTGTGTCCTCACGCCAACCCTGTTTGGGATCTTTTTTGCTGTCATGCTGAACCACGCTTTTGGAACTGCAACAGAAGGTGTCTATCTCTGGTCTAGATCAGATGGAAGGCTCTTTAATCTCACCAGATTGAGAGCGAAGACCAAAGTCTGGCTGAAATGCATGCGGGATGTCCTCTTTGCCGATTATGCAGCTGTTGTGGTCCACTCTGCTGAAGACCTCCAACAACTCATGAATCGCTTTAGCAAGGCCTAGGATTAACAATCAGCCTGAAGAAAACACAAGTCATGGGTGAGGGCGTGGACTCACCTCCCTCTATTACCATCTCCACACAAGAATTGGAGGTTGTTCATGACTTTGTGTACCTTGACTCAACGATCTCTGACACTCCCTAGATGTCAAGCTGGATAAATGCATTGGCAAAGTAGCTATCATGTTCTCTAGACTCAGAAAGAGAGTAAGGTGTAATAAGAAGCTGATGGCATATACCAGGATCCAGGTCTAGAGAGCCTGTGTACTGAGTAAACTCCTGTACTGCAGTGAGTCCTGGATTCCTTGTGCAGGAGAGGAAGCTCAACATGTTCCATATGCGTTGTCTCTGACACATTTTTGGGATCACCTGGCAGGACAAAGTTCCAAATAGAGAAGTCCTAGAACAATCTGGAATTTTAGCACATATACATTACTGAAGCAACAACGTCTACATTGGCTCGGGCATGTCATGAGAATGGCTGATGGTCGTATTCCAAAAGATCTCCTGTATGGAGAATTGGTGCAGGAAAATCACCCCAGATGTAGACCACAGCTACGATACAGGGACATCTGCAAGTGGGATCTGAAGGCCTTAGGAATGGACCTCAACAGATGGGAAACCTTGACATCTGAACGTTCAGCCTGGAGGCAGGCGGTGCATCATGGCCTCTCCCAATTTGAAGAGACCCTTGTCCAGCAGGCCAAGGCAAAGAGGCAGTCCCAAATCCAGCAAAATCAGGGAGCTGGACAGGGGACAGATTGGATTTGTTTTCAGTGTGGAAGGGATTGTCACTCGAATTGGCTTTCTCAGCCACACTAGACGCTGTTCCAAGACCTCTATTCAGAGCACGTTTCCACAGTCTCTGGAGACTGAAGGATGCCTAATCTAAGCCAATGGAAGTGTTTCCATAAACATGAAGCACGCCTTATCTCAGGGTTTTTCTCCCTCATGATTTCCCACATTTCTCAGAAACAAAGTAAGCGGCAAACGAAACTTTGTTGTAATGTTTCAATCAGCATTCCCTTATAGCTACAAAAAACTGCTTTCTTTGACTGCATGGATGCCTGTGTCTTTCTGGGGACTGTAGTGATGTATGATGCAACTGGTTTTCCCTTTCTTTGTGGAATCTCCCTATTTTCTCCAGTTTCTTCCCATTTCTTGTCATTCAATTCCAGGTGGCCATCAAGGTAGCATCTTTTCCAACTGTCCCCTTTGACTCGCTCAAACAGTTCTGCCTCATACATTAATAGTATTCTGATGACCATCCTTAGATAATAACAGCATCAATGTTTGTGCACTATTCAGAACATATTGGCTTGCAAAGGAAAAGGCCATTTTACTTTGTGTAACACACACCAAGGCCTTGTTAAATAGTCACTGCTCCAAAGTGTTGTACATTTGTGATGTGCACAGGATGGATGCATGTTCAATTTTAGTAATAACAGCAATAGTTCCCAGGAGCATCTATGCCACATAGTTCTGATTTATGTGATCGGCTTGTGGTGTGCTGCCACCACACACCAATGGCAACATGATTCAAAAAGTAGTAAATTGGGTGCAATAAATTGCCAAGAGACACCGAAAGATCAGAGAAGAAAGTCTGGACATTAGAAGCAAAATAAGCTTTATGTTTAATTATGCAATTGTGTGCTACAAAAAACCCCGGATATATGTGTGTGTGTGTGTGTGTGTGTGAGAGAGAGAGAGAGAGAGAGGGAGAGAGAGAGAGAGAGAGAGAGGGAGGGAGGGAGGGAGGGAGAGAATGGCAAATCTGGTAAAATAAAAACAACTTGCTGATGTGGCAAACAAATACAGAATTTGGAGTAACCATTTCCTAAAGGCACAGAAATTAACATTTTATTAAATATGTGAGGAAGGGAAGACTAGCAAGGGAATCAACAAAATAATCAGATACAAAAGGTTAATGAAAGAGAAGAGGGAGATGACAAATCACATTGGCAGAGAGGAGTTGAAAATTAAGAAAGGGGCAAATTATAACTTTAAAGGGAACTGAGACGAAAATGCTTTCACCTGAGAGTTTATTTATTTAAAATATTTTATCCCACTTTTCTCCTTAAAAAGGACCCAAGGCAGTTTACATCATTAAAAAGGCAATATTAAAAGCTAAAAACAGTAAGTGTGTGTGTGTGTGTGTGTGTGTGTGTGAATTAAAAAGAATTAAATAAGTATTCTATTAAAAACTGTAAATAAAATCAATACTAAAACACATTTAAAACAACCAAGCACAACAGTCCATTAAAAACCCCTCTCAGACCACCAGTCATTGAGGAACAGCTTGCCTGAAGAGAAAGGTCTTTGTCTGCTTGCAGAAGGATAGCAAAGATGGGGCCAGTCTGGCCTTCTGTGGAAGGGAGTTCCAGAGTCTGGGAGCGATGACAGAGAAAGCCCCTCATCCATGTCCTCACCAAGCACACCTGTGAGGGTGGTGGGACCGATAGAAAGGCTTCTCCTGATAATGCCCAGGCAGGCTCATAGAAGGAGATGCAGTCTTTTAGATAGAATTTGTAACAACTGTGGAATGAAAAAACTGCAGTACCATTAAAATCAGATGTGTTGCCATGCTTGTCAATAGCAGTGGTTTTGTTGCAATTGACAAGAATTGGAGAGTCAGATCAGGAGTCTAAAATCAGGGCTGGGCAGCTGCAGAATATCTGTCCCTATTTTACAGATCCTTGGACCTCCAAGGGCCAAATCTATCCACCCACCCACCCTTTTTTTTCAAAACAGGAAGTGACCAGATGTATTCAAGAAGGCTCGATCTCCCTGAAATGGCTTTAAAATGTAGAATCAACCCCTTTAGAGGCTTCTTGGGCATGATTTTGCATTTCAGGATTCATTTCATTTCATTTCACTTTATTTTATTTTATTTTATTTTGGGAATGGCTTGGGGCTTTGCACTGGTATCCTGTTGAACTGCATACAGGCTGTGAACCACCCAATTCCCATTTCTGGTGCCAGTAGCGCTATTCCCTCCTTTCACTTGCACAGAGCATATTTCAAACTATTTTCAGAGAATGGATTGAAAGTAGGGCAATAATATAATCTCTGGAATCTGCTTGAGTTTACTTCACGGATTGTGCTTCCAAATGAGCCATGCATTTCAGCTGGCAGGAATCCTGAACACTATTGTAGTGTTCCCTTTAGCAACATGTGTGATTGGTTTGTAGTCCTTTCTTTTATCTTTTAGGTGATGTATAATAAATAACAATAGATGGCTTTAAAAGGAGTGTATGGTTGAATTCACTCTGAAAGCTCACTCTTAATGTCATCTCGAAGCCCCTTGTGTAAATTATGTCCTTTGCGTTTCCTCCAGGGACATCGGTCTATGTATAATTCACATGACTGAAGCGTCTACACACATCAATAATCCAAAATCGTCAAGTGTGACAATTGGCAAGCAGATATTCTCAATATTGCAGTGCAGTGGTAAATGTTGACGAGCAGTAGCTCAGAGGAGAAAACACATACACACATACAAGCACCCACCACCGTAGGGCACAACATGCACTGCAATCCTATGTATAATTATCTGGGAAACATTACTGAACTCAGTAATGCTTCCCTCTCATTGAATAAGTTCTACCTGTAGAGTGCACTGACCTATAGAAACCCCATTAAAGAAAAGGAAATAGGATTCCAGCTTTTGCTTTCTCTAACTTCTTATGTGCTCCTCAGCCATAAATATTACTAAAACATTTAAAACTTGTCCAAAAAACTCTCTTATTCTGATACCATTTATCATGGCCACCTAGAACATCTGGAATTCTTAGTGTCTCACAGAGATAACTGAAGCCTATGTTCTTTTTTAAATCTCTGAATACATATTGAAAATATATTCTCTACTTTAGATGTGTAAGTGATCTTTTGACATGTAAGTCTAGAGTTCTGGACCTTGAACTATTTTATGAGTGTCTGCAGTGGCATAGTGTGGGGGGGATGCAGAGGGGCAGTCATCCAAGAGTGCTGAACTGTATCAGAATAAGTGAGTTTCCTATTATTTTAATTATTGAATTTAACATATAGATCTATAGTACAATTTTTAGTAGAATATTGTATCCTTCTGATGATTGACAGTGGGCTTATTTAAGTCCCCTGTGACTATTTTGTTTTATTTCCCCCTATTTATGAGATTTGTCTATGAGTACATTATCCTAGGTATATAACCTATTATTTTGTATGCATAATGTTGGTATTTAACACTATTAAGTAATGGAAGGATATCTAATGCTCTTATTTAATTGTTGAAATATTACGGCCAGTGTCCTTTTGCTAATCTTCGCTAGCAAGTAGACCCATTGAATTAACTGGCAAATGGTAAATCAACACTCACCTAAATCCCATTGACTCAATAGATCTACTCTAGTAAAGACTACCTGTAGGAAACTGGCCTATGTGAATTGTTTTTGAGTTGATGTTAGAATGCTTTATAATTACATCAACTGCATATTTTTTGGTTGTTATGGGTTTTCTGGGCTGTTTGGCTACGTTCTTAAGGTTTTGCTTCCTAACTTTTCACCACTCTCTGTGGCTGGCATCTTCAGAGGACAGGAGTCAGAACTCTGTCTGTGCTCTGTTGCAATTTGTTGGATAGTTGAGTATTTATAGCTGTGGGATCAGCTTTTGTCCTTTTTAGGAGATTGTGTGATTATGGTGATCAGTGTGCTTTTTCTTGTGGGTGTATTGTTGTGATAAGGGGGAGAGATGATCTGTCACTGTGATTGATGGTTGTCGTTAGCTGGTCTTTTGTGTGCAGTGATCACTAGTCCTTGTGATTGGTTAGAGTTCGTTGACCTTTTGCAGGCTGTATTTTTCAGTGCTGAGAGCCAGGCATTTTTTTTCATTCTTTTTTTTTTTTGGTGAACCAGTTTGAGCACACACTGTTGTGGAAAATCTGTCATGCAAATAAATTGACTATGACTTGAATAACCTGTAAACAAGCACTTACGCCTTGGACTGTGGTAAGGAGTCAGATATAATTATATAAAATATTGTGACAATAGTCATTAAAATGTTCTTGTTCCATATAACGAACAACATCTACTGCTTGGTCAGTACTGTAGGGAGTATGTGGTCTAGAGTAACAGTACCTCAACAGCACTTCACACATTTTTATACTAAGAGCTTGTTCTGTATAAACATCCTTTTAGCAGCACAACTCAGATAGGAGAGAATACAACAATATTTGCCAAGTTGGTGACCTGAAACCAAGCAGCCGCATGTCCTGAGGGAAAGCAGATTCAGTGAAAGCTAGTAGCCACTAGGCAAGGAAAAGCCATACCTGCCTGAAGCACTTTCTCATATTTGATAATGAATGAATGAATGAATGAATGAATGAATGAATGAATGAATGAATGAATGGAAATGGAAAACATCTTTGTTCCACTTTATTTTACCCTTAACAAATAGCTCCCGAGTTTTCATTTTCAAAGTCAAATCAATCACCAAACCTGTGCCTACAATATTTCTGCTTTATTGTGCACCCTGTAGGCGATGTAACTCCACCAGAATGGTTTTTCTTGTAGCAATTTCCCAGTAACTTGTTTATTTCATTCCATCTGCTGATTATTTGGATAATGCTTTTGGCTTCCCAGAGCCCAGGCAGTCTACCACATATCATTACAGTTCTCCATTATGAGCCAGAGAACCTAAAGCTCTTAGCTGTCAGTTGAAATATGTTTTAGAGTTGATTGAACTGGCAGCATTACATTTTTAGCAGGTCACCTCATATTGATCAACATCTTAGCTAATGAGCTGTGACTTGTCTGGGCCCATGTGAAGCAAGACTTTAAATCCAGGAAACAAAAAAGTTATGAATGCAAGGCAATGGATGCAGTTTGAGCAGAGAGGGAGAAAGGGAAGGGAGGAAGAGGTACGGGCCACAGGTATAGAAGAGAGAAAGTGTTCAAAAGCATGTTGATGCCATGTTAAAGCTGGCATAAATGTCATAAGCAAATCCCACATTTGTGGTCAGAGGCAATAGTGAAACCAATCTATAAGAAGGGGAACAAGAACGAACTCTCAAATTATAGACCAATTAGCCTTCTCTCTATAGTGGGTAAGCTTTATGCCAGATACTTAAACAACAAACTTAGCTAATGGATTGAGTTGGAAAACATTTTATGGCACGAGCAGGCTGGCTTCCGAAAGAACCGCTCTACCTTTGACCATTGTATAGTTTTAAACCATATATGGGTCCCCACGGAAACGGCCTGTTTGCAGCTTTTATAGGCTTAAAGTCTGCCTTTGATTTAATCCCAAGAGGAAAATGTATGGGGAAAAGTTTATTTTTCCTCGATTGACAAAAGGCTTTTATATCTTATCAGGAGTCTCTATCAGCAGTCCACAATTAGGGTAAGATGTGGATTGGATGGATATCTGTCAAACCCCATTCGGGTGGAGAGGGGGGTTCGTCAAGGTTGCATATTGGCACCCACAGTATTCAACTTGTATCTTAACAACCTCTCCAAAAATTGTTTAGCTCCTGAATATCACTCCCCAAAACTGGCTAAAATCAATCTGCCCCTGCTACTATACGCGGACGATGCGGTTCTCATGCCATACTTGGAAACTGACCTTAAATGAATCATGTGTGCCTTTTTGAGCTATTGCAGGAAAAAATTACTAACAATCAATTTTGACAAAACCAAAATAATGGTCTTCTCAAGACATTGTAAAACCAAAGATTGGGTTATTGAGTACCAATGGAGAGAACAAGTAAAAAATTCGAATATCTGGGAATTACCTTTTTACATTTTAAAACTATTTAAAATATTAAAAGATGATGCTGTTCAGGTGCTACACTCAATATGCCAGCAGGTTTATGCCAGACGACTGGAAAAGATCAGTCTACATCCCAATCCCAAAGAAGGGTGGTACCAAAGAATGCTCCAACTACCGTACAATTGCACTCATTTCACACGCTAGCAAGGTTATGCTCAAAATCCTACAAGGTAGGCTTCAGCAGTATGTGGACTGAGAACTCCCAGAAGTACAAACTGGATTCTGAAGGGGCAGAGGAACTAGAGACCATATTACTAACATGCGCTGGATTATGGGAAAAGCCAGAGAGTTCCAGAAAAATATCTACTTCTGCTTCATTGACTATGCAAAAGCCTTTGACTGTGTCGATCACAGCAAACTATGGCAAGTCCTTAAAGAAATGGGAGTGCCTGACCACCTTATCTATCTCCTGAGAAACCAATATGTGGGACAGGAAGCAACAGTTAGAACTGGATATGGAACAACTGATTGGTTCAAAATCGGAAAAGGAGTACGACAAGGCTGTATATTGTCCCCCAACGTATTTAACTTATATGCAGAATACATCATGCGGAAGGCTGGACTGGAGGAATCCCAAGCCGGAATTAAGATTGCCGGAAGAAATATCAACAACCTCTGATACGCAGATGATACCACTCTGATGGCAGAAAGTGAGGAGGAATTAAGGAACCTTCTAATGAGGGTGAAAGAGGAAAGCGCAAAAAACGCCCTGAAACTCAACATCAAAAAAACTAAGATTATGGCCACTGGTCCCATCACCTCCTGGGAAATAGAAGGGGAAGATATGGAGGCAGTGACAGATTTTATTTTCTTGGCCTCCATGATCACTGCAGATGGAGACAGCAGCCACGAAATTAAAAGACGCCTGCTTCTTGGGAGAATAGCGATGACAAACCTCAACAGCATCTTAAAAAGCAGAGACATCACCTTGCCGACAAAGGTCTGCATAGTCAAAGCTATGGTTTTTCCAGTAGCGATGTATGGAAGTGAGAGCGGGACCATAAAGAAAGCAGACCGCTGAAGAATTGATGCTTTTGAATTGTGGTGCCGGAGGAGACTCTTGAGAGTCAACTAAGCACCTTTAAAATTTGATGTTTAAAAAGGTTAATAGATCAAGTGGTTTTACACCTCATCTGATTCAATGGATGAAGTCTAACAGTAAGTCACAACTAGATTAAGCCCATTGAATTAATGGAATTTATGGAAGAGTTGGTTTACCAAATCACCACAGATTCAATGGGCCTTCTCTAGTTGTGATATACTACTGGATTTCAGCTAATATATACTTCAGACACTAACTGGTTTGTGAATTTGTTTCACTTTGCTTCAGTCCAGAACAGAATGTGGCCATCCCACTTTGATCCAGACCTCATGCAAATCAGCATGAATCACAATGATTCAATAAGTGATTTTTAATTTGAACAAATCCAGTGCACACTCCTACTTGAAGATGATGGCAACTGAACAGGGATTGGGTTAGGAGCATTTTAGCTCAACATCAAAGTTACATTTCAGAAAAAAATTTCAGGGGCTGCCTTCCATTGAGTGGCCAAAGGTAAAAGGATGGTGCCAAAACCAAACTTTTATTTTAAAAAATAATTTAATTTAATTTAATTATTTAATTTAATTTAATTTAATTTGCTGAATGTCTTCTTGCCAGCAAGCCTTAAGAAAGCCATTAAGTAAGCAGCCCTTAGGTGAGGCATTTCCATCTTTTTGAATTAAAAAAAATCACAAAATACAGGACTAGATTAAAAATCTGGAAGGGCTGAATTTAGCTGCAGGACCTGAAGCTCACAACTTTTGATTTATATGCAGAGCATATGTGCTGTCATTGAATATTGGTCCCTTCCCAAGAATCAGCTTCCATAAGCCTGCCTTTCCACCAGAAGCCTGAAACCATCTTTTCAATATATATGAAAGTTATCCTAGTTGTCTGGGAGATTCTTTCTACTGGCATATATTTCATTTTAAAAATTTGCTATCTGGTTAATGTGATCTCTCTCCATTTTTTTAGTACCTGCGTTTCTTCCAGTGCTTCATGAACTCTACCTTAAAACAGGGTTTTAATTCTAGCTAAATTTCCCAATATATTCTGCAGCAAAGACCTTTTCTTTTTTTAAAAATCGATTGATAGAACAGGGAGACTTGACCAGAACTGTTTGCTTTAGCTACCACTTGTTTAGCTTTCATTTAGATTCCATGGCTCCCTTCGTGTCTTTGCAGACATGCATGGCAATATAGCAGTCGGTGGAAAAAATTGTTTGGGAAAAATTATTATTATGACTCAAAATGCCCCAACTAGGATGGTCTGGACCAGTGCTTTCCAGCTGATTCCCAGATGTTCTGTTGTTTGTGTTAGTTCCTTTCTAGTTAGAGGAGCGAAATTGGCTAATTGTATGCTAAACTCCCTGCGGTTGTGCCATGCAAAGGCACTCATATTAACTTCTCAGTGCCACATCCACAACAGTTTATGCCCATGTCTCTAGAGGCAACATCCTTCTCCTCCCCTGTACTTTTAAAAAGCACTTGCTTTGGAACCTCAAACCTTGTGAAACCACCACGTGTTTAAAGAACCTGTCCCCACACCAGACTGCACTCACGCAAACATGCACACACAGATAAATCTCACCTGGTGAATTTTATTGCTGCGTGCCATCTTCACAGCTCATTTATACAGAAACTCAGCCAGCCTGCCTGACAAACTGACCCACCCTTGTGAATATTTATAGGCCATTGGTGGCTTCCCATTCCCCGATCCCCACATCTCTAAATCGCCACAGCCCCTATAAAACAATCTCCTAATTGGCAGCACTGCACATCACTCTTTCCACTTATTAGGCTCTTGGTTTTATCACCACATGCTGCTGCTGGGAGTGATATACAGCCTGTGGAGAATTAGTTTAACAGCACAAGCAAGGCCTGTTTACGCCTCTAAGTGGTTCATTTGGCCTGGCAAAGGCAACTGGAGCATAAATGGCCCTAAAGTGTCATCACTTTGTAAGTTGTTGGCATTCCGAGGAGGCTGAGAGCACAAGCTGACAATCTATTAAAAGGAATGGTTATTTGTACAGTAGCTTCTACTATTTGCCTTCATTTGGAGATTATGCATGCCCATATAGACACACACACACACACACACACACACACACACACACACACACACACACACACACAGACAGACAGACAGACAGACAGACAGACAGACAGACAAACAGACAGACAGACAGACAGACAGACGTACACAGACTCCTGACTTTTATCTACGGAAGTGTGCTTTCTCAAATGCAGAGTTTTAAAAGGTTACTCTTTAGAGACCATTCATTCATTCATTCATTCATTCATTCATTCATTCATTCATTCATTCATTCATTCATTCATCCTTCTTGTATACCGCCTGGTTTGGTGACAAGCACTACTCTGGGTGGCTAACAATAAAAGGAATATTATTTCAACCAAACCAATACCATGAAATCAATATTTAAAAAACACAAATTAAAATTAACTCCAAATCAGAAACTAAATCTAAAACCTAAATCATAGCAGAACTTGCTAACTCAGATACA
The DNA here is from genome assembly GCF_051106095.1 of Pogona vitticeps. NCBI lineage: Eukaryota > Metazoa > Chordata > Lepidosauria > Squamata > Agamidae > Pogona > Pogona vitticeps. The sequence goes on along the minus strand of NC_135783.1, from coordinate 334,042,961 downwards.
TAGTAACTCAGGGAAAGATGCCCTTAAAAGCTTCTTTATTCTAGATCAGTGGTTCTTAACCTTGGGTTACTCAGGTGTTTTTGAACTGCAACTCCCAGAAACCCCAGCTGGTAGTGAAGGCTTCTGGGAGTTGCAGTCCAAAACACCTGAGTAACCCAAGGTTAACAACCACTGTTCTAGATTCCTCCAGCCAGTGCAGCCATTGATCATATCAGTTTGGAAGAAGGGGAATTTGAGATGTTGTGCGAAAGAGTAACTTATCCAAGCCCTGTGGAAAGAGATGTGCAGGCACTGCTGCCTGGTGCACTGAGGTAGAAAAGAAGGGGATTCACAAGGGGCTCTGAATCAAAGAGATCAGCTGTTGTTAAATGTCTTCAATCGGAATGTTCACAGTGGGTGTGAACACTGGATTTTGCAAATAATCCTCTCTGTCTTGAAAGAGCTTTGCTGTTCCTTTTGTAGAAGGAACAGCTCTACCTGCACAAATGGATGTCTAGGATAGAGGTAGGGACTGTGTAGCACCTACCAGTATTACTGAATGGCGCCTCCTGTCATCCTGCCCCACTAGGATTGCTGGCTAGGGCTGGCGAAATTTGCAGTTCAACAAAACCTGGAAGGTCACACATTCTGTACTCTAGCATAGGTACCCCTGCCTTAAGGTCCCAAGTTGTGCATCAGTTATACACAACAGTGAATGGGCCAAAAGTTTCCCAAGAGAAGAACCGGAACCCCTTGAGCAGTGGGATTATATACACAAGGGACACCCTTGGAGAGGAGAACTGGTTTCACTCAGAGTACCCAAAGAGGAAGAGGGAAGGCTGGAAAACTCCAAAATACCCCCTAAGCCTCCTTATTGGGATGTGAGAGAGGAGGGAGGCATAGAGAACCAGGAAGTGAAATGTTCCTCAAGGAAGAGGAGGCTGGTGCGGGTGAGGAGCCTGGGAACAGCAATGGCAGGAAACGTCAGTGAAAATAGCAAAGTATTAATGATATATAAAGCCCTAAACGGTTTAGGACCTCAATATCTGGCGGAATGCCTTCTTCCACCTAGATCTACCCGTATCACTTGCTCTAGCTAGGAGGGGCAGCTGAGGAGCCAAATGCTGAGGGAGGCCTGGAGAGAAAGAACAAAAAAACGGGCCTTCTTGGCAGTGGCCCCTCGTCTCTGGAATAGTTTACCCCCAGAAATTTGTCTGGTTCCTTCGCTGGGTGTTTTTAAGAGCAAGCTCAAGACCTAGCTCTTTAGGCAGGCCTTCCCTCCTGTCACTATTTATTTTTGCCATCTTGAATCATATTAATGTTGTTGTTTAATTTTTATACTGTTATTGTTTAATGAATTTGTTGTTAGCCGCCCAGAGTAGACTTCAGTCTAGATGGGCAGGATATAAACAAGCAAGCAAACAAACAAGCAAACAAACAGACTCGGACCTGGGAGCGACCTGGAGCGATGGCCAGGGTTTGTCACCACTACTGAAGACATTTTGCCCTTCCCTCCATCTCTCCCTTCCAAGCCTCAGCTTACCTTTGTGAAGACAGGGGCTGAGACAAAGGCACATGGACTAGTGGAGAAAACTAGGACAGGCAAGAGTGAGAAAGCAATAAGCTCTTTATTTGTTCAACCCTGTCCATATATTCGCGAAGGCTTTCACAGCCGGAATCTAATGGTTGTTGTGGGTTTTTCAGGCTCTTTGGCCATGTTCTGAAGGTTGTTCTTCCTAATGTTTTGCCAGTCTCTGTGGCCAGCATCTTCAGAGTGCTGTCCTCTGAAGATGCCGGCCACAGAGACTGGCGAAATGTTAGGAAGAACAACCTTCAGAACACGGCCAAAGAGCCCGAAAAACCCACAACAACCCTGTCCATTTTTAATAGATCCCATTTCATTTCAAGAGAGTAGTCTGCCATTTAGAGAAGTAAGAAGCGAGGAGGACCCTTCCATTCCTCAAGATGCCCATGTGGGAATGATAGAATCTTTTAGGGATTAAAGCAGCAACTTTACTTCCTAGTCATAATTTCAACCTTGCAAATTTTTTGGCCAAAGCAGTGTTCATTGTCTGTTGCCTCATATTCCACCCTGCAACACACCTTATTTATTTGCCTTCCTTTTCGCCATCAAATGAAAGTCACAAAATGCCAGCATCCATTCATTCCTGACTGAAACCCATCCCTGTGTTTCTTTTTGAGACTTATTGCATTTCCCCATTTTTGTTTGCTTTTTTTGGACTGTAGCTTCCCATTATCTCCTCAATTGTCTGCTCCTTGACCCTGTGTCACATGCTTCTTGGTTGGAACTTACCCCATTGGTTTTGATTATTGTTGTAGCTGGTGTGGTTATGTGCCATCAAGTAAGAGCCGACTTACAGCGGCCCTGATAAGGCTTTCAAGGTAAGTGAGATATTTAAGGAGTGGTTTTATCAGTTCCAACCTTCCCCAGTGAGTTTCCATGGCAGAGCCAGGATTTGAACCCTGGTCTCCAGAGCCCTAGTTTATCACTCTATCTATTGCACCATGCTGGGTATTGACTAGGTATCATTTGTTTTGATTGCTTACCTAGAATTCATCACCCTCGCACATCCCCTGGCTGCTTGATGAATATTTTTTTTCAGCCCTACCTTTCTGAATGAAGCTTCATTCATGCTACCACCTAATTTGATGTGATAGTAGCAGGTCCATGTGATTAAGCTCAGCTCTGCAGTGATCCTGGGGGAAACTAGGGAGTGGAAGTGCAGTTTCAAACACATACATGAGAACATGGCGAATTAACTGCCTTGGAAGTTAATGTTGGGGATTTCCAAACACAGATTGGTTGGTCATCTGTCAGGGGTGCTTCAGCTGTGGATTTGCTCCATCATCAGAGGGGGTGGGGGGATGACTCTTGGAGTCCCTTCTATAATTCTATGACTATCATTCCATGACTGTACAACCACCTCACCTCAAGTATCTCCAAGCTCTTTGCTATGCATGGCTCAAGTATGACTATGTATGACTCAAGTCTCCTTCTTGAGGTTTCTCAAGAAGTCTCCTTTTTGCAGCCATGCTGAAGAAGAAAAACATGTATTTCAGGGATGAGGGCAAGGAATGAACCAAGGCAGGAGGAAAAGAATGAACTCTATGCCAAGTCCAAATCAAAGTCTAGTTTGGCTTCAAGAAACCCAAAGTGTGTATGTTGTAGGGATGCCACTGAAGCACCAAATGTGTTGGTTTAAAGGTCAAATCTACTAGATTTGCAGTCTGCAGTTCCTAAATATACAACAAACCAAACTGCAATCCAATGAGCTTGGTTTTTTTGTTTTTGTTTGTTTTTTGTTTTTGTTTTTTGTAGTTCAAAGGAAATAATTGAGTATTTCTGTCTGATCTACAATACTGGATCTGTAATTAGTGAGGTGAGGTGATTAAGATTTCTGACTGATTATGTTCACGCTTTGCTAATAAGGAGATATCAGACCTACAAGACTGATGACAAACACAGCATAAGTCAATGTTCACATTCCGTCTATTGTCCCAGCTCTAAAAATAGTCCAGAATGGTTTATAAGGAGAATATATATTTCAGTCAGGTGTCTTACATACTGTATATTAACTGTGAGGAAGCCGACCAAGGCTGAAGTTGGGCATGAACCTTGGTTTGGAGGTTTGTGCAGGTTCGTACATGAAGTATCATAGGTGCCACCATTTCTGTTCCCCCCCCCCCCAGTGATGCACTCATCAGTAGGATCATGCTCCTCTCTTCCTCCCATTGTGCTGTTTGATTAGTCTCTGGCAGGAGTGGTCAGCCCAGGAGGTGAGGCAGAGAAGTCCTTGGTCCTGCATGCCAGCTGGTGAGTGGGGGAACCAGCCAGTGAGGCAGGGAAGTGACAGATGCTGCACATACGAACTGGCACAAACGTCCAAACCAAAGTTTGTGCCCATCTCTAATAAAGACCATTTTTATTTCACCACAATTCTCCTGGTTGGGAGTACTTGCCTGCTGAATTCTCATGGCGACACCTCTGTTTACTTAGAAATAAGTTCAGTTGAATTCAGTGGACACTCAACACCCAAGTAAGCATGCATCAGATTGCAGCTTTTATTCATTTTTCCGCCTTTCTTAAAAACAGGGTCAGGGGAGGAGGGGTAACTCAAGAGTCTTGATACGTCACTCTGTTACATTTTGCTCTAGTTAATAAAATGTTAGTGGATTTTGTCTGCAATTATTGACTGGCAAATTAGGAGGGTGACTGTTCTCTCTGTCTTAATTAGTAGCTTATTAGAACCTATATCACACGCAGCGTTGTTGTCAGCTTTAATACATTTGTGTATCTCTAGTCAAGCAGCAGTCAGTAAAATGTTACCCAGTAGACCCTGTTTGCTGCTGGAAGTAAGACATTGTACTGGCGCTGCTCTGTGGTCTGACGTCAAGCAATAGTCGCCTGGCTCCATAACTTGCTTTCAATAGCAGGTTCCCTTTATATCCATAGCCATTTAAAATAAGGACAGCTACTTACAGTGTACCCCATCCCTATGAGTGGACTGGGGAGCACCGGACAAAGAAGTTGTTAAAGAACCTTTAACACTTTCCCCTTGGTGATGATGGCTGGCTGAATTGCCAGCCACAGCCCAAGAAAAATCTGAAACACCAGGAGATTGAAAATTATCAGAAACACCAGAGTTTAATCAGAAAAAAGGCACAAGCAACGCTGTACAGCTAAATCATCACAACATCATCGTCCGTCCTCTCCCCATAAGGTCGAAAAATGCAGGCTGCTGGCTCAGTCCATATCAACCAAAGTGGAGCAGGGTTTTCGGTTTGTTTTCTAAACTCATACTTCTTAATTGCTACTTTCAGAGATTTCACATTAAACAGCTATGGCTTGCAGCCATATACTATTCCTAAGATAATTCATTTGGCTTCTGTCTAATATGAAGATTGCAGCTAAGCTCAAAAGGAACTGGTAGACCTGAAGCAGGAGGTGGATGTTGACATATTCCCTGCTGACTAGATATTCCTGGGCTTCAATCTTGCAAGCCCTCATTCCACTACACCCCCTACAAGCACAGAGAAATTAAGATTGCCGGAAGAAATATCAACAACCTCCGATATACAAATGATACCACTCTGATGGCAGGAAGTGATGAGGAATTAAAAAACCTCTTAATGAGGGTGAAAGAGGAGAGCACAAAAAATGGTCTGAAGCTCAACATCAAAAAAACAAAAAACAAAAAACTAACCTAAGATCATGGCCACTGGCCCCATCATCTCCTGGCAAATAGAAGGAGAAGATATGGAGGCGGTGACAGATTTTACTTTCTTGGGCTCCATGATTACTGCAGATGGGGACAGATGCCATGAAATTAAAAGATGCCTGCTTCTTGGGAGGAAAGTGATGACAAACCTTGACAGCATCTTAAAAAGCAGAGACATCACCTTGCCAACAAAGATCTGCATAGTCAAAGCTATGTTTTTTCCAGTAGCGATACATAGAAGTGAGAGCTGGACCATAAAGAGGGCTGACCACAAATTATCAATGCTTTTGAATTGTGGTGCTGGAGGAGACTCTTGAGAGTCCCCTAGATTGCAAAGAGAACAAACCTATCCATTCTAAAGGAAATCAACCCTGAGTGCTCACTGGAAGGACAGATCCTGAAGCTGAGGCTCCAATACAGTACTTTGGCCATCTCATGAGAAGAGAAGACTCCTTGGAAAAAACCTTGATGTTAGGAAAGTGTGGTGGCAAGAGGAGAAGGGGATGAGAGAGAATGAGATGGCTGGACAGTGTCACCAAAGCTACCAACATGAATTTGACCCAACTCCGGGAGGCAGTGGAAAGAAAGGTCTGCCTTGCTCTGGTCCATGGGGTCGCAAAAAGTCGGACACGACTTAACGACTAAACAACAAAAGTGGATGGATGGAATGTTAGACCAGGACTGAAGATACTGAGGTTCAAATCCCTGCTCTTCCATGGAAATTTATTGGGGGATGATACTGGTAAAAACACATAAATATATCACATACCTCAGAAACCCTATGAGGATTGCCACACAAATTCATATTTATATAAAACCTATTGAGTAAGTGGTTCTACCCTAACTGAGACTAGAAATAGGATGATGGCTACAGTGTGCAGATAACAGCACATACATACATTTAATTATGCATGGATCAAATTTGCATTAGGAAAAATATATTCATCAGGACACTTCAGTGTGAAAAGTTGCATACCAGATAAAATGAAATAATAAATGCAGACATTGTGGTGTACTATGTAAAGTACTGGACCAGGACTGAGGAGATCCGGATTCCATTCTCTGCTCATCCATGGAAACTCACTTGGGAGGGCTACAATAGGAAATCACTCCTTAAGCATCTCAAAAAGCCTATCAGGTTCATCATAAGCTGTAAGCAACTTGATCACATAAAAATAAATGCAGACACTGGAAAAAATCAATTAAAATGTGCATAAATATCAGTGTAGGAAGGAAAGACAAAGTCTTCCTACAAAACAAGAATAGAATGAAAAAACAGGTGGAAGTGAGGGAGTCACTGAGGCAAGTGCCCCTAAGGGTCATTTGATCCCTACCCAACTTCAGGGACCCAAGGAACACCACAGCCCCTGAGTCACCCAGGAGTGCAGAAAAGCAGGGCTTAGGATGTGCACACACAGACCACGGCAGAGACACCCGGGGGGAGATGGTGAAGACTAGGATGAAACTGAAAAACAGATGGGTCAAGAAGCAGGTCCTCTAGACCTGCAGCCATTCTCAACAGGGGCCCTACGGTCCCCTGGGGAAGCCCAGGCACTTTTGAAGGGGGGCAAAGCCTGGAAACCATTCTTCGCCTACCACCTGATAAGGTTCATTAGGTGGCTGATACAATCCTGATTTGGCCTAAACTTATTTCTCTCTTATTTTGTTTATGGCTGTGGCTGAAACAAGGTTGAGTATGGCTGCCCTAGAAGATGAGGGTGACATGGGAGCAGGATTAGAGGTAAAAGGTATAGAAGGAACCCTAGCAGAGACAGAGGAGGTGGTAGCTAATGCAGGGAGGAGGAGAAGGGAGAAACTTTTGCCTGAAAGAAAGAAGGGGCCAGGGGAGAACTTTGAGGAGGCATATAACACAGAAGAAATCCCAGAGCCAGAGAATGAATGAGACAATGTTGTAAAAGAAGATCCCTGGACCAGGTCCTTAGTTAAGAGTGCCCAAAAGCACAGGGGGGATACCCTGACATCGTACATAGCTGTCCTGCCCTAGCTACTGGGATAAGGAGACTGGGGCCCCAACTGGACCATGTTTAGAGGAACCAATTCCTATGCAGATGACATGCTTGTGAAGGAAGAGATAATAGGAATGCCTGTGGAGGCTCTAGGCGCTCAGAGGCAGCCTCTGCCCCCAAGCAGCAGATTTTGCAGTACCAGTGTATTTTTTCCATCTATCCATGGCATGGACCCACATGAATTTTATTGTATGACCATCTCCAAATCATTGCCCGTCTCCATTTCCTCTGTTGTGGCACTGGCGTGAGAGGTTGGACTGTAAGCTTCTTTGAAGTGGCATATTTTCTCCCCACTTGTACTCTGCAAGGAGCTGTCGATGGAGTGCTCATGATGTTCATGATGATGAGGCTTGCCAGGTCTCAGAGAATGAGCTGCTGTGCCAGGAAATGGCTGGGCTCCCCTGAATCTCCAGGCCAAGCAAACACATGTGAGGAGCAGTTGTGGAATGGAAGGAGCGAGTCTCCAACCAAATGGCACCAGGGCTCGCTGGCTTCCTGTGTTTGTCCAACACGACACATAATATACTTGCTTAGGAGCTCAGACAGGGAACCCACAATGCCTGGCTCACTCCCTCAGACATGAATGGAGAAATATTCTGTTCCCAATTCCTGTGACATCACAAGGCCCCATCCCAGGCATTGGGCCCCAGATACTGTATCATGAAGGGATGAGGAAGATAATCCCGTGACAGCCCCTGACAAACAAGACCATTCAAAACCATTCTGGAAAATTCTTTTATTGGTTTTGGAAAAGAGACTAAACAGGTATCCTCAGCAGAGACAATGGCCTGGTTCAGCTCCAGCAGGATGCCTGTCTTATGGTCCCTAGCATCCCCCTGGGGAAGAGGAAGCTTCGGGCCCTGCAAGAGGAAGAGAAAGAGAAAAACAACTAAGGGGTGAGCTCGTCCACTGCCATCAACCGGCTTCACCGACAAATGTTCTGGCAACTTCATCCTGAAGTTCCACCTGCCAACATCCACTGGCTTCCACCAGGAATATCCACCCATTCATCTCTTCCACTCTGCTTCTGAAGCCAGCCTCCGCCAGCTCCCGAATATTTGGGTCACACACATGCCCCCATGATATCCCCACGAAACGCCAGCCAGCCCATTCACACACACACACACACACACACACACACACACCAGCCACCCCCCCAACACACACACACATTCATTTCCCAGCCATTCACACACACACCCAGGCTTTCATCCACTGATATCCACCAAGCTTCCGCCAGCTGGTTTCAGGAGGCTAACATCCACCCGCTTCATTCGCCAACCTCTGCCGGCCTCTGTCTTGCGGCATCAGCCAGCTTCTGTAGGCAGATTCCACCAGCTTCTGTCTTCCATTGTCCACTGACTTCCCCCCAGTCCATCGCCGACATCAGCCAGCTTCAAGCCACGGATTTCCGCCAGCCTCGAGCTGTTAACTCGCCAGCCCACTTAGCAAGTTCATCTGCTTTCGCGAGAGAACTTGCCTTGGGCAGAAGGGCTGGGTCCCCTTCAGTTGCTGCAATGCCCTCTGGCTACTCGCCTCCCTTCTGGCCTCCTGCCCTGCCCAGCAAGCCCCTTTTATCTGCCAGCAGAGAGGTGGGCCCTGTGAGGTCACAAAGACCCAGGAGAGTGGGGTTGGGTTCCCAAGGCAGCAGCAGCAGCACCCTCGGGATTGGCTGAGTCCTGAAGATGATGTCAACAGTCCCTCTGATCATGTGATTCAACCACAGAAGCTTGCATTTTGCGTGATTTTTTAAAATATTTTTAATTAGTGGCCTATAAATGCATCCCCTGTCACCAATCCATCTGATTGTTAAATCTCCCCATGTTGGCCTTCTGACAGGATTCTAGGCTGGTGCTCCAAAAAGTTATCTTCCAGCATTTGCGCCAAAAGGAACTTTCCTAAGCCATGAGCTAGGGAAAAATATGAAAGTAATAAATGAATAAGGATGGGCACAGTCACACAATGCAGCCTTTGACCCTTTTGGAGGTTTTTTTTGGGGGGGGGAGGGCTCTTTTTGGCAAGATTTTTTTTTCTTGCCCTTGCCATGAAATAGATATTATAAGGAGTCCATTAAGAAAAAAACCCTAAGTGTTTGAAACACATACCAGTATTTTAACACCATCCCTGCACTATCAAAGATGCAGCTGCGTTTCAAAGACTCTCCCAGCCTTTGGAACTCCCTCCCACTGGAAGGCAGATTTGACCCATCTTTGCTGCCCTCCCACAAGCTGGCGAAGACATTGCTCTTCAGGCAAGCTTCCCCTTATGGACTGGCTGCCTGGGTTGGGATATTGAATGGACTGTTGTGACTTATTGTTTTGAACGTGTTTTTGGTGTTGCTTTTGTTTACTGTTTTTAGTGGAGTATTTGTACCTGTAAATTCCTTTTTCCAGCCCCTTTTGAATCGTGGCTGTCAGGGACTGAACCTGCAAAATCCTGCATACCAGACTTGCTGCCAGCCTCTGAACTAAGTTGCTCCCATCACATTCTCCATTGCTGGTGCCATCACTAGCCTTAGGTGGCCTTTGGTTACGGCTGGCTGGCACCTATTATATGTAGGTGCTTGCATACTGGTGTTTGCATAAGGTTTGAGTAACGTGCCCTGGCTAATTGAAAGGTGCCAAGGAGTGTCTGGGTCACATGCCTGGTCATGTGCCTGATTTGTGCAACCAGGATGTATCCCAGCACTTCATCAATCAGCTGCAGGTAGCCATGGCAAGTTACTCATCTCTTATGCAAGTCCCAGTAGGATTCCAAGTAAAATGTCTATAAATGGGAAATGCTTCCTTTCTGTCTCCCTTTCAGTATTGAGCACATTGCTGCAAAAGTACTGCAGACAGTTGGGTAGACATCTGTTTCTCTCAGGCTGGACATACAGTAGGACCCCTGTATCTGCTGGATCAGTATCCATAGTTTCACTTATCTGTAGTCTGAAATTTTGAAAACGATTAAAAGAAAAAGAAGAAAAACTAGAAATAGGTATTTTCACAATGTATTTACCCAAATTGGCCACTACAAGGAGCCTGAGACCATACTAGCTATTATTATTGTTGAAGAATACATAGTATGGACTCTGGCTCCCTTGGTTGGCCAGTTCTGGTGATATAGGTGGAAATATATATTCTTGGATTTTGCTCTTTTGCCATGGTAGTTATTATTGTAGTGTTCATTATTATCCACAGTTTTCAGCATCTGGGGAGGGGGCTTGTAACCAATCCCCCGCAGATATGGAGTTCCGACTGTGCTTTCTGATTCAGAAACTGTGTTTTCTAGTTGCAAAATCACTCCCAGTGTCAACATTTGTACATACATAGTGTGTTATGCATACCCGTACAAATTACTTCCTTACCAAAATGTTAAAATCAAGTCACAGCCTGCTGAACTCACACACCTGCTGACACAAGAAGGGGAATACACTATAAAATTATGCAGAAGATGAATAAAGTGGATAGAGGGAAGCTCTTTTCCCTCTCACACGATACCAGAACCAGGGGACATCCATTCCAATTGAATGTTGGGAGAGTAGTCATCATCAAAATCAAGTCATTTATGGCTTATGATGTCACTTTTCAGGATTTTCAAGGCAGAGATTTCCCAGAAGTGGTTTACACAGAGAGAATATTGAAAGGTACCTCACCATTCCCTGGGACCTTGGTACTTATCGGAGCATCTCTCCATAAGATCTTCTACCTGGACCACTCGGTCATCTCAGGCTTCATTATTGTGGGTGGCTATCCTGAAAAAGGCCTGAAAAATGACCACCAGGAACCGGGCATTTTTGGTGTTGTCTGCAACACTGTGGAACTCACTGCCTATTGATGTACACCAAACTCCCCTCCGTCTTTCCTTCAGGGAACAGGTTATAAATGAGCTATATAAAGAGGCATTCAGGAACATCCTCTCCATATGAAAGCTTTTCTTATCCATCTTGTGTGATTTTATTTCATTTAGCTCTTAGGGGTGTGTGCTCTGTGATATTATACTTATGTCTGGCCTTGTTCTCTATACATTTGGGTTTGATGTTGCAGGTATGTATTAGACTTTTTTAAAATCCAGGGTAGTGGCTTGTCACTAGATGGGTAGTACAGTATATAAATAAATAAATAAACTAAATTCTTCAGGGAAGTGCCCTGGGACTGTGCATTTTGCCCGTGTCCATATAACCTGTCTCTACTCACAGGATGTATAGTGGGGAATCAAATTCCCAACCTAACTCACTGACCTATCCAACCAGCCTGGTAAATATACTCATAGCTTAATCTTGCCTCTTTCTCATGGCTGGCTGTTTTGATTTGGCAACTCAAGTAGAAAAAAAAGAAGTAAATGATATGAATATTTTGCATTTCATTGTTCAGCATGAACTGGTTTTAATTAAAATGAATGTGAATTGGATTTCAATATGATTCACCAACCTCTTGTATGGTGTAATCCAGAGAAAGAATATCAAGGAATTTACCTGTCATGCTTTAATGAAAAGTAACACTCTGCTGTAAATCCACTGATTGTTCTCTAATTGTTTTGTAGTTGCTGTTGTTGTGTTACTTTTGAAGGATATGATAATCTCCATTTACCACCAGGGATAGTTTTAAATCTGTGTACGACATACATCTAACTGTACAGAACAGCTCTCTATTTTTAGAGCTGTTTTAGGATACTCTGTTTTTTTAAGGTGTCCCCTGTTCGAAGGACTAACTATTCCAACTTTGGTATAAAGTTCAAAAACCCTCATATACGGCAGATTAAGAGCCTTAACCCGGACAGAAGTCCGAGCGGGGTTACAAGTCACCTAGTCATAGTCTTGCCTGGTATGGGGAGATGAACTGTGTTTCTACAACTGAAATCTGCATTTCTATATTTGTATACCTAGCTATAAATTAGTATAGGTAAAATTATGCAAATTAACACCACCCTCTATTTTTGGCAATGTGCAGCTGCTCTGTGTGTGTGTGTGTGTGTGTGTGTGTGTGTGTGTGTGTGTGTGTGTGTGTGTGTGTGTGTGCGCGCGCGCACACATGCAGACATGAATGTATAGACACTCAAATTATAATTGAAAAGATGGGCCACAAAAATGTAAGAGACCCACATGTAATCTGAAATATTGCTAGAACAGAATGACAGATAGAAAAAAAATAATAAATGGGGTTGAAACTGACTAGTTTTGCCAGGGAAGGAGACACCCAGCTGCAGCTGAAATTAACTAGACTTAACTAGGTTTGCGAAGGAGGGAGTTACAGAGTCAGGGCTGAAACCGATTGCAAAGGAGGGAGACACCAAGTCTGGGAGTCTGATCAAACACGACTTAGAGCCCATTATTGGGTTATTTTGTGGCAATACGGTTGGCAAAATGGCAATATTTCACTATCTGTATTGCTTCCTCAGACTGTTGTCCAGCAGAGCTGTTTCAGGTGGTCCGGGATCTTCTTCAACTGGGAAATCCAGTGGAGGTCCCAGACAGCTCATCAGCTCACTGTGATGAGTTTGCCATCCATTTTGAGGGGGAAATCGCTCAGATTCGCAGTGGGTTGGACTCCACAGTTATTGCAGAATCAGAGGATGTGTCCAGTGTGCCGTGCTTAGGTCAAGTATTAATGGATGAGTTTCAGTTGTTGAGACCCAAGGATGTGGACAGGGTTTTTTGATCTGTCCATTCTACCACCACTCCACTCGACCCTTGCCCATTTTGGCTAATTGGAAGATCTGCCAGCAGGGGTTGCACCTGGATCCAGGAGGCCTCTTTGAGAGGAGTGGTTCCTACCACCTTGAAAGAAGTGGTAATTCAGCCACTCCTTTCAAAGCCTGACCTGGACCCAGGGCTGGTGCTTAACTACCGACCAGTGGTGGACCTCCCTTATTTGGGCAAGGTGTTGGAGTGGGTTGTGGCTGGGCACTGCTAGATGAAATTGATTTTCTGAATCTATTTCAATTGGGTTTCAGGCTGGGCTTTGGTACGGAGACTGCCTTGGTCACCCTGTACGATGATCTTTGCCGGGAGAGAGAGACAGAGGGAGTGTGACCCTGTTAATACTCCTGGACCTCCCAGCGGCTTTCAACACCATGGACCATGGTGTCTTTCTGGATAGGCTGGCTGGGTTGGAAGTTGGGGGCACCACTTCATGGTGGTTCAGCTCCTTCCTCGCTGACTGTGTTCAGAAGGTGATGCTGGGTGACAGTTGCACTGCCCCATGGCATTTATGTCACGGGGTTCCTCAGGGCTTGATACTGTCCCCCATGCTGTTTAATATCTACATGGAACTGCTGGGAGAGGTCATCAGGAGGTTTGGGTTGAGGGAGTCGGCCATATGTTGATGACACTCAGCTCTACCTCTCGTTTTCCACCAATCTAGGTGAGGCAGTTTCTGTGCTGAACTCAGGTATGGACCTGATAATGGATGAGGGTTAATAAATTGAAACTCAATCCAGACAAGATGTTTCAGTAGTTTGGACATTTTTTGGGGGGGAATTACAACTTCCATAATCCCTCAATCAGTGTGGTCACTGATTATACTGGCTGAGAAGATTGAGAGCTATAATCCAAAACAGTAAATTATCCAAGCAATCGTATACTTTACTTGCTGCAAAAGAGAGAGAGAAGAAGAAGAAGAAGAAGAAGAAGAAGAAGAAGAAGAAGAAGAAGAAGAAGAAGAAGAAGAAGAAGAAGAAGAAGAAGAAGAAGAAGAAGAATTCATAGTAACTCTTCATTTGTAACTAATTACTTCCAAGCTCTGGCTGTGCTTGGCCAGCTCCAACACATCTCCCACCAGCCCAGCTCCTGCCTGTATACCACTCCTCCTTCATTATTCTGATAAATTGTGTGCATTCATTAAGCCTCCTTGACTTCAACTTGAGTGTCTTGGTTTCTTAGTCAGCCTTTATCTGACGGACTGATAAAAAGTTGATAGATGATTCTCTCTGCTTAAAAAAAGCTAATCTCTTTGTATTCAAATGTTAAGCATCCCACCCCGATAATTTATCTAAGAAAACGGGCAAGACCATTATTTCATATTATCGAGTTTATTCTCTTCCATTAGCGTAATACCTTTATTGTGGTGTCTGAACTGATAAGCTACCTAACCTTCAGAGTATTGATGCAAACTGTGTCTAGTGGGAGTTAATCAAGGCCTGCCTGGTTTGAGAGTCAGGATGCTTTTACCTCATCCCCTATCAGTTTGTGGGGGATAGTGATAAATGTCTTACCACAGTAAGTAGTATTTTATCAAAATTATCCCTTGCTTGAGGAACACAGTTCCAGTACATGGCCTAAGATGAGCCAGGAGGCCCGAGGTAACCAGTTAGAGAGTTTCTCTAAAGATCTGTAATCTATATATTATTAATCAAGGCTGCTTTCAAGCATCATGTTTTCTTCATGGTAGGGTAATGTTAAATTACTCTGAGGTATTCAAGTAAACACCATACACCGTGTGTAAGGATTTAAACAATGTTTTGCTCCTTTCATCCTCACAAGCAAGGACAAGGAATTGAACATTTTTCCCCTGGTCTTCTGAAAGGGTGATATTTTCTGGCAACAGTGGCTCAGCAGATGTTGTGCAGCATTCATATTTGTGCAAACCACAACTTGCACCATTTGCACAAATTACTCAAAATTACAACAGGTGCTACATTGTTGTCTGGATTTTTAAAAGCCATTTAAAAACTTGGCTCTTTGGGCAGGGCTTCCTTCCAGTCAATTAATTGATCTTTGTTTCTCAGTTATCAGGGACGTGGTGGCGCTGCGGGCTAAACTGCAGAAGCCTGTGCTGCAGCGTCAGAAGACCAAGCAGTCGTAAGATCGAATCCACGCGACGGAGTGAGCTCCCGTCGCTTGTCCCAGCTCCCGCCAACCTAGCGGTTTGAAAGCATGCAAATGCAAGTAGATAAATAGGGACCACTTCGGTGGGAAGGTAACAGCGTTCCGTTTCTAAGTCGCACTGGCCATGTGACCACGGAAGATTGTCTTCGGACAAACGCTGGCTCTATGGCTTGGAAACGGGGATGAGCACCGCCCCCTAGAGTCGAACACGACTGGACAAAAATTGTCAAGGGGAACCTTTACCTTTACCTTCTCAGTTATCTCATCTTGATAATCTATATATGCATCTGTTAGTAGGTTTTATTATTATGTATGTTATTGTATTGTATTTTATTTTATTGTACTTTATCACTCATGTAAGCCGCCCTGAGTAGACTTTGTCTAGAGGGGCGGGGTATAAGTCCATATAAATTAAAGTAAAATAGTTTAAGCCTCAGAAACATGACCGGAGTGGTTTGCATCTTTCTTCATTGAACAATTAGTCAGTCCTAGGCTTGCGTGTGTGGAGAGGGTGCGATGCTGAAGCAGGTCGCCCCAGATGCATTCTGCACAATTAGTAGAAATCTTAGAGAAAAGAACTGTTCACCGTAATTGGTTGAAACCGAGGGAACATTGTTTATAACTCTTCAATTGACAATGTCATAAAATATCTACCTTTTAAATGTCATTCTGTGTGAATTTGGCAAAACATGGCTCTTGATGACTAAAATGCCCTGTTTGAAGAAATGTGAATGAAGGAAAACGCACATCATTCACTTCTCCAAAACATTAAAGTTTCTTTGGCAGCCTGTCACAATTTTCATAAAAATGCAGAAATCTAAAACCCAGTGTGCTATAGAGTGACAGACTAGGACTCTGGAGATCTAATACGACCAGATAGGTGGGATAGAAATAAAATAAATAAAATAAAATAAATAAAATCAGGGTTCAAATCTCCGCTCAGCCATGGAAACTCACTGGGGGAAGGTTGCAATTGGTAAAACCACTCCTTAAATATCTCACTTACCTTGAAAGCACTATTAGGGTTGTTATATGTGAGTTCCGACTTAATGGCATGTAACAACAGCAGCAGCAGCAGAACTCCAACTAAATTTACAATTATGTTGGTCTTACCATTGCGATGGATAAACATTCTTGTATGCTTAATCAGGGTAGAATAGCGTTGTGCATTAGTGTCTCAGATTATACAGAGACATACTGGAATAAACTAGCCGACAAACAAGCAAGCACATTTTAAAACCAGTAATATACATATTACCAGACTCCCTCATCCTGTCAAAGCTTGGTTTTTATGAAATTTCAGAATTACCCAACAGAGGGCACCCGTCCCTTTTTCACATATGGTGCTCCTCAGTGGGGGTGATTTCCACATGTTTTATATATAGCTACTTCATATTTGATTGCTGGACACTTTACGTTTGTTTTATTGATTGTTCTTTTCGTATTTTTTTTATTATTCTTTAATCCTTTTATTATTTGATTTATTTGTTGTCAACTGCCCAGAGTATTGCTTCACACTAATCGGGCAATGTAAAAGTGGAATGAATGAATGTATAGATGGAGGGATGGATGGATGGATGAATATGTTTCCACCAAATTCTTTCCCATTTTTATTATGGAGAGAAGTATAGTTCTCCGTTACAAGTATATTGCTTTTATTGTCCTTGTTTTCTCTTTCTTTTTCTCTCCTCTCTCTCTTGCAAGTCACTTTTAAGATAAAGACACCTATCACACAATCCTCCAGATCTGCCTGACCCCTACTTTTGCCTTCACCATCATCATAGCGTCCTCATAGTTCCTAAGTTGGACACACAATGTCATTTATTTATTATTAATATTTTACCCCACCTTTCTACTTAAACAGGAGACAAGGCAGATTAAATCAATAAAAAACAATATTTAAAAGCTAAAATATTTACAAGCTATGAATCACAGCTACCAAGTTTTCAAACTTATGCACAACAATGCAGAACGACACTATATTATGGACATTGTGCATAACGAAACTGGCAGGCTCCTTCAGGGCAGCATGCACCCAGACCATGGATACTGCCTGCAAAGATACCATTTTTAGCAAGTAGTACGGTATGTTAAATGTTTCATATTACTTTGTCAAAGTAACACATTAAATGGCACTCATTCTTTGGAGAATAACATGATACTGACACATTGGCTAGTATCCTGTTGTGTACCGCTATCTGAACAACTGGAGTGATATTGCCAACTATGACAGATTGCCACTAATGAGAGGGTTTTTTTTTCAGTTTCAGGGGTGCATGAAATTTTGCATAATTATGCACACATCACATGCACCCAAGATTGAAAAGAGAACTCTTTAAATTTGGGCCAATCTGCTGCAGATGATGACATCAATCCAGTGGAACAGGATACTGGCCATTAGTTTTTAATTGTCTTATAATTGTCTTAACTACAAGAATGCACATTAAAGGGGGGCAAAAACAGTACCGATCCCCTCAAAAAAGCAAGATTTTAGGTGAAGAATAAACATCACTGAAAAACTGAAAAATGGTTGCATAATGTTTAAAAACCATACTCTTGTATACCCCCAAATAACTATTTGAGATGAAGAAGTACCTTTGGTCGTGCTTTTTGGAGGAAAAAAACAACATAGCGTGAAATGAGTAACATCACTTCTTCTACATTGTGGTCCCTTTATCCTGTATGTTTGATCATTATTGCTCCAAACAGTTTCACTCTAATCTAAATACGAACATTATCCAATGTACGTACGTTCAACCCAATGAGAGAGAGTTTTGATGACACACATACAGTTGTGTTATATATTAGTCAAACGACTCAGATCAGTTAGGACTACAATGCACAAAGTGAGCCAATTGTTTGATGCAGCAGACTGCACCAGAGGAGACTGCTGTTTGTTATGTGGTCTGCCCTTGCATTGATGAATCAAATCTGCTGTCTTCAGTGTGGTAGAGCACCATCTCCCACTGTCACTGTTGAATAATGTTTCATTTGCCAGTTTGCTTGGCCTTGGGGCATGGTATAAGAAGAAGGTCCATTTTGCTCTTCACCTCAAGCAACAAAATGTCTTGAGTGGCAACTCATGCTCAGAATGATCAAAAACGCTCTTAGGAACTTCTTAAATCTTCTCAATATCATTGGCCAACTGCAACTGGTTATAATATTGTATCCACCTTGTGTGTTTTGTTGGTGCCTTATGGTTACTAAGACTTTGATTAAATAACGCCATTATTCAAATAGATCTTAGGATTTTTACTAGACATCCTTAAAAACAGTTTTTCTTCATCAGATAAATTTTTATACATGGGTTTGTTACGAAGCAGCAAAAACAAACAACAAAAAACACCCAAGCACATAGCTTTAAAATGTGGTTGAATGTACCAACTTCTAAACCAGTTTTTTTTCAAACCTAAAATTCCTTAACAGAGCAACTTTGTGGTGATATCCGCTATGGGCACTAGAAGTTCTTAAATCGGCCTCAGCACATTAAAGACATGATGACAGCTACAACATGCTTAAGAAAGCATTTTGCATAGTGATTGCTATAGGTTCTTTGAAAATGTTGTAAAATACTAATTACATTAGAGCTAACTTTGTTCTGATTCATATATTTCTTAATTAGGATTTTACAGTACAACAGATGGCTGTCTTCATTAAATCATGATATATTCAACACAAATGGAAGCAGCTGGATTTTTGAATGTGTGGTAATTTATTTTGTGCATATCAGAGAGTGAGAGAGAGAATGCGAAACCATTTGGAGACAAATCTAAACCATAATCATTCAATTTCTTCTTTTGTTTAAATAACAGGCAAGCATGGCCCTCTCAAATACACAATGGCTAGAGATGAGGGAGGAAGTTCATGAGAGATTATTACACTCTCGACACAAGTTGTGTTTTTCACCTTCTGTACCCTCAGAAGAGGAAGTGGAAGGTTGCTGAGACATTTTTAAGAGATATTGTGCACACACAAAAATGCACATGTTTGAAAAGGTGAATGGTCCTGCAGAGGCACATTTTTAAAAGGGCACAATTGAAAACAAATGTGTACAAGCATATGTCAGATTTAGAGATGGGCATGAACCACAAAAATTGTGATATCTGGATATCCAAGAACCACAAACCAAAACCATCTGAATTTTTAAAAAAGAAATAAACCACAAACTGATCCATTTTTTAAAAAAGGTCTGTACCTGAGTGGAGGGGAAACTGAACCTCCCACCCTCAGAGCCTGCCACCCACCCCCTTCCCACTTCGCTGCTAACTCCCTACCTGGTCCTGCTGCCGCCTCCTCCTCCATCACTGCAAATGGACGATCCAGCACCATGCAGTGCTGGATTCCCCATTTGTAGCCCCAGCTGGTCCTGTAGCTGTCTCTTCCTCATCCTCCATCATCATTCTGGCTGCAAAGGGGTGATCCAGGGCTCTCCTTCCCTTTCTAATCCACCTAACCTGACACTAGTAATTCAAAAGTCAATTTCACAGCAGGAAGAGACCTTAAATATTGGCTTTTGGGGATCTAAACCAAAGAAATGTGTATTTTTAACAAAGTAAGTCAAATCAGACACATAATAATGAAGAAAGTTTGTTGATTTTTTTCTCTCAGAAAGGTTTTTGTAACTCTTTATAAAAGCACCCTGAAACACCAGCCCCAAGCCTGTTGAAGGAATTCCACTAATAAATAATTATTGTTGGTACAATGTTCCAAAGTTTACTCCTGAGGTTGAATTTTATGAGAGACGTGGCCAGGCAATGTACATGGTTGTGGTGCAGTCATGCATGGGCTTATAAGATCAATGCCCTCAGGCTTTCTCAGTATCAAGGACTATGGCATCACCCATTCAGCCCTCCACCCCATTTCCTCTGAGCTTAGCTGCAGTGCTCACAGATGTTGGGAAAGACATGAATTTTCCAGGGTCAGTATATTGTTGCAGTGTTGTAATGTAGAGTAATTGAGGATAGTTTGGTCTTGGATAGGAAATTGACAGCTATTAACTTTAAAAAGTCCTGCCCAGTCCAGCCGCCTGCATTTTTATACACTTACTATGCAGGATGGCCAGCTACAGGGTTTGTCACAACAAGCACTTGTGGTTCCAAATTTATTACTACACCATTGGTGTCCAGGTTTGCTACCTTGTCTGTTTGTTAGAACAATTATAGGGGGCATGGAAAATACCCTAAAACTGCCCTAAAAGTGTAGTACCTTTAGACTTTCTGACATTAAAACATTGTTTACTTCAACCCACTCCGGCAAGCAATTTTTGGCAATCTCCTGTTTTGTTTTGCTTCCCAGTCCATACACAAGAGATATGAAATTGTTAAATATTGACATCTGATTTATAATTGATGTAGATACATTTTTATTTTGCTTGTAAATTGAATTGATTAAACGATGACATATGCATGTTTATTTCCCTGCTAAATGGCAGGGCCCATTGGCATTGAGTAGCTAATGCAAATAAAAGCCTGCTAAATAGCAACAACGCCCACTTGAAAGCAATAGCTGCTGCTTCTTGACAGAGTTAAGTAAAAAAAGATTAGAATATATAAATAGCTAATGATTTCTCACACCACAAGCAGAAGAGAAGTTACAGCTGCAAGAGACATCTTATCCGAGAGATAAGAGAAAGCAGCTCCAGAGAGTAAACAATGGATTTCACTTAGACTGAAAAAATGAGCGTAGGTGAGAAATGTCTTTATGTCCTTAGAGCTAAATAATGCTTTTTATTTTACATATTTTTACCTTTAAAAGTTTAAATACTTTCCCATCCTTATACTGTATAGTATTTATTGCCTCAGATGAAGATAAGGTCAGGAAATAAACATTTGTTAGTTTCACTTTCTCCATTTTCACTTTTTGCATATTTGAGTACATTGTGATTGAAAATGAAATGAAATCCTCATTCGTCCCTCATCCGAGATGAGCCACTTCTCGCCATCCACATGTTTTTGTACTGGAGCTTCCACCTTCTCTAACTACTAAGTGTGCTGGTACAAAGAGAATGCTCTGGATATCCCTAGCATGCTATCTGCCTTCACCCCATGCTCAACAGAGACTTTGGTTGCCGGACACCAGAAGGGTACAGAGAGGGAGGCTCCAGGTAAGAGTGGAGGAACTGGGAGCAGATGGGCCATATCTGTGTAAGAAAGTGGGGCCCAGGCCCTGGTGGTGGGAACCTGAATTAAGGGAGCAGGAGGACATCTTCTTCTACAGCAGTGGTTCCCAACATTGGGTAACGTAGGTGTTCTTAGACTCCAACTCTCAGAAATGCCAGCCAGCACAGCTGGTGGTGAAGGCTTCTGGGAACTCCAGTCCAAGAACACCTGGGTTAGCCAAGGTTGGGAATCTACAGAATCTGAGAGACAGGAGTGGGAAAGGTGGAGCAAGAACCGGAACCAGTGTGTTAAATTCTGAGGGAGGAGAACATGTTAACCATTCAAAATCTCTGGATGGCAGTCTGGCTTCAAGTTGAAATGGCCAAGGGGTGAGGCTGCAGGAGTGGCACACCCATCT
Organism: Pogona vitticeps; assembly: GCF_051106095.1. Lineage (NCBI taxonomy): Eukaryota > Metazoa > Chordata > Lepidosauria > Squamata > Agamidae > Pogona > Pogona vitticeps. The sequence continues at coordinate 334,021,392 of NC_135783.1, read as the reverse complement.
TCAATCTGCCAATTCTAACTTGCTTACCACAGAGACCAGGTCAAACAGTGGCACATCCAGCCCCCACTCTGACCTAATCGAGGTGCTAGAAGAGGGACCACCAAAAAGAACACCTGAGGCCTCAGCAGGAGGTGACTTAGGGGAACTCAGATGGTGGTACAAGCCCTCCCTGGAGGGAGTTAGGTAGCTCAGGGCTGTTTGGAAGACCCAGCACCAGCTCCAGACTGTGAGTAGCCTGAACCCAATGAGCAGAACCTGGACAAAGACTGGATTTGTTGGAGGAGGACTAAAGCCAACTCAGCCCCCCTGTGAACTGGCAAGACAGAGTATTTCCAGTACAAAACTTTTCTTGCACCTACTGTAGATTAATAAAATCCAGTTCCATCAACTCTGGGAGTCTTGTCTTCATGGAACCCATGAATGGGGAAGGATTCCCTGATGCCTGCACTGCAGGCGGGAACAGCACCCTAGCAGTTGGCTAGAGCTGGCAGGAACTGTATTTCAAGAACATCCTGAAGTCATATGAATATTGATATATGGATCAGTATTTTGACTTTATTTAGAGAAGACATAATGGTTCATGTCTTTCTGTTCTGAATTCATTTATGAGCCTGCAATTGCTTAACCATGTGAGTTTAAAACAACAGAAGCATGATTAGCTGGGAGTAAATATTTATGGAAGTGTTAAACAGGAGAATGAGGGAGTGAATAATTTTCTTCTGTCGGCTGCCTCCCCCCCCGACCTAAAATGGAGTTCATACCAATTAAGCAAACAAGCAAACAAACCTCTTGATGCTAATGGTGATAATGAATTTACAACACCCTTTTAAAGACTGAGCTGAACAGCAATCACATCAGATTTAATGTTTTCCTTTCCAACCAAGTTCTCAGCTCACCCATAACAGCATGAATTCATACTTACTTCTTTAAACTCTTGACTTTGTCTAGTGCTAATTTCTTGCTGCATTTTGGCACAGGAGTAGCAGAATATAAAATATATGAGTAAAATCAACATAAGCAAGGATTAAAGGGAAAAAAATTCCAACAGTCCATTCATCTCCAGGCTGCAAGCTGTGAGCCGTGTGTCTCTTTCACAGTTCCCCATTTGCCTTTAGCTAATAAATATCCATACGGTTTCCAAAACCTACAAAATATATTTGATCAGACTTGACAGAGAGAGAAAACAGGTAGCTGATGAGCCTGCAGATTCTCATCAACGTTAGTCAACCAGCATGGAATCTTTACCTGCGAAAATGTCCCCAGGAACTTATGGCCTTTACCCTTGCTAGATGCACCTGTATGGGAGATTCCATGGCATTCCATACAGTGAGAGGTGCTGCTCATGCAATCCGGGTGGGTGGAATCACTCTGTCACATGATTTTGTACTGTCCATTCTGTATGGATCTCCACAGAAAATATTTATACCTGTTTTTGTTGAAGAAGAGGAGCTGTTTGGGTTGTGACATACTGAGGTGCATTTTGTCAACTGGAGAGTCAGTTATAGTGGAGAACGTGGTGGCCTTTCTGAACCAGATAGTGAGGAGCCACAGACTGACATAATGAATTTGTAGATTAATAGGGGTGTTTTTTGTTGTTGTTGTTGTTGTTATCCTGTATATGTGATTTTTTTGTATATGTCAATAAAGGTTCTGACTGACTGACTGGTAGAGGGAGAAAGGAGGTGTGTTCACATCACAGAAAATAACTCTCGTAAAGGGGAAGAGACTGCCCAGAACTTCCATGGGCAGTGATCAAGCATCAGGTACTTCGGGAGGATTCACTAGTGTTGGCACCTCTGTTGGTTTCTCCCTCTGATGACAAGTGGTAATCTCATGGAGATACGTAGGTGGCCAGAAGGTTGCTGTTCCCTGAAACTGTCAGGAGGTTTGAAGTGGCCAACAGCAGAATGAATTGGTGCTACCAGCAGCTGACCATTCTAATGTCTTCACGGACTGGAATTTTAGCTGATTTTTTTTTCCAACATTGCCATTGGTAAAGAATCTCCCACCCATGCTTTCTTAACCTAGGGCTGGCCCAGGATATGGTCCTAAGAGAAACCAATAAGAAAATGTTCGTCTTAGTTTATTACATATAAAGTGATGGCAGTTAAAGATGGAAAATATGGCTGCTTCATTTTCCTTTACATATGATTTTTAAAAACAGACAGACAGAAAGCCTCCACTTAATTCCATCCCAAATATGAAGAAATTCGTGGCTGTGGAGAAAATCTTGAAAAGTGAATGGCAACAAAACAGAATCTATGTAGCTCCTATAAACTGTTTGGATCAGTTCAGTGGGTGGGAAAATCCTTACGCATGGGTTATGATTAGAGATGGGTGTATTCGTATACGAATATCCTCCCAGAGGTGCAAGATAACAAGGGTCCGGCCCCCTGGGGCCAAGCTAACTACTGACGATTCCACCACAGATTTTGTTTTCTGCGTGTTATTTCTTCTCTTGTGCCTTGTTTGTGCATGGAATTCATTGTTGTCATATGCCATCAAGTTGCTTCTTCCAACTTACAGCAACCCTATGAATGATTAAACACCAAAAGGCCTTCCTCAAGTCTTACAAATTCAAGGCCAAGTCTTTCTTTATTGAGTCAATACATCTCATGGACATGGGCATTGTGTATGCATGCATGAAGTATCTAATTTGGTCTAAATTTGTGCTGCTACTGTTGTTGTTGGGTTTACAATATGAAGTTTGTGCAAAGATTGTGTTTATACTATATGTCTGTCTGCCTGCCTGCCTGCCTGCCTGCCTGCCTGCCTGCCTGCCTGCCTGCCTGCCTGCCTGCCTGCCTGCCTGCCTGCCTGCCTGTCTGTCTGTCTGTCTGTCTGTCTGTCTGTCTGTCTGTCTGTCTCTCTCTCTCTCTCTCTCTCTCTCTCTCTCTCTCTCTCTCTCTCTATCTATCTATCTATCTATCTATCTATCTATCTATCTATCTATGTCTCTGTCTGTCTGTCTAAAGCATTTCTACCCCACCTTTCTCATACATCATTCAAAGACAATATTTAAAGCAAAAAAGTGTACAACTTCTAAAAAGGACCAAACAAACATTACAGTAAAAGATTCTCAACAGAAGCAGCATCACAGCACATTCAATGCAATAAGGCATAAGAATCCATTTAAGAACACCACACAGGCAGCCAGTAATTAAGGGAAAGCCTGCCTGATGAGAAAGGTCTTCACCTGCCTGCAGAAGGACAGCAAAGATGGAGCCAACCTGGTCTCCTGTGGAAGAGAGTTCCAAAGTCTGGGAGCAGCAACAGAGAAGGCCTTCTCCTGTGTCCCCACCAAACGCACCTGTGAAGACAGTGAGAACAAGAGAAAGGCCTCTCCTGATTATCTTATCACGCAGGCAGGCTCATGATGAGATGCATGGTCCTTGAGATAGCTTGGACCCAAGCCATTTAAACTTTATAGGTTAGGACCAGTACTTTGAATTGTGCCCAGAAATGAATTAACAGCCAGCGAAGCTGCCGTAACAGGGGGGGTTATGTGATCCCTGTGACAAGCCTCAATTAGCAATCTGGCTGCCACATTGGTTCAGTCATCAATCCAAATGGAGACTGCAGACAGGAAATCAGAAGAATGAGACTCTGAAGGGCAGCAATGAAGGAATTATGCTGATGACACTCAGCTCTACATCTCCTTTTTTCCAACTGCAGGTGATGCCGTCCTGTCCCTTCAGCGCTGCCTGGGGACTGTACTGGAATGGATGCAGGAGAACGGTCTGAGGCTGAACCCGGACAAGACGGAAGTTCTGAGGGTGGGGGGCCCCGTGGTTGGTGCCTTGGGTGGCTCTCTCTTGTTTGGGGGGGCGGCCCTGGCTCCGGCGAGTGGGGTCCGTAGCTTGGGCATACACCTGGACCCGGCGCTCACCATGGAAACACAGGTGGCATCGGTTGTCCGCTCCGCCTTTTTCCATCTCTGGCGGATTGCCCGGCTGCGGCCCTACCTCGACACGGGGGCTCTCACTACCTTAGTGCACGCGCTCGTAATCTCAAGATTAGACCACTGCAACGCGCTCTACGTGGGGCTGCCTTTGAGGTTGATACGAAAACTTCAGATGGTGCAGAACGCAGCGGCCAGACTCCTTACGGGAGGGAGGAAATACCATCATATTACTCCTATACTGGCCAGATTGCATTGGCTGCCCATCCGTTTCCGTATCGAATTCAAAGTTTTAAGGCTCACTTATAAGGCCCTAAACGGTTTGGGACCTCGATATTTGGCGGAAAGCCTTCTCCCACCAAGATCTACCCGGATCACCCGCGCGAGCCAGGAGGTGAGGTTGAGGAGCCTCACGCCGAGGGAGGCCCGGAGGGAAAAGACTCGAAACCGGGCCTTCTTGGCGGTGGCTCCTCGCCTCTGGAACAATCTCCCTTCTGAGATTCGCGCGGCCCCTACGCTGGGTACATTCAAAATTCAACTAAAAACATGGCTTTATGTCCAGGCCTTCCCTCCTGCCAGCATTTAAATTAATTTAATTTATTTAATTTAATTTTTTCTTTTTTCTTTTCTTAACTATTATTTATTATTTTTAGTATGTTTGTTAATATGGATGTTAATGGATTCATATTGTTTTGTATTTTTTTTCTGTTGTTAGCCGCTCAGAGTGGTATAATTATACTAGATGGGCAGGATATAAATCAAATAAATAAAAATAAATAAATAATAATAATTAGGAAAGATCATCAAATGTAAATGTGTCACTCAAGACAAAGGCCAAGATAATTCATGCTATTGTAGTCCAAATTACTATGTATAGATGTGAAGTTGGACAGTGAAGAAAACTGACAAGGAAAAAAACTGATTCATTTGAAATATGGTGTTGGAAAACAGCTTTGCAGTTACCTTGGACTGCCAGAAAGCTAAACAAGTCCATCCTAGAGTAAAGCAGGCCTGAGGTATCTCTAAAGCCTGAGCTGATAGGACACTTTGGAGATTGTTTTATTCATAAAGCTGCCATAAGTCTAAGGCGACAGGATGGCATATTACAACAACAACAACCTAAAAAGCTCAAGATTCCTTAGGAATGAGGGACTCTGCAGTACGTCCATGACTACTCAAGTTGGCTCTTCTCACAGAAGACACAGTAAGGAATCAAACCCCCAGCCTCTGGCTCTGCTGGCAGATTCCTAAATCACTGACTTATCCAGCCAGCTAAAATGGTGTTAGATTTCTATAATTGTGTAATGTAGATACATTCTAAAAGAGAGGTCCAGGAAAGCTATAGTAGACATATAAAATAACTTCTTCTTCTCTTCCTCTTCTCCTATATTCCCCAATCAATCTTGCTGCCAATCTAGAAAAAGTTCAGTTTGTTTATCCTATCAACAAAAGAGGGGACATATTCCTTGTAGCTTACAATGTGCACGTCTGTGGTCAGCTACCCTTAAACAAGATATCTTCAATGTATTAAATGTTTTCAGTGCCTATAATTCTCATAGATAATAAAAGCTGCTGTATTTGCTTAGTTATCTCAAGATCATGGAAGTGTAGAATTCAGAATGGGGTAAAGATCATGTAATTTCATACACTATTTCAGTGAACAGAACTGCTGGATAGCTCTATGGTTTCGGTCTCTGTCAGAGAGAAATGTCCTTGCTCGTCCTCCTTGATATCTCAGCAGCCTTTGATACCATCCAGCACGGTATCCTCCTGGGGAGTTGGGGATTGGTGGCCTTGCTCTCACATGGCTCCGGTCCTTTTTGGAGAGCCGTTCTCAGGGACTCCAGCTTGGGGAGAATGTATCATCCTTGTGGTCCCTCAATTGTGGGGTTCCACAGGGTTCGATCATCTCCCCAATGCTGTTTAACATCTATATGAGGCCACTGGAGTGGGTCATCCGGGGATGTAGAGCATCATATCACCAATATGCTGATGACACCCAGCTCTACATCTCCTTTTTTCCATCTGCAGTGGATGCCGTTACATCCCTTGGGCGCTGCCTAGAGGCCGTCCTACAATGGATGCAGTCGAATGGACTGAGGTTGAACCTGGAGAAGATGGAGGTCTTGTGGGTGGGTGGCCCTGATGTCAGTGGTTTGGGGAGCTCTCTCTCTTTTGGGGGGGGGTGACTCTTACCACAAAGAATTAGGTTTGAAGTCTGGGGGTCTATCTTGACCCAGCGCTTACCATGGAGACCCACGTAGCATCTGTGGTTCAGTCCGCCCACTTACATCTTCAGCAGATTGCCCAGCTGCATCCCTATCTAGATGAGGGGGTGCTCACCACGCTGGTCCATGCACTTGTAGTTTCAAGAATAGACTACTGTAAGGCTCTCTATGTGGGCCCTCCTTTGAGACCGATGTGGAAGCTTCACATAGTCCAGAACACGGTGGCCAGGTTATTAACATGGGTGAAAAGATTTCACCATATTTCCCCCATCTTGGCCGCCTTACACTGGTTATCTATCTGCTTCCGCATCAATTTCAAGGTCCTATTACATATAAAGCCCTAAATGGTTTAGGCCAGGCTTGTCCAACCTGTGGCCTGTGGGCTGCATGCATCCCAGGTCGGCTTGTAATGCAGCCCAGTGCAATTTTTTATTTTTAAAGAAATTCCAAAGTTTCAAGTTACACTGCTGGCGCTTGTGGCCGGAATGAAATTCGGGGGGGGGGGGGGGAGAGGAAAGAAGGAAGGAGCGGGAGGAGAAGGGAGCTGTGTGACTGCATTGCGCCATCCCTGTCAATTGATGAACCCCCTCCCGGCCCCATTAAGCCACTGGAGTCGAAGCTGGCAGCCTCTGCTGTCTGAGATCGCAGCTGCCAGTAAGCACACTTGGAACGGGGCTGCAGAGGACAACTAGGGCTCCCCCCCTCCCGTGGCCCAAACCAAATATATGTGCGGCCCAAACCAAATTTTCATCTTCTAATGTGGCCCAGGGAAGGTGAAAGGTTGGACAACCCTGGTTTAGGCCCTCGATACCTGGAAGAGCACCTTCTTCTGCCTAGTTCTACCCATATCCCCCATTCCAGTCAGGCCGGGCAGCTGAGGGGGCCTGATGCCAAAAGAGGTCCAAAAGGAAAAAACTAAAAGTTGGGCCTTCTTGGCAGTGGCCCCTCATCACTGGATTAATTTACCAGCAGGGATCCGCCTGGCCCCCTCACTGAGGGCCTTCAAGACCAACTTGAAGACATGGCTATACAGGCAGGCCTTCCCTACAGCCATCTACTAACCTATTTCTTTTCTTTTCCCCCCCCCCTCTCTTTCCTTTTCCATTTTGGACTCTGTGATTAATTCGGATTTTACATTTAGGTTTTTTTTATGTTTTATGTAAACCGCCCAGAGTAGACACATTCTAGATGGGCGGTATATACGTTAAATAAATTAAATAAATTAAATAAATTAAATAAATTAAATAAATTGGGAGTTTGATTCCCCACTGGGCCTCCTTCAGAGGGGCTGGACCTGATGACTTGATAGGGTTTCTTCCAGCCCTGCAGTTCTAAGTTCTAACATCATTAACTTGATATTTTCGCACAAACAATTTCATTGATGAAATGAAAATCCAAAGAACATTCTGTGGTGAATTAAAAGCCCTAAATGGGACCTGTTTTTTATTGAGAGACTGTGTTTTCCCAAGCCCTTCAAAGAAAGGAAGAAAGAAAGAAACCTGTTGGATATTTCTGAGATTCCCTGAATGCTATATGTAGTCTCATGGTGTTAAAAACTGAGCAAACTCTAGAATAGGATAATTACCTCTTACAATATTTATTACACTCAGAGTTTCTCTACCCCCTCTTTCTTTTCCTCGCTGTTTGAGCTCCACGCGAGTTAACGATGCACATACCGTCAATCATTCGTAGTTCAGTGCAACACGGGGACTATCACAAACGGAAAAGGCCTAATTTAAAATATGCTAGCTAAGGCCTTGCCGCACCTCTGCTGCGCTGGGAATGTAACTGCTTCAAATTAGTTCTTGAAGAAGCCACGCAATAAAGTGGGAGTCATCAGGTTTACTGCTTTGCTTTGCTGGGGCATCCTGCTTACTGTAACATTTCAAGCATGCCTTGGGTTTTGCTGAACTCCTGAACCATAAACGTGAACTGGCAGGAATTTGCCCTCCTCACCAGGTTGCTGAGTTCAAGATGCTGCAAATTACAGGATATTTCCTGTTCCCAAGGTGTGGGGGAGAAGCTTTGACTTTGGGCCTTTTTGCCTCCCTCCAGAGACAGAAAAATCAGGTGGGGAGATCAACAGCCCAAACATTTTCCCAGAGGCCATTGCAAACTTATTTTTCTAACTTCTGAAATAGTATAGATGCTTTACACTTTGCAAGATTCCTCTCAGAGAAACTTAAGGTCCTTAATCCTAAAGACCTTAAGATCGGCAAAAATCGCAGAACTGAGCACGGAATTGATTTTTCAAATATAAACAGCTTCTCTGTATTTTTTCTGAAGGAAGAGCAGGAATGGGATTTTAAATAGCATGACTATAGACAAAGGAATATCTGAACATTTTCTGCACAGTATAGACAGGGGAATTTAGCCTGCTGCAAGCTTTTCATGTTGAGGTGGAAAATCAGTCCAACTTTCCCCAGTTCTCTCTCCAGACTGTTATGGTCAGGTTTTTGTCTCTCCACATTGTTCTATGCAGTTGCTTATAATTTTACATTCTTAGATCCTTTCGCCTTAATTTAAGTAAAGATTTAAAAACCAGGATGAAGCTGGGCCCCTTTGAGGCATTGGCCACAGCTGGTATCATTTTTCTGTTAGATAAGTGGGTGAGTTGAACTTTTGACATATTATAAACATCAAGAAACCACCTAAGAATGCAAGCTGTTTTCTAAAATTATAACCAATGCCCACACGACTTTTTCTAAAATTATAACCAATGCCCACACGACTTCCTCACTCATTCAATGCTACGCATTTTGGGTCATGTTTGTAACTTGGATGTAATCTATTCTCTGAACCAATGTTCACGAAACAGCTGAAAAAAGGTGTTCCTCTCTGGGTTCAGTGGCGTTTTGTTCCATTGACGCCACTAAATTTTCTTGCGGTCTGATTGGTCCTGATTCCTTCTTCCTCAGTTGCCAACCTGAAGATGGTTCCTCACTGGCGAACAACAAAGTGAGACCAAACCAAAACTTGTGGAGAGCTTGTTTTCCGGGGTTGACATAGGCCTAGACACCTTGAGAGAACTCCTCTAGCGATGGGATTTTTGTATTTATTTATGGACTATATATCCCACAATTCTCTAGTTTTGGCTTTCTCCCTGACAGACTGACACCTTATAGACATTTAATGAGGCTCACCTGGAGGAAAGATCTTAACTAGAGGGCTTTGAGGCTTAACTAGACCTAACTCTGCTTGAGCTTCCTATTTCGTTGTTTAGTCGTTTAGTCGTGTCCGACTCTTTGTGACCCCATGGATCAAAACACACCAGGCCCTCCTATCTTCCACTGCCTCCCACAGTTGTGTCAAATTCATGTTGGTAGCTTCGCAGACACTGTCCAGCCATCTCATCCTCGGTTGTCCCCTTCTCCTCTTGCCGTCACACTTTCCTAACATCAAGGTCTTTTCCAGGCAGTCTTCTCTTCTCATGAGATGGCCAAAGTACTGGAGCCTCAGCTTCAGTATCTGTCCTTCCAGTGAGCACCCAGAGTTAATTTACTTTAGAATTGATACGTTTGTTCTCCTTGCAGTCCAGGGGACTCTCAAGAGCCTCCTCCAGCACCACAATTCAAAGGCATCAATTCTTCGGCAGTCTGTTTCCTTTATGGTCCAGCTCTCACTTCCATACGACAGTAAAAACCATAGCTTTGACTATTCGGACTTTTGTTGGCAAGGTGATGTCTCTGCTTTTTAAGATGCTGTCAAGGTTTGTCATCGCTTTCCTCCCAAGAAGCAGGCATCTTTTAATTTCGTGGCTGCTGTCTCCATCTGCAGTGATCATGGAGCCCAAGAAAATAAAATCTGTCACTGCCTCCATATCTTCCCCTTCTGTTTCCCAGGAGGTGATGGGACCAGTGGCCATGATCTTAGTTTTTTTGATGTTGAGTTTCAGGCTGTTTTTTGTACTCTCCTCTTTCACCCTCATTACTGTACAAGGTTCTTTAATTCCTCCCCACTTTCTGCCATCAGAGTAGTATCATCTGCATATCGGAGGTTGTTGATATTTCTTCCGGCAATCTTAATTCAGGTTTGGGATTCCTCCAGTCCAACCTTCTGCATGAGGTATTCTGCATTAGGTTAGGTTAGGCATCCTTCAGTCTCGAAAGACTATGGTAGCGTGCTCTGTATGGAGGACTTGGAACAGCGTCTAGTGTGGCTGAAAAAGCCAATTCGAGAGTGACAATCCCTTCCACACTGAAGACAAATCCAATCTGTCCCCTGTCCAGCTCCCTGGTTTTGCTGCTTTTGTGATTTCCTCTTTGCCTCGGCCTGCTGGGCAAGGGTCGCTTCAAATTGGGAGAGGCCACGATGCAGTGCCTGCCTCCAGGCTGAACGCTCAGATGTCAGGGTTTCCCATCTGTTGAGGTCTATTCCTAAGGCCTTCAGATCTCGCTTGCAGACATCCTTGTATCGCAGCTGTGGTCTCCCTCTGGGGCGATTTCCCTGCACTAATTCTCCATATAGGAGATCCTTTGGAATCCGACCATCAGCCATTCTCACGACGTGCCCAAGCCAACGTAGACGTCGCTGTTTCAGCAATGTATTCATGCTGAAAATTCCAGCTCGTTCTAGGACTACTCTGTTTGGGACTTTGTCCTGCCAGGTGATGCCAAAAATCCGTCGGAGGCAACGCATATGGAACGTGTTCAGCTTCCTCTCCTGCCGTGCACAAAGGGTCCAGGACTCGCTGCAGTACAGGAGTGTGCTTAGGACACAGGCTCTATAGACTTGGATCTTTGTATGTGTCGTCAGCTTCTTATTGAGCCATACTCTCTTTGTGAGTCTAGAGAACATGGTGGCTGCTTTGCCAATGCGTTTATCCAGCTCGACATCCAGAGAGAGGGTGTCAGAGATGGTTGAGCCAAGGTACACAAAGTCATGAACAACCTCCAATTCTTGTGTAGAGATGGTAATGGAAGGAGGTGAGTCCACGCCCTGGCCCATGACTTGTGTTTTCTTCAGGCTGATTGTTAGTCCAAAGTCTTGGCAGGCCTTGCTGAAACGATTCATGAGTTGTTGGAGGTCTTCAGCAGAGTGGGCAACGATGGCTGCATCATCTGCGAAGAGGAAGTCCCGCATGCATTTCAGTTGGACTTTGGTCTTCGCTCTCAATCTGGAGAGATTAAAGAGCTTTCCGTCTGATCTAGTCCGGAGATAGACACCCTCGGTTGCAGTTCCAAAGGCATGCTTCAGCATGACAGCAAAAAAGATCCCAAAAAGTGTTGGTGCGAGGACACAGCCCTGTTTCACTCCGCTTCGGATGTCAAAGAGTCAAAGACTCTTGCAGACAGAGTCTATCCAGAATCACAGTGCGGATTTCGAGCTAACAGATCCACCACTGACATGATATTCTCCCTCCGACAGCTGCAGGAGAAATGCAGGGAACAACAACAGCCACTCTTAGTGGCCTTCATAGACCTTACAAAAGCATTTGATCTGGTTAGCAGGGATGGCCTTTTTAAAATACTTCCCAAGATTGGATGTCCACCTCGTCTCCTTAACATCATCAGATCTTTCCATGAGGGAATGAAAGGCACTGTAGTTTTTGACGGCTCAACATCAGGTATTCTGCATATAAGTTAAATAAGCTGGGGGACAATATACAGCCTTGTCGTACTCCTTTCCCAATTTTGAACCAATCAGTTGTTCCATATCCAGTTCTAACTGTTGCTTCCTGTCCCACATATAGGTTTCTCAGGAGACAGATAAGGTGGTCAGGCACTCCAATTTCTTTAAGGACTTGCCATAGTTTGCTGTGGTCCACACAGTCAAAGGCTTTTGCATAGTCAATGAAGCAGAAGTAGATATTTTTCTGGAACTCTCTGGCTTTCTCCATAATCCAGCACATGTTAGCAATTTGGTCTCTAGTTCCTCTGCCCCTATTTACATTCCTGAATTGCAAATAGGAATGTAAAGTTTACATTTCTGAAATGGAGGACAACAGCCACAGAGATGATTAAGTAGTACAATTCTGGCATAAAAAGAAGGCGTATCTTGCCCCACAAGACCCTGTTTGGGTCCAGTCACTCATTTTTCGTTTAAGTGACAACCCCACACCCCATGGGTCTGAGGAGGAGGGAGGAGGTGAACCTATGGGGCTGCCTCGCCCTGGCGAAATAGATGTTGAAAGAGAACTGTATTTTTTTTTAACTTCTTTATTTTACTGCTTCCTGAAAAAAGGTTAATCTTGTATCCTTGGTTTTGGGGGATTTTTTTGTTTGTTTTTTATTATAACAGGAGCAGAGGGCAGAAGAAAATGCACTTGGAGAAGAACTGTACATGACACGGATCATGGCCCCCTTGCTCCTATTGACCAAAAAGAACAGATGTTAGGACAGGAAAGGGAACACTGATGTCAGCAAAAGCAGGTTATTAATTTGGAAGCCCTTTCTCTCCTTCCCACCCCACTCTGAGTCACCACGTGTCCTTCATTGATTCCCATCCTGCTATTTTTAAGCCCTTACGCAGTGGGGGTGAGTGGAAGGGGGTGGGTGTGTGTGGGGGGGAAGAGAAACAGCTTCTTCTGCCACTCAGATTTCTCATGACTGAGCTTCTATTCCAGGAAAAGTCACTTTGAAAAAGACGGCAACAAAGGGAGACAGTTTGAGCCATACTTTCTCATGGACACCTTATTAGATTATTATCACTTCTCGTGGATAGTGAGCTGTCATGAGCTCTATCGCACAAGATTTCACAGAGAGCTTCCTGTGTGTCAAGTCAGTGAGGGTGTGGGGGAGAAGCACTTATACCTCCAGGCTGTTGCCAGAAATGGCCAAGCTATGGCAGTTGATTCACCCCACACCTCCTGATAATATTCCATTTATCTCCAGAATTGGCCTGACGTGGAGAAGATAGACAACAGCTTTTTATGGACTGTTTGCAACAGCTAATGTCAAAATCAGGCAGCTTTGAGTATTTCTTCATTTTAATTAATTTCAGTTCTCTGTCATGATGATTGTGGCAAGGGAGCAACTTTGTAAAAACTAAAAGAAGAGAAAAATGTCTATTTCTGGTACATCATCTATGGTTCAAACCCTAAAGCATTTGAGTCACACCATCACGTTACAGCTCCTTTCCTAGCTATTATTATTATTATTATTATTATTATTATTATTATTATTATTATTATTATTATTATTATTATTATTATTATTATTATTATTATTATTATTATTATTATTATTATTATTATTATTATTATTATTAAACACTAGGCACAGTCAAAATTATAAAAACATTGACTAGTATTATATTACAGATACAAGTTTTAATTAAAAACCTAAGTATCTGTTAAATATCAATGCAGTGTGTATGCTGTTCCTAATATTGCTGTTTTTTGTAGCTGAGATCTGCAACTGCTTATACGTAGTACTGTGTGAAATTTCTTTATATTGTTCCCAAAGCCCTGATGACTATAGGGACGACTGAAGTTTCATCCACAAGCAAGATGTTTCAATTGCCAGGTCTCTGTACTTTGTTAGTGTTTCCAATTCTTTATTTTCGACTCTGGCACCCCCTGGAATTGCAACATTTCTTCAGCCTGTTACTACTATGTCTGGTGTGTTAAGTTCGAGGTGTCTGTCAGTTTGGATCTGGAAATCCCACAAGATCTTGACTGTGCCATTTCCTGACACCTTCTCTACCTGATGTTCCCATGGGTTTTTGGAGGCTGGCAAGTTATATTTTTTTCATAATGACCAGTGCACTAATTTTGCCATTCTATCATGTCTAATTTTGTAATCTGTTTGTGAAATGTTTGGATATTCACAGATGATGTGTAACACAGTTTCATCTTTTTCTTGGCAGAGTCAACATTAGCTGTTAGCACTAATTCCTTGAATCTTAGCTTTCATCACGTTGATTTGGAGTGCTTGTTCTTGTGCAGCAAAAATCAAGCCTTTGGCTTCTTTCTTAAGGGTCCCCAGTTTTAGCCATGCCCATGCTGAATTATGAGCATGCCTTGCATCAATATTTCTCAGATGTTGTCTGTGTAGTGGTTTATTTTTCCAACTGTTTAATTTATTTTCAAATTGTTGTTTCTTATATTGAGCCTTTGTTTCTGTTATTTTCAAAATATTCTCCATTTTCACTGCCTTAAGTAATTTTTCTCTACTTGCACTGATATAATCATTTAGGCTTCTTTTTTCCTCCTCGACAACCTGCTGTATTTGCAGTAATCCACAGCATCCAATTTTTCATGGTAAATATAATCTGTCCACATCATGTTTTGGATGTAGTGCGTGATGCACGTTCATTAGTTTCTGTGTTTTTTGATCCAATTCTAATTCATTTTTTGTTCATTCTATTATTCCAGCTGGATATATAATTACTGGAACTGCCCATATACTTATGGCTTTGAATGTATTTCTACCATTTAATTTTGATTTTAAGATTTTCCACAGTCTTTTGGTGTATTCCCTTTCTGTCAGATCTTTAACTTATGTGTTCAGGATATTATCTGCTTCTAGTATTCCATAGTATTTATAGTTTTCATCACTTGATAGTGATTTGATAATATTGCAATTTTTTAAACTATTGCATCTAAGTCTTGGATCTTGCCATGGTGTATAGACAGAGCTGCACATTTGTCAATTCCAAATTTCATTTGAATACCTACAATAATTATTCGCACTGTGTTTAGCAGTAAATCTATCCCTGTGGTAGGTCACCCATGTATAATAGATGACTGATTTTTCCTGCTTGTTCTGAAATATAGTAGTCCAATCCAGTTTTATTTAAAATTATTGACATGAGGGTTAGGAGATGTTAAATAGTAGTGGTGGTAAAGAATCCCTTTGGAATATTCCTGGTGATGCTACCTTCCCCAATTTCTTCACCATAGGCCGTTAAGACAGTTCTCCATTTTTTCATGCTTTTCTTGAGGAACTTCTGGATATTTTTACTAATTTCAAAAATTTTTAGGTATATGTTAATCCAGCTGTGTGGACATGAGTCAAATCGCTTTTTATAGCCTATCCAGGTCATGTTAAGATTTGTTTTCCATCTTTTTGCATTCTTTAGTATTTTATCAAGAAGCAGCTGATCTTTTGCGCCTCTTGACTTTTTAATGTTCCATTTCTGTTCAGTTGGATATAGGGAGTTTTCAATTAAATAATAATATATTGATCTTGCAGGTACTCCTGTGAGGAGCTTTAACTATTCTGGGAAGAACTGGTCGGTAATTACGGGGTTCCTTGCCCTTTTGATGATCTTTTATTATCAGAAATGTATGGGCCGTTGTTATCCAATCTTTGGTTGTAGAATTTATTATTCTACAACCGAAGATTATTAATTTGCACTGCTATGTGTTGATGGAGACTTGTTAAATGGTTTAACCATAATCCATGCAGTTTATCTGATCCAGGTACACTCCAATTTTTCACAGCCTTTACTTGCCTCATAATCATTCCAGTTGTTATTACAATATCATCCATATGTTTTTCTTGAGTTTCTATGCAAATGCCTTTAATCCATGAAGCGTTTTTGTTATGTCCTGTTGTGCTTTCCTAAATTTCCTTCCTAAATTTGTTTCCAAAGTTTTAGAGTGAATTTCTTTTGCTTTGTATTTTCTCCTTGTAATTTATAGAATAATTGTTGGTTATTTGGAGAGGATGAGTTTTTCCTGTATTGTTTCAAGCATCCATCATAGCTTCCAATTTTCCTTGCTTTAGCTGTTACCCATTGTTTTAATTTTTCCATAATTTCAACAACTGTTTTCCTTTCTAGGTCATGTCTTTTGCATTGCCTGGCTTTTACTTTTTCATTTTAAGTTTCAAATCTTTTTTAAGTTGCTGATGTATGCATGTAATATGTGCAGGGGTTTTTTCAGTTGAATTTTCCATTTTGGAGTGCCAGGATTTTTCTGTATTTTTTTGCAACCTATAACCAAGTTCCATGGTTATTATGGTAGCTGTGCTATACATGAGTTGGGATTGTTTTGATTACTACATATGCATCTGTTAATAGATCTTTGACTAGTTTACTTTATAATTGCTGCAGAATGGGGAGCCTTTGTCTTTCTGTGTTTTGGCTAATACGGGTTACTATTTTTCCCTCAAGGATGTCTGCTGTTCTGTCAACTAATAAATTCTGGGTAGTTCCTTCATCATCATCATCATCATCATCATCATCATCATCATCATCATCATCATCATCATCATCATCATCATCATCATCACATAGCTCAGTGTTTAGGTATCTGGCTGCAGAGCCAAAGGCTGGGAGTTTGATTCCCCACTGTGGCTCTTTCACAGGGCTAGATTCAATGATACAGTGGGTCCCTTCCAGCTTTGCATTTCTAAGATGATGATAATGATGATGCTGTCAAGTCAATTCTGACATATGGTGAGTGTTGACCAGTGTTTGTTAGGTATATTCAGAAGTTGTTTACCACTGAATTCTTCTGAGGTTGCCTTGTGACTATGCAGCTTGCCCAAGCCTGGGATGTACAATACGAGATTCGTACAGAATCAGACTACCAGACTCTGACATACCTAACTCACTGAGCTATCCAGCAAACTTTATTTATTCACTTATATTGCTATCCTGCATTTTTATGAAGAAAATGGCACTCCAGGTAGCTACCAACTCCACTAAAAATTAATTAAATGATACAGCCATTGAAGTCCGTAAGCAAGAGACAGCAGAGAAGACTAAAAGGTGAAAATGAAGAGTCATGTCTTCAAGACTAGTTAAATATCTTTAGTCAGTAAATATACTGAATTTAATGCTAACATTGCTTTGTTGTCAATGTTTGATAATATTGATCTTGATTATCACTGGAAGGAAATGATTACTAACTTTATGATAAGTGCTAGAATATTAATAGTAAGGTTTGGAAAAGACAAAAATGATATTAAGTTAGAAGATTGGTATGGTGAAGTACAGTATGGGACATTGTATTAAATGATAAATTGTCTATTGAACTTCAGATGAAAAGAGGGGAAACAAGTTAGATTTGTTGAATTTGAATTAGTGAAAGGAAAGGGGAAAGCCTCTAAACAAAAATTTAAACAATTTTGGAAGGGACGTTTGTAATAAAAATATTGTTCAATGGGATCCTGTGGGTATGGGGTGCACAATAGAATTCAGTGTATGGCAAGCACTATTATTTGTATTTTTGTTCTATTTCTTTTCTGTTTTAAAAAATAAAAAATAATTTTAAAAAAGACTAGTTGAACAAATATTAGAACAAATATTGTCTGCCCTTGATTTAGCTTTCATTTTCTGACTCTAGGAAGGTGTTTTGCTTTTTTCAACCTTTAAATCAGACTGTGCATATTATCAACTCATTCCCCATAAAATCTCAGGTTTTGTTGATGTTATGTAGCCTGTATTTAATGCCTTATACATAAAGAATGTTATTATTATTTGTCTCGTTGATGAATTGATTTTATCTATCTTTTCCTCCCAAGAATAGGATGGAAGACAACTTAAAATATATAAGTATAAATAAAATTAAATACTTATAATACAGTAGTATAAATCCAAACTACCGTACAATTGCACTCATTTCACAGACTAGCAAGGTTATGCCCAAAATCCTGCAAGGTAGGCTTCAGCAGTATGTGGACAAAGAACTCTCAGAAATACAAGCTAGAATTCGAAGGGGCAGAGGAACTAGAGACCAAATTGCTAACATGCGCTGGATTATGGAGAAAGCCAGAGAGTTCCAGAAAAATATCTACTTCTGCTTCAGACTACGCAAAAGCCTTTGACTGTGTGCACCACAACAAACTATGGCAAGTTCTTAAAGAAATGGGTGTGCCTGACCACCTTATCTATCTCCTGAGAAATCTATATGTGGGACAGGAAGCAACAGTTAGAACTGGATATGGAACAACAAAATTGGGAAAGGAGTACGACAAGGCTGTATATTGTCTCTCTGCTTATTTAACTTATATGCTGAATACATCATGCGAAAGTCCAGACTGGAGGAATCCCAAAATAGAATTAAGATTGCCAGAAGAAATATCAACAACCTCAGGTATGCAGATGATACCACTCTGATGGCAGAAAGTGAGGAGAATTAAAGAACCTCTTAATGAGGGTGAAAAATGGTCTGAAGGTCAACATAAAAAAAAAACCCTAAGATCATGGCCACTGGCCCTATCACCTCCTGGCAAATAGAAGGGGAAGATATGGAGGCAGTGATAGATTTTACTTTCTTGGGCTCCATGATCACTGCAGATGGAGACAGCAGCCACGAAATAGTCAAAGCTATGGTTTTTCCAGTAGCGTATGGAAGTGAGCGCTGATCATAAAGAAGGCTGACCACCAAAGAATTGATGCTTTTGAATTATGGTGCTGGAGGAGACTCTTGGGAGTCCCCTGGACTGCAAAGAGAACAAACCTATCCATTCTAAAGGAAATCAACCCTGAGGGTTCACTGGAAGGACAGATCCTGAAGCTGAGGCTCCAATACTTTGGCCATCTCATGAGACGAAAAGACTCGCTGGAAAAGACCCTGATGTTGGAAAAGTGTAGAGGCAAGAGGAGAAGGGGACGACAGAGGACGAGATGGTTGGACAGTGTCAACGAAGCGACCAACAAGAATTTGACCCAACTCCGGGAGGCAGTGGAAGACAGGAGGGCCTGGCGTGCTCTGGCCCATGGGGTCACCAAGAGTCAGACACGACTTAACTAAAAAACAACAAAATAAGTCCAAATAAAAAATTGTGAAACCATCTAGGCAATACAGCACAATTTTAAAAACACACCAGTAAAGGAAAAATGTTCCAGCAATTCTATAAAAAAATACCTTTTTCTTCAACAGGTGATGTCAGTTGTATAAAATGGGGACTTTTGTCCGCTGAAAGGCAACCAGGAGGGAGCCAGAAAAAGTAGCCATATTTACCTGCACTCTTAAATGTGTTTAATCTTTATACATTGAAGAGAGTCGGCTGGCTCCACCCTTTCTGCCATCTTTTTAAATCATGGAAATATAAGAATCTGAAGAGGGGGAGGCTATTATACCAATGTAGCCTCTGTATATGAGCTAGAACCCCAATTTTTTGTGGGCTTGACCTATGGGAGATAGACTACCGAAGTTCAGCAGACCTCCTCTCTTGCTCAGACAGGCACTTTTCCATGAGGAAGGGATGAAGGAGGGGTGGGCCTAGCATGCCTGTCTCAACATGTAAAGGTTTCACACACTTTAAAGCACAAGAGTCCACCATAAACACACATGAACACCAACCTTCCATCTATCCACCAAATAATTCAACCGAGGTCAGAAACAAGAGTTAGTCTGTAATTAGAGTTGAGTCAGTGCTGCAGAGAAGGGACACACACAGTTTTCCTATGTTTGTGAATTCAGACTCCTGACCTGTTTTAGTCCTAAAGACATGATCTGCATAATTCCAGAGATCAAGGACACAACAACTCTCATTATTAAGAATCTCTCTCTTCTAAACATCTGTTTCTAACATCTGTCTCTGGTGGCTTTGGGGCCTGCTCTTTTTTCTACCATATGAAACGTATTAAAACATTTCTCAGAAAATCTTCATCTGGGGCAGTGGTCCCCAGCCTTGGGTCCCTAGATGTCTCTGGACAAACTCCCAGAAGCCTTTACTGCTAGCTGTGCTGGCCAGGATTTCTAGGAGTTGTAACCCAAGAACATCAGGGGGACTCAAGGTTGGGATCCACTGATCTAGGGTTTTCCTTTCCCAGCCATCTTAATTCTGCCTTCTCTTTCCCCTGTCTCTTTTCTATTCTCCTTCAGGATGTCACTCTCCCAAAGGAAAACTTAGGAAAATGTAACTGTTATGAGATACAGGCAGCAGTTTTCGCCACTGAAGGATATGAGGCCACCAGGCCCTTGTAAGGTAAAGGTAAAGATTCCCCTTGACATTTTAGTCAGTCGTGTTTGACTCTAGGGGGCGGAGCTCATCCCCATTTCCAAGCCGTAGAGCCAGCGTTTGTCTGAAGACAGTTTCCGTTGTCACGTGGCCAGCATGACTTAGACCCAGAACGCTGTTTACCTTCCCACCGAGATGGTACCTATTTATCTACTCGCATTTACATGCTTTCGAACTGCTAGGTTGGCGAGGAGCTGGGACAAAGCTACGGGAGCTCACTCTGTCGCATGGATTCGATCTTATGACTGCTGGTCTTCTGACCCTGCAGCACACAAAGGCTTCTGAGGTTTAGCCCGCAGCGCCACCACGTCCTTGTAGCCCAAGGCAAAGCTGTTTTCATAAGTGGTGACAACAAAAGGCACGAATCCCCCTTTTGACAGGCAAGCAAGCCGTTTGTACCAGACAAATTATGGAGGTACAAAGCCATGCATCTAATTCTGACTGAAGGCAATTGAGAGGCACAAAATGTACCAAGGGAACATAAATTGGAAAGAGCTTAAGTCTTAGAGAATGGAAGACACAGAGCCTCATTGGGTGCGAGGAGGATAAAAAGGATGAGCACAGTGACCTTCCCACAATGACAATTACAAAAAACATATATATTTTAAAAACATCTAGGTGGGGGTGTGAAGGGATATTGAAAGAAATGCCTTAGGAGTTTCACAGATGCTTTATCTCCAAGAGAGATAAACTCAGTTTGCATTGTCTTGAACTTTTTTAGATGGATTACTTCCTGTTTTATAGAGGATGGTGTTGTATAGCAGAATAGAAAAGAAAAAGGAATTATAATTTGCTGTTGCTCCCGCCTCCTCCACTTGTTAGCAGAATGGAGGATGGCTGCCTCAAAACAAACCTGCCGGTCGCTTTGGTTCACATTTGCTAACCTTTTCTGTGTCCACTCTCCAAGTGGTTTTCTATACGGCACGTTGACTTACTTCTGGTTTCACTTTGCTGATATGATTATCAAAGCAAAACTAGACATGGGCTTAATTTGAGGATAAAAACCAAGCTACTTTTCTTCAAACCCAGGACATCTTTGGTACAGTTATATGAAACAGGTCACATCCCTTAAATTAGGAATAGGCGAAGTGCAGGGGTCTGGATGCTGTTCAACTGTTACTCCCAAAACCCACACCCCTGGCAGGGAATGACGAGAGGCAAAGTGCAACAAAACCTAACAGGCTGAACTTGGCTTTCCCCTCTCTGAGATCTTCAACGTGTCCAATATTTTTCCTCCAGTTACTTTAAAATGCCTAGCCATTTCCTTCAAGGACCTATTTATTCCAAACATATGGAACAAATAGCCTGGATTGTGTTTATTAAGATTTTAGAAGATGCATTATATTAAAAAAGGAAGTCTAGCAATTAAACACCCCGGTTGTGCATTTTGTGTTGGCTGTTTACTCTGACAAGAACAACAGAGGGCTTGCATTGTGCACAAAGAAGAAAATTCTTCCACAACGGTTCTCCTCCAGCTTCTGTTTGAATTCATACCGCTGAAATGATCTTCGGTTTTTGTTGAAGAAATTAGGCAATTTAGTTACAGCAATTAGTTGTGGGATTTGCTGGTTAAATGGTACAGTTCAGATGCAAGAACAATTGACGGGAATGTCGACGAAACAAATGCAAGGATTTTAGGCCCAGGCTGGAGGTTACAGTCAACATATAATCCGATGCATAGGCCCCTGAAGTGATAAATGACATTTGATTGTCCCAGAACAAACATATCTCAATTAGAATTTGGTACTATTGGTTCCAATGTTCTGCCACCACTCTACGTCCCTAAGCCTCAGCATCCATCACCTGAAGCTGCTATTTTGATCTGCCTCAAGTCAAAACTGGCCTTGTTGGTCACAATACATTGCTAGGCCTTGAACGAGACTAGTTTTGCAACTGTAATGACAGGTTCCATACCAGTTTATTTAATACTGGATTAACTAAGAGTCATTAACCATATTTTTCCATTTATAACACCCCAAATGTATGAGACAACCCCCAATTTTGACCCTTTTCCGGAGCCGGAGGCAAAGGAGCAGCAGTGCTCTGCTGCCTCTTACAGCTGCCCATCAACTGCTGCTACCACTGCTGCATGATCACCTCCTTCAGTGCCACTCACAGGCTCTCTTTGGGCAGGGGACAATGTGGCGGCATGAGCTGGACGTGAGCCTGCAAGTGGTGCTGGAGGAGGTGATCGGGCAGCGGCAGCAGCAGGAGGTGGAGGCAAAGGAGCATTCGTGCTCAGCCAACTCTCGTGGCTGCCCATTGACTGCTGCCGCTGCCCAATCGCCTCCTCCAGCACCACTGGTGGGGCTCACCTCCAGCTCAAGCCGCTGCCTTGTCCCCTGCCCGAAGGGAGCCCACGAGTAGTCCTGGAGGAGGTGATCCGGCTGTGGTGGCAGCAGTCAATGGGCATCTGTGAGAGGCAGCTGAGCGTGGCTACTCCTTCACCTCCGCCTCCTTCCGTGTAAAAGACAACCCTCAATTTTTCCTCTAATGATTTTAGGGAAAACGTTTTATACACAGAAAAATAAGGTTCCTCTCTGCCTCATTCATGTAGGTTGTCCACTCCCCACGCCAACCAAAAAATGCATGCTTTGATATTTATATGGCAATTCCCTATAATATCACATTGCTTCAGGGAACATTTAAGACTGAAACGATCCCTTAGGGATTGCTGAGGTAGACACTTATTAACATCACAGAGGGTCAACCAGTCGGCTGACTTCTGCAGCAAATGTAACTTTATTTATTTATGTATTTATTTGATTTTTACCCCGCCCCTCGAGACCATGTCTACTCGGGGCGGCTTACAAAATAAAACAGAACAGTATAAAAATATATAAAATCATAAAATAACAATTACAATTTCAATTTAAAACAATTAATTTAAAGAGAGGATTACCAAGATGGAATAGCAAAGACAAGAAAAAAGGAGATGTGATGATGCATCTTGTGATGATGCATCTGCTCTTTTTTTCCCAAGCTGGGATGCTCTTAAATATCTGCTCCAGAGGAGAGGTATCATCATAACACGGAGAGATGCAGGAGGGACAGGAACATCAGGCGAAGCATTTTTCATTCCTCGCTTTGGTGAGTTAGCATCCAACATATTGTGTGCTTAGCAATCCTACCTGCTGCCAAGAAAAGGTCCGTGTGGTGGGAAGAGCGACCCTGAGCATGATGACAGAAGCCTAAGCCAGCAAAAAAAGCTCAGCTGCTGCTGAGGGAAATGCTCATAATGTGTCGACAGCTGCATGCAAAGCACTTCCAGAAACCGGGCGTAGAAAGTTCATTTCCCAACAGGAAGACTTTTGTAAGCACCTGCTCCCATAAGCCTTGCTCACATCAGCCGAAATCTCACAGATCAGCTTTATTTGCCTACGTGGTGCAGAAACCTTCAGGCATAACTCTCGCAAAGCACACGGCTCAGAAGGAAACCTTTCTGTAAAAGAGACATCTAAAAATACTGTACAGAGGGTCTTCTAAAAATACCTGGAGGTCCTTGATCAAAGCAAGGCTTCTCTTTCCATTCAGCAGTTTTATTTTTAACCATTCTGGCCGGTAGGATTCAAAAACCAACCCACCCACCCACCCCCTAACCGAAATAAACAGTGAGTTAAAAATCCAGCATTTCACTGCAGATACCCAATTGAGCTTGCGAGTCTTCTTGCAGGCAGAGTGCTGAATTCCATTTTACAGACATTCCCAGGGACTTTATTTAAAGGGTGAGTGGGATTAAGGCAAATGGATGAGACCAAAATAGCAGTGCACTTTAGTGCAGAACACTTACCTGCCAGGAACAGAGATGTCACAACCTCTTAGAAGGGCAGGGAATAGATAAAAGCTGGAAAAACCATCAAATAATGGTGCCATGGGGAAGGCAGCATAGGCATTTACAGAATCCCAGAAGCCTACCTATAATCCAGAGTTGGCTCCAGCACCTGAGATCTATCCCCCCCCCAGCCCTTTGGCAGCACCTGTAAGAAGCCAGAGAGACCTGTATCAGACAGACCTGTTATCTTTGGTTCCTCTCATTCAGTAATATTCCCTTCAACTGGTAAGAACTCTACAACAGCTTCAACATAGTTCTTGGCCAACCTCATCACCTGTGATCTTTTTCAAGAGCGGGAGAAGGAAGCTAGATCTTTCTGTACAGATCGTAGAATTATAGACGAATGCAGTTGGAAGGGGCCTATAAGACCATCAAGTCCAACACTCTGCTCAATGCAGGAATCCACATCAAAGTAGATCTGACAGATCATTCTCTTCAATGCCTCCAGTGCTGGACTGCTCATCATCTCCCAAGGTAATTTGTTCCATTGTTGTACTGCTGTAACGGTTAATAAGGTTTTCCTGATATTCAGCCAAAATCTGGTTTCCTATAGCTTGAGTCCATTATTACATGTTCTGCACTCTGAGATAGCAGAGAACAAATCCTGCACCTCCTCTTTATGACGAAAATATCTGAAAAGTGCTATCATATCTCCCATCAGTCTTCGTTTTTCAAGGCTAAATGTGCCCAGTTCCCATTTCTTTCAGTTTTTCAATCCATGAGAAGCAGCACACAGAGCTATGATCCTTCCACCTCAAACTGATCTATCTTCATTGTGATATCCAGGGAAATCCTCCTATGGATGTCTAGAGCAAGAACAGGAGATAATCATTGTTGTGGGTTTTTCGGGCTCTTTGGCCATGTTCTGAAGGTTGTTCTTCCTAACATTTCACCAGTCTCTGTGGCCGGCATCTTCAGAGGACAGCACTCTGTGCTCTGGTGCTGTCCTCTGAAGATGGCAGCCACAGAGACTGGTGAAACGTTAGGAAGAACAACCTTCAGAACATGGCCAAAGAGCTCGAAAAACCCACAACAACCATTAGATCCAGCCATGAAAGCCTTTGCGAATACAAGCAGGAGATAATGTCGCTACAGCTCATGTTTTGGAATCAATCTAGATCTTGCTCAGAAACCATCAAGAAAAGTAATTTCCCTGCTTCTTGGGGGAATAAGAAAGAAACCTTTCCAGAAATGAACAGTTTAACAAAGAAAAACTAATTACTTGTAGAATTAGAATACACATACACCACTTTGGGTTTTGTGTATCTAAAAAGTACTCCGGTATCTTTTACACCCAGTGAAATCACTTGAAAGACTATTTCCATTACTTTATATTCTCTCTAGTTCATAATCAGATGAAACACCCCACTCAGACAGATAGTTAGGAATGTTTATAAAGGACTCCAAAATAGAGCCTCAAGATCAAGCTGTCATTGTAGGTTTAGCAGATCCCTGAAACTTCAAATTAAGCCCATCCTGTTATCTTAAAGGAAGATATTGTAAATATTAAGACTTGTTGTGAAGGGGCTTATAATAGGATCTGGACCTGTGGTTGTTGAAAAAGGATCAGGAAATTTCTCATTTCTGTTTCTCAAACTCTTATAAGTTGTTCACAAGAAAAGTGGATGTGTTTAGTCATTCAGAAATAATCAAACTTTTGCAAAAGAAAGAGCAGAAAGGATTCAACATTTAATCCCTTTTTGGACTGGATATGGAATTAATGCTTTCTGAACAGGACAGGCAGCTGCAAGAACTAATTCGTGAATGCGCCCAAGAAATCCTGTTTGTGATTGAACTAGGCATAAGAAATCATGAGCTGCTAGTAATGTCTTGAATGAAAAACCATTTATACTAATGCAGGCAAGGATGTACTTACACACCACATGTAACCCTAAACATTTGATCTTACCCCCCAAAAACAGGCTCACTTCAAGTAGCCAAAGTTCCATTTGATACCCTTGTGTGAGATTGCCAAAAATCAATCTGTTGGATTGTGTTTAAGGCACCTGTTACTTCAAACACCAACTTACTTTCATGGAGAAAAGTTAACATATATACCGTATTTTTTGCTCCATAAGACGCTCCGGATCTTAAGACGCACATAATTTTTAGAGGGGTTAAACAGGGAAAATATATTCTGAACCAAATCTC
Source organism: Pogona vitticeps (assembly GCF_051106095.1). NCBI lineage: Eukaryota > Metazoa > Chordata > Lepidosauria > Squamata > Agamidae > Pogona > Pogona vitticeps. The sequence goes on along the minus strand of NC_135783.1, from coordinate 333,995,418 downwards.
AGCATAAGACCAAATCTCTATTTTCTGACATAATTGAACGTTTATAGCATGCAAGGCACAACACACAAAGCCAGGAACAATGTTCTTGACCAGCCAAAAAAACTGAATACAAACTATAGTAACTGAAATCAGGAAGCAGGTACTGTAATCCAGTTAGAAGTCACGAGGCACAGTTAGTTTCCTTGCTGCAACACCCTTTGGAAATACATTCTCTATTAGATGCCCAGAACTAGTTGAAAAGTTTGCCAGTTGAATCCAAATTTCCCATAGAAATACATTGAAAAAGGTCAGAAACTTTAAAAAACCTAAAAGAAATTCACTTACCAGGTACTGTAGACTGAGCCTGGCTCTTCACAGTGCCTTGGTAGACCCCAGAACAGCCAAAAAAGAGCCCCAAACAGCTAAATGCCAGCAGGCAGCCTGCAGACGGCAGCCATTTTGTGCTCTTCTCCCTTCCTGCCCTTTCCCCACCTAACAGCTGATCAGCCACTTCCCAGGCAAGCAGGTTTCAACTCAAACGGAGCACCTTTTAATCCAAACAGGGTTTAACTCAAAACAAGAAGCTTTTAAAGAAAAACAAGCAGCTCTCTAACTGCTTGGACTAGCAAGGAAGCGGACAAGCAGCCTCTTCACTAACTGAAAGTTTCGATTTCCCCTGCTTTCCCCGCCTTCCCCACATATTAGGTATGCTAATATATGTGCACTGGAGGATTGTGGGAGGAACATCTAGCCCCTGATGGGGGTCCTGTGGGGCACCCCAAAACACTGAGGAGCTCTCCTGGCCTCTTTCAGCACTGGGGCTGTGCAACCCTGTTCTGATCAGGAGGTGCAGCCAGGCGGTCACCATGCCTTTTGAGGGCAGGGCACACAAAGGGCCAGGAGGCTTAGGGGCCATTCAAACTCAGACCTGGCAGGGAAGATACCATTCTTATAAGAGTGGTTTTCCCAGGGTAAGGCTCATCTATTGCATTTCAGATGAGCTGACCCCTGTGATTTCCCCAAATGTGGGAAAATCAACTGCCTAAATGGGGGACTGTGTTTCTGGTTTCCTCTAGTTTAAATAGAGTCACTCCTTCCCCTTTGGACATTGGTTGTTTGCATTGCTTGTTGCCACAGGCCTGTTTGCTGCTGGTTTTCCAATTGAGCTGTAGGGAGCAGATCTTGGAAAGTCAGCAGTGCAGAATGCTGAGGTCTGAACAGCAAGCAATCTCTGCTGCCAGTTCAGAGGTCTCCTGGCATGGCAGTGGGAGGCTTTTGGGTGGTGGTGGCTGAACCCTGGGTTACTGCATTCACTCCATAAGATGCATGTACTTTCCCTCCCACCTTTCTGGAGAGAAAAGGTGCGTCTTATGGAGCGAAAAATACGGTAACTACATTTGATGTAAAAGGACCTGTAAGTGCTTGGTACCATCATCCAGTTAAAGCACCAGATTATACATTCTCAGAACTGTAGACCTGCAAGGGACCCTATGGATCATTGAGTCCAGCTTCTCTCAGAGAAGCACAGTGGGGAATTAAATTTCCCACCTCTGGCTCCGCAGCCAGAGACATAAACTACTGAACTATCCATTTTTGCACTGAAGGACCACTATATAAACTCACAAAACAGAGACTGCAGAAAGACAGAGAGATGCCTTCAACGTGTTGCTGGTTAGCTGAAATTTTGAATTTGCATTAAATAATGTTTTGCTATGCTATATTTATGTCTTGGCCCTCTTAACTTGCTGGATCCTTGCATTATATTCCAAAATACTTTATACTGAAGAAAATAATGTAAGCTTGGTCTCGAAGTTATCCCTTAATGTTTTATATTATTGTGGAAACCCATACCTTGGTAAGTGCATTGATAAAACCTATCAAAGTGGCACTTAGAAAAGAGGATCTGAGTTAACTGCCCAGTCCAGAATCTTGGATGAACCTTCATCCTAAGACATAACGATTCGTCATACCACTGTCTTCGTTATACTTTGATGAACATGTAAAGAATTCTCATTCTTCAAGGTTTCCTCCTTCAGTGGAGAAGAACATCCTTCAGTGTGAAGGATGGGTTTGATTGACAGTTTGTCCTTTCATATTTTTTTGCTTCATTGGTTTATTAATTCATAATTGATTTTTATTGACAATCAAGTCACAAAGAGGCCACAGCTTGGTAGCAGAGCATTTACCTGGAATATAAAATAATTCAAGTTCAGCTGCTAGTGACCCCAGTCAAAAAGATATCAGCTGGAAAAGTGATGCCTTTGACTCACACAAGATATGATTGCAGAAGAGTTGTGGTCGGATCTCTGGTGTCTTTTTTAAAAAGGCAAAACCAGCTTGACCCTGGGAAAAAGGGGTGCTGGAAAGAAGCAATTTGTAGTAGGAAGATGGATAATTATATGGGTCTCAGTGTGTCTTTCCCTCCTTTCTTTTCAAGATCTATATGCAGATTCCCATTTTAAGACTTCTGTCCTACTTTGTGATAGCTTCCTGCTTTGACTTCTTTTTCTTAGTTGGGAAAATGTAATCCTGCACAGAAACCAGCATTATGTAAAGAAATTTTTAAAACTTCTCCTTTGCTATCCATAAATAAATTTCATGGGTAATAGGAACTTCACCACTTTTATCTATCAGGATCCAGACAAATCATTTATATTCAGTATTTTCAAGCTCAGCACTAAAAGGTGTGCTTTCACTATTTAAATTCCCAGACACAAGGTTTATTCCAAGGCACGGGTGTGTGTGTGTGTGCATTTTATCTCAGATAGCAGCAGAGCTTTTAAGTTGAGAGTACAGAGTGGGGGGAAGGGTTAAAGATTTTTGCTCACTGTTAGTTTTCCAGTACAATTCCGAGCAGGGTCTTGAAGGCCTGTTAGTTTTAGGAGGGGGAAGAGAACTGCTATGATCAAAGGTCTCCCAACTTTTAAATCTGGCTTGGGAGCAATACACCAGAGAGCTTCTTGCCAGTAATAGACAGAATTTCCTGCTTCAACATGGGGTCAGACTCAATGACCCTCTGGGTTCCTTCCAGCTCTACAATTATATCATTCCAAGACTGCAGAGCGACCAATGGTTCAACGTATTAAGATTTATTATATGCTTTAACAAATATTCAAGACTATCTATGTGGTTTTTGGAGATGTACTGCAGCAAATTCTACTGATGTATGAAATGAGAACTCCTTGCCTTCTGCACAGAAGGAATATTTCCAGATATTGTTATTCATTCTATCACAGATGGGCCACAATGAAACTTGCATTCAACCTATTCTTCAACCTGTAAGAGACACGGTGGGAAAAGCAGAAAATCATCCAAACATCTCTGAAAGGAAAGACGAACCCGTCAGGAAAATGTCTGTGGTGAATATTGTTACTTTACAGGCAAAGCCCCCAAACGGGAAACAACTGTGAGGCTTCACTTTATGAATCATACCTCATCCCGTTCTCCTGGGGTTTTATTTCTTCAGATATACAGTAAATAGTTTGGAGGAAACCAAGGAAGAAACTTTTGGTAGTATTGAGGGCATTTATTTATTTTATTTATTGGATTTATACCCCACACCATCTGGCAACCAGGCTACTCTGGGCGGCTAACAACAAGATGAACAACACAATATTACTGAGTGAGCAATGTAGCTTATTAGAGATGGGCATAAACCACTGAACTGGTGGTTTGTGCCAGTTCGTTTTTTGGCTGAACAGGCATTTGGCATTTCTCAGTCTTGGCCCCTCCAGCAGGCACCCACTCAGAGGCAGTAAACAGAGGAGGCAGGGCAGAGAAGCCAGGCCACTGCCTCAGAGTGGGCATTTGCCAGAGGAGGCAGGACTTTGAAGCATCAAACATCTGTTTGGCCAAAAAACGAACTGGTACAAATTGCCAGTTCAGCCGTTCATGACCATCTCTATAGATTCCTAAGCACACCAGTGTAGTGAAGGTGAAGGTTTCCCTTGACAAATTTGTCCAGTTGTGTTCGACTCTAGGGGGCGGTGCTCATCCCCGTTTCCAAGCCACAGAGCCAGCGTTTGTCTGAAGACAATCTTCCATGGTCACATGGCCAGTGCGACTTAGACACGGAACACTGTTACCTTCCCACCGAGGTGGTCCCTATTTATCTACTAATATTTGCATGCTTTCGAACCGCCAGGTTGGCGGGCACCAGTGTAGTCCTGCTTGGAAAAATATTTTTGGGAAGTCTACATTTCCAAGCCTTTCATGTACAACCAGCCATGCTGGCTATGGTATTGTGGGATTTATAGTCCCTCCCAAATAAACTTTTTTAAAAACATTTGCTTTGGATTGAACTTCTAGTTTCTAGTAAAGGTTCTCCTTGACAGTTAGTCCAGTCATGTCCGATTCTAGGGTGTGGTGCTCATCCCCATTTCCAAGCCATAGAGACAGTGTTTGTCCGAAAATAATTTCTGTGGTCACATGGCCAGCACAACTAGATACAGAATGCCGTTTCCTTCCCATCGAGGTGGTACCTATTTATCTACTCGCATTTTTACATGCTTTCGAACTGCTAGGTTGGCAGGCGCTGGGACAAGCGATGGGTGCTCACTCTGTTGTGTGGATTCAATCTTACAACCGCTGGTCTTCTGACCCTGCAGCACAGAGGCTTCTGCGGTTTAAACCGCAGCGCCACCACATCACCCTAGTTTCTAGTAGCACTTGAATAAACACAGCTGTATTAATGAGATGCTTTATGAAGTTTGCTCCTGTCATGTCCCCTGCCCTGCTCTTGTCTTATCAGTCAACAGGAAGAGAATGAGCATAAAAATATGAGAGCTCACAAGTCACAGAACCATAGAAATGTAGAGCTGCGAACCCCAACGTTCCTTTAATCCAACTCCCTGATAATAGAGGAATCCACAGTTCAATCATCCCTGACAAGATGACCTCCAACCTGCATTTAACAACCTCCAATGAATGAGACTGCACCACCTTCTGAATTAATCTATTTCATTGTTGTTGTTGTTGTTGTTGTTGTTGCAATTCACCTCCAACTTATGGCAAGCACATGAATGAGTGATCTCCAAAACATCTTATCCTCAACAGCCTTGCTCAAATCCTCCCACCCCAAGCCTGTTGCTTCCTTTAGGGAGTCAATCCATCTCATATATGGTCTTCCTCCACCTTCCACCAATGCCTTGTCAGGAAAGATAGGCATGTTTTGCACCCTGGCTGCTCCATATGTCACTTGTAAAATATAACACCTTTTCCCTTGCCAACTGCTGGGTGCACTAGTTGGCTGACACCCCATTAAATATCTGGCACCCCCTTGTGGCTAACCAGTATTTGATGGCAATGGGTAACAGAGTGCCAGTTCTGGCGCAAACCTGTGGAAACCAGTTTTCTCCACCAGTGAGAATGACTGATCATTCAGTTGATCATCCCCTCTAGGTGACAAGTAATGTTTGTTTGTTTGTTTGTTTGTTTGTTTGTTTGTTTGTTTGTTTGTTTATTTATTTATTTATTTATTTATTATCTATCTATCTATCTATCTATCTATCTATCTATCTATCTATCTATCTATCTATCTATCTATCTATCTATCTATCTATCTATCTATTTAATTAATTAATTTGATTTATATCCTGCCCATCTGGTATATTCTACCACTCTGGGCGGCTACCAACAGACATATACTCATTAAAATACAAAACCGTAACATAATCAATAATAAAACAGTGCAAAATATAATAAACGATAGATAGCAAAGAAAAACAGTTAAGTGCTGGCATAAGGGAAGGCCTGAGTAAACATCCATGTTTTTAGTTGGGTTTTAAATGTACCCAGCATAGGGGCCTCGCGAATCACCGGAGGTTGTTCCAAAGGCGAGGAGCCACTGCCGAGAAGGCCCGGTTTCATGTCTTTTCCTTCCGGGCCTCCCTCGGCGTCAGGCTCCTCAACCTCACCTCCTGGCTCGCGTGGGTGATCCGGGTATATATTGGTGGGAGCAGGTGTTCCGCCAAGTATCGAGGTCCCAAACCGTTGAGGGCCTTATAGGTAAGCATTAAAACTTTGAAGTCAATGCTGAAACGAATGGGCTGCCAGTGCAGCCTGGCCAGGATAGGAGAAATGTTGCCATTTTTACAGTTGCAGAAGGGCTTTCCTGCACCCCCCGCAAGCAGTTCCAGCATAGTCTGGAACTTCTTCTTGAGATGTGGGTCTGGCGTTTGCTGCCTCCCACCTCTGCCTAAGCTTGCACATCTACCTTCCCTGAGCTAGTGGCTCACCCTCTGCCCTTTTCCTTAATGACTGGTGGTCTGAGAAGGGTTTTTTTAATGGATTGTTGGGCTCTCTTGTTTTAAATGTGTTTTATTATTGATTTTGTTTACCATCTTTAATATAATACTTGATTAATTCATTTCAATATGTGTAAATGTACCATTTTTAGCTTTTAAATATTGTCTTTTTAAGGAGAAAGGTGGGATTAAAATATTATAAACAAGCAAACAAATAAACAAATAAATAAAACTCTTACCCTTCACAGTAAGGAAGTCAGTTGTCCCCACATCATTTGCCAGCAGCAATACCCTGTGATGAGTTTTCAGGGGATGAGCATACTGCTATTGTCCTAAGTCCTGCCTACGCTTGAGCACCTTCGTGCAGTGCATGCACCCAGCCATAGGAGCGCCTCTTGCACACAGTTGAAAATGTTTGAGATTATTGACTCCTTTCTTAACAGGGATAACTAACTTGTCATCACTACTAGCCCCATTGACTGGTAGGACGAGTTTAGTTGGAGAGGCAGGGGTGATTTCTGTGTCATAGTGAAATAGTGCCCACCTGAGTCCCCTCAGAGATGTGTACTTGAAGGGGAGTTCTCTATATTTATTCTATAGAATAAATTATTCTATTTATTCTATAAACAAACAAACAAATAATTACCATGCTGTTTTTCACAGGAGAGATTTACTCAAATGGGGGTTGGAGATGAATCCTTCCTTGAATATGATGGAGATGCATGGAGTGTCTTGGTGCAGTGGTTAAATTGTAGTACAGTGGTGCCTCGCATAGTGATGTTAATCTGTGCAGCAGAAATAGCTGCTAAGCGATTTCGTCGCTATGCGATTTTAAAAAGCCCATAGAAACGCATTAAAACCTGTTTAATGCATTCCTATGGGCAAAAAATTGACTTTAAAGCGAAGATCCTCCATACGGCAGCCATTTTCACTGCCTCTTAAGCGACGAATCCGTCCCTAAACACAGTGGGTGGCCATTTTTTTAACCCAGTGGCCATTTTGGAACCGCCGATCAGATGTTAAAAAATCATCGCTTTGTGATGATCGGTAAGCGAACCAATAATCGCAAAGCGAAAAAACCCATTTAAAACATCGCAATGTGATTGCTTTTGCGATCGCAAAATCTTCATCGCTATGCGGTTTTGTCGCTAAACGAAGCACCTGTTAAGCGAGGCACCACTGTACTGCAGTCAAGGCTCTGCTTGCGACTTCACTTCACTTCCGATCGGCTCAGGTAGCTGGCTCAAGATTGACTTGGCCTTCCATCCTTCTGAGATCGGTAAATTGAGTATCCAGTTTGCTGGGGGTGGGGCAATGTGTAGCCTGCATAATTAACTTCTAAATCACCCAGAATTGTGGGTGCAGTTTAAGAACTGTAGAGCAGCACACTTTGCTTTGCTTTACGGATACAGAAGGCAATGTCTGGTGCTCAGTATAAATCTCTTTCCAAACCGCAAAAGCAGCGGCATTGCTGATGCCCAAGTTGACAGTGTCAGTCGGAGTACTAATGTCATCCTTGTCCTTCTCTTGGGGAGAAAAGGGCCTTCTTCACCATCTTTTTTTTTTTTGTCCTCTTGCCCTGGCTGGATTTCACAAAGACGTCACTAGAACATGTCTGAGCTTCACTCATATATTTCCCACCTTGAACCGGAAGCTTCTCTTCCATCTCCTTGGCAGAAACACACACACACTGCACTGCTGCCTGCAACTGCTCGAGAAGGTGGAGAAGGGAGGTCCGTGCTCCTGCAATGACAGGTGAAATGACCAAAGAGGAAGAAGGGTGGAGCATGTATTGACTGGTGAGTGGGGAAATTTGGGTGGGAGGTGGGGGCGGGCCTATGCAACACCTGTGGAGCTGGTACAATGAACCAGCACGATCCGATGATCTGGATTCGTGCCCTAGTGACATATACTTCGGCCCTAAGAATATCTCATTTGGAGAGTCTCCTCTTGTCTCCTTCGGCTCCCTCACATATATTTTTTTAAAATAGATGTTGCTTTCATTATTTTCAGTACAATCAGTATTCAGCATTGAATACATCAGGTTAGCCACCAGTGTGTTTTAGTCACTGTTGCTCAAGCGCTATTTTTGCTTCTTTTTTAAAAAAATTGAAGGGTGAGGGCTAAATTTAATAGAATTCTGAAATGTTACAGCCTGGTGCACTGTGAGTAACATCTGCCTTGAGTTTGCACAAGCTGGAGAGACCTCATCCTATAACCAGGGCTTATCTTTCTGTAAGGAGGTCCTAGATGTTGCCTTGCCCAAGATCTGGGAAACCTCAATGGCTCACACAATTGTTGATTGTGTAAGCAGCAGGAGTCAGAAGGGTTCTGCCCTTTAGAACTGTGCTGGACTTATCAAATTGTAAGGAACTGATAGTAAAAAATTATAAATGTTTACATGGAACTATGGAAGGTCCATCTCCTTTAATATGCTTTAATAATGGCCAACCAGTTGCTTATGAGAAGCCTGTAAGAAAGACAGCTGCACCTTTTTAAAAAAAAAATACATTGTGGATATTATCACTATTGACCACCTGAGTGGTCAAGACCCAGGTGTCCTAAGGTGCTTCTGCAGTTGTACAGGACATAATTTTAAAACTACAGATGTGTTCTGTGTCATTTTGCATTATGAGAAACAGGATACTTCTTCCATTTGGAGCTAGGTCTTTGCAAGGGTCCTCTGATTCAGTCTGAAACCTGATTTGGATATTCAGATTCAGGCCTGATTCACTCTGGACTCATCAGAACCTGGTCCAATCTGGATCCAAACTAAGTTTCAGAACTCTGAATCTTCAGACCTCCTATTGATTTGCATTGGGAAATTAATACTGTTCTTCCGAAAGCAGGCAAAGACCTTTCTCTTCATACAAGCTTTCTCTCAGTGACTTCCTACATGAGTGACTGACCACATGGCTGTCTCCATGACAGCCATATGGCCAGTTTAGATGGATTGTTAAGCATAACTGCTCTGACTGGGTCTTTAGTACTATTTGTGTTTACCCTCTCTCAGAGTGCTGTCTGTTTGTTCCTTGCATACCTATTGTTTTAGCTTTAATATTGTCTATTAATGAGGTCATCTGCCTCTTTCTACTCATTGTTCTTAGCTTTAAATGTTGTCTTTTAATGAGGTAAACCACCACTGTATATTCATTGTTTTCAGCTTTAAATATTGTCTTTCAAGAATGTAAACCACCTTGGTCCTTTTAAAGGAGAAAGAATGGGGGGAAATGTTAACTAAAAATAATAAATGCATACATGTGCAAGAAATTTGGAGAAATAGTGGCCTACCCTGAGAAGAGTATTTCTGCCAAATTATGGCCTTTAAAATGGCCATAATCTCCTACTCCCCAACACACACAAATACAATATGGAGTCATGGTAGCTCTCTTTGCTGGAGATTCTGGAGATTCGTTTTGTATGAAGAGATCTGAGGATTTTTGCATCATCCATCTTTAACATTCAGTTAATATGCCTGAAGTCTGCTAACGTATGTATGTGCTGCTAAAAAGGAGGTAAAAAGCAGAGTACAACAAACCTCAATCCTTGGCCCAGTGCTCTTCACCATTTTTATGAATGACTTGGAGGAAGGAATGTAGGGAATACTTATCAGATCTGTGGATGACAAAATTGGGTGGAATAGCTAATACCCTGGAAGACAGAAACAAAATTCATAATGATCTGGACAGGCTTGAAACTGGGCTGAAAACAACAGAACAAAATTTAACAGGGATAAGAGCAAAGTACTGCACCTAGGAAAAAGAAACTAAACACAAAGTCACAAGACGGGGGATACCTGGCTCAAAAAATACTATGAGTGAATAAGACCTTGGAATCATTGTAGACCATAAGCTGAATATGAGCCAACTGTGTGATGTGGCCACAAAATATTTAGGCTGCATTAACTGAAGTATAGTCTCCAGATCCCATAAGGTACTTGTGGCTGTCTATTCAGCAGTGGCTAGGCCTCATCTTGAGTCCAGTTCTGGACATCTCACTTTGAGAATGATGCTGACAAATTGAAACAAGTTCAGAAGAGGGCAGCAAGGATTATCAGGGGGCTAGAAACAAAGTTGTATGAAGAAAGACAGAAAGAACTAGGCAAGTTTAGCACTGAGAAAAGAAGACCCGGGGGGAGCAATTATAACATTTTTCAAATACTTGAAAGGCTGTCATACAGGAGAGAGGCAGGATCTCTTCTCAGTCATAGCCAGACTGCAGGAAAGGTCATTCATGGACTCAAGTTACAGAAAGTCAGTTTTTGGTTGAATATCAGGAAAAACATCGCTACTGTTAGAGCAGTATGACAGTGGAACCAACTACCTTGAGAGTTGATGTGTGCTCCAACACTGGAGGCATCCAAGAGAAAATTGGACAAGCATCTGTCAGATCTGCTTTGCTTTGTATTCCTGAACTGAGCAGGGGATTGGACTCAAAGACCTTATAGGTCCCTTCAAACCTCATTATTCTGATACTATGATGCAGCAACCAATCAAATAGCACAGAAGTTTTGGGGTGTTACAAGAGACAAAATAGATTTTTAATATTTTTGCTTGAAACAAGTTACTTGTCTTGCACTGAGGAGAATGTTTGCTTTTTTTCCCCTCCCCATCTAGATGTTTTAGGTCTACTGTTTTCAGTTTTACTTTCTGAGTTTCAGTTACTGCATTTCCTAGTTAGATATGCTTTGTATTTCTACTGTGGATTTTTTTCCTTTGAAGCTTTGTACATGTTTACCTTCATAAAAGAAAAAATATTCTTACTTTGCTGTTACATTTTATGACATGCCATTGTTATTTTGTTTTGATTTTTTTCCCCAACTTTTGGGAACTGTATTTATCCATTTTTAAAATCATTTCTTGAAGAACTTTTTGAAAATACGTTCATACTTTTCGATCCTTCTTGCTGAAACCATCAAATAATCCATATGCGCATTTCTTTTACACCTTGGAATTTAGAAGGCTTAAAGTAGGTGGATCTAATCACTTCCTGGCAAACAGAAGGGGAAGAGATGGAGGCAGTGACAGATTTTACTTTCTTGGGCTCCATGATCACTGGAGATGGTGACAGCAGCCACAAAATTAAAAGATGCCTGCTTCTTGGGAGGAAAGCGATGACAAACCTAGAAAGCATCTTAAAAAGCAGAGACATCATCTTGCCAACAAAAGTCCGAATAGTCAAAGCTATGGTTTTTCCTGTAGTGATGTATGGAAGTGAGAGCTGAACCATAAAGAAGGGTGACCGCCAAAGAATTGATGCTTTTGAATTGTGGTGCTGGAGGAGGCTCTGGAGAGTCCCCTGGACTGCAAGGAGAACAAACCTATCCATTCTAAAGGAAATCAACCTGGCAAGATAGTTCAATTATTTAGGTATCTGACTGTGAAGCCAGAGGTTGGGAGTTCAATTCCCCCCTGTGCCTCCTGCAAGTAGAAGCAGCCTGTGTGGCCTTGCGCAGTCCCAGGGCACCCACAGAAGAAGGGAATGGTAAACCACTTATGAATATTCTCTACCTGGAAAACCCTGAAATGGGTCATCCTAAATCAGAATTCACTTGACATCATAGATTTATTATTATAAAGTACTGGAGTGGAGATGGTGGAAGACAATAATGAAGTTTAATGTTTTGCACTTTTATATTTCATGCATTATTTTATCACTATTTTTTATTAGGGTCATACCTTCTGGTTCATTTGCTATGCTTGAAACTTTATTATTACTGTTATTTTTAATGCAACGTGTTCTATGTTTTCACTGATTTTATCCCTTTTCTCTATTTTGATAGTGATCTCAATACATTTTAAATTGAGTTTGGAGGAAAAGAGTGGGAGCATCAAACCCTTTGTTAGCTAATCTCCTCCAACTTGTTTCTCACCTTGTGCTTCTCATGCCACTGTACAGAATCAAACATCCCATCTTGGGAATTACTTGAGTAAGGCAATTGGCAGGATCTTGGAGATGGAGGCATGGATGAGAAACAACGTAAATATTACCTATTCCCTTTCCCACCCCCACACTGCATGTGGTTGTCTAGTCTGTGTTAGAATACAGAACAACATGCAACATTGATGAACAGCATCTGCCATGACATCTGCGAAATATCATTTGCTGAGGTGTTTTCCTCTGTGTCTGTGTTTACAGCTGGTGCATTTTTTAAAAGGTCAGTCTGTGTTTGGGAGATTCCACTGAGATTCCACTAAGACCTACTCACCACCGCCTAGAGTGGTCTAATATGATCAGATAGGCGGGATAGAAATAAAATAAATAAATAAATAAATAAATAAATAAATCATATCTGTACAGAATACTCAGAGATCCAGACACACAGATTGTGTGGGTTGAATTCACAAGGAAAGATCATCTCCTGTGGTCTAACATGCATTTTATTCAGAGCTTGGTAATGTTAGCTTTTTTTTGACACTATAGGATTCTGTGGAACAAGGTGGCGCTGTGGGCTAAATCGCAGAAGCCTCTGTGCTGCAGGGTCAGAAGACCTGCAGTTGTAAGATCGAATCCACGTGACAGAGTGAGCTCCCGTCGCTTGTCCCAGCTCCTGCCAACCTAGCAGTTCGAAAGCATGCAAATGCGAGTATATAAATAGGTATCACCTAGTCGCGCTGGCCACATGACCACGGAATATTGTTTTCAGGCAAACACTGGCTCTACGGCTTGGAAACGGGGATGAACACTGCACCCTAGAGTCGGACATGACTGGAGAAATTGTGAAGAGGAACCTTTACCTATAGGATTCTGAGAGTTGTGAAACCTCAAAAAGAACAGTTCTAAATTCTGCTTAAAACCAGCAAGTCCGTGCCATTGATGACTTTTGATCCTAGTGGAACAGGAGACCTGTGGGGGAGGCTCACAAGCTTTTCAGATGCTTTTTTAAAAATAGAATGGAAATGCTTTAGGTCAAATGGAGCAAAAACCAAAAGATCTTGGAAAACTGGAAGCAGAAAAAAGGAATGCTAGATAGACTGCAAAATGTTTACAAGAGGTATTTCAGAATCCAGCTGGTTGAAGAGCTGCGTGCTTCGGTAAAAGAGCAGGAAATTGTTCACTAAGCAACTGATGGTCCTTCATCTAGAGGAGAGAGAAAATTGTGCCAGTACCCCCCTCCCGAGATGAAACCTGATGTCTCCGTGCCTCAAACTAATTATCTCCAACTTAAAAAGTGAAATCCCATAATATCAATATTGAAAGACACATTTTTGGACTTCTATTTTGTCCCTTACTCCAGTTTCTGCAACACCCCATTCATGAATAGTCCAGGAGGATTCAAAAGCTTAGCCTTCTGTGATATTTTAACAGTCTAATAAATCATAGACTCACAGAATCATAGAATAATTGAGTTGGAGGGGGCCTCTAAGGGCACTGAGTCCAACCCCCTGCTCAATGCAGGAATCCAAATCAAAGAAGATCTGACAGATGGTTGTCCAATTATCTCTTGAATCCCCCCAGCGTTGGAGCAATCACCACCTCCCAAATCCTGCTTTTTCATTTTGCTCTTCAACCATACCAATGTGTTTTATACAACAAAACTTATATATGCAGAGGTTTTCAGTTGATTTAGGACAGTTCTAAACTGATGGGGTGAATATAGAAGAAACAAGACTTGTGTTCCAGCATTCCAGTTCTCCATACTAGGAGAAGTATGAGAGAGGCTCTGCTCCTCCATTGCTACCTTCCTCACTACACATCTCGATGGTTGACAGAAATACCAAGAAGAGGCCCATGGCTCAGTCACAGACCCTGATTCCACAGAGGTAGGGGTAGAAGATAAGTGGCAGAAATGACAGAACAATGAGCAGCAACTTGGGCTGCACCAGCAAATGTCATACGAACCTGGTAAATGCTGTAGTGGTTGCAGTTGTGTTGGGAAGGAGGAAGTCAAGATGGTAACTATGGCCCCAATACTCTGCCCTCCGCATTCAGTTCCCTGTGGCAGAGAGAGCCTTCCCTATTGCTGCTCCCAGACTTTGGAACTCCCTCCCACAAGAGGCCAGGCTGACCCCATCTTTGCTATCCCTCTGCAAGCACGGAAGACTGTCCCTTTGCAGCTTTTTCTTAGTAACTGGCTATCTGAGAGGGGTTTTTAAATTTTATTTTTGTGACTTGCTGTTTTTAAATATGTTTACAATTTTGATTTTATTTACCATTTTAATATTTCTTTAATTCTTTTTATATACAGTATTTGTATACTTACTGTTTTTTGCTTTTTAATGATATAAGCCACCTTGGGTCCTTTTTAAGGAGAAAGGCAGGACACAAATATCTCTCTCTCTCTCTCTCTCTCTCTCTCTCTCTCTCTCTCTCTCTCTCTCTCTCTCTCTCTCTCTCTGTGTCTGTCTATCTATCTATGCTTCACGAGTAGTCTCAACAACATGGATCCTCTTGGTACTCTATTATTTCATGTCATAGCTGCGGAAGCAGAATCGAGCCATTTCTTTCAGAGTCTCATAAGCAGATAAGAAGGGGAAGTAATGGATAACACAGGAAAGCAGATTTATTTTAATTTTTTAAAAAGAGTTTGTTTTGTAGTAATTGTCTAGCAGCTCATCAAATTTCTTTCCTGTTAAGGAGAAATTCTTGTAACTGCTTGCTGAGCTGAACTGAAAAGATGTAAAAGTCTTGTGTAAACACACACAAAGGTGTGGGTTCTGGTTTGCAGCTACATTGCCAATAAAATAGCATTCCAGAAATGATATATTTGGCATTCACTTCTACATAGCATAGTTTATGACAAGAAGGCATGTTAAAAGAAGATGGCAGGCAGAAGCAAATACTAAGAAGTATACTTGTGAGTTTGGAATCCTTCCATCCATTCAAAAATTGCTCCCAAAGTCTCCACTTTCACCACCTACAAATACATTTCAGGATATTTCAGTCTGATGCAATAGAGCTCCATCTGGGGCTGGTGCTGTGCCTCTCAACAGATAAGCCTAGAGTGGTGGCTCCCAACCTTGGGTAACCCAGGTGTTATTGGACTGGAACTCCCAGAAACCTGGGCCAGCACAGCTAATGGTGAAGGCTTCTTGGAGTTGCAGTCCAAGAACACCTGGCTTACTCAAGGTTGGAAATCACTGCACTAGAGGAATGTGGCACATCTGCCAAAAAAATTGCCACATTGTCGGTATTATACAATACTGACACCATTTGCAGAAAAAAAAATTAGGGGCTCAGAAATTAGTATGGCTCCCCTTACCCTGCCTTGAATACACATTCACATCTGATAGTGTGTTGTTTACTTCCATTAGAACCAACTGGTATGCTCTTTAGCTGCATAAAAGATGAGTCATTTATACACATGCATAAAGATGATGAAATCAGACATGCATGAAATCCCAGAGGAGGAATCTTCAAAAATAAAACGAATTTTAGGCACACGGTATCAATTCATCCATTTATGCCTCCGCTGTAATGATAACAGCAACCTTATTTTAAAAAAAACAAAAAACAGGAGACTCATTTGTCAATTAAAGGAAACAAAAGAAAAAGTAAAGACCAACCTATAAGGAGAACTATAGGAATCTGCTTGACACAGTTTGGCAAACTGAATGTTTAATTCATTTTTTTAAAAAAATCTTTTTTACAACTTAAGCTTCATTAAAGATTTCAGCAAATGAAATTAAATGGAGATTAAAATTTGGCCTTCAGAGGAGAAGGCTCAGTTAGCTGAAGTTAGTGGGCTGAGTTTTCTAGCAACTCATCTGTCCAGAGGAACTGAAAGTCTTTGAAATGACTGAATTTGAGTTTTTATTGTGGGAGTTGCATACTTTCCAGTTTATTGTTTTATTATTCTTTCTCTTCTAGTTATTTAAGTCTTTAGCTGGTTGAAACTTTGGAAGCCTTTACCGCTGCCGGGATCTTTATTTATTCATTTATTCATATCAGAGCATTGCACAGTTTAAAATTATGGATGTACATGAAATACAGGTAAAATTGAAAACAAGATCATAGAATCATAGAAAAGTGAAGTTGGAAGGGGCCTACAAGGCCATCAAGTCCAACCCCCTGCTCAGTGCAGGGGGTTGGACTGAAAGCATATCTGCCAGATGATTATCTAAGTTTTCTTGAATGCCTCCAGTGCTGGAGCACTCACCAACTCCGGGGGTAACTGGTTCCACTATTGTACTGCTCTAACAGTTAGGAGGTTTTCCTGACATTCAACCAAAATCTTGCTTTCTTTAACTTGAGCCCACTGTTGCGTGTCCTGCACTCTGGGATGATCAAGAACAGATCTCACCCCTCCTCTGTATGACAGCCTTTCAAATATTTGAAAAGTGCTATCATATCACCCTTCAGTCTTCTTTTCTCAAGACTAAACATCCCCAATTCTTTCAGCCTTTCCTCATAAGGCTTGATTTCCCGCCCCCTGATCATCTTTGTCACCATCCTCTGGACTTGTTCCACTTTGTTAGCATCCTTCTTGAAGTATGGTGTTCACAACTGAACACAACACTCAACAAGCCTAACCAGTGTTGAATCCTGCACCTTGTCGGGATTTGGAAACTATACTTCTATTAATGCAGCCTAAAATAGCATTAGCCTTTTTTGTAGACACATCACACTGTTGGCTCATATTTAACTTGTGATCTACAACAATTCCTAGATCCTTCTCGCTCCTAGTTTTGCTGAGCCAGGTATCCCCCATCTTGTAACTTTGTGTCTGATTTCTTTTTCCGAAGTGCAGTACTTTGCACTTATCCCTGTTGAATTTCATTCTGTTGCTTTCGGCTCAGTGCTCCATCCGATCAAGGTCATTTTGAATTTTGTTTCTGTCTTCTAGGGTATTAACTATTCCTCCCAATTTGGTATCATCTGTAAATTTGACAAGCATTCCCTGCACTCCCTCATTCAAGGCATTAAAAAAAAATATTGAAGAGAACCTGGCCCATGAATGAGCCTTGGAGTACCCCACTTTTTACTTCCTCCAGTTAGAGAAGGACCCATTACTCATCCCCCTCTGAGTATGATTCTGTAGCCAATTGTGTATTCACCTGACACTTGATCTATCCAGCTCTTACCTAGTTAGCTTGATATTCAGGATAGCTCTTCTTTTGCACACTGTGTTTAGTCGTTTAGTCGTGTCCGACTCTTCGTGACCCCATGGACCAGAGCACGCCAGGCCCTCCTGTCTTCTACTGCCTCCCGGAGTTGTGTCAGGTTCATGTTGGTTGCTTCGCAGACACTGTCCAGCCATCTCATCCTCGGTCGTCCCCTTCTCCTCTTGCCGTCACACCTTCCTAACATCAGGGTTTTTTCCAAGGACTCTTTTCTTCTCATGAGATGGCCAAAGTACTGGAGCCTCAGCTTTTGCACACTGATGAGGTATAAATTGCATGCACATAACAGCTGCATTGACTGAATTTCCCCATAGTCACAGAAAGCATGTCCTGTACCAAACAGCCATATTTTACTTGATTGACCATTGTACTTCAAACTCTTTTAAGTAACTACCAGATGGTCCATCCACTCTTCAGCATTCATCCATTTGGCAAGGTGAGGATTCAGCCATATGATAGCAAATTGCTTAGATCTCTTCCTCCCACCACTTAAGTTGCTATCTAAAGCCTGAGACTGATAAACAAATAGTCAAGAAAAACCTTACTTCTTTAAATGAGTTCAAATCTCTGGGGCTGGATGAACTGCATCCAAGGATATTGAAGGAACTAGCTGAAGAGAGCTAAGAACCACTATATTATTTTCTTGAAATCATGGCAGATGGGTGAAGTGTGAGATTTTTGGAGCAGTGCTAATGATGTCCTATATTCAAAAAGGAAGAACCAGGGAACTACAGACAGATCAGCCTACCCACCAATCCCAGGGAAAATTCTGGAGCAGATTATAAAGCAGTAACTCTGCAAGCACATTGAAAACAATGCTGTTATAACTAGAAGCTAGCATGGATTTGTCAAGAACAAATTCTGCCACACTAATCTGATCTCATTTTATGATCAGGTAACCTCTCTGGTAGATAGTGGGAATGCTGTAGACATAATATATCTTGACTTCAGCAAAGCTTTTGACAAAGTATCCCATTATTTTCTGATTAGCAAGCTATCTAGATGTGGGCTCAGGTGGATATACAGCTGGTTACAGAATCATAGTCAGAGAATGTTTGTATTAATACCTCCTTCTCAAACTGGGAGAAGTAACAAGCAGAGTACAACAAAGCTCAACCCTTGCCCCAGTGCTCTTCAACATTTTTATGAATTACTTGGAGGAAGGAGTGTAGAGAATACTTATGAAATTTGTGGACGACACAAAATTGGGTGGAATAGTTAATACCTTGGAAGACAGAAACAAAATTCATAATGATCTGGACAGGCTTGAAACTGGGCTGAAAGCAACAGAACAAAAATTAACAGGGATAAAAGCAAAGTTCTTCATCTAGGAAGAGAAAAACCAAATGCAAAGTTACATGATGGGGGGTTACTTGGCTCAGTAACACTGCATGAAAGAAAGATCTTGGAATGGTTATAGATCAAAAGCTGAAAATGAAACAACAGTGCGATGTGGCTGCAAAAACCATAAATGCAATTTTAGGTTGTATTAACAGAAGTATAGTCTCCACATCCCACGAAATACTAGTTCCCCTCTATTCAGCAATGGTTAGACCTCACCTGGAGGACTGTGTCCAGTTCTGAATACCACACTTTAAAAAGGAAGCCAACAAACTCGAACAGGTTCAGAGGAGTACAAGAAGGCTGATCAGGGAGCTGGAAACCAAGCCCTGTGAGGAAAGACTGAAAGAACTGGGTATGTTTAGTGTTGGGGAAAGAAGACTATGGGGACAGTGAGGAATACAACTCCCAACTTCTAGCTCTGCAGCCAGAGGAGACCTAAATCGTGAGCTATTGCTTTTCACTCAAGAGTCAAAAGAAGGCAGTAGCCAACCGCTGCTTCCAGATCTGCAAGGCTTCCCAAGGCTCAGTATCCAAAGGGCCTGGTACTGAGCAAAGCAGAAAGGGGGATATGTTGATTTACAAGGGAGAAGGAGGGGGGAGAGGAGAGCTGAGCTAAACAGAACCATCCTGCTGATTGTGGCAGAGACAGGGAAACAGGTTTTGCAAACACTGGAGGCTGTGTTGCAAATTAATCCCCTGAAACCACTCTTCTTGCTTTGAAAAAGGAAAGCCTCCAAGACTTTGTCCTTCCTCCGCTTATTTGGAAAAGCTAAAGAAAAAGGTCAGCACAATAAGCTCACGCTTCACACTGCCTGGGTTTTTCAGCTCTGGACCCTGATCCTGTCTCAAAATCATCATGTAGCACCTGGAAGCTGCTGCGTTATAGGCAGACCCAGACTTACCTGGAGCCCAGGTTGCGGCTGGAGCAGTGGCCCAGTCTCGTCTACCCCACTCCCACGGCTCCGACACGGCAGCAGCCACGTGACAGGCCATGCAGGAACCCAGCGAGGAGGTGCCTGCCCAGGAATGTGCGGGCAGCCTCTGATTGGCTGGCGCAACCAGTGGGTGGCAGCCTGCTGCTAGCGGTGAACCTGAGGGGTGGTGTTTACACTCAGGTCTGCCCACCCTGCATTTAACCAGGGCGCTCCTCAGCCAAGGCATCAATGTGCCTCGGACAGCATTCTCAGCAGCATTGGCTGGGAGAAACTGATCGGGGAAAGGAACACAGCCGGTGGGAACATCATCAGGAAGGGAGAGAGGACCGGTGGCAGAGGCGGCACCAGCAGCAGGAAGAACAAAGGCTTTGAAGAAGAGCAGTGAGAGCAGAGCAGCAATGGGGCCAGAAAAGTGCTGGGGTATCAGCCGTCCCTTCTCACCTCCAGATTTCAGGCAACTCCACCCCTCCCCAGAGGGGTGCCCATTAAAAAGGGCAGAAAAGGAAAAAGGCATATGGACATACACTCCAGAGCATAGCCATATTCCTTTCAAAAGAGAAGAAATCACCTACACAGGGGCTCGACCTTCTTAAAAAGCAGGTGGAGAAAGGGCCTTCTCCCCCCCCCACCTTAAGGGCATGGGTCCCTGTGGGCTGCTGCCCCTTCAGGGCTCAAGGGCAGCTGTTTGGCAAGGGGCAAAATAGGCCAGGGAACTTGTTGAGTTATGAAGAAAAGAGTGACTGAAATAAAGCGTCTTCAGCCACCTTGCAGAGTTGTGGTGAGCAAAACAAACCGACTAGAAAACATTCAAAAGATCCCTGAGAACAAAACAGGAAAATGGAGGCCTCTTTCATGGGAAAATAAAAGGTCTAGGAAATTGGAGGACAAATTATGGCATGGCACTCGCTACACCTTTTTCTTAGAGCTGAACACAACTCCCTTTACCAGCTTAGGAGGAAGAAGCTGTTTCACAAGTGTCTGAAGTATACACAAAGCATATTTATATTGACCTCTAGATTAGAATATGTCCTTTGGAAAGTCTGAAACTTGAAGAATGGCAACGGTTGAGCCCTAACTTCTTCGAAATATATTTCTGATAAACATTGTTAGCTTTTTTTTTTCTTGTTGTACTTATGCAGTAAGAAATCACCTATGAGTGATCTCCAAAATGTTGCTCCCTCAACAACCTTGCTCAGTTCTTGTATATTCAAGCCTGTGGCTTCCTTTGGGAAGTCAATCTACCTCATACTTAACCTTCCTCTTTTCCTGCTGCCTTCAACATTTCCCAGTGCTATTGCCTTTTCCAGAGAATCCTGTCTTCTCATAATGGCTCCAAAGTAGGATAACCTGCAGTAGGTCCTCTTTATCTTCAAGATCAGTGTCTGCTGATTCACTTATCAGTGGTCTAAAAACATTACAAATACTGAAAGAAAAGTCCCCCAAATATATATATTTTAACAATGAAGCTACCACAACTGTCCATAAGATGGAGCCAGTGAGCATGCTAAGTATAGTGTTCTCTAGAGAAATATATATTTTATGATGTCATTACCAGAATTGGCCATGAGGGGGACACAGAAACCATGCTATGTATAACGTTCACTATTATAATAGCATTCAGTATAATCTTCATTTTTCATCATCCATGGGGGAAGCCTTGGAACCAGTCCCCTGCAGATACGGGGGCCCAACTGTACTTTGTTTTCTTACTTTACTAGAAATACACCACTCAGCAGAATTATTTCAAAAACATCTCCAGCATTATTAATACTTTTTGTGTGCAGCTGTCCCCACACCCACCAACCAGTACTGCAATACTGTTGAATAATACAAGGAAGAGAACATGGTGAAGGAAACAAGATGGTGTTCAGGTTGCCCACACATTTCCAGTTGTTGTTTTGAAAAAGCATACCGTAACTATGCATAACTACTGTTTAGGAATCTGGCTATGGATCTGGAAGTCGGGAGTTCAATTCCCCACTGTGCCTCCTTGACGAGGGGATGGACTTGATGATCGATAGGGTCCCTTCTAGCTCTGCACTCCTACAGCTGTTATTCTAGTGATGCTGCTGGTGATGGTGATTCCCCATATCCCCTTTCTTGGGTTGCCATATCAATAGCATCCCATTCCTTGAGATTTTGAAACCAAAACCTTTGACCAGAAGATGGGCCCTCCTGCTTTCACAAATGTGTTACAGTGGTGCGGCAGGCAAGGTTTGGGGGTGAGTGGGCTGGAACTGCTTCTAGGGAGAGATGATTGTAGAAATGGGTGCAAAGCACTCCAACTTGCATAATTGGCCCACATGTGTGCAGTTGTCACCTCTCTCCATAGTTCCCTCTCCTTTCCTTTGGATTTTGATAAAAAGTTGAGGTGCACCCAAACAAACACAAGTGTGAGGCATCTAGAAACACCTTTGCATCAAGCCAGCAGGCCCTGGCAGCAGCTGAGAAGGGATGGGAACGAGCCCCAGTGTACAAAACCACTTCTTACACAATTTTTTTTCTGTAGCACCTATTGACTTGAGGATTGTCTTCTGCTCCGAGACTCAAGGAAACATAGCAGTCCCTTGAGACTTTCGCCTGTAGCGTCACAAGCTTACTTCCTCCCACCTGCTTGAAGTCTCATGATCTTTCTGACACTTTAGTTGATACGTTTTTCACTTAATTGCCACTTTTACCTGGCCCAGAATGTGGAAAACGTGCCTTGCCCTTTTGCAAAATGTTCAGAATTGTTGGTTCCATCTGCAATTAAGCTGTCATTCTCCCAGATAAATCAAGGGTTGGCTGAAGAGTGGGTGTGAAGGGAAAGAATCAAAGGAATCTAATTACTTGGAATCTAATTTGACAGAGGTGCTAATTTATCTTCAGTAAATGTGTAATGGGCTATCCTATGGTATGATGTTATGAAATAGATCCATGGGGTAGAGAAATTAGCACGGACTTGCTGAGCTCAGCAATTGCTTAAATGAAAAAAGTTCTCTCCGGAACTTCAAAGTGATTCCAGGCCCCCATCTGGATCAAACAGCGCATCGTTTTCCTTCTTAGCCAAGGAATGCTAAATTACTAATTTTCTAGCAAAGAGGAAAGAGATGTTGATGCGCCACCCACACTTTCTGTGATACAGTCACCAGTTCTGGCATGTACCTGGATGGTGGCTTTCTTGCAAAAGAGCTTTGTGATGCACCCCACACTTGACAGACTGCATTTATTACTCTCATCTACCTTGAAGTAATAACAGAATGGAGGGACTGAGACAAACCTCCCAAGACCTAGTCTTCTGTGAGGTGATATCCACATGTCTGAGCCATACTACTTCATGTTGCTGGAACATCATCTTTTGGTCCCAAAGAGTACCAGTTGGTATCTACAGATGCAGACCGGGTCATTGTCCAGGTGAAGGAGTGCCCACTGTCAGAGGAGAACTCTTTGTGAGTAAGAGAATTGTCCCCCATCATGGTGAGGACATCTGACTGAGTGATCTGCAACTAAGATTTGTGTGTGGTGCTAGGACCTTAGGCTTAGAAACTTCCCATTTATTGTGGGAAGAGATGCTGAAAAAGTATCTGTGAATTGGCTCCAATGGTGAGGAATTATGTAAGCTAAATTCCAAGCTATCCTGTAGGACCGTAGTTGCCCACCCCTGTTCTAGACTTGCCACCGAACTTTTGTTTTCTTACACCATCCTATGGTGGATCCTAGGAGCTACTTCTAGACTCTGTGTCTGGAATTGCTCTTGTCTGGATGTCCATTCTGTCTTTGGAGCCTACTGGCCTTGGTTTTGGACTTGAGGTGGCCTTGGTTTTTTGAACTGCCTCAACCCTGCCTTCGGAGCCATGCCTCATCAGCTCTGCCAGAAGCTGGACATCCATAGGGCGCCAAGCTATTTGTTTTGAAATCTTGCTTCAGTTTAGCACAATGAACTGATGCATGCTGTACCAAAAATAAGGATGTCTGAAGTTTTCCAAAACTGCATTCTGTAACCTGTAGAAATGGTCAGGGTTTTTTAAGTTCACTAATCAAGAGCAGACTAAAAGATAAGCAACCTGGAAATTCATATTCTGGTTTTGTCTTTAACTCAATTACTCCTTTTCCCCAATAAAGTAATTTAAATGGTCTATGTGATTACATAGTTGTGCTTTTTTGAAACCAGAAGGCAATTAGATTATATATTTTTTCCTTCCTCCATCTTGATCCAAAGCAGCTCATCTTTGATTTGATGTCCAGAAACTCAAAAGGAAATTTTTAAAAGCACCAGGGTCATTAGAATATCATCCCTGCTATTTCTGATGTTCATGGTACATGAGTGCCATTGCTTATAATTTAATATTTCACTTTTCTCCCAAGGTGACTTACAAAATGGTTAAAAAAAACAGGTGTAGTTAAATATACAAAGAAAGTCAAGAAAGGAGAAAAGAGAGGGGGGAAGGGAGAAGAAGGAGGAGGAAGAGAAGAGAGTTGACTTAGCAATGAAATTTTAGGAGACAATGGTTTTGGTATCAGACTAAAGAGCCAGAGATTGGGAATTTGATTCCCCACTGTGCCTCTTGTGAGTAGAGCTGGCCTGTGTGGCCTTGGGCAAGCTGCACCATCCCAGGGCACCTTTAGTAGAAGGGAATGGTAAAGCTCTTCTGAGTATTCTCTACCTGGAAAATCCTGAAAAGGGTTGCCATAAGTCAGAATTGACTGGACAGAACATTGTCATCATCATCATCTCATCATCAAATCTGGCAAATGAGAAGCAAGGGATGTCAAATACTTGGAAAATCTGTTCAAAACAAAGAAAACGTTGTGGCTCAGCATGGCTACAAATGAAATGTTAAGGTTCAGAAATAGGGCCCTTGACATACTTCAAATGAAGAATTAGGTCAAAGTCTACTTTTGATCAGACTGCACGTTATCCCAATTCATGAGCATATAGCTATAAAATAAAAAAATAAATGCTCATAGTTCCCTACTCAAGAACAAAGCGTATTTCACACTACATAACACTTCTCCTGGTTATTTGCTTTATATTGGGTTTTGGAGTGGGGGTGGTGTGTGATCTGAACTCCAATAGTGTAAAACCCTGGCTAATGGTAACATTTATTGTTGAGTACACCAATTAATGATAGGTCAATTTGTGTGGCAAAATATGCTTCAAGCCTGCAGGCCAATGTAAAAAAAAATACATATTGTATTTTTCCATGTATAAAACTATACTTTTGTCTAAAATCTTTAGATTAAAAATTGAGGGTCGTCTTATACACAGAAGTAAGCTGAGGAGAGGAAAAACAAGTGAAGGGGAAAGCAGGGATCAAAGTGATCCTGCAGGGCTTTGATCCCTTTCCCCCTACACTTACTAATCCCCACTTAGATTTCTTTATTTTGGGTTAGAAAAGTGTGGGGGGGGGTCTTATACATGGTGGTGTCTTATACACAGAAAAATGGTAATACAGAATTCCTGAAAAGAGTGCCAACCATCAGGAATCCAGAGGTTAAACACTCCAGTTAAGGAGATAGGCTGGAAACTGTAATATATTCAATCCCAAGTTAGTATACACAAATGCACACACTCATATGCACATTTTCATACTACTCACATGTTCAGACAAGGATTGATTTGAAAGTGTGACCATCATTCTGGGGAAAAGTTGAAGGCAGCAGAAAAAGAGGAAGACCACATACAGTATGAGATGGATTGACTATAAATTAAACCACAGCCTCATTGAGTTTACAGGATCTGAGCAGGGATGTTGAGAACAGGACCGTTTGAACGTTACTCATTTATAGGGTCACCATGAGAGGTGACTTGACAGCACGTAACACAACAACACTTCAACCTGTAGAATACTTCTCTCTGTATAAAGTCTCTATTAGCATGCAGGAAATTTGTTTTGGAGTAAACATGTTGAGAAGTGGCTGCCAATGCCATCAAAAGAGAGTCCTAACCTGTCCTCTGCCTGTCACTGTTTCTATGTGAAGAATAGTTTTAAGTGAAGATCGTCTGGTACGTGGAGAGCTTCCCCACATAATCAGGAAACACAATTTTTCAAGTTCCCCAGTTACATGGAGAGTCTCCACATGTAGCAGCAGCTTTCCTCTTTTTTTTAAACATTTTCTTTTATTTTCTATAACTATAACAAAAACAGAAACATATACATAAAACATATAAACTCAAATACAATAACAGTGTGCCCCACCACCATGTACGGGATCTCTTGCCATCTTCTTCTTCTTCTTCTTCTTCTTCTTCTTCTTCTTCTTCTTCTTCTTCTTCTTCTTCTTCTTCTTCTTCTTCTTCTTCTTCTTCTTCTTCTTCTTCTTCTTCTTCTTCTTCTTCTTCTTCTTCTTCTTCTATTACCTTCTGGTGCGTTCCTAGCTCCAACCTAATGTTTAATTACGGCCTTGCAATTTTTGGATAATGGCTGGTGATCATGCTGGCTATGGTCAGTTGATTAGAAATATATACACTTACAAGAGTGGCTAACAAACAGAAGCATTTAAGCAAAATATTTTGGCTTCCACTTTCTTCAGTTGCTCTGGTAAAAGTCATATGAACTTAAGTTTGCCGCTTGCTTAACTGATTTGCAAGCATTTTATGAACCATCTTCTCTGTTGTATAGTTGTGACATATTTTGCAACTTTAGGGCAAAGCTATCAGTCATTAGCACCTACAGCAAACATTGTGAGCTGTTTTCCATTAAGCCTCTCCAAGGTAGCGCTGAGCCGCTCGGCCCAAGCTGTGAAACTGCAAAGGGCTTTCCCTGCTGGAGGCAGAGCATTACTCCATTTGTCTTTTTGAGCTCGGCGTTTCCGCTGCCAAAGAAGCACACAGAGGCTCCTTGCCCGGCTCTGCACCATTCATCTCTTTCTTGTACATAATGGTGACCTTCATTCATGAGAGAGCAAGGCTGGTAAACATTGCCTTGAGAAACAGTGTCGCTTTTCCAAACCTCTGCTACTCTGGACTGCAGCTGGAGCATGCTTAGAATGAAAGAAACACGCTCAACTTTGAGTCATGCTGCCATGCGAAAACTGTAGAGCCTCCTCCCAGTTCAAATACAGTGGACCCTTGACTTACAGACGGCTTGACTTACAGACTTTTTGAGTTACAGACTTCTCTGGCCGCAAAATTTAGGTTTGACTTGCAGACTGAGATTTGACTTACAGACCAGAAAAAAACCAAAATGGAACAAAAACGGCCTGTTACGGGATTAATCGGTTTTCAATGCACTGTAGGTCAATGGAGACTTGACTTACAGACTTTTTGACTTGAGAACCGCCTTCCAATACGGATTAAGTTCTCAAGTCAAGACCCCACTGTAAAATGGTTCAGAGCAAAAACATGCTGCTTCACACAAAGTGAACTTGGGGACCACTGTTGTGCAAGAGAGGCCATGTGGTGTAGTGGTTAGAGGGTACCACTGGGACCAGAAAGATCTGCAAGGCCTGTAGTACAGTGGTGACTCGCTAGACAGTTGCCCCGCATGACAGTTTTTTCGCTAGACATTGACTTTTTGAGATCGCTCTAGCAATTCGCAAAACAGTGATTCCTATGGGGGAATTTCGCTGGACAATGTTTGGTCCCTGCTTTGCAAACTGATTTTCGTTAGACGATAATTTTGACAGCTCCCTCCGCGCTTGCATAACAGGTGTTTTCGGGACCTAAGCATTTCCAAGACAGCGATTTAAAAAGCTGATTGGTGGTTCGCAAAGTGGCTTTCCTATGGCCGATCTTCGCTAGACAAAGACGATTCTTCCCACTGGAACGCATTAAACAGGTTTCAATGCATTCCAATGGGAAAATGCTTTTTGTTTGGGCACTGTATGAGCACCACATCAAACTACAGAGGCATTTTTGGGGATCTTCTCATGCTCTGACACATTGGGGAAATGAGGAATGTGTTGCAAGGGAAAAATATAACAGAGTCTTCTGCAGCATCTGGGCCACACTGGTGCATTACGTTTAGATGAGGTGGGGATTATTTTTCACCCTTCCAATCCCAACTGTATTGAACAGTGAGTCAGAGATTCCTATGGTACCTGTAATGTTAGCAGTTAGCAATTAAAAAAAGGACTCGGCATTGAAAACAATTTCTTTCTGAGAGTGTACTTGAACAATTAAGTGGAGCTTAGAACAACTGTATTGTAGACCACAACTCCCATGCTGGCTAGAGAGATTCTGGAGTTTGCAGTGTACAGTATAAATGTTCCAAGCATCAGTTCATGGCTAGTGAACATACTAGATTGCTCTATGTATTTATATTTATCAGTGTGTCTCAAGAGAAAGGTCTTTTTCTATGGAAGGATAGTAAAGATGGGGCCATCCTGGCTTCCTGGGAGAGGGAGTTTCAGAGTCTGGGAGCAGTGAGAGAGAGAAGATCCTCTCTTGTGTTCCCACCAAACGCACCTGTGAAGGTGGTGGGACCAAGTTATGATCATTTCAGTCTTGCTGCGATGTGACCAGTGGTGCCCCAAATGTATTGAAGGAAAGGGTCAGTGTACCCTACTATGTAGAGCAGATAGTCTGGCATACAATAGATGCAAGGGAAATGGCATGAGACATTAGCTTTGCCCTTCACAACCTTGCTGATGTTCTCTGCCCCTTCTTATCAGCTTCCCCATTCCCCAGTATCTATGACTAAAACACTGTTATTACTTAATAATAGTAATTTTATTTATCATTTCTTTATTGCTTCTCAGCCCATGGAAGCCCCCAAAGCAATACACAATGTAATATTTAATATGAATCTACTCTTCCAAAACATACTGGATTGGATCCACAGGAGCAGGAAACTTTTGAGGGTTTTCTGCTCTAGAACATATTAGGAGCTGCAACTTGCCCAAAGGAGGTTGAAAATGCCTTGAGAAGCAGTCCACTTCTAGTTTTGTTTTGGGAAGGGGCTGTTGACAGGTATTCGAGAGTTTACTTCCATTTCACTGCAAAACTACAGCCCCTGAAATGATTTTTCAAAGTGATTTTTCCAGGAGGAGCCATCAGGGGGTCTTGAAAGGCACATGTGCCTTGCAGAAAAGATTACATTTCTCCTGTGTTAATTTGTTTAAAAAAGCTCTTTCCAAACAAGTATTGTACTGGCATCTAGCAGAGACTCCTCACTACAAGATAGGGCTACAGAAACAATTTGTCACAACATCCCCTTCATCCTACATCCCCTTTCATGCCCTTCTCCTGTTGCCTCAGAAGGTGCGTCAACCCATATTCATATATTTGCAATGTTCAGGTAACCTAACAACCTCGGCTTCTGTGTCTCTTCACTCAGGTGATGTGTAGTTTCTGGTACATCTTTTAATTCAGTAATGGTTGACACTTGGTACAAATACATTTTTTCCTGTGCTTTAAAATTGCCTTGAGCTAATTTAGTTGTTGGGGAGCATCATGGTTTCAACAAACATACTTCTGTGGTAAGAACATGCAGAAGGAATGTATGAGGAAAGGGTGTTGGAACACCTTCCCTGCTGTGCTTATTGTTATGTCTTTCCTACAACTCAGATTACTCTGCCATCATCATAGTTGTATCCTCAATAATCCTCCAATTCTTGCAGCTGACATTTATGTCTATAGTGGCTGAGGGTCATTTTTGGGAACCCTGCCCTTTCACCTGGAAACATTTCTTCAAAATGTAGAGGAGCGAGATCTCAGAAGTCCCTGATGCCTTTTTTTTTTTTGCCTCACTTTACTCCATGGGCCACAGAAGTCCTGTAAATAACTATTTTCAGCCATATTTCTTTTAGAAAATGCAAACAGGCATGACTTCGATGGGCGATGTTGCTTTCTTTCCCCTTTTTTAAAATTTGGGGAAGACATGATTATTTGAGGAGTGTGATGTCCACCCTCATGCCCCTTGCTTAACCGTCAAGCCTCAGAGCACATGAAAGCAAACACTCTCTTCTTTTACACTTGCTGCCACCAGGTGATCTCTAAATCACCATTACTTCAGAAAGATTCAGGTCCACACTTCAAGTTTTTTTAAATAAAACTTTGGTTTATTGATTACAGAGATTCATAAATATCTTCAGTAGCTAATCACATATAAATTTTCCAAACTACACAATCTATTACTCTGTCTGGCTTTTCTCTCCTGCCTGACTCTTCCATTTCTCTAACTCCCTGACTGACTCAGGCTCTGCCTCTTATAGCATCTCTCTCAGCCCCGCCTCTAAGCAACATGAATATGCATGAACCATTCCATTACATAATATACATGAACCATAGATCTAATAAATGGAGAATGCTACAAGGAGTCTTGGGGCCTTCTCCAAATTTTTCTTTTAACCTATTTTTTATGTGGGGCTCTGGGTGGACTTTTGGGTCACCTGAAGCCCACAGATATCATGTGTCCCACCATGTTCTAGTTAGTCCTTGGTGTGCAGTAACTTTCTGTGGCTATTCAATGGTAATATTAAGAGAACATAAATGACAACAGGACAAGTGATAAAACGATAAGATAAGAATAGCCTTGGTTGGACCATAAGAGCAGTGGCGGAATTCATCCTTGGCAGGCAGAATGATTTCACTGAGATCAGGCAAGCTCCTGAGGCAAGGTGAATCCCACAAATTTGCAGTCTAATCTATGAAGAACTTCCTTTTGTCAATCTTCCTGATCTACATATGAAAAATCTGCCATGTTTGCTTTCTCCCGCATTCATTTTTTAAAAAAATTCAAGTTCTTTCTGTTTCTGAAATTCTGTGCCCCACCTCTTCCTGCAGGGTCCCTGTCAGAAGCAATGCTGCAGTCTTCCCTTGCACTGCCTCTTCTTCTGAGTGGGTGCCTGTGGGAGTCACCTCTCACTATCTTGCCTTGTCTCGGCACACTCAGGCTGCTTCCTCTAGCGGCATAAAGAACATCTCCCAATGCCAGTACTGTATCAGGGCCCCAGCAACAAATCACCTCCAAACTGGCTGTTGAGCTCTCCAGCTACGCCAGCACTTCCTGGACCTCGAATGCCTACCAGTTGATGGTGTTCGCCTAGTGGTCCTCCTCTTCTGTCTTGCTCCCCTCCTTTATTCCCCAACCCTGCATGTCCTCCATGTGTCCTCTAGGGCAGTGGTCCCCAATCTTGGGCCTCCAGATGTTCTTGGACTTCAACTCCCAGAAATCCTTGCCAGCAGAAGTGGTGGTGAAGGCTTCATCACCACCCCAGTACACAGGTGAATGCAGGTCAGGAATCTCACCCTTACTCACAGAGAAGGGGAAGGCCCATTCTCTCTGGTAGGGGGAGCAGGACCAGTCCCACACTTTCCACTTTGTTGTTTTCACACAAACTATTTTATAATAAAGTTCCTCCCATCCCAAATTTGAGGAATTTTGGAAGTTTCCTTTTTCAAAATTAAAAAAACCCGAAATGAAATGAAATTCTCCCACTGAGCTTACAACCAATTAACTTTGGGGGGGGGCACCTTCCCACACACATCTCTATTACTTCAAGAAAGGAGGAAAAGTTTCTCTCAATTCGTTCTCGTGCAGTATATGCCATAGGCAGAGAACCAGGCCAAACTGGGATATGGATTGGTGGAGATAAGGATCCAGTCCACCAGGTTTTTAAAGACCTCAAGAGCATCTGGCTTCCAGGAGGAGGAGTTCAGTTCAGTAAGAAAGCCCTTCAAACAAATTAGAAAGGAAAAGACAGCAAGCTTGGCTGCCAGGCAGGTTTTTGTAAGATCTCATCGTTCTATTTATAACTTGGAGTGCCATGTTAGATTATCTCACACTGTAAAAGATGTGTGCCATATATGCCACGAAATGCATTAGAAACACGATGGGTGATCCAAACAAGTCTCTCCATCTCTCCAGTTGTGGTGGAGCCTTGGAGGTATGTGGTCTGGCCGCAACGCAGGATCCTCTGGCAAAGATCAGTTTGCAACCTGTGAGGCTTGTCCAAATAGGGAAGGTTTACCTTTTTATTCCTTCTCCCACCTTGACACGTTTCGAAGACTCCCAGCGCGAGAACTAAAAATACATCACAGAGCTGACCCGTGCTGTTAACACTCCAGGAGGAAACTGCCAAGCCAAGTCTTCTATATTTATTGTTCTATATTTAAAACAGAAAGAGGAGCTTTTTGTGTCTCAAGGGCAAAGGATGCTCTCTGATCAACATGTTTTTAAGCTTTTAAATGAAACTATCACAAAGATGACTTTAGGACTCCCTGATGTTCTCAAAGAGCCCAGAGGAGTCATTTTTTTGTCAAATATTCTGTATTCCCAGATTTTGTTGAATTCTTGGGAGTATCTTCGAAAAAGCAGGGATGTGGTGGCACTCTGAGTTAAACCGCAGAAGCCTCTAAGCTGCAAGGTCAGAAGACCAGCAGTCGTAAGATCGAATCTACGTGACGGAGTGAGCTCCCGTCGCTTGTCCCAGCTCCTGCCAACCTAGCAGTTCGAAAGCATGTAAAAATGCGAGTAGATAAATAGGTACCACCTCGGTGGGAAGGTAACGGCATTCTGTTTCTAGTTGCCCTGGCCACGTGACCACGGAAACTGTCTACGGACAAACACTGTCTCTATGGCTTGGAAACGGGGATGAGCACCATGCCCTAGAGTTGGACATGACTGGGCTAAATGTCAAGGTGAACCTTTACCTTTACCTATCTTGGAAAAAGAAGCCAACCCTTCATAATTAGGGGCTGTGTACCAGGTTCAGGGGTTACCCAGTGTGGTTTAGTGGGTAGAATAACATAGTAGGATTCAGGAGGCCTGAGTTCGAATCCTTGCCACAGAAATTCACTGGGGGTGTGGAATTGGTAAGGTAGTTCTGACTTGAGGGCACATAACAACAGGAACAGCAACAACAGCAGCAGCAACAACAACAATGAATTGGATTCAGATAAATCTGTTAATTAAATCAGCCTGTAATTATTAATTAAATTCAAGTGAGCTCTAGATTGATGTGGAAATGTCAGAAGACCTTTTGTACAAATCGCAGAAATATTAATTGGACAAAAACTCTCCTTATATTGCACTTGTGATAAAAGCTAGGAATCTAATAGAGCTCCAGAATTCCTCGTCAAGATGTCTCATCCTGCTCATAGAACCTAAAACAACTAGAAGGAGAAATTTAGCAAATATTCAGCATATCTTGACAATAGAGATCATAAATAATATGACCAGCCTTCAGTCAGACCTTCAGCCTTGGAGCTCTCCATGGTCCTGCATATCATGTTCAATCAGATTTGCTCATAGTTTTTTATCCCAATTGCCAGACTCTTCCTTAAAGACTTCATTTTGCTCCAGCATGCCCCAGTTTGTGTTCATATTGTTGTCTACTGCCAAGCCATTTCTGACTTACGGTGACCCTATGAATTAATATCCTCTAAAAGTGTGGTTTAGGTTTTCCAGTCCTGCAACTTCCTTTACTAAGTCAATCCACTCCATGTTAGATCTTTGCCTTTCCTTATTTCCTTTCCCTTTTCTAGCATTTCATTTCTTTCTCAGTGAGTCATGTCTTCTCATGATATGCCTAAGGTATTATAGCTTCAGTTTAATCTTTTAATCTTTTAAGGCTCTATTTATTATTATTATTATTATTATTATTATTATTATTATTATTATTATTATTATTATTATTATTATTATTATTATTAGTAGTAGTAGTAGTAGTAGTAGTAGTAGTAGTAGTAGTAGTAGTAGTAGTAGTAGTATTGTTAGTATTGTTAGTATTGTTAGTATTAGTATTAGTATTAGTATTAGTATTAGTATTAGTATTAGTATTAGTATTAGTAATAATAATAATAATAATAATAATAATAATAATAATAATAATAATAATAATAATAATAATAATAATAATAATAATAATAATAATAATAATAATAATAATAATAATAATAATAATAATAGTGCAAATTTGGGCTTGATTTGAGTTAAAATCTACATAAGTCCATAGTACAGTATTCATAAATCTCTTCTCAAATATAATGTTTCAAATTATTTTTTCCCAGTACCCTTACTTTATTACCTAACTTTGATATTTATACTTAGTGATCAGGAATACCCTAGTCTTGGTCTTGGTCTCCAATGATACACCCTTACTCTTGAATCGTCTTTTCCAGTCACCTCCTAGCTGCCCTTCCAAGTTTCAGTTTTCTTCTCAGTAGCCTCAGAACAGTTAATTATGAGTTGGAGAAGAAAATCAGTAAACTCAGCAGGGCGTAGATGGCCTGCTGGAGAAGGTCATGACTGGTGGAACCCTGAAGAATGCACCACATTTTGTTACAAACCCTGCTTTATTGTGAATCCTATTTCATCACATGGAAATAAAGCAGGGGAGCAACAAAAAACAGACTCACAACAACACTGCTGTAGGAAAGCAGGAGTTCTGTTAGACAAAGACCGAAAAAGAAAAGGAATATTTCCATGCTGTTCAGGTGTATACAGCACTGTCTCCACAGAATTCATCTCACTCGACAGACAATTCCATGTACAAATTGTTGTTAGTGCTTTTTCTAGGTGCCTCATTGATGTTTGGTTACAATGACTCTGGATTCAATACGATTTTTCTTTCGAAACCCAGGCTGCTTACACTTTGTGCACTTTGGTCCTGCCAGCAGGTGGCAAGGTTCCAGAATCATGATTCTGAACTCTGTCAGGGCTCATTTATTTTATCTTCTCTTGGGTATTTTTAATATTTCAGTATGGGTGGGTATCATTTTCCCCCTTGCTTTCATCTGTTTCTACACACTTGAAGTCTGGAAGCTTATTTTATAAAATAGAAATATGACTATTTTGGGCCTGATGAACACCAGCTGAAAATGAAGTAGGGCAGCGTAATTCATATCAAGGTGAAGCTGTGCAGGTGAACTGAGATCTGTCCTCGCCTAGGCAAAAGGTGATGCATGGTCTTTATTTTTTTTTATTATTTCAGAGAAGAACAGGATAGCATTATTTCTTTTTTTTGTGTGTGTGTGCCTCTGCAAGTCCTAGTAGGGATTTTTTTTTCCCAACTGTTTCAGTAGTGTTGCATGATGACTCAATAAAGTGCTGCAGTTAAATGTCAAAAGCAAAAAGTTAGAAGCCACAGCCACTGAAGTATAAATATAGAAGGACACTTACTATTATACTTTCCTCACTTCCCCAAGCACTGAAAAGTTCCAGGAGTAGCACTTTCCCACACGTACCTAGCAAATTAGAAGCTGCTCCCCTATAGTTGAGAGCTCCAGTGTGTCCCTCTGCTTCCTTTTCCAACAAATTTGCTGAAACAATAGTAAAAAACAGACATTATTTCAATTTTAAATCAAAGTCTTGGTACACCTTGTTTCCAGATGAAATCAGAAGTCTCTTGCTTTTAAAACAAAACACACACCCTGTTCAGTTTCAATTGGAAACAAGGTGTGCAAGGGCCATGAAAATAGATTTATTTTATTTATTCACATTTTTAACCCACCCAACTTGTAGCACCTCCTTTCAAGGTAAAAGGAGTACACAACGTAATTTAACTGGGAGAATGCACTTTCCCCCCCCTCCCCCATCACTATAGTACTGCTGTTGCAACC
Source organism: Pogona vitticeps (assembly GCF_051106095.1). Taxonomy (NCBI): domain Eukaryota; kingdom Metazoa; phylum Chordata; class Lepidosauria; order Squamata; family Agamidae; genus Pogona; species Pogona vitticeps. The sequence goes on along the minus strand of NC_135783.1, from coordinate 333,960,365 downwards.
TTGGCAGCAGCAGCTGAAATGGGGCAGAAGGCATGAGAATTGCAAAGATTGGTGGGAGGGTTCCACACAGCCCGTGGCTGACACGTCAGCAATCGTGCTATAGTCCAGTCTAAGACCTGAATGCTCACTGGAAGGACAGATCTTGAAGCTGAGGCTCCAGTACTTTAGCCATCTCATGAGAAGAAAAGACCTCGATGTTAGGAAAGTGTGAAGGCAAGAGGAGAAGGGGATGACAGAGGACGAGATGGTCGGACAGTGTCTTCGAGGCAACCAACACGAATCTGACCCAACTCCGGGAGGCAGTGGAAGATAGGAGGGCCTGGCGTGCTCTGGTCCATGGGGTCACTAAGAGTCGGACACGACTAAACGACTAGACAACGACGAAGACTGTGACTACATAATCACTTGCCACAGGATTTGCTGTGGTTATAAAACAGATTAATTTGATTTTTTAAAAAACTAATGGCATGACACAAAAGCTGATTTGAATCAGTCCAAATCTTTTCTTTTCTCCTAACATGGAGGGCTTTTCCCTTGCCACTGGGGGCTTCTACTTTTTTCAAGCCAGAATGATTCAAATCTACTTTTACCTGTGTGATCAATTGTTTCCTTCTGCAAAAGGATGGAAATGTGTCTGTAGCTGGTATTGTGATGACATAGGCAGCCACACTAGATGCTTTTCCAAGTCCTCCATACAGAGCACGTTACCATAGTCTTTCAAGAATGAAGGATGCCTAACTAAAGGCAGTTGGGCTGTGTTTAGGGACTACAGGAATACCTGCTTCCATGATGTGTTGTTACCAAGTATGCTATCAAAACACATGCATGGTCCCACACATGTTCAAAGTCACACTCATAAGGGATCTTTGAAGTATGGCAACAGCACATCTTGACACAGATTGGACTAAGTATATCACACTCACACAGGAAGCCAGGTTTAGGCTGAATAGCAGGAAAAACGTCTTAACTGTTAGAGCAGTATGACAATGGAACTAATTATCTTGGAAGAAGGTGAGTGTTCCAATGCAGGAGGCATTCAAGAGAAAATTGGACAAACAGTTCTCAGGTCTGCTTTGATTTGGATTCCTGCATTGAGCTTGATGGCCTCATAAGCCCCTTCCAACTCCATTATTCTATTATTATCTTCCCACATAGCAAATCAGAGACAACAGGCATAGAATGAGTCACTTGCCAATCAGGAAGAAGAAGATAGGCAGGCCATTCTAGGATGCTTGCTTTTCCAGACCTCCAAACAATCCTTTTAGCATAAAAACAAAAGGAAGTGATTTAATTTATCTGGCCTCTCTACAGGAGGGCTATTCTGTGAGATAACTCCTTGGCTGGGCATTCATGTCTTCTATGTAATTTTGAGCTCATTTAGAGCTATATTGCTGTCATTTCCTCCAGGGGACTTGCCTGGAGATCTGAGGCTATTTCTTCTCTCCGATGGGATGGATGAAAATTTGGTTTGGCTTCTTGTAGTTTGAGCAGTTTTCCAAAATTCACTAATTCCTGTATTAACATAGTGGGGGAAATTATTTTTGAAAAACTGAAGATGTGAAAAAGTGAACTTGATCAATTCCTATCTCTATTTATATGACTTTAATGTGAATTTTAATCCTTTTGTTTAGTGTGCTGAATTTAGGTTGACACTGTTTCGTTGTTGTTGTTTCTTGACAGTCTCTTCATATTTAATAGTTAAGCAACAGGCAAATACAGCATCATATAGTGGGAATAGCCATAGGTGATTTCATTTTGAAATTCCATCTCTTATACACATGGGTATGTAATATATGCATTTATATTCTTGTCTGAACAAGCAAGCAAGCGATATATAGATATAAATATAGACGTATTGCTTGTTTGCTTGTTCTGACAAGAACATAAGTTTGCAGTTTCTTTCATGAATCTTTTGGAAATAACTAGAACTGGTTTAAAAAATAATAATACGGGAGAAAGCAAAGCCAACAGTTTCATCCATCTGAGGCTTTTAACTGCTTGGCTTTTTCAAAACTCTAGCTTTGAATCCCTGTATATTTAGTCATGTCTGTGATGCAGAAGTAGGGTGGCCATTGCATTTTTCTCGAGAGACTCTGTCTTTAAAGTTGCATCATGACTTTTTACACTGGAAATTGCTTTATCTTTCCAGTACAGGTGGTTGAAAAGATAAAAAGTTCAGTTTATCCATTTCTTACATGAACTTGCCAAAATTCACGCAGTTCTCCAAATGTTCAGCAGAAAGTTTGTTCAGTCGTTTAGTCGTGTCCGACTCTTCGTGACCCCATGGACCAGAGCACGCCAGGCCCTCCTATCTTCCACCGCCTCCCGGAGTTGTGTCAAATTCATGTTGGTTGCTTCGATGACACTGTCCAACCATCTCATCCTCGGTCGTCCCCTTCTCCTCTTGCCTTCACACTTTCTCAACATCAAAGTCTTTTCCAAGGAGTCTTCTCTTCTCATGAGATGGCCAAAGTACTGGAGCCTCAGCTTCAGGATCTGTCCTTCCAATGAGCACTCGGGGTTGATTTCCTTTAGAATTGATAGGTTTGTTCTCTTTGCAGTCCAGGGAACTCTCAAGAGTCTCCTCCAGCACCACAATTCAAAGGCATAAATTCTTCAGCGGTCAGCTTTCTTTATGGTCCAGCTCTCACTTCCATACAACACTACAGGAAAAACCATAGCTTTGACTATTCGGACTTTTGTTGGCAAGGTGATGTCTCTGCTTTTTAAGATGCTGTCAAGGTTTGTCATTGCTTTCCTCCCAAGAAGCAGGCGTCTTTTAATTTCGGGGCTGCTGTCTCCATCTGCAGTGATCATGGAGCCCAAGAAAGGAAAATCTGTCACTGCCTCCATATCTTCCCCTTCTATTTCCCAGGAGGTGATGGGACCAGTGGCCATGATCTTAGTTTTTTTGATGTTGAGTTTCAGACCGTTTTTTGCACTCTCGTCTTTCACCCTCATTACAAGGTTCTTTAGTTCCTCCTCACTTTCCGCCATCAGAGTGGTATCATCTGCATATCGGAGGTTGTTGATATTTCTTCCGGCAATCTTAATTCCAGCTTGGGATTCCTCCAGTCCAACCTTCCGCATGATGTATTCTGCATATAAGTTAAATAAGCAGGGAGACAGTATACAGCCTTGTCGTACTCCTTCCCAATTTTGAACCAATCAGTTGTTCCATATCCAGTTCTAACTGTTGCTTCCTGTCCCACATATAGGTTTCTCAGGAGATGGATAAGGTGGTCAGGCACTCCCATTTCTTTAAGGACTTGCCATAGTTTGCTGTGGTCCACACAGTCAAAGGCTTTTGCATAGTCAATGAAGCAGAAGTAGATGTTTTTCTGGAACTCTCTGGCTTTCTCTATAATCCAGCGCATGTTGGCAATTTGGTCTCGAGTTCCTCTGCCCCTTTGGAATCCCGCTTGTACTTTTGGGAGTTCTCGGTCCACATACTGCTGAAGCCTACCTTGTATGATTTTGAGCATAACCTTGCTGGCGTTTGAGATGAGTGCAATTGTCCGGTAGTTGGAGCATTCTTTGGCACTGCCCTTCTTTGTGATTGGGATGTAGACTGATCTTTTCCAGTCTTCTGGCCACTGTTGAGTTTTCCAAACTTGTTGGCATATTGAATGTAGCACCTTAACAGCATCATCCTTTAAGATTTTAAATAGTTCAACTGGAATGCCATCACCTCCACTGGCCTTGTTGTTAGCCAGGCTTTCTAAGGCCCACTTGACCTCACTCTCCAGGATGTCTGGCTCTAGGTCAGCAACTATATTGTCTGGGTTGTCCGGGATATCCAAAACTTTCTGATATAATTCCTCTGTGTATTCTTGCCACCTCTTCTTGATGTCTTCTGCTTCTGTGAGGTCCCTTCCATTTTTGTCTTTTATCATGTCCATCTTTGCACAAAATTTTCCTCTAATATCTCCAATTTTCCTGAACAGATCTCTGGTTTTTCCTTTTCTGTTATTTTCCTCTATTTCTTTGCATTGTTCATTTAAGAAGGCCCTCTTGTCTCTCCTTGCTATTCTTTGGAAGTCTGCATTCAATTTTCTGTAACTTTCCCTATCTCCCCTGCATTTTGTTTCCCTTCTCTTTTCTGCTATTTGTAAGGCCTCGTTGGACAGCCACTTTGCTTTCTTGCATTTCCTTTTCTTTGGGATGGTTTTTGTTGCTGCCTCCTGTACAATGTTACGAGCCTCTGTCCAAAGTTCTTCAGGCACTCTGTCCACCAAATCTAATTCCTTAAATCTGTTCTTCACTTCTACTGTGTATTCATAAGGGATTTGGTTTAGATTATACCTGAGTGGCCCAGTGGTTTTTCCTACTCTCTTCAGTTTAAGCTTGAATTTTGCTATGAGAAGCTGATGATCAGAGCCACAATCAGCTCCAGGTCTTGTTTTTGGTGACTGTATAGAGCTTCTCTATCTTTGGCTGCAGAGAATATAGTCAATCTGATTTTGATGTTGCCCATCTGGTGATTTCCATGTGTAGAGTCGCCTCTTGTGTTGTTGGAAAAGGGTGTTTGTGATGACCAGCTTGTTCTCTTGACAAAACTTTATTAGCCTTTGTCCTGCTTCGTTTTGAACTCCAAGGCCAAACTTCCCTGTTGTTCCTTTTATCTCTTGACTCCCTACCTTAGCATTCCAGTCCCCCAGAATGAGAAGAACATCCTTTTTCGGTGTCAGTTCTAGAAGGTGTTGTAAATCTTCATAAAATTGTTCAATTTCAGTCTCCTCAGCAATGGAGGTTGGTGCATAAACTTGGATTACTGTGATGTTGAAAGGTCTGCCTTGGATACGTATTGACATCATTCTATCATTTTTGAGATTATATCCCATTACGCCTTTTCCCACTCTTTTGTTGACAATGAGGGCTACTCCATTCCTTCTACGGGATTCTTGCCCACAGTAGTAGACATGATAATCATCTGAGTTCAAATCACCCATTCCCATCCATTTTAGTTCACTGATGCCCAGAATGTCGATGTTTATTCTTGCCATCTCCTGTTTGACCACCTCCAGCTTCCCAAGGTTCATAGATCTTACATTCCAGGTTCCTATGCAGTATTTTTCTTTCCAGCATCGGACTTTCCTTTCACTTCCAGGCACGTCCACAGCTGAGCATCCTTTCGGCTTTGGCCCATCCACTTCATCAGCTCTGGAGCTACTTGTACTTGTCCTCCGCTCTTCCTCAGTAGCATGTTGGACGCCTTTTGACCTGAGGGTCCCATCTTCTAGCGTCATATCTTTTAGCCTTTTGTTTCTGATCATGGGGCATTCTTGGCAAAGATACTGGAGTGGCTTGCCAATTCCTACACCAGGTGGATTGCATTTAGTCGGAACTCTCCACTACGACCTGTCCGTCTTGGGTGTCCCTGCACGGCATAGCCCATAGCTTATCTGAGTTACTCAAGCCCCCTCGCCACGACAAGGCAGCAATCCATGAAGTGGTCAGCAGAAAGGCCTAGACATTATTTTTAAAAAAATTGATGTGGAGGAAAGCAAAACCGACACACATCTGTATCTCTACCTGTACAGTAAGCCCGTCAAATGTCAGATCCTTTATGGCAGTAGCTCTCATCTGTGGCACATGGTTTTAACAGTGACATCCCCAGTGAGTTTCTATGGTTGGACTGGGATTAGAACCCATACTTACGAAGTACTCATCCTTCATTCTATCCACTAAACCATGTTAGCTATTGATGGTTTTGTTCATAATTAGATGGTTTACTATCAAGCAAACATGGGCAAGAATCCTGGTCCTACATGACTGTATGGTGCAATTGCAAAGCTAAACTATCTTGATAGTAGGCTTTCCATCATGCTCCATGCATTGACTGATAGAGGAAACAATACGATGGATGGCAAGCCAAAGGGGGAAAACCTTGTGAGCAATTGCTCCCAGTAGGATTTTGACCATGATCTTTCATGTAGGAGAATACTTGTTTAGAAAAGAAAATTAACATTTAGCCTTCCTTCCTTCCTTCCTTCCTTCCTTCCTTCCTTCCTTCCTTCCTTCCTTCCTTCCTTCCTTCCTTCCTTCCTTCCTTCCTTCCTTCCTTCCTTCCTTCCTTCCTTCCTTCCTTCCTTCCTAATGGAGCATTTAAAATAATGGATCTATATAAAATATAGGTAAAAATTAAAAACAAAATGGTAAAACAGAAGTGGATCAGAAGCTGACTACTTCAATAGTGTTATCTCAGCCATTTACTAGATCTTCTTTTGTACACATGGCGCGGCATAAATTGAATGGCCATAAATGATTGAATTTCTCCAAAGTCACAGAAAATTTGTCCTCTATCCAAGTAACTCCATTTTACTTAACATTCTTTGATCTTCCTACTTCACTTTGAGTATTTAAAATCTAAAAACAGTAAGTATACAAATATCAGAAAGAATTAAACAAGTATTATATACAAATAGTAAATAAAATCGATCTGAAAAACATCTTTAAAAGCAACACAGCGCATGCTGTGGCTAAATAAAGTGGCGCACTGTAATAAATAGTAGCCACCTATTGTTTACAGTATAAGTACCATGGCTACAAATAAAGTACAATATGAAAACTGTTTGTCCTCCGAATACAGGTACAACCACTTCTCAAATGACAGAAGTATATGGTATTTTGGAAGTCATATATGTGATGGATTAAGGGCGTAGGACCAGGCTGATAACTTACCTTGTCTTGCCTTCCTTCCATTTATAGTAAAGGGCTTTTTGGTTGAGGGGGGGGTTCCGAGTCTAATGTATAATATATAACTCCTCTTAAATTTCCATGAATTCTCTATGAATACAGAGTACTTAAACTGCACTGATTTCTCATAATAGTCAACTTGGCAAATTTAGTGCCTGAAGCATTGTAATAACATAATTTTTAAATAGGAACCTGTGAAATATTAATCAGATTGTACATTACTCTTTCTCACTGCTTCTGTTTTCACTTTTTTCTTCTCCTGACCTCAAATGTTCTTTTTCAACATGGTTGGTGCACCGCATGTAATCAAGCCGCTCACAGAATGACTCACCCTTTTGTGAGATACCCATGCTTCGGGATCAGTGTTAATCCCAGATCATGATGTCATTTTTTGTTTTTATTTGTTTGGTTTTTCTCCCGTCGCACTTCATCCTCCAGTATTGACAGTGTGGGGTTACATATGTAAGCTAAAAGCTTGGGCTAACGAGGAGTGGGTTTTTGTGCCAATCAGCTTCATTTTGTTCTGGTACTGAGAAGAACTTTGGGCAATCAGAATTCTCTAATCCTCTGTCTTTTTCACCATCCTCTGATGGGAAGCTGCTTGCCTGTGTTGTGCTGAAGAGACTCCAGGTGCTTGCAGACAGAGTCTATCCAGAATCACAGTGTGGATTTCGAGCTCATAGATCCACCACTGACATGGTACAGTGGTGCCCCGCATAGCGACGATAATCCGTGCAGCAAAAATTGTCGCTATGCGGATTCGTCGCTATGCAAAAAGAAAAAGCCCATAGGAATGCATTAAAACCCATTTAATGTGTTCCTATGGGCAAAAAACTCACCTTTAAGCAAAAATCCTCCATACGGCCGCCATTTTCGCTGCCTGGTAAGCGAGGAATCGGCGCGAAAACACAGCAGGTGGCCTTTTTTTTTTTTACCCGGTGGCCATTTTGGAACCGCCGATCAGCTGTTCTAAAAACATCACTATGCAAAAATCGGTAAGCGAAACAGCTTACCGATCATCGCAGAGCGATATTTTCCTATCTAAATCATCACAATGCGATCGCTTTTGCGATCGCAAAAAACTTAATCGCTATGTGGATTTGTTGTTAAACAGGGCGCCTGTTAAGCGAGGCACCACTGTATTTTCCCTCCGACAGTTTCAGGAGAAATGTAGGGAACAATGACAGCCACTCTTTGTGGCCTTCATAGATCTCACAAAGGCCTTTGACTTGGTTAGCAAGGACGGCCTTTTTAAAATACTTCCCAAGATTGGATGTCCACCTCAACTCCTTAACATCACCAGGTCCTTTCATGAGGAAAAGAAGGACACTGTAGTTTTTGATGGTTCAGCATCAGATCCCTTTGACATCCGAAGCGGAGTGAAACAGGGCTGTGTCCTCACACCGACCCTGTTTGGGATCTTTTTTGCCATCGTGCTGAAGCACGCCTTTAGAACTGCAACAGAAGGTGTCTATCTCCAGACTAGATCAGATGGAAAACTCTTTAATCTTTCTAGATTTAGGGTGAAGACCAAAGTCCAAGTGAAATGCATGCGGGATTTCCTCCTTGCTGATGATGCAGCTGTTGTTGCCCACTCTGCTGAAGACCTCCAACAACTCATGAACAACTCAGGCTTAATAAGAAGCTGATGGCATATACCAAGATCCAGGACTGTAGAGCCTGTGTCCTGAGAACACTCATGTACTGCAGTGAGTCCTGGACCCTTTGTGCATGGCAGGAGGGGAAGCTGAACACATTCCATATGCATTGTCTCTGACACATTTTTCGTATCAAAGTTCCAAATAGAGTAGTCCTAGAACAAGCTGGAATTTTTAGCATGTATACATTACTGAAACAGCGATGTCTACATTGGCATGGGCATGTTGGGAGAATGGCTGATGGTTGGATTCCAGAAGATCTCCTGTATGGAGAATTAGTGCAGTGAAATCGCCCCAGAGGGAGACCACAGCTGCAATACAAGGACATCTGCAAGTGGGATATGAAGGCCTTAGAAATGGACCTCAACAGATGGGAAACCTTGACATCTGAGCGTTCAGCCTGGAGGCAGGCACTGCATCATGGCCTCTCCCAATTTAAAGAGACACTTGTCTAGCAGGCCGAGGCAAAGTGGCAGTCCCAAAACCAGCAAAATCAGGGAGTTGGACAGGGGACAGATTGTATTTATCTTCCGTGTGGAGGGGATTGTCACTCGAATTGTCCTTCTGAGCCACACCAGATGCTGTTCCAGGTCTTCTATTCAGAGCGCATTACCATAGTCTCTCAAGACTGAAGGATACCTAATCTAATCTGATGGGTGGCTCTTGAGGTAAGAGTAAAATAAACAAAGTAGATCCTGCAGTCCTGAAATCTGCCAAATAAACATACTTGTTCTCAGATATTCCTTTAATTGTGTAGTAAGACCTAAATTTAGAAAGTGCTTTTTAAAAATCTGTGAATAAATCCAATTTATGAAGTCAGGTGTATTTCTTTGGGAGAAGACTGAGTGGAGATATTATCATCACCTATCAATGGCTGCTGCAGATGGCCATGAGCTGTTGAACAGAAGTTTGAAGAATTTTATTTTCTGCAGTCCCAAAGTGTAGGATCAGAACCAAAGGATTCAGATTTTAAAAGGGTGGGATTTGAACAAAGCAATAAGAACTTCCTAATGGCAAAAGCTGTTCAACAGTGCACTGCAGTGGAATGTGGTGATCTCTCATTCACTGGAGGTTTTTAAACAGAGGTTGGATGGCCATCTGTTAGCAATGTCTCAGCTGTGGATTCCTGCAATGACAGGAGACTGATGACCATCACTCTTCCTTCTGCTCACCTGTTAGTATTCTTTTCAGAATTCTGATGTGCACACCACCAACTGCACAACTATTTCCCTCTGGTCAGTTGTCATTGGCATGATCAGTTGTGCAACCAGTTGCACTTTCTATTTTGCTACCAGTACACAACCAATCTTGTAAAGGACAGCTTGCAAGAAAAGAGACTAGTTTGCATGATCATTCTTCTGCTGAAAAAAATGTTGGCCAAGAAGTCCATGAGTCTTATTAAAGGCTCAGTCACATCTGGCAAAAGAAGCCCAGTTACACAGTTATGACAGTTTCTTAGATAATTGCATAAATCTCCAAGCACACGATGCATGGCCAAGACCAGCTCACTCTTCCAGCCAGCAATTTGTTTCCAGTCTATATCTCCGTCACTGGGAGGATTGTTTTATTTAATAATTGTTTTATTTTATAAATCGCTTCATTCCTTACCATTTCAGTCTGTGTGAACACTGCTACTGATTTATTTCTTTTGTAAAGGGGTGAGGTTTCTGGATGCTGTGGCCACTTTATGACCATTACGCTTGTTCCCTCTTTTAAAATTATTTTTCTTTTAAAGGTATATTAACAAATTGGCTTGTAACAAGACAGGCAATCCCTTAGACAGTCATGGAACAACGGCTGTAGCTAGAAAGAACAGCAGGAGATAGGTTGAAGGAGACAACCTTCCCCCATCTCTTTGAAAGAGGGGCTGAGCAGAGCCATTTCCTGATTCTCCTCTCTCTTTTATTAACCCTTGCAAACGGATCGGGTAGAGTAAAAGAAGGAAGGGAAACAGAGAGGAGTAGAGAAGGCTTGGACATCTCTTATTGCATTGTCAATGCATCACTTTTGTTATTTTTGTTTTTAATGACAAGGGGGAACCTGATTGCCCCCAAAAACAGTAAAGAAAATGAATCAGTACAAAATCAAGAGCACAGTAGCCTGCTATAATGGTTCAAATAGAAAGAAATGAATTGATACAGTTAAAAACAATGGGGACACTCCCACCGGTATATATACCACATGACTGTAAAAATAAATGTATCGGTACAACAGAGGTATGGAAAGAATCAAAATAACTGGGGTTCTTTTGGCAGGTGTGATTAGGCCCCAAGTTCCCATTGATTCACTGATTGGGCCAAATGATTGGATTCAAACCTATAACAGCAACTAATTAGTTTACAGGTGTGAAACTGCAATGAATTGCTCATTAAAGGCAATTTCCAAAGCTCTGACACATATGCATGTGTTTCTGCATTATGTGACAGTCATGTCAGTTGGACAAATATTCCTAACTCACCATTTGTTGTTCTGATTCTAGCTACATTCAAATTCTTCCCAGTGTGGGTATGGGAGGGTCAGAATGAAAAGGCATTGTGGAGTTTCGAATTATACAAATTATTACAGTCTGATTGAGATTTGGATGGCATTTTCAGTTTTCCTAACAGACTAAAGAAAAAAGAAATGGAGGAAGAGCCAGAGAAAATTATACAGATTTAGACAGGGGGGAAAGGAAGGGAGATAGAAAGATAGATTTAATAGTTCTGGACACAGGAAACCCAGTTCACTTTTTTACTTTCAGTCAGCAATTATCTAAGACCTTATCTCATTTATATGGTAATATCTTGTCTCATGTCAACTCAAGAAACAAAGCTAGCAAGCTAAGCAGAGCAGGTTTCTCTGACAGCCCCCGTTGAACGTTCTGGCTGGCTGAAAAGCCACTCTTCGGGGGTGTAGAAGTCTTGATAGGCTGAAACTCTCCCAAAAGTACCCATTAGACTTGCCAATGAACCAAGCTTAGTGATGCTGTGAGGTGCATAATAAGTTATGGAATCTATTCTAGCAAGCAAATGCATGGGAATTAATTCTTTGTAAATTTGTGCAGGCTTAGCCCAGTTTGGCAGAGGGGGGACATTATTCCAAATGCAGTTCTATTATGTGATATTTGCCTGATCTATCTCCTTACTGCAATGGTCTGCCACAGAGTTCAGAAGTATAGACTCGGACTTTCAAAGAAATTTGGACAAAGACTTCACCAAAGATCCTGGGTCAAAGGTGGGAATAGGCAAGAAGCAGAGAAACTGGGTATGGCGTCCACCCTAAGTTATGTATTATAGGTTATATGCATTATTCATAAGTTATATGTTAATGTGGTTGTGAGGCAGGGCCAAAGGGGCTGCTGAAGAGGTGGAGACTGAAATAGAGGGGTTCAGCCAAAGCCAGAGAGAGCTAGAGAGGAGAATAGTTTGGGGTTTTGAGTAAGAGAGAGTTTAAGGAGTGTTTAGGCAGTGATTAGTCAGAGTGTGACCAGTGTTAATTAATATAGAAGAGATTAAAGTAAAATGTTGAAGTGGTGTGGAGCTTTAAGAATGTGCTTGAGAATTATACCTGAAACCACGTGTAATCAATAAACCTGTTCCTGTTAAAAAGTCAGTACTGGATGGACCTTAGTCTTTCATAAGAAAATTAAGTTGCTAGAGAGATCAACTGGTGGCAGAATGTCATAGGGCATGTTGAGATACCTGTGTGAGCTCTGGGTTTGATGGAACAAGCAGGGGCCACGAGGTCAAACGTCACAATGGGCACAATTGCAGATCAGCATGCAGGCTCTATGTGTACTCAGAAGTATATTTTTCAGGACCATGGACAGAGCCCAGGAAGTAGGCAATAGCCATACTGTATTCAGTAGTTATCAAATCCAACATCCTTAAAGGAGCACCTAACTCAGCCTCCTCTATTGCTGCTTTCTCTATGGGAGCAGTAATGAGTCTGAAGAAAAACAGTTTCTGCTTTTTCTCTTTATTCATATCAGTGCAATGCACACTTTCAAATTATGGACATATGTGAAATATAGGTAACATTAAAAACAAGTTAATATTTTAAGATACTGGTGCATAGGCTCAACATGTGTACAAGAAGCCATGTTTTCCAACGGTCTTGCTCAAATGTAGAGCATACATGCAAGCAGGTATTCTCCTCTTGATTCCCATCAGTACTTGCATGTACAAAGTGATGATTCAGAGGGTGGGACTAAGCAGTCCCCTCTGACCATGCTGACACTGCATTCAATAATGACTGAACAGAACAAATGTATTCCTGCAAAAACTCATTCAAATGAGCACTTTCATGCTTTGAAGGTCCAATCATTGCTCTTAAACTCCAGCCCACTTGTTGAAGAATCCTCCACTCATCCTAGATTAAATGAATAGTCTTCTAGCTTGAAGCCTGGCATTCTGCTACCTCTCCATGACCTCTCACCCAGAATGTATGAGTCTCTTGGTGATGACTTTGTTAGTTTCCCGGTAATAGTTTGGTTTAAGAGATACAGTATCTGGAGTCTTAATTAGGAGGAATTCCTTGTTGTTCAGCATAGGATTAGTATTAAGGCTTGGTCCAAATATCTCCGCATCACTGTCCTTATACTCTGTGGGCTGGATTAGGATAACTTTGGCCCTCCAAATGTTTAGCACTGTAGCACTGATAATCTGTTACAGCAAGCCATGAAGAGGGGATCTGATGGAGTTGTAGGTTGAATATTACTCTTTTTGGACTACTTGAGTCTCTCAGCATGTATGTGAGTGGATCTTGAAAACTGTAGTTAATACACTTCCGATGAAAATATCTGGAGGGGCAAAGGCTGCCTACCTCTGGCCTGTGTTTGACTCCAAGTTGCAAGGTGAAACTGAAGCATGCATTTCTATTATTTTCTTTGTTTAATGAATATGTTAAACCATCTTTCCAGACAGATTGTCTTTCCAAGATAGTTAAAATATGCCATTGCAGAGAGCACCAAATTATTTTAAAAATCATTGCAAATTATTCAGATACTACAAATTTCAGGAGTGGGTTTTACCCTTCCCTTGGTCTAGTGGTGTCCTTAGGTGAAACTTTTATTTTATTCAACATAAGTGAATGGTCGCCCTTCATGCCAACAGACAAACATTAATAGCAGGACACAAAGAGGACACTGCCATGTTCAAAACCATGAAAGAGCCTATAATTCCACTTTGTCCTGTATTGCTTTTTTAAAAAAAAGCCTTAGATCTTTTCCATAAAAATTTGTAAAACATTTTACAAATATTATTCTACAAAAAGCAATCTAAAATTCTAAGTCATCAGCGCTGGTCAAATTCAACAAGCAATTCACAGTATGGAAAGCATCATATATGTGACTTGCTGGCAGGTAGCTCTTAAGGATGTGAAATCCATCAGACATAAGGATGGGCCACCCCTAATGCAGCCTCACAAACATGTTCGAATAAACAGAGCTTTTGGACAATATTTTAAGAGCAAAATGCTGGATGGGTGAAGCTGTCAGTATCACTTTCTCTCACATCCCACTTATCTAATCCTATAATTATTTCTGTCAAACGTACGACATTTGGAATGTTCAATTCTCAAAAGCACACACAGACCAATATTGTTAGATCCAGCCCCTCATAGAGGGGCCCCCTCCTCCAATGAATGCTTCACCCTGAACAGTGATAATGAAATACATTTTAATCATAGCCATCTTCAGATATTTGAGGATGACTATCATATCTCCTCTCATTTTTCTCTTCAGAACATACACTGCAAAAGTCATTCAGTTACTGTGGTTATATGCTTTCCTACAAAGGTATGGTCAAGGTGTCTTATCCAATATTTTTTCAGTTCCTCAGCTGACATTCCTTTTGGCCCACCCAACAATAGCAGTCCTACTCAGTAATATATTGAAAGAGTCTTGAAAAAATGCAATTACTGTGAGCAGTTTGCTGCATTCTACTATTATTTTCCATATTATTATCTTGACTCTTTTTTTAGAAATCAGGCGAAACTGTCAAGGTCTCCAAATTTATAACTTGTCAGTCTGCATCCCCTTCAGACCTTCGTATATGTTGTTACAAAAACTGAGGGACAAAAGAGATCTGATAAGCCTTCAACAAGAAACGCAAAAGAAAAGGAAAGGAAAAAAAAGATGTTGTGGCAGATTAAAGATTAGCTGCTATGTTTTAATGTAAGCTTTCGCGGAATATGTCCACTTCTTCAGACATAAGAGTCAGAACATAGAGACTGCATGGTAAAACATCTATGCAACACTGTAAGATAGAGGGACAGTGGTGTTTGGTTGCGTTTCACACCTAGTAATGATTTAAGACTACTCTTTGGTATTCAGTTATTTTGAAGCTTGGTTCTATGAACAGTCCAGAGTGCAGGACATGCAACAATGGAATCAAGTTAAAGGAAGCCAGATTTCAGTTGAATATCAGGGAAAACTTCGTAACTGTTAGAGCATTACGACAGTGGAACCAGTTACCTCGGGAGTTGGTGAGTTATCCAGCACTGGAGGCATTCAAGAAAACTTAGATAATCACCTGGATTGTATTCCTGCATTGAAGAGGGGGTTGGACCTGATGGCCTTGTAGGCCCTTTTTGACTTCACTTTTCTATGATTCTGTGATGGGCACCTGTAGTCCTGCAGTTGTGGAGGGCACCAGATTGGAGACACTTTAAACAGTTAACAGCAACAGAAAATCAGGCAGCAGTCAGAAAGACGCCTCCTGCCTTCCTAACTAGGAGTTGTTTGCTACGTTGCAACATGTTCCGCTCTTGTAACTGCCCAAGAATGCTGATGCCAAAGGGCTCAGATGCCACAGAGCAGCCTGGCTTTGTTTTCAACACTAAGCCCCACTTAGGAATCTGCCAGTGGAAGCATCAAATTGTCATTCTTCAAAGGACGTTGGTTGTGTAATTCGTCCCAGGGACTCGTTAAACTCAAGACAACAAAAACAAACTTTAAATGAGGAACTAAATGAAGAGAAAGGAATGAAGACATCAAAATGCCAAGGTTAACGTTTTCATAAAGCTAACCAGGGGAATGGCAAGATGACAGGAGCCCTCCAGCTTAATCAACGAAGACTTTTAAACTTTCAGCACAAAACTTCACCTGAGGCGGTAAGTCAGCTTTCAGTTAGATTCTGCTCTCACATCTGTAACTGTTGTGTCAACCAGCAGTGATCTGGATGAACTGGGAAGCTATTGGTTTAAATTCTAATTCAGAGCCACAAGCTGTCCCTACGATTGTTCAAGCTCTCCCTACTATCAGGTAGCGTGAGGTGACTGCCTTATGATACTAGGGAGTGGCAGAATGCCCACTGAAGCTCTTCCTCAAGAAAATATTATTTTAGAAGATGTGCATGTGTGCTTCACACCACATATCCCATGTCCCCCAAATTAACCTGCTGCCCTTATAGTCAAGTGCCAGTGGAGACAGCATCGAAATGTCAAATTGGAGGGTGGGGGCATCCCACTACTAGCAATATTGTTCTGCCCCACAAGTTGAGAAGCAGCCCTGTGTCCTACAGATTTTATTTTTTGCAAGGATCAGTTGAGTGTCCCTGATTCATCTACACACTTCTCTAATAGATTGGGAGGCAGGGTGGAAACCTCCCAAGTCATGAGGGCAATTGCTCCTTCTTGATCACCACTTTTAGTTTTTGTTGCTTTTTCCTATCAATATTCTGAGATGGGGGGATATTGCAAAGAGCAGAGAAAATGAAAAGGATCACAAAGGCCATTACAGTCTCCTAAGGTGCATTTCCCTTCGAATCATTGTCACAGTATATAAGGTAAAGTTTTAATATACCTTGAATCAATCATCAATCCAAAGGAATACTGCAGCCAAGAAATCAGAAGAAGACTAAGACTCAGAGGGGAGCAATGAAGGGTTTAAGAAAGATCATAAAGAGAAAGGATGTGTCACTAGAGACCAAGACCACGACCAAAATCATCCACACTCCTGTACTTGCAATCAGCACTATAGGTGTGAAAGCTGGACAGTAAAGAAAGCTACAGGGAAAGTATTGATTTGTTTCAAATATGGTGCTGGAGGAGAGCTTTGCAGGTACTCTGAGCTGCCAGAAAGACAAACAAGCGAGTCCTAGATCAAAACAAGCCTGAACTATATCTGGAGGCAAAAATGTTGAGGCTGAAGCTGTCCTACTTTGGGCACATCACGAGAAGGCAGAGTTTTCTGGAAAAGAGAATAATGCTGGGAAAGGTGGAAGGCAGCAGAAAAAGAGGAAGGCCAAATATGATCATAGAATCATAGAAAAGTGAAATGGAAGGGGCCTGCAAGGCCATCAAGTCCAACCCCCTGCTCAATGCAGGAATACAATCAAAGCATATCTGCCAGGTGATTGTCCAAGTTTTTCTTGAATGTCTCCAGTGTTGGATAACTCACCAACTTGTGAGGTAACTGGTTCCACTGTCGTACTGCTCTAACAGTTAGGAAGTTTTTCCTGATATTCAACTGAAATCTGGCTTTCTTTAACTTGAGCCCACTGTTGCGTGTCCTGCACTCTGGGATGATCGAGAACAGATCTTGCCCCTCCTCTGTATGACAGTGTTTCAAATATTTGAAAAGTGCTATCATATCACCCCTCAGTCTTCTTTTCAGAGTTTTAGTCTTCGTTCAGAGTCTTACTCTTCTTCTGAGTGAAAGAATAACTAACATTTCAAGTACAACTAAAATAAATAAAATCATCCACATTGATATACCCTATGCTGTTCTGATAATTGGTCCAAGGTCACATATATGGGTCTGGCCACATTAGAAGAACTCCTGGGTGGTTTACAAATGAGGCAAGAGTCAGGGGAGACCAAGGTTCAAATTTCCACAGAGCAAAGAAACTCAGTGGGTGACTATGGGGCTTCTCTCTTTCTCTTCCCTTCTCTTTTCTTCAGGTTGTCCTACCTTACAGGGATGTCCTGAAGACAAAGGAAGAGAGCCTTGCACACCATCTGAATTCATAGGAGGAGGAACAGTATGTAAATGAATTAGCAAATTAAAAAAATTAACAAATAAAGAGTTATTTCAAAAAGAAAATTTTGGTAGAGCTCCTAAGCAATGAATAAGCTTCCATTGCTTTTTGCTGCCATATTTTTCTCTCCAAAACCTAATATTATTGAATTCTGGTGTTAAAATGTTTAGAGTACCACCAGGACCAATTTCCACCTGTATCAGAGTAGAATAAGAGAGTTATTAAAGCCTTGAAAAATGAGACTTATATAAAGTAAGCCTTTGCTTGAGCCAGGAGCTATAACAGTACTGCCAACATGTTACCCAAATAGATGACTGGGAGAAAAAGAAACAGCACTGTTCTAAGGGGGTCGATCTCACATTTGGTCTGAATGCATTTCTGCTCTTATTTATTATGATGATAACCTGAGGGTGCCATCCAGTTTATGAGGCAATAATGGCAGACCAGGCTGGAAAAGCTGCAGCTCAAAGCAATGAAGATGATTAGTGTAGGTGTGGACGCTGACAAGAGAAACCCACATGATTGAGTTGTTATTCTCAGGCACTTCATAATTAAGCATGTTGGAAGTCAACCTGACCTAAGCCTCCATTCACCGAAGCCATTCAGAAGGCACCTAGATAATGTGAAAACCTTGCCTGTAAATACAGATAACAAAAACAAAGATAAAAAATAAAAGGGAGTTTTAAAGACTAGTAGATGCTATGATGCCACGATCCTTGGAAGTGTTTTTGTTTTCTTTTGTGATATGGGATAAAACAGATTAAGGTGCCTGCCTCTGTGAAAATCACTAGAGAAGCTTTCTAGGTGTAGTGGAATTAGAGCAGTGGCTGCTGAATTGCAGATCCAAAACACAATCAAATCACCAAATATGAAAATCTGCAAAATTGTGTCACATTGGCCACTAGTGTCAAAACATGCCTTCTTTTTCTTTTCAGTAACTTACTCTCAGATGGTTTTATCCATGATTATCTTGAGTAAGCTCATTTAATCATCATCATCATCATCATCATCATCATCATCATCATCATATTCATATTCATATTCATATTCATATTCATATTCATATTCATATTCATCATCACCACCACCACCACCACCACCACCACCACCATCATCATCATCATCATCATCATCATAATCAATCAAGTTGAGTCCAGAACTGCAGGGCTGGAAGGGGCTCTATGGATCTTTGAGTCCAGCCCCTGTCAAGGAGGCCCAGTGAGCTATCCAGCAGTTCGTTTCATTGCATAATATCTATTTGGATGGAATCATTCATATGACCACATCTCTGAATACAACATACACTTACCGCATGATCAAACAGTGGGGCTGAGGGAGGATCAGTTTAAACCAGGGAAGGCTAATTGGGTGCTCTCCTTTTGTTGAAAAAATCACATGAGCATGCATAGTTCCCTGAAGGTACTACTGTATGCATTGCTCTGGAAGAAAAAAAAATCTTTGGAACAGGGTTTTGTTTTGTTTTTTTGTGAGAAACACTACAGGCAGATGGGATTAATGCCTGACCCTCTCCCCCAAAAACATTTTCACTGCCATCTATTTCCACTTTCACAGCCATCTATTTCACCTCAGTCTTCCACAATCAGGAATCATCCGGATACACAGGATATTGTCTCCCACCTGGGAATATATCATTTTAAATGGTGAGACTTTAGGTCACGAACACCATGTTCATGGTTTTGTGGTAGCAGGTAGTCTGAAGAAGCTACTTGGATGAGTAGCGAAACGTTTCAACTGAATAAAAAAGAAGACGTCCAGTTGCCACATCTCACCTTCCAGATAACCTCACCTGGATGACTGAGAATCTTCACAGATACATTTATTTTATTATACATTGCATGCCTCTTCTTGGGGAACTTCATAGACTAACCTACTGAATTTTGGATGGAGACTTGCTTTGATCAGTATTTCAACAAGAAAGGTATTCTGACTACCATGAGTATACTGGAACACCCTTGAAGTCCTAATGAATGACTTGTTTTTCATGCTTGTTTGAAGGACAGGAAAAAAAAATCTCATGGCATCAGTCAAAGCATGACTAGCGGCAGTCATGAAATTATGTTCCTTGAGCCTCAACAGTTCTGGACACCACCCTTCGAGAAGGATGGCAACAAATTGGAACCAGGTCAGAGGAGGAGAACAAGGATGATTGGGGGCTGGAAACCCAGCCCGATGAGGAAAGAGTGGGCATGTTGAGCCTTAAGAAATGTATGTATGTATGTATGTATGTATGTATGTATGTATGTATGTATGTATGTATGTATGTATGTATGTATGTATGTATGTATGTACGTACGTACAGTGGTGCCTCGCATAACGTTTTTAATTGGTTCCCAAAAAAAAACCTTATGCGAAAAAAACATTATGCGAAACACCATTTCCCATAGGAATGCATTGGAAACCGGTTAATCCGTTCCAATAGGCACGGATTGCCGTCCTTAAGCGAAAAAACCCATAGGAAACATCGTTAAACGATACAATGTTTCCTCCATTGGAATGTATTGAAGCCGACTCAATACATTTCAATGGCTTTGCGAAGTCAATTTTTGCAAATTTAAGTGTGTCATAAAAGGGTCAAAAATGGTTTTAAATGCTTGGATTAGCTTCTGCACCCGCTAAAACGGATGCAAAAGTTAATTTGGCTTTGATCTGACTTTTCGTTAATTTATGGTGAATTTTTTCCCCCCAACTTTTGACAGCTGTCAAAATCTGACAGCTCCATTGTTTCCTATGGGGGAGAAAAAAATTCACAAAAAATTAATGAAAAGTCAGATCAACGCCAAATTAAGTATGCACACATTTTAGAAGGTGCACTAATGATTCCAAGCATTTAAAACCGTTTTCAACATGTTAAGACACTTTTGTAATTGAAAAAATGAACATTGTTAAGTGAAGCAGGGGACCTAAAACCAAAAACGTTAAGCGAAGCATGGTCCCAAAATCGCTATGTGAAAATCGCCCATAGGGAAAAACGTTATACGAAGCACAATCTGACTCTGAAAAAATAAACGTTAAGTGAAAAAAACATTAAACGAAGCAAACATTATGCGAGGCACCACTGTATGTATGTATGTATGTATGTATGTATGTATGTATGTATGTATGTATGTATGTATGTATGTATGTATGTATGTATGTATGTATGTATGTATGTATGTATGTATGTATGTATGTTCAGCTGTGAGTAAATGAAATCTTTGTTATTCTTTCTCTTACCAGTGTCTCAATGAGTGAGTTATTAAGTGCCAGTTGATGAGAACAAAGGGTTGGTCTACTCTGGGGAAACTTGCAGCTAATTCTGCTCTGTAAGTCCCTGCACTTTTGGAATCTTAACCAAAAATTCAAAACACTGTAACAGGAATTCAGTGCAGTGAATAAATAAATAATAATACTCCTTAACTGTAACTAGCTCATTTTCTAGGTATAGAACTGTGAATTTGCACAATTCAAAGTGTTGTTTTAACCTATAAAGCTTTATAGTTTTAACCTATAAGGTTTTAACCTATAGAGCTCTCAATAGTTCAGGTCCAAGCTTTCTCAACGATTGCATCTACTTTTATGAGACTGTCCAGGTGTTAAGATCATCAGGGGAGGACTTTCTCTTATTCCCACCATCCTCACAGATGTGTTTCATGGGGACACAGGGGAGGGTCTTTTCTGTCACTGCTCTCAGACTTTGGAACTCCCTCCCACAGGAGGCCAAGTTGGCCCCATCTTTGCTGTCCTTCTGCGAGCAAAGATATTTTTCTTCAGGTAGGTTTTCCCTCAGTGACTGGCTATTGAAGAAGGGAATAAATGGAAGGTTATGCCTTGTTGATTTGAATCTGTTTTTGATACTGATTTTGTTTACCATTTTTATTGTGGTATTTGTTTGATTCTTTTAAAATATTTGTACACTTAATTCTTTTAATGATGTAAGCTGCCTTGGGTCCTTCTTAAGGTAAAAGTCGTGGTAAAAATATTTTAAATAAATTAAATTAAGTTACATTACATTACATTACATTACATTAAATAATAATAATAATAATAATGATAATGATAATGATAATGATACTACTAATACTAATACTAATACTAATACTAATACTAATACTAATACTAATACTAATACTAATACTACTAACACTAACACTAACACTAATACTAAAACTAATACTACTAATACTAATACTAATACTAATACTGATACTGATACTGATACTAATACTGATACTACTACTAATACTAATACTAATACTACTAACACTACTACTAACACTACTACTACTACTACTACTACTAATACTAATACTAATACTAATAATACTAATAATACTAATAATACTAATACTAATAATACTAATACTAATACTAATACTAATACTAATACTACTAATACTAATACTAATACTAATACTAATACTAATACTACTACTACTACTACTACTACTACTACTACTACTACTACTACTACTACTACTAATAATAATAATAATAATAATAATAATAATAATAATAATAATAATAATAATAATAATAATAATAATAATAATAATAATAATAATAATAATAATAATAATAATACAAACTTAAATCCCTCCAGCAAGCTAGCTGTACTGGCTAGAATTTTATTCTTAATCATTACTGCAGTAGGTTTAATTGTTATCCTATTGTATTTGTTGCAAATGTTAAACTGAACACAAGAATTGCAGAGAAAAGGGCACATAGAATAGGCTTGACAGAAAAGCATCCTGAATCGTTTCAAATTGCCCTGAAAAAATTAAGAGGCTGGAACAAGAAAACATTTAAAAAATTGTTTTAATTACCAGAGCTACACAGATTTCCGGTATGACTTGTCCTATTTTAATGTGAACCAAGCAGTAGAGATTGCTATCAATTTGACAGCTAATTAAGCATACCCCCTTTATTAACTGCAATTATGTCCAAATAGCTTAGGAAAATAAATGTGCGCTCTTCTGTGACACTTTGCTAGTGGAGTCACTATCTCAGAGATTTTTGAATGCATTTTATTTTATTCTATTTTCCTTTCCTTTATTTTAGGGACATCAATTTAAGCATAACCTATACCTGAATGCTAGAATTTGGGGTTTGTAATACAATAGGTTTAAATCAAATTAAACTCTTGCCATGGGGGTATGATAATGTCTCTAATTCATTTAATCTTGGTTTATTATTAGTGCCTTCACAAGGGAAAAAGACAAATTTTATGTACCTCTATGCCTCGGTCTCCCTTCCAATTCCAGTATTTATAAAGAAGATAATATTTGCTTTAAAGGGTTCAACTTTTTTACTGTGGATTTGTTGCCCTCCGGATTTCTTTCAAATTAGAACTATTGTGCTATTAACAGGGGTTTTTTTTAAACCTTCCCTTGGCTCTGGAGAACATAACTGGGTGGTGTGGGGTTTGAAAATCTGAAAGGGATGAACTCATGAATAGGCCAGTTCATTTCCTCCTAGTGAAAAAACAGATGCTTCATACATGTTGTGTTAGGCTGTATTAACATAAATACAGTGTCCAAATCCTGTGAAGTATTAGTTCCCCTCTATTCGGCACTG
Source organism: Pogona vitticeps (assembly GCF_051106095.1). Classification (NCBI taxonomy): domain Eukaryota; kingdom Metazoa; phylum Chordata; class Lepidosauria; order Squamata; family Agamidae; genus Pogona; species Pogona vitticeps. Next base: position 333,937,474 of record NC_135783.1, on the reverse strand, counting down.
GTTAGGCCTCATCTTGAGTATTGTGTCCAGTTCTGGGCACCACACTTCAAGAAGAATGCTGACAAACTGGTACAAGTTCAGAGGAGGGCAACAAGGCTGATCAAGGGGCTGGAAACCAAGCCCTATGAGGAAAGACTGAAAGAACTGGGCACGTTGAGCCTTGAGAAAAGCAGACTGAGGGGAGGTATAATAACACTATTCAAATAGCGGTTGTTGTGGGGGTTTTTCGGGCTCTTTGGCCGTGTTCTGAAGGTTGTTCTTCCTGACGTTTCACCAGTCTCTGTGGTTGGCATCTTCAGAGGACTGGAGTAGGAACTCTGAAAACCCACAACAACCATTACATCCTGGCTGTGAAAGCCTTCGCGAATACTATTCAAATACAGTGGTGCCCCACATAGCGAGGTTAATCCGTTCCGGATGAACCGTCGTTATGGGGAAACATCGCTAAACAGGACGCAAAATGCCATTGGAACGCATTAAACTTAGTTTAATGCATTCCAATGGCTTCTGTACTCACCGTTTAGTGAAGTTTCCCCCATCCAGCAGCCATTTTCGCACCCTTGGTAAGCGAGGGCAGGGCGCGAAAACGCTGCACGCAGCCATTTTGGGTCACGCGGCAGCCATTTTGGAGCCACTGATCAGCTGATTTCCCGACATCGCAATGCGAAGATCGGTAAGCGAAACGCTTACCGATCTTCGCAATGCAAGTTTTGCCCATTGGGGCTGCCGGTATGCCTTCGCATTAGCGATCCCAAAAAAGGGATCGCTATGCGAATTCATTGTTGTACGGTGCACTCATTATGCGAGGCACCACTGTACTTGAAAGGTGGTCATTCAGAGGAGGGGCAGGATCTCTTCTTGATAATCCAAGAGGCCGGACACACAACAATAGGCTCAAGTTACAGGAAACCATATTTTGGTTGAATATCAGGAAAAACTTTCTCACTGTTAGACCAGTATGGCAATGGAATCAATTATTTCGAGAGGTGGTAAGTACTCCAATACTGGAGGCATTCAAGAGACGTTTTGACAACCACCTGGCAGATATCCTTTGCTTTGTATGCCTGCACTGAGCGTGGGGGGGGGGGGTTTTGGACTCGATGGCCTTTAAAGCTCCTTCCAACTTCATTGTTCTATGATCCCAGAATTGCAGTGGCGTGGAAGTGAATTTATAGTTTTGCAGTTGAGGAATGGATGGATACTTCCAGATAGGAACATGCACCACTTTCCCCAACCTGGTTAGTGCCCACATAAGGTGTCCAACCCATTTGGTGACTTAGGCAACTTGCTCCTTTGGGTGTCTGTAGATCCCTACTTTAATTCTTGCTGCACCATCAATACATCTGTGGCAAATTAATCACCATTCGTAGAATGTATCTCTTAGGGATGTGATTTCTTTAACTCTTGGACTACAAACCCATAGATCTCCATTCTGAGAGTTTAGCTTACTAGACAGACACCTTATAGACACCTAAATGTGGCTCACCTCATACAAAGGCTACACCTGGAATGCACTGAGGCTTAGCTAGCCTTAGCTTCACCAAGCTAGCTGGGAGATTTTTTTTTTCCTGAACAGAATGCTAGAGATGGGCTTAGCTAAGTCTCAAAGCCTTCTTGTTGAGGCTTCTCTCCCCAGGTGAGACTCATGTAGGTGCCTGTCTGTCAGTCAGAACTCCCAGAATAGAGAATTATGGGATCTGTAGTCCTATAAATAAATAAAAAATCACATCCCCCATGTCTCTGTTTCAGTATTGAATTGACCAAAGAGTAATTTTCTTTTTCCCAAAGAAGGCTGGGAAATGTGAGAAGACACAGTTGTATGAAATGAGTTATGGCTCTTTACCATAAATCTTCTCAATTACAACTCCACTTTTCTTTTTTCAAAAAAAGACAAACTGTTAAACTTCTATAGACCAGGTATTCAACTGGTCACAATTTCTGTGGAAGTAAAGACCAGCTATATCATTAGTTAGAGTAAGGAAGCCTCATTACCAGGATTGGCAAACTGCACCTTTTTGCCTCCTTTTGGACACCTCCAGGTGTCCAATTAATAGCAATGAATGATGCTAAACCCTTTGATCTTGCTTTTCTCCTCCCAGTTAGGTCTTTATTTTTAAAACAAAATGATACAGGGCCACAGTCAAATCCATGGCAAATGGCTTCAGCTGCAGGCAGTTTCTCAAAGAAAGAAGATAAAGAAAATAGTTTTAGTTTCTTTATAACTGATGCAACACATCAGCAAAGTCTATATACAGGAAATGTATATATTACTTCCCCTGCCCTCTTTAAACCACTTCATGACATTCATGATTTTTCCATGTGAATAGTTAGGCTCAATTAGATCTTCCTAACTGAGCCTTTCTGTTCCAAAGCGGTCAACACTAGCTCGCTTCCTGCCACTAGTGTAACTGCACCTTTGTTGTGTATCATGCTTTGACACTGCTGTCCACCATTCACCTCTAGCAGCCAGTCTGTGCTCTTTTCCTGTCTAGAAAGGGGAATCAGAATAATCTCTTAGCTATCCCACATCATTGCTTCTAATTTCCCTAACAAATGATATGCTTAGCAATATTAAGTGGTATAAATATACCAGATGGGCGGGATATAAATCAAATAAATAAATAAATAAATACGGTAAATAAATAAATAAATATTACATGGATTGTAAAAATATCATTTGCCATCATCTGTGTCCCATTAAACTTCTGTTCAAAAATCTCCCAACATGTGTATATCCAAAAGAGGCTATGTCAGAGTTTGAAAAAGTTACTTTTTTGCCCATGACTCTTTGATTTTAGAGATGAGATATCCGTATTCATATACAAATACAAATATCCTGTACCCAGGTGCAGTACATGTGGCTGGTATCCTGCTCATCACGCCAATTTCGGATGTAGCCCACCTGGCACTTCTCTACCTTCCTGCATTTCTGGCCACTCAGCAGCTGAGCAGGAAAACTCATTATCCCGCCCCCTGGTTGGAGTGGCCAGATGTGCAGGAAGGCAGAGAAGCACCAGCTGAGCTAGATCTGAGATTGACACAATGAGCAGGATGCTAGCTATATGCACTGGGTGGTGACCCATAAGTGGATGGGTCGGTTTGGGGACGCGGGACTGCGCTTCCTGGCAGCCTGGGTCCAAAATATTCGTACTCATATACAAAAATGAATTTCCCATCTCTACCTTGAATCTACTTGATTTGGTGAAAGTGCAAGGCTTGTGGAAAGAAATACTACTACTACTACTATTGCTACTACTACTGCTGCTGCTACTACTACTACTACTACTACCAGCAACAACAACAACAACAACAACAACAACAACAACAACCCCAATGGATAGATTTAAAAAACAGAAGTATGGTACTTTACTGATGGCTTGCTGCATTTCCTATTTCTGTTTTATATTTAAATCCTCTGCATCTGAGATGGAAGGCATACAGATTTATTTTTTAACTGCCATTCTCTCTCCCAAATCCAAAATATGATACAAAAGAGAAAATGTCTTTCTAGAAGAGATGTGCTGGCCACACCTGTGTGCCTCTTTCTCTTGCAAAAGAGACAAACCTTGAAGGCTCTGCATCCCCAGTGACTCAACCTGAACAAAGAACAAAAAGTGGTTTCTCCCGTGCTCAGAAAGGCACCTTAAGAAAGTAAGAAAACAAGGCAAGAAAGAGACACAAACACTTTTAGCTTGAACATGCTGGACAATCCGCCTTATCCAAGGCATGTAATCGCAGATGGAGTGGAATGAATGAAAATAGGGATGGGGAGAAGGAAAGTCACCTTGCCACAGGAGGCTGATTGAATGAGGAGGAGACGATCACCTTAAAAATGAGAGAGAGGCCCGGTGTGGCTGAAAAACGGATTTTAATGCAAAGAGGAGCCCTTCAGAAAGATGCTCAGGGGGCTGCGGTCAACGGAGCCAGGCAGGACTTTTCCACCTCCTTTCCAAGGAATGTGGACATGAAGGAGGTGCTTGTGGAGGGAGGGAGGCACAGCTGTACAGCAAGTTGCCAGAATGAATTTATCTTTTATGGACCTAAAATTGCATTTTAAGGATGCAATTGCTGACAGAAAAAAGAGGGATTTGCAACCGTGTGGTGAAAATTGCCAGAACCTCCATGAAAGGCTGCTTCACAGAAAGTGCCACCAACATCAATGGGTGTTGTTTACTTACTGAACTAAAAACAATTTCCCCTCCATATGATGTTGGGAAAGAGTGAAGGCAAGAGGAGAAGGGGACGACAAAGGATGAGATGGTTGGACAGTGTCATCAAAGCTACCAACATGAATCTGACCAAACTCCGGGAGGCAGTGGAAGACAGGAGGGCCTGGCAAGCTCTGGCCCATGGGGTCACGAAGAGTTGGACAGGACTTAATGACTAAACAACAGCAAAACAGCAGTATTGTTCCAAAAAATTCTGCCCCAGTTTCACTCCTCAAATCCTGTTAGCACAGCCAGGATTGTACTAGTCTGCTATACAGGTGTTAAAGATGTGGGACATCTCAGAAAAACAGAGGTAGCAACCCTGATTTGGCTGGCTGGATTACTCAGTGAGCTGGAACCAGCAAGTCAGAAGTTCATTTCCACACTTAGGGGTCGCCATTCAGCACATGTGGAGAAAAACCAGCCCATGTAGCCTTGGGCAAGCTGTATGGTCCTAGAGCACCTGATAAATCACTTCTGAGTACTTTGTACCTATGAAACCCTGGTGATAGTTGCCATGAGCTGGAATTAACTTCATAGCATTATCATTATCATTAACTCTGATTCATCCCTAACAACACAGATTACATAGAGTTTGAAATCCAGACTTCTTAACTTCCCTGTTTTTAAAAGTCCAAACATTCATTCCCAGACATTTTTCAAGCATTCCCAGAATGAACAAGTGCAGGCAAGCTAACGATGGGTCTGGTGGTCTTATGCCGAACCCAGTTCTTCAGTTACACTCTAATGCATGGTCGGGTGGGATAAACAGATAACAGTGCATTAAGTTCAAACTTACATCCATTTCATTGGGTGCCAGAGGGAGGCTGACAGGAATCACTTAAAATATATAGGGGCATGCAAGGTCTATTTAATCTCATGAGCCAATCTAAATGTAAGTAGAGTGGAACTCTCAACTCCAGGCTGCTAATAAGAGGAGTAAATCACCTCTGAGAAACCAATTATAGCCACATAACGACAGACAGTATAATCTCAGCTGTCAGCCAAGTAAATCCACAAAAGGTGCTTTCTGACTGTCTTAGAAAGGGTTTTGGACATGACTGAAGACAGCAGCTATAGATAGGATGCATTACTTTTTTTTCCAGCTACAAGTCCCAGAATACCTCAGACTAGAAGTAGAATGTGAATAATAAGCCTTTCTAGAGAGGCACCCTATTGCCTTGGAAAGCATCAAAGCTCTCCTAAGAAGAAGAAGAGAAATCCCACTGTGAAGGAGAAAGGAAATATTTGATGCCCCCCCAGTTCCATATTCTCCCAGTCAATCCAAAGTTTCCAGCATTGGTCCACCACCAACCCCCCCAGGTTGTAAATCCAACCCTGGAAAGGTAGAAAGAGAAAAGGAGGGAATATAAATGTTCTGGATTGATGGGTTGCTTGTGTTGCACAGTTTTGAATTTGTTGTTAAATTCCTTTGATATGCAGAAATAGGCAGGGATTCACAGAGCAGAATAGATTCAAGTTCTCCAGATTCATCCAACCCCCTTTCCGCTTCAACTGGCACTTACAGTCTTAATCATTTACTCTCAAACATTTGTAAGGGAAAGAAAAAAAACATTTCATTGAATAGATTGAACAGATGAAACAGCAAGCTGACAAACACGACTGCTGTCGACACTTCAACAGGCCTTACAGAGGGAAAAAGCACTGAGCAGAGAGTTGGGGTTCTCTTTGACTTCAGAGTCAGGGAAGGAACAAGTAGTTACTGCTGAATAGACTGACAGTCATCCCAGCCCTGAAAGGTCCCCCCCAACCCTACTTTCTTCAGGCAGCATGCAAGATTCTAAAAACTCCAACAGCTGTGAAATAGGGGTGGGGCCGCTCACCACAATCTTTCAGGAGATGTTTCTCCCCTTGGGTCACAAACCATCACTGACTAAATCCACAGCCTTCTCAGCCTGAAGCCACATCCCTAATACAATTGATATCCCTTCAGTTAGTTGCAACAGGAAGGAACCTTTTTGTAAGTGGAAAGGAACAGTGCTTTAAGATTCTCCACACTATTTGTTGGCAGAAAATTTTCCCCCAAGCTTCTCCAGAGTAAGAAGGCATTTTACAACATTTTCTAAAAGGTGGATTTCACCATTAACACTGATTGTACCTGGAATATTTATTTATTTATTCTATTTGTGCCCCGCCTATCTGGTCAATACGACCACTCTAGGCGGCTATATACAATATATACAATATATACAAGCTCCCCAATCCACTCCATGCCCAAACAAAAGGTGCATAGATCACGGCCAAGCCTCTCTGGGACCTTTTGGAGGTCCTCTGATCTGATCCATGATGGTATCCTTGCCTTTCTAATTCTCTGTGAAATCTCTTTTCCTGACAAAAGGAAATATCAACAAGAAACCCAGGTCATAGATCAAAAGGTGCAGGAGAAAGTTTTTCTCTTACAGCAGCAGTAACTGTAGAGGTGGAACTCTGTTATATTTTTATATTTGTTCTTTTTTTTCCCCAGGCAGTTGTAGAAAGCCTCCAATGAATTCTTGAAGCAGGACAGGAAGGGGAGTGAGGGAGGGTCTTTAAAAGAGAAATAGGCATGCTCCTCTTTGATTCCTTCTTAAAAGGGCAATACAGGGAGTCCCCCATTTTCTGCACTGCTTCCATCCCACTCTCTTTGCATCTGAAACAAGTGGTGTTGCAGCCACAGGAGTTTGATGAAGTGTGCATCAAAGAGTGCCCTCCTGCTGTCAATCCTCAAGAAAACTGGCAACCAGTTTTTTTAAAAAAAATAATTATCTCTCTATCATTTACCCTACTCATTAATTACAATTAAAACCAAACTTTTTGGAAGTCCCTTTATTTGCTGGCCATGAAGGATTCTAGGAATGGTAAGAGGGGGAGCCATACTGGCAGGTGGATTTTGTGAGCTATAGTCCAAAAGAACTAACTTTTCTAAGTTTTGGTTTAAACACACTAATAAACTGTCCAGCCTGAGTAAAAGTTTCATCTGGAGGGCCCTCCCCCCAGCTAGTTATTACGAGCTGTGTGACTAAAGACAAAAGATGCAAGCTTCGCACAGTAATTTCTTCTGGTTGAGTGCACTATGCCTGTGATGGGGACAGCTTGGGATTGAGCTGACAGTGTAATGTACTCATAGCTTTCTCTAACAGAAATAATTGTGGCTGTGTTCAGAGGAGTAAACTGTGAATGCAAGAAAGACTCTAAAAGTGCAATTGTCTTTTTAATGGTGGCCTACCTGTGGCAGTTTGTATCCGCTCCTTTTCTCAGTGCCATGCCACCACAATTGTTATTATTTCAAAAATAATGGTGTATAGTAATAGAAACACTATTGTACAGTTTAGTAATACTGTACTTATGCATGTGCTGAAGCTGTCTAAAAGAGATGGAAATGTGTGGCTTTATTTAAGCTTCATGAAGATTCATCCTGAGTGCCCAGGGCCATGGGTTAAGATGGAGAGTCAGAGAAACCAAGAGCAATGCCATCAGGAGGGTAGGCTCCATTACAAGTCTGAAGCATTAGCAGGATCACTCAAGACAGAATGGTCAAAGCTGAGACATCAGACTTAGATGCATCCACCCGCTTCGGGATTAACAGTCACAAAGGTGGAAAAGAGTTGATAGTTCCATTGGTGATGAGGGCTAGAAAAAGTCTTGAAGGAAAGTTGCAAGCCGCCTAGAGTGGTCGCAATTGACCAGATAGGTGGATTATAAATGGAATGAAGAAGAAGAAGAAGAAGAAGAAGAAGAAGAAGAAGAAGAAGAAGAAGAAGAAGAAGAAGAAGAAGAAGAAGAAGAAGAAGAAGAAGAAGAAGAAGAAGAAGAAGTTGTTAGTGGTGGGACTGGTAAAGGATTTTTCACAGAAAACGGCAGGAACATTCAAGACAGACAAGACTCACTGGAGAAGACAATATGCTAGGAAAAGCTGAAGACAGCAAGAAAAAAGGAAGACTAATTGATTCCATCAAGAGAGCCACAGCCTTGAACAGGGCTGTTAAGGACAGGACACTTTGGAGGTCACTCATTTATAGGGTCACCATAGGTCAGGGGAGACTTGACAGCATGTAACAATCATAACAATCACCTCCATCACCTATTATTGTCTAGATTTTTCTTAAATAGTAGAAGGGAGAGGATGATGCCTGGGAAGGAGTGACCAGACTAGTTTTACAGTGGACAGAATAATATTGTGGATTATTGTCTGCATAAGAGTAATTGTGTAAATGGTAGTAGCAAACTGGTGCTAAGCTGTTATCATTTTATTCATCGAAGTGCAGAGCTGGAAAGGACCCAGTGGATCATCGATTCCAGCCCCTTTCAAGGAGGCCCAGGGGGGACTGAACCCCATTTATTAATTTTTTTAAAAGACAATGAGAACTTATTTTATCTCACAAAGCTTAAATACAGGATGAAGAAAAAGACCGGGGGGGGGGGGGACTAAGATAAAATGATGGGGTTCAAGAAAGGCTGAATTTTTCCCCCTTGCAAATTTGGTGAGTGTGCACTTACAGAGGTTGCTGTGCAGAAAATAACCATAAATCTTTCCCCACACTCACACACTAACAAACCCATTTTTCTTCTTGACATTATCTTAGAAATTCTTTTAGATAGTTGACAAAGTCATTCACGTCATCAGGTTTGCTACTGTTTTGACTAGGAAAAATGATAAAACTTTTGGGAAAACACAGTACTGTATACCATGGGAAAATAAATATATATATAAACACTGAGACCTAACGGTCTCCTGGGTTCTGGTAAATAGTCCAGGTATTCACTTTGTCAGCCAGTGAGCACCATCTACTGACTACTCCCAATCATTTTTCAAAATTAGGTTTCCAAGATGACAGCTAAATTCCTCTGAAAGGAATTCTCGTAATTCACAGTCACTGTTGTGAAATGTCAGGGTAGAAGTGAGGTAGTAGAAAAGCTGCAGCAGCTACTGATTCTTCATTTCACAGGCAATGCAAGATGATGGAGAGGTTGATATCTGATTGGCAACTTCTCCCTTCCCTCCCCATGGACTCCTGCTTCCTTCTCCCAAACCCCCTCTAAAACATACCACTAAGTCATAATTTGGAGTATGTGAAGGTGTGTACTCAGAAAGGAAAGAGCATGTTTATATGTGTGTAAGGTCTCAGTAGGGGACCCTGTACTTCTGCATTTGCCCCTACACTACTACTGCTTACTGGCTAGGGATTCTGGGAGTTTTAGAAGAAAAAAATGTGGTTTTGTGCTATGGATTTTGAGCAGTACCAACTGGATCTAGATTCAGGTTCCAGAAACAAAGACTATATGGTCTTGAAGGACCACTAAGAAGTAGATAAAATAAAATGAATAAAAGGTTTGCATGGCTAACATAGGCAATCAGCAGGGATGGGATTTTATGGATGACAAATCCCATAATTTTCCATTCTGGGGCTTCTACCTGACAGACATCTCTTACAGACACCTGTAATATGGCTCATGGACAAAGGCCTCAGCTGGAAAGTGTTGAAGCTTAGGTCCACCCAAGCATCTGGTCCCTGACCCTGTGCTAGCTGGGCAAGCTGCTTTCTTCCTGAAGAGAGATAGGCCTAGCTAGGCCTCAGGCCATTTAAGGCCACATTTAAGTTTTTAGAAGGCATAGGTCTATCAGTTAGACCGACCTCCCAGAATAGAGAATTATGGGGTTTGTGATCCAAAATATCCAAAAGTCCATCCTTAGTGCTCTGGTAATGTGATCTTATTACAGCCTTATCTATATTTTTTCCATCTCTGCTTGGCTCCAACACAGGTACACACTTTCCTGTATTCCTTGCACTTTTCTTTTTAGAAAGAATGTTGTTTTTTAGTCGTTAAGTCATGTCCGACTCTTCGTGACCCCAGAGGACCAGAGCATGCCAGGCCCTCCTGTCTTCCACTGCCTCCTGGAGTTGGGTCAAATTCATGTTGGTTGCTTCGATGACACTGTCCAGCCATCTCATCCTCTGTCGTCCCATTCTCCTCTTGACTTCACACTTTCCCAACATTAGAGTCTTTTCCAGGGAGTCTTCTCTTCTCACGAGATGGCCAAAGTATTGGAGCCTCAGCTTCAGGATCTGTCCTTCCAGTGAGCACTCAGGGTTGATTTCCTTCAGAATGGATAGGTTTGTTCTCCTTGCAGTCCAGGGGACTCTCAAGACCCTCCTCCAGTACTATAATTCAAAAGCATCAATTCTTTGGTGGTCAGCCTTCTTTATGGTCCAGCTCTCATTTCCATACATTGTTACTGGAAAAACCATACCTTTGACTATGCTGACCTTTCTTGGCAAGGTGATGTCTCTGCTTTTTAAGATGCTGTCGAGGTTTGTCATGGCTTTCTTCCCAAGAAGCAGGTGTCTTTTAAATTTGTGGCTGCTGTCACTCCCTCCATATCTTCCCCTTCTATTTGCCAGGAGGTGATGGGACCAGTGGCCATGATCTTAGTTTTTTGATGTTGAGTTTCAGACCATTTTTTTCACTCTCCTCTTTCACTTTCATTAAGAGGTTCTTTAATTCCTCCTCCCTTTCTGCCATTAGAGTGGTATCATCTGCATATCTGAGGTTTTTGAGATTTCTCCCGCCAATCTTAATTCTGGTTTGGGATTCCTCCAGTCCCTCCTTTCGCATGTTGTATTCTGCATATAAGTTAAATAAGCTGGGGGACAATATACAGCCTTGTTGTACTCCTTTCCCAATTTTGAACCAATCAGTTGTTCCATATCCAGTTCTAACTGTTGCTTCCTGTCCCACATATAGGTTTCTCAGGAGCCATCGCTAAGCGATTGCCCTGCCGATGGCCAAAACCCCATCACCAAGCGATTTCATCGCTCAATGGAGCGATCACTAAGTGAGGCACCACTGTATTTTGTTTTCACCCAGGTAACCAGTCCTGGTTTTCCGCAACTTCTGTGGAGGTAATAGTTTTGAAATAGATGGTTGTTGTGAGTTTTTTGGGCTCTCTGGCCGTGTTTTGAAGGTTGTTCTTCCTGACGTTTCGCCAGTCTCTGTGGCCATCATCTTCAGAGGACTGGAGTTGTGAGTTCCTACTCCTGTCCTCTGAAAATGCCAGCCACAGAGACTGGCGAAACGTCAGGAAGAAGAACCTTCAGAACACAGCCAAAGAGCCCGAAAAACCCACAACAACCATCAGATCCCAGCTGTGAAAGCCTTCGAGAATACAGTTTTGAAATAATTTCCCTCACAACTCTTGTGGCTCAACATGCCTAGTGGTCCAGTGGTTAAACTACAGTAATGCAGTGAAGACTCCACTCAGGACCTGAGTTAGATCATGAGCTCAGGTAGCTGCCTCTAGGTTGTCTCAACCTACAATCCTTCCAAGGTTGAGTACCTAGATACCTGGGGCAATGTGTAGCCTGTATAATTAAATTGTAAACTCCCCAGAGAGTGCCTTCAGTACTATGCGGTGGTATATAAATAGCACACTTTGCTTTGCTTCATGACTCCTTTGGGAGGCACTGTTCTTTACACTCATCATTGCGTAGGATTTAATTTGTGCCTCAGAACAGTATCAGCCCTTTGTGTATGTATGTGTACAAACTAGATCAAAAACTGGAGAGGAGACCTTGAAGATTCATTTAAGACATGTTGAGTTTCATGACGCAAAAAATATGTGTTATACATGTGCTGGAGACAATATAGATATATACTGTATTTGCAATCCTTCTGTAGTCTCTGCCTTTAGCCACCAGAGGCTGCTAGAGTATAGGATAAAAAGAAACTGAGCATGGATTCTCTTTATGTTCTCCTTCCAAAGAGAAAAGCAAAAAAAAAAAATAAAAAATGAAGTTGACTAGCTGTGTCCAATTCCAGGATATAGAATTGTGAAGCTTCTACTTTTCTGAGTATTCTCTAAGGCTTTCATGGCTGGCATCCAATAGTTGTTGCAGGTTTTTTGGGCTGTTTGGCCATGTTCTGGGGTTTTTTCTTCCTAACGTTTTGCCAGTTAGGCGAGTTACTTTTGCTTTTTTTGATTTACTTTTGCTATGAAGAAAACCATAACATTGATACTGTTTGTTTGTTTGTTTGTTTGTTTGTTTGTTTGTTTGTTTGTTTGTTCGTTCGTTCGTTCGTTCGTTCGTTCGTTCGTTCGTTCGTTCGTTCGTTTGTTTGTTCATTCGTTCGTTCATTCGACTTCTATACCACCCATCTGGCTACAACACCACCCTGGGCAGTTTACACTAAAAAAAGAGACAAAAAATATAAGACATTTGAAAAAACACAACCCACAAACAGTATTCAGGCCCACCACAAAAATACAACAAATGTTATGGTCAGCAAAGGACAAAAGAGACCCCCTCACCACTGCAGGAGTATACCGGATACTTTGCAGTTGTGGACAGGTATATAGCAGAACCACAAAACGAAGCATCCACACCAGAATCAAAGAACATGAGAGACACTGCAGACTAAAACAACCGGAAAAATCAGCAGTAGCTGAACATGCCCTAAAACAAGCTGGACATGAAATTCTATTTCAAAATACTGACGTACTGCACAACAACAGCAACCACTATGTTAGACTGCAGAGGGAAGCCACTGAAATCCATAAACATCAACAGAATTTCAACAAAAATGAAGAAGGCCTACAACTATTTTTCAATATTGGGCCTGGCTCCCAATATTGAAAAATACAGCAGGGATCATTGCACAAAAAAGACAGTTAAGGACACCCATCAATCACAGTAACATAATCTGCCCCTCCTTATCACAACAAAAAACACGCTGATCACCCTATCTCCTGAAAAAAGACAAAAGCTGTTCCCACAGCTATAAATACTCAACTATCCAACAAACAGCAACAGAGCATGGACAGAGTTCCTCCTCCAAACTTCTGAAGATGCCGGCCACAGACACTGGCGAAACGTCAGGAAGAACAACCTTCAGAACACGGCCAAAGAACCCGAAAAACCCACAACAACCATAAGACATCAAATTACAACAATCAGTAATAGATATAGAACTCAATTATGCTAAATTGGAGACAAAATCAAATACTGTAACAGAATGTGAGGGTTCGTTATTAGGGGCTTCTGTCACACCCAATAAAGTACGAGACGGTTTAACTTCAACAACATGGTCTTTATTTATTAACGTTTCAACATTAACTGTAACTTCTTTGTGAACAGAGTCTAATGTCTCTTGCTGTCGAAACCTTGACTGCAAGGGTGTCCAAACATCATTAACAAATGGGTTTAGTTCATCAAACTCCCACGGTCCAGATAACACTTTCTCTCGGGGGGGGTCACCTCCTTCCCCTTCACCCGCTAATAGCGGTAAGGTCTCTTCATCTCCGCTCCAACCCCAGAGTGGTGAACTCCCTCTCGAACTGGCCAGCCATGGTCCGGGAAGACTCCCATCTTCTGGAGCTCTGTAAGATGCCATGTCTTCTTGGCCTCGAACTCTCTGGCCACTGCCTCATGTTCCTCACGAAGACGGCGTCTCCACTCCTTTGCCTCCGTCTCTCCCCAATAGGACAGACGCGGTTGTTGACCCCGGCGTCTTTGCCGTTCAGCCTCCTCATGAGGAACCTTGACTTGTTCCCATTTCCCTGTCCAGGGATCCTGGACCCAAATCTTTTCCCAACCGCCCGGGACGTCCTCCCGCTTCTCCCTTATATCTCCTGCCTCCGCCTCTATCAACCTTTCCCCTTTTCCCGCCAAATCTACACCGGTTTGTACCGCCATGTTTAACCCCTTTATTCCCAAGACCAAGTCCCGGATATCCACCCCTTGATGTTTCTGTCCCTCTCTGTCTCTCAGCTCCTCCAGTTCTTTAGTGTCTACCTTCTTAATTTCCTTCCTAGGTGGAGAAGGCGGAGGAGTGGTCTGAGTTTCTTTAGAGTGAGATGGGAGCGACGGCACTCCTACAAATGCTTCCTGGCCCTGTCTTGGAGTTTCACACAGAATCAAAGTTACAATATACACCATAAATAAAATCAACATAATATACACCATAAATAAAATAAGCACGTTAAGAGGCAAGATGGCAGGACAGAGCGATGTGTTATACAGATCTAAATTCCAGAAACGCCTGCCTAAAAAGCCATCTCTTCAAAGACTGTTTAAAAATTAAAATACTAGGCAAAGGCCTCTAGAGACAGCATGATGCATTTAGGCAGCTGCAACTTTTTACTATCCTCCTGTTTCATTTTTATTTGGTGTGCTAGAAGAAAATACCCAAAGAGCCTCTGAAAAACAGTTTAGAGGTAGTTAAGGGTTTGTGTTGTGATTTCGAAGGGTCATGGTTCAGTGGTAGCACACATGCTTTGCATACAGAAACACACAGACACAGCCTTTGGCATCTCCACAGTTCAGAAACCAAGTTCTACAATCACAGGCCTACTATTTTCTAATGATTTGGAAAGGTGACTGTGTAAAAACTTTTGTCACTGAATGGATAATGATGAGCAAGAGAGACCAACAGTTCATCTTAATATGAGGGCTCTTCCATTGTTCCTGCACAATGAAGGCAAAAGTACAGTGGTGCCTCGCTTAACGAGTGCACCGTTTAACGACGAATCCGCATAGCAACGCGTTTTTTGCGATTGCTAATGCGATCGTATTGCGATGTTTAGATAGGCTAAATATTGCATTGTGATGATCAGTAAGCGTTTCGCTTACCGATGTTCGCATTGCGATGTTTAGAAAACAGCTGATCGGCAGTTCCAAAATGGCCGCCGGGTGCAGAAAATGTCCGCCCGCAACATTTTCGCACCCTGCCCTCACTTACCGGGCAGCAAAAATGGCAGCTGGATGGGGGAATCTTCGCTTACTGGTTAGTTTTTCCCCTATAGGAACGCATTAAATGGAGTTTAATGTGTTCCTGTGGGTTTTCCCCCCCTGCATAGTGACGAATCCGGATAGCGACGTTAATCTTGGAACGGATTAACATCGCTACGCGGGGCACCACTGTATATACCCAGGGATAGTGGTTCTTTAGGGCTGCCTGACATAATTTAAAAAAAAAAAGCTTCCACGTGTTCACCTGCTTTCATATCTTCCAAGAAGCTTAGTGTCCAATAAAGTGCAATAATCAACTCGGTTGAAACAATAACAGCTGTGAGATAAGCCACAAACATAAAAACATTATAGAAAATAATACACCCACAGAAGGTAGCAAACACTTCCAATGAAATGAAAGAGCAATAAAATAATAAACCAACACCGTCATTGAAAAAGAGAGATTAAAGTGGAAGCAGGCAAAGTTCAAATGGCAAAAGTCTTTGCAAATAAGGAAGGTAGTTTAGTACCCAGATTGTATCTATATGTTGACACCTTAGAAATATGTGTGGGTAGAATATTGAATGGAAGCTGGACTATCACTGAGAAGTATTTCTCCATAGTTTATGTGGGCAATTAATGTGCCTGGGAAGAAATGACCTTTGCAGTAAATGAAGAAATTCATAAGACCAAGTAATTTTCTGCTAGCTTCCAACTTTATTCCTTGCTCCAGTTATTAATCTAAAGCAGGAATGGGGCCTTTCAGATGTTGTCCTACTGTAGCTCTCATCATCTTTCACCATTGACTGTATAGGATGGAGTTAGTGGGACTTGTAGTCCACCAGCTTCTGGAGGCCTTTTCATCCTCACTCAAATCTAATCAGCATTCAAAGAGAGCTACCTTTTGTGTAAACCTAAGCAACTTTCCTCAAAAGTTCAAATGCAGGGTTACAGAAGGCAACTCTGGTCCTCCAGATTTTTTTTACTATAGCTCCCATAATCCTTTGCCAATGGTTGTAATTAAATGTTAGCAATAAATAAATAAATAAATAGATAGATAGATAAATAAATAAATAAATAAGAAAGAAAGAAAGAAAGAAAGAAAGAAAGAAAGAAAGAAAGAAAGAAAGAAAGAAAGAAAGGAAGGAAGGAAGAAAGAAAGAAAGAAAGAAAGAAATGGGGAGAGCTACAAATCCCCCCCACCCCTTCAGTTGAATGGATCTAGACAATTTGCTGAGAATTAAAGCCTTAGTAAGGTCTTTTTTCTAGTGAAATGTGTTCAAATCCAGCAGTGTTTAAGAAAACACTGCCAGGTGTTGCATATAAATAGTGGACTTATCGAGAACTATGATGGTCGATCAAGGGCTCAAAAAAGGTACCAAATATTAATGACTTTTGTAACTTTGGATTTTAGAGCTAATTCTTCCATGTACTTGCACAGATTTAGTTTGACTATAAATTGATGCTGGTTGGAACAAGTGCTGTGTCTTAAGCTAGTAATTTAACTGGGCTTCAATTCAAACCTGTAATTAGCTATTTGAATACCCTGAAGATCCTGCTTGCTAATCCTTTTTGGTTTTCAACCAAAGTTTATCTTTGTTTAAGGCAGTTTGTTCTGCCCAATCTTGCTGTAGCTTTGCCTTCTTGTGCCATAATGCTGGTAATTTTTGATTAGTGAATCTGTTGTCCTAAAACCAGACTTCAGAAGCGTTCCTTGCGGGTGTTGTTGTTGTTTAGTTGTTTAGTCGTGTCCGACTCTTCGTGACCCCATGGACCAGAGCACGCCAGGCCCTCGTATCTTCCACTGCCTCCCAGAGTTCTGTCAAATTCATGTTGGTTGCTTCGATGACATTGTCCAACCATCTCGTCCTCTGTTGTCCCTTTCTCCTCTTGCCTTCACACTTTCCCAACATCAAGATCTTTTCCAGAGAGTCTTCTCTTCTCATGAGGTGGCCAAAGTATTGAGGCCTCAGCTTCAGGATCTGTCCTTCAAGTGAGCATTCAGGTTTGATTTCCTTCAGAATGGATAAGTTTGTTCTCTTTGCAGTCCAGGGGACTCTCAAGAGTCTCCTCTAGCACCACAATTCAAAGGCATCAGTTCTTCGGCAGTCAGCTTTCTTTATGGTCCAGCTCTCACTTCCATACATCACAACAGGAAAAAACATAGCTTTGACTATTCGGACTTTTGTTGGCAAGGTGATGTCTCTGTTTTTAAAATGCTGTCTAGGTTTGTCATCGCTTTCCTCCCAAGAAGCAGGCATCTTTTAATTTCGTGGCTGCTGTCTCCATCTGCAGTGATCATGGAGCCCAAGAAAGTAAAATCTGTCACTGCCTCCATGTCTTCCCCTTCTATTTCCCAGGAGGTGATGGGACCAGGGTTCACGATGAACAGATAGGCGGGGTATAAATGGAATGAATGAATGAATGAATGAATGAATGAATGAATGAATGAATGAATGAATGAATGAATAAATAAATAAATAAATAAATAAATAAATAATCTTAGTTTTTCTTAATGTTGAGTTTGAAAGTGTTTTTGCACTCTCCTCTTTCACCCTCATTAAGAGGTTCTTTAATTCTTCCTCACTTTCTGCCATCAGAGTGGTATCATCTGCATATCCGAGGTTGTTGATATTTCATCCGGCAATCTTAATTCTGGCTTGGGATTCCTCCAGTCCAGACTTTTGCATGATGTATTCTGCATATAAGTTAAATAAGCTGGGGGACAATATACAGCCTCATCGTACTCCTTTCCCAATTTTGAACCAATCAGTTGTTCCATATCCAGTTCTGTTGCTTCCTATCCCACATATAGGTTTCTCAGGAGATAGATATACCTTGCCGGTGTATAATTCACAAAATGTTTCACTATGTTGTACTGGATGGGGGATCCTGAGGGTTGCATTAAAAAGAAAACCTTAGCTCTAAGCTGACTGCTTTTCCATTTCTAGATGTGGCAAACAGGAATCTTCAACATTTGGCCGTATTTAGAAGCCCACCTCCATTACTGTCGTGCCTCTTACCAAATCTCCGGGCACATGTAGAAAACTCTGTCACTTTTCCATAACCTTGGAATAGCAAGTTTCAAGCAGCAGACTTACCTGTGTCTTGTTTTCTTTCTCCTGTCAAGATCCTAATGAAGTTACCTTTCTAAAGTAATGCAACTAGTCAGAGAAACGGTCCTTTTTGAGCGTTACCTGCAATATTTTCTTACTTTTTAGTTGCTTCAAGGTATTTTTAGAGATATTATGGGAAGAATTTTCAAAATGTTCCACGATTCTCTTACTAGTCCCAAAATTTTTAGGTTTTGGGGGAGAAGGGGTTAGTAATGGAAAATAAGAACACAATAAACAGTGTGCTGCCTTAAAAATTATTTTTATTGATTTTTGTATTTTTTTTTCCACCTTTCTGACTCATCCTTCCATCCTTCCAAGGTCAGTAAACTGAGTACTCAGCTTTGTTTGTTGATTTGTTTGTTTAATTTATATACTGGCCCAATAGTGCAGGAGCACTATTTCTGCACAGCAATTTAAAACATATATTAAACTAGCAGTAAACAGGAAAATTAAAACACATAATACCATAAAAAATACTCAGTGATAGCAGGAGAGGAGATAAGTGATCCATCAGTCAGGGGTGGTATGAAAGGCTTTCCTGAAAAGAAATGTTTTGATTTGCCTCCTAAATGGCAACTGGAAAGGAGGCAGGCAGTTTACAATTATTTACAATTATTAAATTGTAAACCATCCAGAGAGCGCTTTAAGCACTATGGGGCAATAGATAAGCAGCACACTTTGCTTTTGCTTCTGATGCTGGAACACTGTCTTATGGAATCATGACCAGTTGGGGGCGGAGGGGGGCGATCGCCAAGACAGGTAGGTCCACCCCAGAATACTGCAGAAGAACAGACCCTGCTGAACACTTCAGCTCCTTTCGGTCAGTTCCCAAAACTTCCAGATTTCATATTTACAACTACATAGGATGCCAGCTTTCCCGGCAAACCATGCTGTGTTTGACAGTGCAATGGAACATAAAGGGTTAAGGTAATGTGCCAAGCAGGAAAGTGGAAATAAAAGTTCCTTTCAGAAACCCAAAAGCTGAAATGTGATCTGGCAAAAGCTGGCTAGAGGCACACCTGTTTCCTCTAAATTCCATACTGTCAGATAAGGACACCATGCAAAAGTGGCAATGTCACTTTTTAAACACATTTTTGTTTCTATTGTACACACATTCCTAAGCCCTACGGGGTGCCATTGTTGGGTAATTAGCATTATAGCTATTTAACAGACAAACAAAGTTTGCGTATTTCCCCACTTGTGCAAGCAGAGCAAAGGCTGACGCTGTCCTGAAAATGTCTTTTGACCACCAAATGTTCATCCAATGTCATTGCTGATAGTGGCTTACATTCTCCTGGTTCAATGAGGTTGTGTGAATGAACAGGTTTCTATATAAACATCACTGGGGCCAGTCCTACCATGAGGAAAAGCAATTGTCTTAGGTATAGGGGATAACAACAGAAGGCCCCCATTTATTCTCCTTAGACTCCTCAGCTCTTTCCCTTTCCAGCAGAGTGGGATATGCCGTCCATTTATCCTGCCACCCTCAAGGTAGTCCACTGACTTCCTTCAAATCGGTTGGAGGTCCGTTGCCTCAAAGGGATTCACAAAATTGTTGATTATGTTAATCTTGTCATGTGTCAATAATTCCTCTTTGACGTATAGCAACCCTATGTGCTTGTGATTTCAAAAGGTCCTCGGTTTGCTCTGGTCTTGGAAACTAAAGACTTCAGCTTCCTCTTTCTACTGCCTTGCACTTTTCCAAGCTTTTTCTTCAACAGGCCTTACTGTCTCATAGCAGATCCATAACACTTCTATAGAGGAGTTACGCTTTGATTTGACCCAGTACCCACTTATTCCTTTTTCTGGATGGCCGTTAGACCTGTAAAGATTGATTTTTTTTGCAACCTTGCATGCTGCTTTTAGCAGGTTTGGGAGGGAACTTTCTGAACTCGGGTGACCCTCAATCCATCCAGCATTAACCCGTTCCTTCCCTGCTCTTGAAATAAAAGAGAGCCCCCCCACCTCCCTGCTGAGAGTTTTTCCCTGTTTCTTTAGTCTGTCAGAAGCCATGAATCTGTTGAAGTCCATTGCTGAAAGCAGTTGTGCTTGTCAGTTTGCTGTTCAATTTGTTCAACTGTAAGTGAAATGAGCAAGTGAGACTGTGCCCGTTAATGAGCAAAAGGAATGAACAACTATGAGGAACTTGAAGCTATTCTGCTCTGTGAATCCCTGCATTTCTGCTGCACTGCTAGTGGAATTTAACCAAAATTCAAAATTCTACAACAGAAATTTTCACCACCTCCCCTGGAAATGATACCCACTGAATCAATTGCTGAAAGATAGGTGTTGACTTACTGATTCTGTGGGTGTTAAGAGAATAGCCTCCATTTCTTTCAGAGTATAACTTGGTTAAATAAAAACAAAGCTTGTAATGTTTCACTCCAATGCTGCCACCCTGAGCAAAGATCACAGTGCCAAGCTGCTCTTCTTTTTTTATGACAGCTATTGTTTAGTCATTCTCTTGGTTCCTCTATCACAGGAAGCAACACAAAGTTGGCACGCCCATCCCAAGGACGCCTGCCAAGAGGAGAAGATAATGCCTTCAGCAGGACACCGAGGGAGATAAGGCAAAAGAATGAAATGCACCCAGTGGCTGCAACTCTGGCTGTATCTTCATTGTTCAGTTGGTGAAGCAACTGGTTGCTTTAACTGTTGACTTATTCAAGTTTATTAAAAACCATAAAAACACACATATTGCTTTCTTAATACAGTATTCAGTTTGACGTAGCTAAAGTCTAAATAACATTGGCCCCAATCTTGCTAGCTATGTCTGCCAGCAAAAAGGAATCAGCATGAATCTTGATGGCGAATTTGTGCAAGTGAAGAAGTAAGAGAATTCTGACTTCTTGCAGCACTTCACCCCCAAAATTAACACTAATTGCATTATACTGGCATCAAAACACAACAGGACTGAAACAACACAATGTTATTTCAAATTATAGCTGCCTTGCACTGAATATTGAGAAAGCAAGGTGTCTGTTTTCATACTTTTAAATAATCTGTTCCTTGCATAATTATGTTGTAAACCACTCAGAGAATGCTAAAGCACAATGGGGCATTATATAGGACAAAATAACACAACAGCAACAGAATGATGATGATGATGTAAGGAGAAAAGGTAGATCTGGCTTTTCCGGTAGATGTCCCATGGGGCCAGGTGAGCATCCATAGCATTTATTTATTTATTTATTTATTTATTTATTTATTTATTTATTTATTTATTTATTTATTTATTTATTTATTTATCCATATCCTACCCATCTAGACCCAAATACTAAGAATAAAATAAAAAACAATAGCAATACAATTAAAGATGGCAGAATAAGTATTGACAGGAGGGAAGGCCTGCCTGAAGAGCCAGGTCTCGACTTGTCTCTTAATATCACCCAAAGAGGGAGCCAGACAAATTTCTGGGGGAAGATTGTTCTAGAGATGAGGGGCCACTGCTGAAAAGGCCCAGTTTCTTGTTCTTTTCCTCTGGGCCTCCCTCGGCACTAGGCCCCTCAGCCGCCCCTCCTGACTAGAGCGAGTGATACGGGTAGATCTAGGTGGGAGAAGGCATTCCACCAGATATTGAGGCCCTAAACTGTTTAGGGCTTTATATGTCATCATTAGTACTTTGAAATCAATGCAGAAATGAATGGGGAGCCAATATAAGACTGCCAGAGTAGAGGAGATATGTTGATGTTTTCTCACCCCAGTAAGAAGTCTGGCCGCCACATTCTGCACCATTTGAAGCTTCTGCATCAATCTCAAAGGTAGCTTCACGTAGAGCGCATTACAGTAGTCTAATCTGGTGGGGAACACAGTTATCGTATTTGAGTTTATATGTTTTATGTATATGATTTTGCCTTTGTTATAGTTATAGAAATATATAAAATAAATTTAAAAAAACAGTAGTCTAATCTCAAGACTACAAGCGCATGGACCAGAGTGGTGAGAGGCCCCACATCAAGATAGGAACATAGCTGGGCAGTCCGCCGAAAATGGAAATAGGCAGTGCGGATCACTGACGCTACCTGGGTTTCCATGGTAAGTGCCAGATCCAGGTGTACCACCAAGCTGCGGACCTCAGTCTTCATGGTGAGAGTCCCCCCTCAAAAAAAAGTGAGGGAGTATCCCAAACCACCAATGTCTGGGCCACATGAGTGTCTCCTCCAGGAGAGACCCATTAATTATTCCAGTGGCCCATTCAATTGTTATAGGCCTGGCTGCTTTCATTAGCCAGGCCGGGCAAGGATCAAGGGAGGAAGTGGTGGCACGACTGCGGTCCAGCACTCTGTCCACCATGTCTGACATCACAGGCTGAAAGAGATCAAGTCTCACTGGGCAAGGCAGAGCACTGGACATCTCTGCTCAATCTACCATGTTCAAAAAAGGAGAGAGCTCCTGGCGGATGGCCTCCACTTTAGATTTTTTTAAATGCTGCAAATTGGTCAGGTGAGATACTAGTAGGAGGCCTGTCACTTAGACCAATTCTGGAAAGATTGCAGATTATACGGAAAAGTTCCTCCTGCTGATTTGAAGCTTCGCTTATCTGGACAGCAAAGTAATCTCAACTAGCAGGCCCCACCCAAGTAAGGTAAAGGTTAGTCGTGATCGTGACAGCTTTCCAATTATAATCCATTGGGTTTCATCTCCACTTGCACTCTAGCCTTCTCCTACTTTGCTTCATAGCTCGCAGTTGCTGGTTAAACCAGGCTGCTGTACAAGCTCTGCAATGGAGAGGGCGTTTAGGAGCAATTGTGTTAACAACCCTGGTAGCGGTGGCAAGCCAGCCATCAACCAGAGTCTCGATAGGAGCCTCACTCAGATCAGCCAGAATCTCTCTCATAGAATCCTGGAATCCTATGGAATCCAGTAGCCTTCGAGGGTGGACCATTAAAATAGGTCCTTGCTCCCTGTAGGGAGGGAGAGCTACTGAGGTTGCATTTAATTAGGCGGTGATCCAACCATGACAAGGGGACTGACATAAGATCAGTCACCATCAGACCACGCTCACTCTGCTTAGGGGGAAACACTAGGTCTAACAGGTGGCCGCCTATGTGGGTGGGGCCATTGACATGTTGGGACATGTCCAAGGATGCTATGGTTTCCAAGAACTCAAGAGCTGGACCGGAAAACTCTGCCTCCGCATGGATGTTGAAATCACCTAAGACCAAAACCCTTGGAGATTCCAACAGTGCTGCGGAGGCGAAGTCCACCAACTTCGGTAAGGAAATGGCTGGGTTGTGGGGAGCTTGGTAACCCAGCAAGATCCCAATACCATCCCTGCCCCCAACTGACATGTGTAGGGCCTCAAGACCTGGTGTCACCATTGCAGAGCACCTAACAACGTCTAGAGCAGTGGTGGCGAACCTTTTGGGGCTTGCGTGCCCAAACTGGGGGGGGAAATGGGGTGGTATGGAACTGGAAGTGGTGGCGGTTGAACAGAAGTGGTGGCGGAAGGGGGTGCCTCAAGACCCTACTTTGGATCTGCTGCCAGTATCAGCTGCTCCGGATCTGCCTGCCAAAGCACCAGCACCGCGGCTCTGCAGCTGCCTTCTTAGGTTTGGCTGTGCGGGGGGGGGGGTGAGTAGCAATCTGGCAACCTATGGCTCGCATGCCAGCAGAAAGGGCTCAGCGTGCCAGCTGTGGCATGCATGCCATAGGTTCGCCATTGCTGCTCTAGAGTGTCTTTATATACAGTGGCTACTCCCCCCTCCACCCCTCCAGTCTACCCTGGTGTTGGACTGCATAACATGGAGGGTAGGCAAGGGTCAAGGGAACACCTCCTTCCCTACCCATCCAAGTCTCACCTATGCATGCCAGGTCTGCATCCTTCTCCAGGATAAGGTCTTGGAAAATCTGGGATTTGTTGGATACAGACCTGACGTTAAGCAACACCAGATTTAGAGTGGAGGGACGGCTGGTTTGACTACCTTGAGTCTGATGGTTGGTTACAGTGTCAGAACAGTGAACAGCCTCCAAACATCTGTTCACCGTTGTTCTGCCACAAGTAGGAACTGTGCCAGCGCTATATCTCCCTCTACCTGTAGTCACTCTTATATTCAAAGGACCCCCGCTGGGGAGACAGGCCCTCCACTCCATGGCAAACAAAAGAAAGAAGAAAAAACAGAAAAATTACAAATTAATAAAATACAACACTAATCAAATTAACAAAACTAATTAAACCATAAAATAAAAATAGACATATAATTTTAAATTAAACAATAATCAGTTTAAACAATTTTAAAAAGGAGATATATATAGAGAAAAAATTAAAATAGAATAAAAGACACTCCACACCCAGACTACCCCCTTCCATCATATCCAGTAATAGATCTCAGTCCTCCTCATCAGGCTCACTGTCAAAAATGATTCAATCACCATTAAGCAATGGGGTTGGTCATACGGACAGCCCTTTCTAGGGCTCGGCCATCACCACCAACGCCCCAGCAGATTACAAAGCAGCAAGCCTGATCCAGCCAGGGAAGGTGACAGAAGGCACCAGGCACCAAAAGTCTGAATCTCCAACCAAAAGGGAGGCAGCAGAGGCGGCATTAGAAACAATCTATCAATATAATGGGAATTTCTTTAGTGCTAAGGGTATATTATCACAATAGCAGATTTTTCATTTCTTCCATAGTTTGTAAATCTGTTTTCTTTTCTTTCTTTCTTTCTTTTTTGGTGACTGGTTGTTAGAGGTAAGCATAAGATTCATTCTCAGATATCCTCATTAATCCCAGAGGACTGCCTGAATCATGTCTCTAGAACACAATTTTTAGCAGTGGGCTATCTGTTGACATATAACCCAGCCCTAAATTTGGACTCAGTTTGGGCTTTTCTAACTGTTTTTAGCATTGCATTTATAGATTTATTGGATTTATGTCTTGAAATTAACGGTGTGCCCCCTTGTGAGGGTACAGTCTATAAATCTAAATGAATGAATAAATGAACTGGAAGAACAGGGTGAAAATACAATAAATCTAGCATAGCCACCATTTGCTTCTTTAAAGGGTATTGGGGAGGGGGAAATGGTATACTGACAAAACACAATTTATTGATGCATGACAATCAAACTATTTAAAGGCCAGACAGCTGCTATATAGGATTAAAATTGGCTGATAATAGAAGGAGGGGGTCCTGGAGAAGGTCAGATGCTGTATGTCACTCATGGCTTGCAATGTTGCTCCTTAGAATCTGTATCTTACAAACCTTGGCTTCAAATTTTTTTAAAAAAAATCTGTTTCCTGTTGATTTTATTACGTTTAGCGATTTAATCGGAGAATGCTAAGCAGAACATTTAGAAAATTAATGGGATATAGGTATTAAATCGCTTAAAAAAACCAACACCACCAGTGTGGAACACATGGACCTCCAGATGTTATTGGACTGCAGTTACTATCTGGCTAGCCACTACAGCCAGTTGTGAGGGATGATGGGAGCTGTAGTCTAACAACACCTGGAGGACCACACAATACTTGTTCAGGTTGTAAAAAAAAAAACACCTTGGGGCTGTTTCACACAACTTTCTCTATTGCCCAAGACATTGCCACAAAGTTTTCTGTTATGCAGCGTGGTACTAAAGATCAACCAACATGAATTTGAACCAACTCCGGGAGGCAGTGGAAGACAGGAGGGCCTGGCATGCTCTGGTCAATGGCGTCACGAAGAGTCGGACACGACTTAGTGATAAAACAACAACTAAAGATCAGCCAACGTCCCACTTTCATGTCACATTTAATAAAAGCATACTAGTGATGACCCCAACAGAAAGTATACATTTCCTCTGTCTAAAGAGTCAGTCAGTGCTAGGAAACTCTTTTGCACTTGCAAGTGTACATGTCTTGCACACATTGCAGTGAAGTGGCATGCCCCCCCAAAAAACTGCAAATAATCATGTGCTGTCAAGTCAAATCTGACCTATTGCAACCTTTTCAGGGTTTTCTAAGTAGAGTGTACTAGAATTGGTTTACCACTTCTCTGGGGCTATCCTAGGACTGTGCAGCTTGCCTGAGGCTAGACAAACGGGCTCTTCTCCCAGGAAAGACAGTGAGGAATCAAACTCCTAACCCTCTGGCTCCACAGCTAGATACCCAACTCACTGAGCTATCCAGTCAGCTAACCACAAAAGGAAGCCTTTAAACAGTTACTGCTGATGACATCGTTCCCAGTTCAACACAGCCTGGCTTATGGTTAGCTAGGATGGAGGTCGTCGTTCATGAACAGCTGGTGGCCGGCTACATGTGCTCAGTGAGACCACCTCTCCGGATGTTATAAAAGAGTGTTGCAAAGCCAAACCTTCTTTCAAAATTCCTTTCTGAGTGAGCTACCATTTGCTCAACAGCAGGGGTTAAGGCAACAGGCAGATGGTGTTTTAGCACTAATAGTTTATCTGCATTAATCTGATTATAATAGGATATTTTTAAGCATACTTTTTCAATCAATAGTCCCCTTTCCTGAGCATTCTGAATGAGAGCTAGTTAGGAAGGTCCCTCAGTTAAATTCATTAGTTTTTCATTAAAGCTTCAGATTGAAGTAAAAAGAATTAGTTCATTCGTTAACGCATCTGATCAGGAGTAAAATGGATCAAAAGGACAAACAAGAGAAGGATGATGATGACCAATTGATGCCCTGCTGTGAAGAGTTTGCATGACACTTTCCAGACAAGTAGCCTGTCTAAATCCGTATACTAGATAATTGTTTTGATCACAGTTGGTATGGTTTGGTTTGAACTGAAGTACGTCATCCACATATTTCCACTTAAGGAGACCCATACTGCCCTTTTAAGAGCTGTTCCACTCCTTTCTGGCGCAGCTCTAGAGCTGTTGTTTTGTTTTGTGTTTTGGTACAAAGCATGGTGGCGCTGCAGGTTAGAAGATCTGCAGTCGTAATATCGAATCCATGCAATGGAGTGAGCCCCCATTGCTTGTCCCAGCTCCTGCCAACCTGGTGGTTCGAAAGCATACAAAATGCAAAAATGCGAGTAGATAAATAGGTACCACCTCGGTGGGAAGGTAAATGGCATTCTGTGTCTAGTCACGCTGGCCACGTGATCACGGAGGATTGTCTGCAGGCAAACGCTAGCTCTATGGGTTGGAAACAGAGATGAGCACCACCGCCTAGAGTCGGACACGACTGGACAAAATTCAGTAAACTTCTATTTATCCCACTGTGTAGCCTGTGAAGATAGCTAGTTCGCATCCAAATAAGAGTTGTAGGTGGATTTATCAGAAGTGACAATCCTGTGATGTATTACGTGGCTTGTGACATTAAAAGGAGAGGGAGAGCCACACCCCTCCATTTTCATCACCTTTTCTCTTTTTAGGATTTCCCAAACATGTCACTTATTTTAATTAACCAAAAAAGAAGGGAAAGTCAATGTGGGCCCCTAAACAATGGCCATGGGAAAAGGTGGGGAAAGGGGCTAGTTGACTCCATAGGCTCTGGCCCCACAAGGCAGCACAGTCCAGACTGTGGGTTCCAGACGAAGCTACAGGAACCACAAAAGAAAAAAGGAAAGTTAAAGTCAGAAGGGATACATAAAATGATTTGATTAGAGGCAAACTATTGAAAGGCTTGGAAAACAAGCAGGTCTTCAGTTGCTTCCTAAAAGCCAATCGCACCTCTGGTGGGAGGGAGTTCCAAAGTGAAATGGCCACCACAGAGAAGGCCTGGTTTTGAGTGATCGATTTCCAAAACTCCCTTGGATTGGCCACTTGGGGCTTCCCAACAGGAGAGGTGTAGGTAGAACAGGTAGATGCTTTAATGGCGAGTCCACCCATCTCATGTTCCATCTTCCTCTTATCCTACTGTCAAAACAACTGGGTACCTCCCGGCTTATGCTTTATGCTCCTAAATTGAGCAGCAACACCAGCATCCTGTTGAGCATCAGCAGGATTTTACTGACAGAAGAGCCCTGGTTGAAGAACTCTTCTCTGAAGGAAGTGAGACTGGGACTTTCCATGTCCTGGCTTGAGCAAGCAGTAAAGACTGTTCTTTCAGGCTTATAATGTCATATCATATTTTGCTGCCAATGCAATTTTCATGCTGCTCCATTTTTAAAAACAAAAAAATTATTTATTAACTTTTCTTTCTTTCTGTTAATTGTTAACGTTACGGCCTCCCTCTGCTCTTGTGGGTTCAACCACTAGAGTGAGAATCTATCTAACAGTATCTATCTGATCTGTGCATGTGTGGGAGAAGGAAAACTCCGATTTCAAATCTCCACTGCCTTGTGGCTATATCCACTCATGGAATAACCTCGAGGCAAAATCTGGAGCTGGAGTCCCGAAGGCAGTTCCTGTCGTTCTGCCAACTCCTGCGACGTTGCTAGAACCAGTTGTATTGGCTCTTGCCTTTCCATTGGACCATTTCAGCAACCTGGAGAGGGGGGATTTGCTGCTTGGGTAACAGCCTATCCTCCATACTACTTTACCCAGGCTTCATGCTCTGGAGAGGACACTTCTCGATACAGAGCATGTTACCATAGTCTCTCGAGACTGAAGGATGCCTATGATGATGTGCATGTGAGGATTATTTTCAGACCTGACAGATACAGTAATACTAAATTAATCCCATGTTCACAGAGCTCATGGCAGCTTCCTCTTCCTCTTGTCTGTGCTCACCACCGCTGTGGATGGTTTTCTTAGCCCCCCCCCCCCCCCGCAAAAAGGACTGTTCGGCTCTGGACGGAAATGCGCATCCCAGGATATTGTTCACAAGAGCTGAGCAGGGCAGTTGAGGACACGATGCTTTTTTTTGGAGATCGCTCATTTCCAGGGTGGCCATAAATCGGAGGCGACTTGACGGCACATCACAGCAATATTGTCCCTGCAGCGAGCGGGGACGGCTGGAGTCGAGAGACGATGTGAGCCATGGAAGGAAGCCGGAAAGGCAAAAGGCAGGGAAGCTCTTAAGCCGGCTCTTGTTGTTGATCTAGTAACCTAGATCTTGCAAAAACGACCAGGATCGCTGTGGAAAAGTAGAGGAAAGGATGCGGAGTTTGGGAGGGAGGGGGGGGAGAGAAAGGGCCCGCTCCGGAATGAGGTGTTAACAAGTTTAATTGGCGAAGGAAGGGAGACCACCAAGTTCATTACTCTTACTTGCCCCCACCTCGCCGTTTGGGCCTTTGAACTGGTTATATAACAAACGCCTTACAAACCGTGGGGCTTCTCTCCCCCCCCCCAACTCCACCGTGCAGCACTCGCGGATCGGAGAAAAAACATTCCCCCTCTTTCCGCCCCGGCATCCCCCCCCCCCCCGCCGTGGATCGCGGCCAGCGGCGCGCAAAAAGCGGCGCCGCTCCCGGACCGCCGGCCTTCTGCAGATCGCGGGCCGGCGATGACTCAAGCGGATCGAGGGCAGCGCAAGGACGGGGGAGAGGGGGGGGGGACCCGCGACGGGAGAGCCAGGCCTCGAGGGGAGGAGTCTGGGCGGCGTTGATTCGGATTCGGCGGCAGCGCCCGGCCCGCAGCAACTCTGGGTCCTGGAGTCCTCCTGCTTGCAGGGCCGTCTCTCTTCTTTCTTTGCCGGCGGGAGCTTGGCAGAAGGCGCCCTGCTTTTCTCTCCGGCGGCGACACAGCCTTTCCACGCCGGTCTCAGGTGGGTGGCGTGTGGTACCCTCGGCCAGCTTCGGAAAGGGTGGGTGCGGGGGTGCGGGGGTGGGTGGATCGAGCACCCGACTGGCCACGGAGGACTTCCTCGAGTCCCGCGATCGCCTCTTTCCTCGCTGTCACTTTGACAGGCGGTAGCGCCACCCTTGGATGGCACCGACCCACGGGCGGCGGCGGGGGGGGGGAAATGCCAGTCTGATGCCCTCCCTCTCTCTTCGTACGTTCTTCCTTTCCTCGATCTGGGTCTTTTGGGGTCTCCTTCGACGGGGTAGGCAAAACTTATCGTCTATCTAGACTGAGTCTTCTTGGTCCCTCTTTGGGATGGAAGCGCGCCGCTGCACGCGCATCGGGGTGCGTGTCTGTGGGCGCATCTGAATGTGGCCGCGCGTGTGTCGTCCTGAAGCTTAAAAGCGCAGGAGCGCGCGAGGGAGACGTCACCGGACTGGGTGAACAGCCGGCTGTATCCCCTTTCTGAGTCTGCGTTTAAAAAAAAAAAACAACTTTTGAAGTTAATAAATTCTTATTCCGGAGAACGGTTTTATTTATTTTTTTGCTTTACTTCTTTAATTTCCATTCCTATTCTAAGTCACTGTCAAAGCTCTTCGTCGAAGATGTTTTATTAGTCTGTCTGTCGCTGCAAGTGCCTTGCGCGCGGCCCGATCCTCTCTGTACATTTGCTCGGAAGTCAATCGCGCGGTGTTTTATGCCTCTTACTCGCTAGTAATGGGGGAGTTTGGAACTGCAGCGCGACAATGCGGCACTCACTCAGCGCGGTCGGAAGGAAGGCAGAGGGACTTTCCGAAGGCCGCGTACATATGTATACGTATAGATGTCATCGGGCGCTCTACGTATGTGTAAAGTACACAAAGCAGATCTAAGTGTAAAAAAAAGAAATAAAAACGCGCCCGCCGGAGGCGGGAAGCGCGGCAAAGATCAGGGGGCGGAGCGCTTGTGCAATTCCGAGCTTCCACTGTACATAATGAATGTAGCGGTTTATTTATAGCGTGACGAAGGAGGAGTTTGCGTGATCATTTTTGGAGTAGGTATTTTTGTACATTTCTCAGGAGCAGACCATTCTGATCAATTCCCTGAGGGTTTGCTGTTTTGGTGTCTCTCCTGAACCCGTCGAGAATTTCTATTCTGTTTGGTAACATTCTCACCATTTGCCGACATGCATTTGACACCTTAAAATGCAATGGAGAAACTTCAGACAGAGCAGCAGGCTGTTGTCTGATATCCCTTTTTCCCCCTTATTTATTGAAATTTCAAAGACCCTGAGACTGTGTGGTCCTCTTTCTACTTTAATATTCACAGTCTTTTAAAATAGGTGAAATTTAGACCCCATGGTCACTCAGTGTTCTTTCTTTCTTTCTTTCTTTCTTTCTTTCTTTCTTTCTTTCTTTCTTTCTTTCTTTCTTTCTTTCTTTATTCCTTCCTTCCTTCCTTCCTTCCTTCCTTCCTGCCTTCCTGCCTTCCTTCCTTCCTTCCTTCCTTCCTTCCTTCCTTCCTTCCTTTATTTATTTATTTATTTATTTATTTATTTATTTATTTATTTATTTATTTATTTATTTATTTATATGCCACCCACACTACCCAAAGTTCTCTGGGTGGCTTACAACATTTAAAATACAATAAAAAGTCGAAACAATTAAAATGCAATTAAAATATAAACTCTAAAAATTGCCATCGGACCCCTAGCTGATATTATTTCTATTAAAAGCCTTCCGGAACAGGAAGGTTTTGACCTGGCACCAAAATGTCATCAGCGTTGGTGCCAGACGAATCTCAGTCGGGAGGGCATTCCATAGTCTGGGGGCAGCTGCCGAAAAGGCCCTTTGTCTACAAGCCATCCCTCTTACCTCCTTGAGGGACCGCTCTTTCAAAAGGGCCCCCTGGCTAGATCTTAACTGCCGGGTAGGTTCATATGGAAGGAGGCGGTCCTTCAGGTATCCAGGGCTCAAGCCGTTTAGGGCTTTATATGTCAAAGCAAGCACTTTGAATTGGGCCCGGGCAGCAACTGGTAGCCAATGTAACTTAAACAGAATCGGCTTGATATGTTCCCTGTCGGCACCTTTGAGTGAGGATTTGAACCTGGGTCTCTCTAGTTCTGGATTTACTCCAGTGCCTTAATATTGTTGGCAGAAACAGTGAGCTTGGTCCTGCTACAAACTTGCGCATTTCTGCAAGCTTCTTTATCCAGTACAGTACAGTGGTGCCTCGCTTAACGAGTGCACCACATAACGACGAAATCGCATAGCGATCCATTTTTTCGGATCGCTAATGCGATCGCTTAACGTTTTTCTTATGGGGCACAATTCGCTTTGCGAAGACCGGTAAGCGTTTCGCTTACCAATCTTCGCAAAACGAAGCCCCGACGATCAGCTGTTCGGCGGCCAAAATGGCCGCCGGAAGCCCGGAAATGGCCCAAAATGGCCGCGCGCAGCGTTTTCGCGCCCTCATTAAGCGAGGCGAGGGTGCGAAAATGGCTGCCGGCCATTACAAAGCTTCGTTGAACGGTGAGTATTTGGCTCAATTGAAATCCCTGCCCCGTTCAACGATGCTTCAGCATAGCGAAGGTTAATCCGGAACGGATTAACCTCGCTATGCGAGGCACCACTGTAGTATGAATTGTAGATCCAGGATCCTTCCAGATAGAGAGCCACAGCATTCTGAGTCAAAAAGACAAGGTGTGATTATTCTGTCTTTCCATATTTAATGATTTCCTTTTGAGCAAAAGGTGGTGGTGGGGGGGGAAATGAGAGGACCACAAATGGAAGATACTAAGGCCTAGACTTTCCTAAAATCCCATGCTTGTGCCAGTGTAGTGCGTATTGAAATGAAAACAGTCCATTGTTTCATTCAATAAGAAGTGACACAAAACTTTTCAGAAGAGAATTTTTGGAGAATTCTTCCTCTAGGTTACAAAGCCCCTCATACCACCCAGCCTGCTGACTGGGGGTTTGTGGTTCAGTCCATCAAGAGGGTGTTAAAGATCCCCCAAAACTGATATTAACCAGTGTTCTTTTTTTCCTGTGACAGTGAAAGAACTGCAGGGAGGAACTGATTTATCAGCAGATGGAGGTTGGAACTTTATTTAGGTTTAAAAACCATACTCAGCTACTGAAGTAGCTCAGCTGCAGTATTGTGTACAGTTCTGGTCGCTGCACCTCAGAAAAGACATTGTGGAACTGGAAAAGGTGCAGAAGAGAGCGACTAAAATGATGACTGGGCTGGGGCACCTCCCTTATGAGGAAAGGCTACAACGTTTAGGGCTCTTTAGTCTAGATAAAAGGCACCTGAGGGGAGACATGATTGAGATGTATAAAATTATGCAGAGGATGGATAAAGTGAATAAGCTCTTTTCCCTTCTCACGCAATACTAGAACCAGGAACACCCACTCGAATTGAGTGTTGGGAAAATGAGAACAGACAAAAGAAAAGATTTCTTTACCCAGCATGTTGTTAGTCTGTGGAACCCCTTGCCACAGGGTGTGGTGATAGCATCTGGCCTAGATGCCTTGAAAAGGGGATTGGACGGATTCCCGGAGGAAAAGTCCATCGCAGGTTACAAGCCAGTATGTGGATGTATAATCTCTGGGCTTAAAAGGAAGGTACCTCCAAATGCCAGATGCAGGGAAGGGTTATCAGGAGACAGCATCTGGTGGGGCCACTGTGAGATGCAGGAAGCTGAACTCGATGGACCCTTGGCCTGATCCAGCAGGGCTCTCCTTATGTTCTTATGTGGATGGCCTTGAACCAGTTTATTATCTTTCTCAGCCTTACTCATTTAGGAGAAGAGCAATGCATGGTTTCTCTTTCTTTCGTTCCATGGAGGAAAGACAGGATTAAAAATGCAATCATTCAGTTCATAAACAGATATCGAAATCTTTAAGAGGCTTAGGCATGGCATAGTAGCGGTAGTTTCAGCTGAATCTGATCTGCACTTGACTCTTGCAGAAATAAAGACTTATGAAAATGCCTCCCATCTTGATTCATGGCTCTCCTTTGCTTCTAGAGCAAGGATGTGGGAAATGTAGTGTAGCACATGAAGGACATAAATCTCACAGCCTCTTGCAAGAAAACAAGGAGGGGGGGAACCCTCTTTTCTACTTGCAGTGAGATTTGCTTCCCACCCCAAGGAAATTTGTTGAGAAATCTCACAAGATTTCCTGAGAATTCTATTGTCGTATTTTCTGGAAAAGGCACCATGCTGTGCAGGATTATGACAATTCCTGTGCAGAATGGCTTCTTTCCTGTGTAGGATTCCCTTCAGGAAAAGGCAGAAGAAGCTTGAAGCTGTGCAAGGTAATTATAATTCCTATGAAGGATGGCATCTTACCTGTGCAGGGTTGACTAAAAGGGCATTACAGTGTGCAAAATATGGCAGTTTCGTGTTTTTAAAAAAAAAAGTGGGGGGAAGAAAAACTAGGCTGGGGCTTATTTTCACAGAAAGTCAGGAAATGTCACTAGTGCAAAGGAAGTTTCAGCCGGAAGTGTGTCAGCATGGAAAGACTCAGAGAATGATAATTTTTTAGAAGTATTTGTCATATTTCCACTCCAGATGAAGCTCGCATGATCCCTCTCCAGTGAACATACTGGCTGGGGATGGTGGAAGGCCACATGCATGGTGGATTACATGGTGAATCGAATGGTTTTGAGCTGTGGTTTAAATCATGATTGATCTCTTTTTATTCAGAAGAATTTCCTCCAGTCTATTATAATAATTGTATGCCATCCAGAAAATTCTGATGTATAACTCTTTCCAGGGTTTTCCTGATAGAGAACCCTCAAAGGTGGTTTCGCATTCCTTTCTTCTGGAGGGCCTCCTAGGACTGTACAGCTTGCCCAAGGCCACACAGGCTGGCTCTACTCACGGGAAGAACAAGGGGTAATCGAACTCCCAACCTTTATTTATTTATTTATTTGGCTTTTATACCACCCATCTAGACCAATCTACTCTGGGTGGTTTACAGTCTAAAAAAAGCAATAAGATTAAAAACAATAATAAAACAAGCAAACATAATGGAAAAACTAGGGGAAGAAATCAAGTAATGTCAGGAGGAGAGGCCTGCCTGAAGAGCCAGGTCTTCAGTTTATTCTTAAATTGAACCTTTGGTTCTGCAGCCAGATACTCTAGCCACTGACCTGTCCAGCCAGCAGATGAAGATAGGTTTTATTGTTCCTCCAGAAAACGCTCTCTTGCTTCTTATGACATTAATATATATATTTGCAATCTCCTTGCCCATTTCAGCTCAACCTCCAGTAATAATCTGCTCATTCAGCTTTCCAGTATCAGAAAGTATACACATTCAGAAAAAGCAATAAGGGCCTCTACTAAGTGGCAGTGAGAAAATAGTATCCAGGTTTGCTATTCAAAAGGAGTCAGCATTGTTCAAAGAAACTCTTGAAAGCAACCTTTCAGATTTTTGTCAGCCTTTCAAGTGTTTTCCAACATTTTGTCACATTGAGAGAGAAAATCAAAAGAGAAAATCTCCAGGAATTGGTCAAAGTTGGAAAACAAGGCTGATAAGTCTGTTATTTCCGATCTCCATATATTCCTGTTTCCAAATGAGACACAAACTCAGTCTGAAACTCTGGGTTTTCCTTATGGTATCTGCCACTCTTCAGATGGAAAGCTCTTTAATCTCTCTAGATTGAGAGCTAAGACCAAAGTTCAGCTGAAATGCATGCGGGACTTCCTCTTCGCCGATGATGCAGCCATTGTTGCCCACTCTGCCGAAGACCTCCAACAACTCATGAATCATTTTAGCAAGGCCTGCCAAGACTCTGGACTAACTTTCAGCCTCAAGAAAACACAAGTCATGGGCCAGGGCGTGGACTCACCTCCCTCTATTACTATCTCCATGCAAGAATTGGAGGTTGTCCATGAATTTGTGTACCTTGGCTCAACGATCTCTGACACTCTTTCCCTAGATGTCGAGCTGGATAGACACATTGGCAAAGCAGCTACCATGTTCTCAAGACTCACAAAAAGAGTATGGCTCAATAAGAAGCTGACAGCATACACCAAGATCCAGGTCTATAGAGCCTGTGTCCTGAGCACACTCCAGTACTGCAGTGAGTCCTGGACCCTTCATGGGAGGCAGGAGAGAACGCTGAACATGTTCCATATGCGTTGCCTCCGATGCATTTTTGGTATCACCTGGCAGGACAAAGTTCCAAGTAGAGTAGTCCTAGAACGAGCTGGAATTTCTAGCATGTATACACTACTGAAACAGTGACGTCTACGTTGGCTTGGGCACGTCGTGAGAATGGCTGATGGTAGGATTCCAAAGGATCTCCTGTACGGAGAATTAGTGCAGGGAAATCACCCCAAAGGGAGACCACAGCTGCGATACAAGGATATCTGCAAGCGGGACCTAAAGGCCTTGGAAATGGACCTCAACAGATGGGAAACCCTAACATCTGAGCATTCAGCCTGGAGGCATGCGGTGCATCACGGCCTCTCCCAATTTGAAGAGACCCTCGCCCAGCAGGCTGAGGCAAAGAGGCAGTCACAAAAGCAGCAAAATCAGGGAGCTAGATGAGGTACAGATTGTATTTGTCCTAAGTGTGGAAGGGATTGTCACTCTCGAATTGGCCTTCTCAGCCACACTAGATGCTGTTCCAAGTCCTCCATGCAGAGCACGATACCATAGTCTCTCGAGACTGAAGGATGCCTATGACTGACTGCCACTCTGAGTATTAGAGAGGATAGAAAGATTAATCTAAATAATCTATACAGAAGGCTATGTTGTTGTTGCTATTCACGATCAAGTGTTATGGACTTTTGGAGACTCCATGAATTAGATCACCTTCAGAGGATGCATTCATTAACAGCCCTGCTCTGGTCTTGCAAACTCAAAGCTATTGCTTCATTTATTGAGCCAATCTATCTCATATTCAATCTTCCTCTTTTCCTGCTACAGTGAACTTCTTTCAGCAGTGCTGTCTTTTTCAGTGAGCCTTCTCTTTTCGTTATTTGCTTAAACGTATGAAAGCTTCAGCTTAGACTTTTTTGCTCCTGGAAAGAGTTTAGGCTTGAATTGATTTAGGACTCATTTGTTTGCCTTTCTGGTGGCCATTAGGCTGTCCTCCAGTTGGTGACAACCTGTGAAATCATGCTGGTGTATGGGGAGGTCTTTACATTGAGTCTCAGCATGGCAAGATGGAGAAAATCACTGAGAATAAGAATTTTGGGGGTACTCGTTGCATTTCTGAAGACATTAGTTTTTACTTTTCCCCTCTTTTTTGTTTTTCTCTGCTCAAGATGCTGAACTTGACAGAGCATTGGCCTCATTCAGCAGAGGTACAAATGGCACTAATACACAACACAGTCTGTGGGAAGTAAATGAGTAAGAGTGTTTTCCCCCCTCTTTACACTAATTTAAATTACTTTTCCCCTCTTTTTTGTTTTTCTCTGCTCAAGATGTGGTTACAGGAATCAATTATGATGAATTAGTTGTAGTGTATGTGGGTCTGACGCTCATATGGATACTTACGTGGACTTAAAATACAGCTGAGCAGCTGCTTGTCATGGTGGCTATCAGGCGCAATGTGGTACTGTATATCACTTACTGGTAAATAGCGACAAGAATGGGCTGTAGATGTTATGTATTGGGCTTCTTGGGAACATCTGTTTGAAGCCAGGAGCATGCTGAACTTGACAGAGCATTGGCCTCATTCAGCAGAGGTACAAATGGCACTAATACACAACACAGTCTGTGGGAAGTAAATGAGTAAGAGTGTTTTCCCCCCCTCTTTACACTAATTTAAATTAGTTCAAACTTTTTATTCCATCACATGCAAGGGACTGATTTTCTTTTATTCTCTAGTCCTACTATTAGGCAGATTGGAAAAAAAACTTCAGGCAATATTTAAGAAGAGAGTAGCAAAAGTTTAGTGCTGAGACAATTAGCTATGCAATCTTAAGCATGTTTACTCAAAAGTGAGATTCTCCGGGAAAAATTCTGTTGTATAACTCTGTCAATGTTATGCCTCTGCTAGATACAATAGTGGAAGTGCTATCCACAGAGTACTTTCACCAACACATCGCACAATTGGTCATGCCGGGAACACACAACCCTATTGTGCAGTTCCTTTTTGCTGCACGTATCACCTCGCACATTTACCCAGGCGTAACTTTATGTTACACCTCCATGAACAGGATTTTGCCCACTATGTGTTGAAAGTCAGACTTACTCTGAAGGTTGTGTGTACAGCATTGAGTGCAAATATTACAATACATTTTGTTATCATTATCACCATTTAAATATTGTTGATGAATTGTATTGAAGATTTTCATATTGAAACATTTTGCTCCCCCCCCCCCGGTCAGTCCATGTTCTCTGCAATCAGTTAAGGATAACTCATGGGGGGGGGAGCAGGGATTAGGGATGCTTAATCCATTCCCCCTCCAGATGTTGGAGCTGGGCTTTTTGCTTTTTTTGCTTCTATCAAGAGAAATGGAGATAATGCATGTAAAGCACGTTAAATGCTTAAAATTCCCTGCAGAATTTGTGAAACACTCTTTTTATTAATGAAGAACAGAAATAGACTATAATATAAAATGGAATAAGCTTTAGAAGCCCCACCGAGTTCCAACCTTTACCCAGTTTGTTTGCCATCTTTATTAATTAACACTTATCTCTGAGTGGGACTGAGAAAGAATGTGTTATTTTACATCCACTCAGCTGGTGTTAAATCCCTGGCTTGCACATGCACGCACGCACGCACGCACGCACGTACGCGCACACACACACACACACACACACACACACACACACACACACACACCACTGATAGCATATAATCCATTCATTGTTAATGGCTGAGCACAGGGGATGAGTCTTGATTTGTGGCTCCAAAGAGTTAATTTGCAAAAGCGCTCTCCCCTCTGGTCTAATTATTACCGCCTGGCATGTGATGCCCTTTGCATTGTAGACATGTGTTGCTGGCCAGCTTCCAGTACAGTATAGGGAATCCTGCCCACATAGTTTAACTGGCTGTTGTGTGGGCCTCTCTCTGCCAGGGATAAACAATCTTTCTTTCCAGCAAAGGGCGTGGTTTTTGTGAAAGAGAGTGGGAATGCAAGCCTCCGTTTGATAGACTGGAGAAAGAAGGGAATGGTATGCGGGGGGGGAACCCTTTTGTGGAGGTTAACGCCTCTTGCATTCTCTCTTTTCCTCTTTATGCAGTGGTAAAGACACTTAACTTCCTGTGTATGGGATTACCCTCTATTACTTTTAATGTTTTGTAAAGGAATACTGGTTTGTATGGTGGGAAGAAGGGCTTCTCTTTTGTTCAATTTGATGCACTAATGAAGGACAAGTGATCCTTTTTCCCAGTAGTCAATGACATTTTCCTGCACATTTTTTGGTAACCAGAAGATGTTTCCTTTATTTATTCTATTTCTTGAAATGCTTTCATATTCCCTGATGTAATTAAAAAATCTTAACAGTTTTCATCCAAAGAGATGTATATTATACACACCATTCAATAATTTGTGTAATCCATAATACAGTGGTGCCTCGCTAGACAGTTACCCCGCATGACAGTTTTTTCGCTAGACATTGACTTTTTGCGATCGCTATAGCGATTCGCAAAACAGTGATTCCTATGGGGGAATTTCGCTGGACAATATTTGGTCCCTGCTTCGCAAACCGATTTTCGCTAGATGACGATTTTGACAGCTCCCTCCGCGCTCACAAAACGGGTGTTTTCAGGACTTAAGCTTCGCAAGACAGCGATTTAAACAGCTGATCGGTGGTTCACAAAGCGGCTTTCCTATGGCCGATCTTCGCTAGACAACAACGATTCTTCCCCATTGGAACGCATTAAACAGGTTTCAATGCATTCCAATGGGGAAATGCTTTACACTAGACAATGATTTCGCTAAACAGCAATTTCAGTGGAACAGATTATCATCGTCTAGTGAGGCAGCACTGTACACAATAATACACAATTACACATTACATTGTGACAACTTGGTATAGGAGTCCCTTCCATGAGATATCTTGTTGTCTTTCACGTGCCAGTTAAAAAGATGTTTCTCTGTATATGTTTTTTAGGAAAAAGCAAATGTTCAGTTGGTCATTGGTTTCTGGACTATTGCTTTTATTGGCCAGAATCTTCTTGGTTCTTTATGTTCCTTCTGCTTGTTCCATTATGTTTTGCGAGTGAGGGTGGGTAACCAGGCCAAAGGCAAAAAACCCTGAGTCTTTTATTCTTGTGTCAGTGCCAGACACAGAGTGTTGCAGGCACAGAGAAAATTTCAGGGGAGAGAAAGGAAAAATTGACCAGTCTGAAAAATTCTTTGAGTATTCATCACATCCCTTCATGAAAGCCGACTGCACCTAATACTAATTGGTTCCATAATGGCCATTGTAAAGCAAGCCATTATACGTTGAACCCTAGTTTCCTGTGAGACTAAGGCTCACACGAGGGAAATGTTTTCTAGTTCTTCCCATACTTTCAGTACCTCTGTTGTACTGAATCATGGTCACATGGTTTATATCCTCGATGAACGTCCCAAGAACATTTAACGGTACTGATTTATTTCCTCCTGTTTGAATCATCATGGCCGGCTATACCATGGTACCAGTTTAATTTCTCTCTTGCTTCAAGGAGCAATTTAGCCCCTTAAATATATATATATGGAATATAATAAAATATTTATCAATGCATTGATGTATCAGAAATAAGGTTCCCTCCAATGTGAGTGATGACATGAATGTGCGTCACTCTTCCCACAGAATTTTTTTCTTTTAAAAAAAAGGCCAGAGGCAAGAAAAAGAGTCATAGCTGTAGGGAAAGGCTAGGCTGAGCATGAGGCGCTTCTGTGCGCCCAGCTGGCAGGCTTTGGCCTAGGTCTTACAAGGTTGGCTTCAAGAAAATACCCAAGTGTTGCAACGTAAATGCTACTTTGGCCATATAGTTACCAGCATTAGAAACCAGAAGTTCCAGATTCCCACACTTCCTGTGATTCCATGTCAAGACTTGGCAGCAACAGTAGTGGTTCATAAGGGTTCTAGAGTGCCCTTCTGCAACACAGAGAAGGCAGAATGGCAGGGCAGAGTGCCTCCTTGTGTTCCTCAGTAAAAGAGGCAAGGGAAGGGTTGTGGCAGTGCCAAATTTTCCTGTTGAGGTGACACAGTTCTTAATTTCAATTGTATCAGAATCGTTGGGGGAGGCATGGGTCTGCAGGACGCCTGTTGTTCGCTCCTGACCTACAGAGAAAATGTCTACACGCCTACACCAAGAAGTTGAAGCACAAGCTTTATTACCAGCATACCCTTTACCCACCCTTTTAAAAAAGTTTCTTCCCCCTTACAAGTTAAAACAACAACAACAACACAGTAATGTGCAGACTTGTAGCCCCTGCATATAAAAGCTGTGTGCTGTCACGTCAGTTCTGATTTATGGTGACACATTCCACAGTTTTCTAGGTAGAGAATACACAGAAGTGGTTTACCATTCCCTTCTTCTGGGGGTTCCCTGGGACCAGGCAGCTTGAGTTTCTGCATTGACAGCCTGAAATTTTGGGGGTGATCTCCCAGTCCCCACACTCAGATGATGAGCCATCCCTAGATTGTCCTCTTCCCCCCCCTCTTTTTAGAAGAGTTTTGCTAAATCTGTCTTCATCTGCTGGCTGGATAGCTCAGTGGTTTAGGTACCTGGCTGCAGAGCCAGAGGTTGGGAGTTTGGTTCTCCACTGAGCCTCCTGTGGAAAGAGCCAGCCTGTGTAACTTTGGGGAAGCTGCGGAGTCTCAGGGTGCTCCCAGAAAAGTGGTAAACCACTTCTGAAAACTCTCTACAGTACCTGGAAAACCCTGAAAACACTTGTCATAAGTCAGAATTGACTCTATGACACATCATTATTATTATATTAGTTTCATGTGCATCCTTTCCTGGTTACTCTCCCTTCTGAAACTCTCCCTGTGGACTGTTTACCTCTACTTCCCAGCCTGTCTTCCTTCCTTCATTGTGCCAACCCTGTACTACATTCTCTTTTGAAACATCCACTCTTCTCTTTTATCTGCTGCCAAAAAACGAAGAAGCCAAACCTGTATTTACACAGTAGTGTGTTAAGCTTCACTGTGAAATCTGTCCTTGTTGGCCCTAGCCATACGTGATCTTTTTCTGACCCTAACAACTAAGCACAGAGTCCTCCTGCTGCTGTAGGGATATGTGGGAATTATAGTTCCTGTTTTAAACCAAACTTTATTTAGATTCACATGTTTCTTTATATTATGAAATAATATGGAATAAAAAAAAAAACACAGATGCAGGAGATACTCAGACTGGTCTTCAAAGTCAGGTTCTTCATTTTCAAAAATCAGGAATTTAATTTTCTATGTATTTAACCATATGGATGTTAGATTAGTGTTAGAATCTCTCTCTCTCTCTCTCTCTCTATCTCTCTCTCTCTCTCTCTTTGAGAGACTCCTCATCCTGGACACCTACATGGCAGGAGGGCATACCATGGTCTCCTCCCTCAAAGGAAGAGCTGTAACTATTGAATTTCTTTAGTCCGAGGGCTTGTGGCTTTTTTTTTTCATTTTAATTTGCTTT
Organism: Pogona vitticeps; assembly: GCF_051106095.1. Taxonomy (NCBI): domain Eukaryota; kingdom Metazoa; phylum Chordata; class Lepidosauria; order Squamata; family Agamidae; genus Pogona; species Pogona vitticeps. The sequence goes on along the minus strand of NC_135783.1, from coordinate 333,895,250 downwards.
TCAAGAATTTAGCACCATTTGCAAATCTATTCTTATATGGGATTGGGAAACAAAATCTGAGGGATAATATAATAGTCATATTCATATTTATAATCTTAGTACTGCAGAGCTGAAAGGGACCCTATGGATGATCATGCACAGCCCCTTTCAAGGAGGCACAGTGGGGAAACGAACTTCCAGTTGCTGCTCATGACACCTAAACCACTGAGCTATCATAGTTCAAACATGGACGAAAGGGAAACTGAAAGCTCTTGCGATCCCTGTACCAGGAATCAAAGTCCTTGGCTGGACAGGAAGCCTGCAACCAAAAGCTGATCAAAATGTGTGGAGTTCTTGATATAGCTAACTGCACATTTTCCAGAAAGGGCATTTTTTTCTGATTTGCTAGGCACACACCTGGCCCAGGTAGTGCTTTGGTGGCAAAAATATTGCCGTAGTTTTCCGTGTATACAATCCCCCAATGTATAAGACAACCCTCAATTTTGACCCTTGCTGGAGGAGCAGTTAATGGGCAACTGTTCCTCCACCTCTGACTCTCCTCCTGCTGCTGCCTCCTCCACTCGATCACCTCCTCCATTGCGACTGCTGGGGCTCACCTCCAGCTCACATCCTCGCTGCCTTGTCCCCTGCCCGAAGGGAGCTCTGGAGGAGGCGATGCGGCGGCAGCAGCAAGAGGTGCCCGAGCACGTGTGAGTGCTTGTTTGCCTCCACCTCCTGCTGCTGAAGCTGCCACCGGAGGGGACAAGGCAGAGGGAACAAAGTGAGGATGACGTGAGCTGGAGGTGAGCCCCAGCAGTGGCGTTGGAGGGTGGTGGCGGCAGCAGCAGCAAGAGGCACCTGAGCGTGCGTGAGTGCTCCTTTGCCTCCACCTCCTTCCATGTATAAAACGACCCTCAATTTTTCATCTAATTATTTTAGGAAAAAGTGTCATTTTATACATGGGAAAATACGGTACTTTCCCCCTAGCAGCCAGAAATTCAATACTGAACCCTTATTCTTCCTCCATTCTCTACTGTTGCAGTCACATCTGAAATTCTGGCCTCAATACAGCTTTTCCTGTTGCCCTGTCCAGAATCTGAGATTCCTCACTGCTTTGCTTTGCTGCTGAAGCTCTTGCCTCATCACTGGGTTAATCCGTTTCTGTGGGGAAAGGCCTTATGTCGGCATTCAATGAGATTTTTTTTTTTTTTTTTTTTTTGGCAAAAGTCCTCTGTGAATTGCTTGGCTTGATGTTCTGTCAGTTTTCTGTGTTTATTTTTTGTTTCTTTATTTAATTTCTCTGATAAGGCCAGGGTATAAATATTTTTACATATACTCCGTTCTCTGAGTGCCAAGAAGTCACTGTGCTTTGGGGGACTGGCTACTTTGGGAAGATCATGGGAGGCTTACAGCGTATTGCGGTATATTTGCAGATATAGAGGATGAACATATAGATACAGTTTAAACACTGAGGTAGAAATCCATGATTATTCCCACATCATAGTATTTCTCAGGAGTCAGCCAGCAACCAAGATGGCTGTTTAGATGGTGGTTGGGATGCCCACAAGAACAATTGGGTTTGCAAGGTGGGCACAGAAACTTGATTTTTTTAATTGGGTTAGAAATCTTTTAAACCCACGAATGCCATATGGAAGATGAGATGTCCTTGGGGAATGGTGGCTCATCTTATGGACAATCAGCAACTCTTAGCTCCACCCTGTAGTTGCCCCATGAATACATCAATATCGCTGGCTTGGTCCATTTTGCACATTCTCCAAAGGCAATGGGCATCCCTACTTAAGGGCCATGGTTGCAATGTTGTTTGGCTACAACAGGAGAGACTCAGGTTCCAATCTTCACTCAGCAGTGAAGCTTACTAGAAGACTTGGAACAAGACACAAAGTCCCTCCACCTCTCCACATTATGGGATTGGTGTAGAATATTAAAATGGGTAGAGACATGTATGTTGATTTATGCTCTTTGAAGGAAGGTACTGTAGCTACATAAATCTACCCCAGACATAAATAAGTGATGTGCAATTGTCTGCCATATCTACTCAGCCTGAAGAAGCAGGTAGAGGTCATTCAGCTACCAGCCATGGATAAGGTCATAGAGCAGTGGCAGGTGACACACTTTCTGTGTGTAGAAGTTACCAGGTCCGATCCCCAGCTTCTCCCCGAAACCCCGATGAGCCCCTTGCTTGTCCACATCACATCAGTAAGTAACAGGCTAGAACAGGGGTCTCAAACTCAATTTACCCAGGGGCGGCTGGAGCCAGAGTCTGGGTGAGGCTGAGCCGCATCAGATTTTCCGCCAAGCGGAGCAAGAGCCCGAGGAAGCCACACAGAAGTTTCCTTAGCCTAGCTGGGGTGCCGAGGAGGAGGAGGAGGAGGAGGAGGAGGGGTGCACAAGCCCTCGTTCCGGCCATGACCCCCTCCAGCTCCTTTTTCACTACTACCACCACCAGCAGGATGAAGAAGGGAGGGAGCGCCGGCGACCGCCTAGCCAGGGGGAGGAGGGCACTACATAAAATTAAAAAAAAAAACCTCACAGAATTTGCCTTGCCAAAGGAGAAAAGCCCCCACTGGTACCTGCAAAATTAAACAGAATGGGGCGGGGGGGCAACAAGTGTGCGCGCATGCACGCACACAAACACACACACACAGAGGTCCAACAATCTTCCTTTGAGGGCCCCCCTCAAAAAAAGGTGTACTCAGCAGCAGCAGCTACCCCCACCACAAAAGGCGGGCTGGCTGGCAGGTTGCAGTTCTGGATGGAGGGTGCAAGAGGTGCTGTCTTGGGAGAGAGCCGGTGAGCAAGGCAAAGCTTTTTTGACTCTTGACAGCAGAGGACGTGTGGGCACTTCAGGGGGGACAGGCAAGGTGGGGGCCACAAACTGTCATACGGCGGGCCTCAAATGGCCCCCGGGCCGCATGTTTGAGACCCCTGAGCTAGAAGATCCAAAGGTTTAGATGGTGGTTTTGCCCCATGATAGTTCTGCTTTCTCTACTCCCATTTAACACTAGGAATCAAGGCCCGGACTTTCTAGATGCCAAGTATCGCTTCTGTCACCTCTTTGTTAAGGGTTGTCCTTAACAAAGAGGACTCTTAGCTCCCAAATCTTCCTCTTAGAAGTACACAACAGTGAAACTCGGATGACTCTGGAGGTGGCGACAAGCCAAAGGGCCTTTGCTGGTTTGTTCCTATAGGGAAAATAAAAGACAACAGGTTTGTCTTGAAAGGGCCACACACCTTTCTGTTTATTTAGACTAACAGATGCAATACGTGTGGAATCAGACCACCACAGCTACGTAATCAAAAACACTTTGTTTGATTGTCTGCTTGCTTGCTTAGTTGTTTGAATGGAGCAGTGTTTTTGAAGGTACACAGGAACTGGCTTTTTGGCTCCGATATTTTTGCTCTTGGTGCAGTAAAGGCACATATTGTGCTAGCTTGGCTTGTGACATAATGTATGTGCCATCAAGTCAATTCTGACTTACGGTGAGCCTTTTCAGGGTTTTCCAGGTAGAGAATTCTCAAAAGTGGTTTACCATTCCCCTTTCTCTGGGGGCGCCTTAGGATTGTGCAGCTTGCCCAAAGCTATCCAGGCTAGCTCCTCTCACAGGATGCAGAGTGGGGAATTGAACTTTCAACCTCTAGCTCCAAAGCCAAATACCTCAACCACTGGACTATCCAGCCAGATGACAGAAAACCAGCACTTTTTAAAGAGATGAAACTGCATCATCGATTATTTGAAATGGTCTCTATTATATGTGGATGTCTAGATAGTATTTTGTGCTGAAGAATTTTACTGATGTTCTTTGCAGTGCTAATTTTTGAAGCATTTGGGGGCAATACACCTTTACCCCCTTACCATTGGGTCCCTTTACCTTAATGAGGCTGCCTACTCTCCCTGCCTTCTTCCACCTTGTCTCTCCTTTTAGGTCTAGTTGAGATGCCCCACAAAGAGAGAAACAGATGGAAGGGTGTAGAGGTTCCTGCACCATCTTATGCCTCTTGGCTCCTCACTCTTTCAGAGGGCAGCTGAACAGGAAGGAATGAAAGGGAAGAAGAACAGTAGAGTTATGAGTCTACAGAGACTGGCATTAGAGCTTTTGTTTATACATGGACTCCAGCAGAGTCCTCAGCAATGCCAACCTTAGATGCCAAACCTTTCTCCTTGTCTTGAAGTTTGCAAACTAATTGGTTGTTAAAGGAAACCTGCTTCCGGTTCCCCTATGACTTGCATCTGAACAGGAAACCTTTCTTTTTCAGTGAGTCATAGCAAAACTCTGTAATATATGTTCATCAGAATAAATTGGTATGGCAAGTAAATTCTTGGGAAAAAAACCTCCCAAGCTCATAGCCCAAAGTTCTCCTAATTTCAGCAAAGAAAGAAAGAAAGAAAGAAAAGAAAAGAAAAGAAAAAAAGAAAAAGAAAAAGAAAAAGAAAAAGAAAAGAAATAAAGAAATAAATTCTAAATTTTGTCAATTTAGGCAGTCTCAGCTCAACATGCCACCTTGATGAGCAGTTTTGAAGCCCTAAGACAGTGTTTCCCAACCTGGGGGTTGCAAAATGTTTTCTAGGGGGTCATGGGTCACCTTACAGTATATGCGTTACAACACATGTTAAATCATTTCTTCCATGATCTTTTAGAATGAAATATTAAAATTAGCATGTATATCTATGTATAAGAAGCAGTTCGTTTGGGTGGAGAAAGCCTCTACTTTCTGAGAAGGGATAATTTTACCCCATTAAAAATGCCTTTTTATTCAAATATGGCAGGGCATCACACATTACTTGGCTATTACAAAAAGGAGTTGCAACTCAAAAATGGTTGGGAACTACTGATCTAAGAGATTTCTTGGCTCCAATCAAGACCAAGATAAGAAACACTAGCTTTTGTTTGTAGGTTTATTTGTTTTTGCAATATCTCCATAATTTGCCTCTGTGCAAGCCAAGGTCTTTTCCCTTTGAAGAGCAAAGCACACAGACACCAAAAATGACTAATTGATTGCAAACAACCCCTTCTGTGTTGCTAATCTTTATCCTTGCAACAAAATTTGTCCTTTGTGCAATTCTGTCATTTCTATTAATTAAATCAAAAGCTAAAATCCTGATGCATAGTGTAATACAGTGGTTCCCAAATCCTGGGTAACCCAAGTGTTCTGGGTTTTGAGTTGGACTTCAATTCCAAGAAGCCTTCACCACCATCTGTGTTGGCCGGGATTCCAGCCAATGTGTTATACATGGACAATTTTGCTTGATTTGTGCAAAAAATATTGTTCTTTTTCTCATTCTCATTCTCTTGTTGCGAGCCCGGTAAAAAATACCTTATCATCTTGCAGAACAGGGGAAACAATTTTGCAATTTCTTATAGGGCAGGGAGAATAATGTTGCAATTTCTTGTTAGGACAAAGGGTCATTTTGTGGTTTTCCACAGGGCAAGGAAAATAATTTTGCAACTTTCTTTATCCCCAAGAAGAATATTTATGCAGTTTCTTGCAGAGATTAAAGAGGCTGGGTGCCCTCTCACTGGAGGACGTGAGAGAAGCTGGCACATGTTTCCAGTCCTAGGTGAAATATATTATTCCATCTCAAATGTTGCTGTTAGTGTAGGATTCAGTTACCATTCTAGTCTGCTTCTGTGAGTAGAATAGGAGTGGCAGTGACATGTTTTGCATCAGAGAGCAAAATATTTAAATCTGGCCCAAGGACATTTATTTATTTACTTACTTAAAATATTTCTATCCAACCTTTCTCCCCAAAAGGAACCCAAGGCAGCTCACGTCATTAAAAAGAAAATATCCAAAAGCTAAAAACAATAAATATAGAAAGAGTAAAAAGAGTTAAACAAGTATTATATTAAAATGATAAATTAAAATCAATATTAAAATACATTTAAAACAACAGAGCACAACTATCCATTTAAAAATCCCTGTCAGACCACTAGGAAAAGGCAGAAGGATCCATTCTCAGGAACAGAAAAGTAAAATGCAATGAAACCAGAGCATGGAGATGTTACTTACACACATATCGCAGACACTTAAACATGGCTCGCCTGGGGGAAAGGCCTAAACTGGAAGTCTCTGTAGCTTAGCTAGGCCTATCCTCTGCCTAGCTTTCTATTTAGAAAGAAATCTCCCAGCTTGCACTTGGGCAGGAACAGGCAGGTTGGGTAGAGTTAGGCCTATCTGAGCCTCAGTGACTTCTGGTTTAGGCTATATTCTCCAAGATGAGCCATGTTTGGGTGTCTGTAAAGTGTCTGTCTGTCAGGTACAACTCACAGAATGGGTAATTATTGGATTTGCAGTCCATGAAATTCTAAACCCCCATCCCTGTTGAGGATTTTGGACTACATCTCCCAGAGGCTCCCAACCAACATGGCCAGTAAAGTAGTATTTCCCATGACAGTGAAAGGTAACCTTGGTTGTGCCCCTAAAACACGTGTTTGGCATCAAGTCTGGGTGCTCATGTACTCTTAGCTTATCTCAAGTGGTTTATAGCTCTTCCTCATGTTAGGTGGAACAGAAAAAGCAGTATGAAGGAAATATTCCTTGGGGGCTTGGGTCCAGAAACAAAGGATGCAACTAGAGATGGGATGACTCACCATTTTGGCGAGTTGTCCTGCTTCATGATTCATCAAAAGTTGATGAAGCACGAAGCTCCCCCCAGGAACACACAAAGCACAAATTTATTCATCAATTCATGGAGGGGGTTTACAAAAAAAAAAAAACCCTGACTCCCTCCCACGCTGCTGCCCCCTCCCCCGATTCCCTTAGCCTGCCTTAAGGGAATCCAGGCTGCCCTTTGCAAAGATGGAGGTTACAGCCTTCCCTACAGCTTCCTTACCCTAAATGAAGCTACAGCCACCATCTTTGCAAAGGGTAGCCAGCGTCTCTTACTGCAGGCCATGGCTGTGAAGACCAGCTGGAGACTGCGGCGGCAGCACTGGATGGTAACAGTGGCGAAGGTAGGGAGAGAAAGGAGGCAGGGAATAGGCTGTGGGGGTGGCTGGCTGGCTATTGGCTAGCCTTCCCTCTCTTACTATGGCTTTCCCATTCTGCCTACGGGCCCGCCATAGGCAGAATGGGCTAGCCTTCCCTCTCTTCATATGGGGGATGGATAAACATGGGGAAATATTCATCCCTTCGTATTCGTCAGGGTCTCTGGGACCCACGAATATGAAGGGATGAATATTTAATAAATCAGCAATTTCTGACGAATATCACAATCCGATTTTTATTTGCCCCCATGTCTAAATGCAATCTAGTGAAGTGATGTTACTTTCTATGCCAGTTGCTAACCAGACTAGCAGTCACTTGTGGAGGGATCCGGCTTCAGGCATAGATCAGTGTGGTGGCCATGAGGACACATCAGTTAATTATTGGTCCAAGGGCAGGGTCTAAACCAGCAGCCTTGCTGAAGCTAAGCCAAGGTTTCAGCAGTGCCTGGCTAGGAAACTGTTGAATCCCCAGATTGCTCTATTTGACTTCTAGCCCTATCGATTCCAATAATCTAGTGAAATGGGTTGTAGTTTTATTCATGTTAATCTTTGTGGTGAAAGTAGACTTTATCCCTTTAAAAAAAATAGAACAGCAGGATATGAATACATCTCAACAGTGGAATATAAATGCCATAGTAAATAGAGAACCACCCTCTTTAGAAGCAAAAAAATGCAGATAATGAAGAAACAAGATTGATTGGGAAAGACAATAATGCTAGGAAAGATTGAAGGCAGTAGGAAAGAGGAAGACCAGATATGAGATGGAGTGACTAAATAAAGCAAGTGACACCTTGGGTTTGCAAGAGCCAAACATAGCTGTTGATGAAAGGATAGTTGGGAGGTCATTCATTCATAGGATTGCCATCAGTTGAAGGCACCTTGATGGCACATAAAGATAACAAAAAACAAAAACAACCAATTTATCTGCATAGATGGGGAAGATGTTGCAGACACTAAGGTAGGGATGGAACATGTGGACATCCAGATGCCTTTAGTTTAAATTCCACCATTGGCCTTTGGCTAAAAGTTTGAGAAAGCTATTTCACAGTTGGTGTGTAATTGTGGTTGTTGCAGCAGCAGATTTCTAGGGGAGAAAATCCTAAATCCACGGTGGGCTTGCCTGTTTGTCCATCTATAATGTCAGCAATACGGCTGCACTCTCGATCATCTGCCTAAATCCCAAAGCAGTTTGCAAAGCCATAAAATGGTAAAAGAGTAACAAAGAAATAATATTATGTTTGGGAGAGTCTAGGAATGCTCATGGCTGGGGCAAAGCCAAAATAAATAAAGACACATTTCAGTGTGTCCCAACCCACAGTGTTCAGGCCTGATGGACCACATTCTCTTGCAAAACTTATCCCCAAACAGAGCATCGGCCTTTTCAAATAAATAAATAAACCAGATTCTAAGGCTATGTTTCAAATATTTTGACCAGCACTGGATAATAGAATTTATTCTTCCTCTAGCCAGCCTGACATATTTGGCCACCTACCCCATTCAAGAAGCAGTTTTTCTGAACAAGCAAGTTTTGCCAAACTTGTGTTGGCACAAGATGCTGATTTTCCTCCTGACAAAGCCAGTCCAAAAAAAAAAAAAAAAAAAAAAAAGACAGATGTTATTAGTGAAGGACTGTGCTTTACAGAAATGACTCATAGCTCAGAAAGGGTAAAGTTGTGTACTGGAAGCCTGGCCTCTTCATCGTTCACTGAAATTTCTCCTGAGAGACACAAATTGAATCCAGTTCCTCCCAGGAACCCATCAGCATGGTTGAAACGAAGATGCAGTGAGTCACAGGAGTTTTAGTAGTCCAGCCCATCGAATGATACAAGCTTCTGCTGCACAATGAGAAAATAACACTCTCTTTTTCATCATGGAGTGTGCAATATTGATGATTATGCCTTGGTGGGAGTTTTTGTTGCATCAGATCGTATTGCATGCAGACGTTAAATGTCTGGTTCGTAATTACTCTGTGTGAGAAAAGGCAACACTTTCAGAACAGATCCTACAACTTCTGTTCCTTAGTGTTTTTTTCATGAGGTGTATTTATTATTACTACCTTAGTGGCATACATAGCATGTGGCAAAAAAATCTATCATCCTGTTTTGGCTAAAATCCAGTAGTAAACTGCAACTACAATAAACCCATTGAAGCAGTGGGGATTTGGTGTGCCTGTTCCTCTGTAAATTCCTTTGAATCAGTGGGCCTACTCTAATTGTGACTTATTACTGGATTCCAGCCATTGGGTTGCAAAATTAACTAAGGAGTGCTTTACACACAAAACCACAATGGAGAAATCGAATCAGTTGAACATGTTATTTTTCACAGCCGAATGTATGATTATTGTAGAAATAAGTTAATCTCTCCACTAATAGGTGTCTCTCTGCATGGTAGCCTCACAGATTTGTTACTGTCCTGCTTAGAGAATGCGTCCACTTACATGTAAAGGAGTGTAAAGGAGTGCTTTACACACAAAACCACAATGGAGAAATCGAATCAGTTGAACATGTTATTTTTCACAGCCGAATGTATGATTATTGTAGAAATAAGTTAATCTCTCCACTAATAGGTGTCTCTCTGCATGGTAGCCTCACAGATTTGTTACTGTCCTGCTTAGAGAATGCGTCCACTTACATTACTGGCAGGGTGTCTAAATTTTTATTGATTGCTATGAGAACGAGAGAGAAAATGTTGCAATCATCTTGAAAGAAGGATTCATATACTACATATAGGAGTTTTCTCTGTATGCACTCTTTTCTTATAATCTTGCTGGTCTATGACCGTAATAAAGATTGATAATGATGACAAAATCATAAGCGATCACAGATATGTCCACAGCAGAGTGTGGCAAGTGACTGCTGTAGTTCCAGTTATAGAATAACAGGTGTAGCTTGCCAGCTGGATAGCTCAGTGAGTTAGATACCTGGTTGGGGGTTCTGTTCCCCACTGTGCCTCCACGGAAAAGAACCATCCTGTGTGACCCTGGGCAAGCTGCACCATTGCCAGGATACCCCAGAAGAAGGGAATGGTAAAGCATTTCTGGGTATTTTCTTCCTGGGAAACCCTGAAAAGGGTTGCTGTAAGTCAGAATTGACTTGATACACATGATGATGATGATGATGATGATGATGATGATGATGATGATGATGATGATGATGATGATGATGATGATGATGATGATGATGATGATACTACCAAGAGCCAGAAAGATCAGATAAAATTGTAGTTACAAATTTTCACATTTGGCTGTGCATTTCTTCCATGGTCACTATATCAAGATACCCTTTCTTGTTGAGGATTAACTTATGGATAGCTCAGTGGTTTAAGTATCTGACTGTAGAGCCAGAGGTTGGGAATTTGATTCTCCACTGTGACTCCTTGACAGGGGCTCTACTCGATGATCCATAGTGTCTCTTCCAGCTCTGCAGTTCTAAGATGGAGAATATTTGTTCTTTTTCGTGGCCTCTGTGAATGCACACAATTGGGTTGTTCTGCACCTGCGCAGGACCTCTCAGAAGTTTCTAGAGCTTAAAGACATGTGATTAGTAGGACGTTCCCCCATGGAGCGCATGCTTCGCCCGTTTTTATTTGGGTGGTATTTTAGAGAAGATGTACTTTGAATGACATCTATGATTGCCCTGAGTCTAGAAATCTGGCTAGGTTTAATTTCAGCTCTACACATTGACATGCATCTGTATGTAAATTCACAAAACTTTTGTATTTAATCCACTATAAATGGCAGTTTCAAAATGGTTTTCCCCACATAAAATACAGTTAAGGAGCTAGCCTCTCTGTGTTTCCTCTGAAATAAATCCATCTGTGGAAGTCTATGCAGTGAAGCTCAAAGTCTACGGGTGTTATTTAGAACATGGAGATTGTTCCCAAATAATAATACAGTATTCCTCTTGTTCTGTGCCTTTCCTTCCATTCATAAAAATAAAGACAGGTAAATACTACGTGTTCTCTCGGACTACTTTTTTCTTGCTTTTCCATTTCAAAATATTCAGTATCTAACACCAACAATTACATCAGTGAACAAACAAGCAAAGGCTGTGTCCCTGTTTCTTTTGCCTAGTAATTACAATGGTCCTCACTAATTAAACGGCTTTCCACCAATGAATCAACCAATGCTTTTGTCGATTAACCCTCTGAATAAAGCAATTAACCAGCACTGGCTTCAAAAGAAAGAAGGCTAAGAGGTCTATTATGCCAACCATATTTTTATAGATCTAAACAATTTTTTATAAATATAAAGTGTGTTTTTTGTGGCATCAAGTCAGAACTTACATAGCAACCCTAAGTGATACATTTCAGGGATGGTTTTACCAGTTCCAGTCCCCAGTCAGTGACTGAGCAAGGATTCAAACTCTGTTCTCCAGAGTTCTAGTACATCACTCTATCCACTACACCAGTGGTTTTCAAACTGTGGCCCCCAGAAATTCTAGGACTGGGGTTTCTGGGGGTTACAGTCCAAAAACACCTGGTTACACAAGGTTGGGAACCACTGGATTAGACAATGTCTCTAATAACAGTTACACTTTGCTCTTGCATTTCATAAGGGCTTTCATAAAGGAAAAAGAAGGAGATTTGGGTCTACTTTGGACTGAGTTGATGTACTGTCACATAACATATTATCCTGTTCTCTAGGTTGATGTGGAGAGAACATTGACATTGTATATATGCCGTGCTAGGCTTCCTTTTGGGCCATGGACACTGTGACCCTCATTGAACATTCTTAAAAATGGCTCATCTTAATATGTGAGGGAGTGGAGCAAGAAAACCTTCTCCATGGTCGGTATCCCCCATATAGAGATGGTTTGTTACATATGAAAATGCTTCACATGAGTGAAGACCTCTCTTTTTTTGAACGGGGTTTAGTGTACATAATCCCACTTCATGGCTTTACATGCTCCCCCACATGACAGAAGGCCTGAGACAGAACTTGGAAAAGCTACCCTTTCGGACTACAACTCCCAGAATACGTCAATATCAAAACTTTAAATTCTACTTAAAAGTAAGCCTTGGTTTCCTGTTTATGTCCAAAACAAAAAACAATGCAGCTTAATATTGGTTTCCTCTCCAAGTCAAAACCATGGTTTAGGATTCTGATCAGTCAACCAACTTGCCCTGGTTTGGATCTAAAGCTAAACATCATTTCTCAAAATGTGAACTAGCCTTGGGGCCTCGCAGCTCCCTTTCCTCTTTTAGCGCATGCCAAAGAAGGAGATTGGAAATAATTCACTTCCTGGTTTTAACTAACCACAGTTTTTCATTTCATCTGAACTGGTAAACTTAGTTCAAACTATAGTTCAAACTTAGTTTGAACTGTAGCTTCTTGAAACAAACTGGGATGAGAAACCACAATTTGTTTGAACAAACCTTGTTTTAAAGTTGCAACTAACATATTGCCAAACCACAGTTAGTTGAAACCCAGAATCAGATATTCCCAGTGTCACAGTCATACCAAGTGAACAGGAGTGAGATGAGGGTGAGACAAAGGCTCGAGCATGCTCATTCACGTAGTGGTCAAATTACATTTTGGATGTAACAGGACCAGAGTTTAGGAAACAGGCCAGTGGTTTTAAAAACAGTTACAAGCTTTGAGTTCCAAAAGGAGAATCTTGAATTCTCTATGCAATGAGAAGTAAGGGGCTGTCATTTATAATCGGGAGGATGTGTCATTTCAAAATAATGAACAGCTGCCAGTTCTACCATTATCCTTTATTATCTCCAGTCCCTGTGCCTTCCCCCCCCCCCAACGAGTGCTTTTGGAAGGGTAAATCTCCTCATTACATTCGCCAAAGCCACAAGATCCTCTTTTAAACAAATCCCTCTTTAAATCTGCCTTTGTTGTGGCGCTTACCCATTGTTCCCATTAGACCCCGGACATTCTGACAGCCACCTGGAGTAGAAATCTTTTTCAAAAGACTGCAAAAGCACATTCGCTGTTAAATATTTTCCATCCCCAGTCAATATCTTATAATTGGTACTAGATCACTTTTGGGGAAGGTGGTTCTCTCACATGTAGCAAATCCCAGTTTAATCAAGAAGATGAGCAGTGGGAATGAATGTATGATTCACAGAGTTGGCTTAGAAGAAATTCTTCCCGTGGGGCATCTGCATGATTATTGCTACCATGAAATCCCAGCACCATTAGTATTACAGTACTTGGTTGCTTCCTTAATCCTAGTGGATTTGACTATTGCATAATTTCTAACAAGGCAGGCACTGGAGACACTGCTTGGAAAAGGTATTACAATGACCAGAATCCCCAAGATAGGGTTTTGGGTTTTTTTTTTCTTCACTATTGGAAAAATTACTGTTCAGGACAAGAAATCTCAGAATTCACCACCTGCCCCCCTGGCCATGCTGGCTGAGATAATTTGGAAGTTTTAATTGAAAAAGTATATTTTCCAAACTCTCTGCTTTTCATGTCTGGAGGCAAGAGTGACTATCCAGCATAATTAAGGACTAGGTGTATGTTAACTTAAAGTAGTGTAGTTCTGAAATCTTCCTTTGTAGTGTGAGACATGTCAGGGAGCCCTTACGCTTCTAATGAAAATGACAGTAGACCAAACAAGATCAAAAGCATTTTCCGCTTGATCTGTGTGCTTTTAGCTCCCTGCTCCATGAAATGTGCATCTGCCTTACAGAGTCCTTATGGTGAATTCCACTTGTGTTTTTTATATGTTTTTATATGCTAGTCTTGGTACATTGCACTTACAGTATACTGGACTTCAAAAGACTTCTTAGAGTTGAACTTGCAGTGAAATGTAGGGGATGTGCACTGCATTTCGCTGAATGCCTAGACACTAACCAAATCAGACCTTTTTTTGTTTCTCTGTGATGACCATCGAATGGAAGAAAAAGCCCAGGTCACTCCTGGAATGGAGCAGTACCAACCCATGTGTCTTGTTTTAAACCTGACATTTGAGAGGTTAAGATGTTAAATAAAAGTATGCAATGTGATTAAAATAAGGGGAAAGAAAATTGAAAATATCAGTACTTTACAAGGAAGAGACAGCACCAAAAGAGAAGACTGACAAAGTTACACACACACACACCCAATTAAGTCCAAGATCTCTCCTGCACACTCAAATTATACTCAAATAGCACTCAAATCACTGAGATATAGGGAGAGATCTCTGTGGTCACCAGACTACAGCAGCGACTCTCCACATTTTGTTACAGCTGCCATGTGAAATGAGAGACTTCTGCTGATCTCTCATGGGCTCTGTATAACTGAATTTTCTCCAACTTAAAAAAAAAAGTTATTTACAGTACTGGGACTAAGTGTGAATGTGTGCATGAAAGTCTGCATTCATCTCTGGGTTTTGAGTGATTAGGTAAAAATTTCACATTAGGATGTCTTTCTCATCAGTCCACCACTTTAATTTCTCTCTCTCTCTCTCTCATTTGGTTTTGGTGCTGCAGGTGCCAATGTTCATAATAGTGGTCTTGCTTCTCTTTTTATATTCTTTGGGCTGGAAGCCAGCAAATACCGTATTTTTCGCTCCATAAGACGCACCTTTTCATAAGACGCACCAATTTTTTAGGAGAAGAAAACAGGAAAATATAATCTGTTTTCTTCGCTCCATAAGACACACAGACTTTCCACCCCCTTGTTTTGTGGGGAAAAAGTGTGTCTTATGGTGCAAAAAATACGGTAATTCTTCCAGAAATAATTTTTATGGCATAATGGTTAACCTCCCAATGCAATCCTAGTTGTAGGTTTCAAAGAAGTAGCCATTTTAGTCTGTGAAAACATATCAGACAAAAAATAGAAATAAAAAGAGAAAGAGAAAAAAGAGACAGAAACCTTGTGGCACCTGAAAGACTAATTGTTACAATAGCATTACTAAATTAAAACAGCACAATCATCCCAGGTTCCAAGTAAAACAAAGGAAACATGGTTAAAACCAATCTTATGATCTTAGGAATCTTACAATCTTACTTGGGGCAAGCCACATCATACTTAAAGGGACTTAATTTCTGAGGAAATACGTATTTATTTATTTATTTATTTATTTATTTATTTATTTATTTATTTATTTATTTATTTATTTATTTATTTATTAGATTTATACCTCGCCCATCTAGACCAAAGGTATTGTAAAAGATTTATCTTCTTAGCTCTCCCATCCCTGCTTTTGTGGTCTCTTAGTCATTGCTTCCTGTCATCTTCTCTTCCCCCCCCCCTTCCTCCATGTAGTGGTTATAAAAAAATTCACAAACGAAATTAAAGATTTTGTTCTGCCTTTCCAGTACAGATAGAGAACCTTGGGCCCTTTCAGACTCATCCCATGAGCAGAGTCTTGACTACAGTAGTGCAGTTTAACCATTGTACTATTGGGTGTGTGTGTGTAAGTGTATTGTTTGGTGAATTTATTGCTGTTTCTTCGTTTCTGGAACTTCCCTGAGTGCTTTGTACTGAGACAGAGGTTAGGATATTAGCATTACAAAGAAATAAAATACTTAAATCCGTATAAAGCCAATGTGGTGTGTTGGATGGAGTGTGAGACTAGATAACGCGGGAGACCTGAGTTCAAACTCCATCACAGGCATGAAAACTCACTGCAGGGGTAGGATGGCAAAGGAAAAACAAGTCATTGAATGTCTCGCACACCTTGAAAACCATCTTATGGTCACCATAAATCTGAAGCAGCTTGATGGCATGGCGCATAACAACAACAGAACCAGTATCAAAAGAACGAGTCTTATTTAAGGATGCTCTATGTAAAATAAAACTCTTCTGCCTTCAAGATAACACAAGATTATTTGCTGGTTTTGCTGCTGCAGACTGACAGGGCTATCTGTGTGGACATAAAACATTTGGATTTGAAATTCAGCTTCTGAAATGTCTGTGTGAGGTGCGGTGAGGGGGCCTCTTAGGAACCCGCCCCACTGCCACTGAGCGCAAAAGCAAAATGAAGAGTATCTTCTGTGAGAACATGCACGTAGTTACTGTTGGCTGCCCGGCCCAAGCGAGTGTGCTGAATACAAGTACAACTTCCTTTTGGCAGAAGGCAAAGCTGCCAGCCTGAGTTCTCAAGTTGCAAGGCGGCAGAACGCTGAGCGCTGGGATTCCAGCATCCTCTTACAGAACTGAGCATGCCAGTGGGTTGAGAAAATCATTGCCCCAGAGATTGAAAGCAGATTTGCACTGTGCTTCTGACCCACAGTGCTGTGTATGTGTGTGCATTCTTGCATGTGGAAATATGCACAGTGTGAGGGTGGGTGTCAAATTGGTGGAAAACAACAAAAGTCCAGGCAAAAATGAGTCAGAAAGAGGCTGCCTGTTTTCTTCAATTCCTTTATATCTTTTTTTAAAGGCAGTTGGTGGTGCAATCTGACATTTTTTAAGAGTTGCTTTGGTTTCTGAAGAAGCTGTGTGGAGATGTATTTCTTTTGATCCTACACTGTGTAACCTCCAGGGATGAGGCAAAGCTTGGCAGCAGTGGGTTTTTTGGGGGGTTGGGGGGCATTGTTTGTGTTGTGTTAGAACACTCTGTGCTGTTACTGTTATGAAAAAGAAAAGGCTGAATCGCTGAATTGTCCTGGAGCAACGTTAATTATCTTGAAGTATGGCGCTCTTGAGATGGCTCCAAAATCTTAGCGCCAGGAGCAATTCCTGATCAGATAGTGTTCTTTAATAAGCGTCCTCATGATTTAAAACAGGAATTGGGTAAAATGCTAAGGACTGTGTGCTTTGATCCCACACTTTCTGCTGCTTTCTGTTACGACACTGAAATAATGATTTAGCTTGCCAATTTATTTTATAACGCATCTAGCCTCATCCTACAGCATTCATAATTAAATTCTGGTTTAAAAATAATTAAGGCTTGGCACATAGGCTTAGGCACATTCTGCTTATTTTCACAGGAGCGACTAGATGGCGGGAAAAGTTGGGTCAAGGTACAAACAGAAAGCTTAACTTTATTTTCTTACTATGTGTTTTGTCTTAGACAGTTACAGTACATGTCAAAATATTATCTAAATAACTTTGGGACTCAGTCAAAACTAATGAGTTGTCCTTGGACGTTGAAAAAGCAGGTGTGTTACAGTCTAGGGTGTGGAATTGTACAGAAGAGAATTATCACTGTACCTACAGCCTGTGATCACAACAGACGTCATATTCACATATGTGATATATTTGGGAAATTCCTGCAACAAAAGTAATGACTATACAATATACCGGCACATTTCCCCCCTTAAACACCTGGAGAATCCTACTCTAGGATAGTGGTTCCCACCCTTGGGTCCCCAGATGTTCTTGGACTAAAACTCCCAGAAACCTTCACTACTAGCTGTGCTGGCCAGGATTTCTGGGAAGTGTAGTCCAAGAATTTCTGGGAACCCAAGGTTGGGAGCTATTGCGCTAGGAAGTGCAATTCTCCTTTAAACCAAGGTGCACAGTCCCTGTAAGCTTGTTTTGGTTTTTACATTAAAGTTGTAGAATGTGGTGTTGAAACCAGCCTTCTGGCCAAATCCGGATTTGATAGGAAGGATTACTCTGGCCCGTGTTTGTTCAGGGTGGTAGTTCACCATTTCAGGCTGCCCACGCTAAATCACACCATCTCTGATCAATGGCTGAGCTGCCATTGCTTAAATACCTCCAGCAAAAGAGAAATACCTCACAGCCTCACTGCTGCCCTTTGGAGCAACCAAGAACAACTCTGGTTCATCTTCAGATAGGCAATCTTCTAGATATTTGAAATCAGCAACTATGCTGATTATTATAATTTTACCGAGGTGTAGCTATATCCCAAATTCCCTGCACATAGAAAGTAAGCATATCAGAAAGAAGGAGAAGTTGGGAGCCTTCTCTCTAACCTGTGAGCATTATGCCTGAAAATACACAGATACTGCAACAAAGATATACTTGTGTTGGTCCTGTATTAGCAGATGCTCATAGCAGCAATTTGTGGGATGGATTGTGTCTTAATCAATGCCTGTTGTAGGACAGGTACCTGCGTAGCATGCCAAAGGTATGCAAGGGTAGTCCCAGAAACTATGAAAAAAAAAGGGCTGTTCTGTTCCGTTCTGTGGCAGACTGATAATGCAATTTTTGTTTTAGGAAACTGAAAAAAAGTTGAGAACGGAGTTTGGTCTATTTCACCAGAACGGTAACCAAGGTTGCAGCCTGAAAGCTGAAGGTAAGTTAATTTGCAATATTTGACTGGCTATTCTAGAGTACTCGCTGCCAGCATTCCTTGGAAATGCTCCAAAATACGGATGCAAAAGGGATTTTAAAATGCCCGTATGTTCGGCCAGTAACCCCATTGGCTATGGAATTCTGGGAGTTGTAATCCACCTTTTCCCCATCTCTGCCCTATCTCTACCACCATCATCCCCTGGATGCTTTCTGGAAGCTGTCAGGCACTTGAGTAGACCCATTTCCTATCCCAGCTACAGCTCCCTGGAATCCATGGGATTTGGGTGTTGTAGTCTAGAAAAGTAACTTTTCCTGGATTTCATGGACACCTTGACATTTCTTATAACCTGGAAGTTCATGGGGCTTTCTCAGGTGCTTAGAGTTTTAAAAGTTTTTTTTTTTCTCTGCAGACATAAACCTGACCAAGTGCTTCTTATGTGAAGCTGTTTTGCTTATAAACTGCTCTGCCAGAATTGGCCAGTTTAGTCATTAGCAAATGTTCCTTGAAAACCTAGAAGGCTGGCAGATCATCTAATTTTATCTCCAGGAGGAAAGAATGACATTCCTGTGTCATTCAAATGACCCACTGAGACAGACTCCTCTTTTAACTGCTGCTTTCAACTGCCTTTATCCAGCTTAGTACTATCAGTGACAAGAATTGCCTCTGAACATCCAACCTGGATCACAGCTGTTTCCATGTTATGGGCTGTATATAACATTTGACACTCTCAAGTGTTTTGACTACGTTTTTCAGCAGCAAGTTAGTCTGGGACCCTGATTGTTTCCAATAGCAAAATGTGTAACATTCCAGTAACTGGGAAGCGCTGTCTCTAAGGAAGAGCTACAGTATTTCAGATTCCTGGCACATGTTTCTATCTCCACGTTTTTGTATTTGTATAAGAGCTGGGCTTTTGCATGGTAGCCAAGCGTGGGAAAGCGGATTAATCGGAAACATGTTGAAGCCATTTAAGGAGCCTCTACAGGACAAATATTTGGTTTAAGTGTATATCTAAGGCAGGGCATGGTGAATGTCTTCAGAAGTCAGATTATTTTAAAAATCAAAATAAAAGAACACAGTTTGTGTTATCAAACTATTGACTGGTTGGTTGGTTGGTTGGTTGGTTGGTTGGTTGGTTGGTTGGTTGGTTGGTTGGTTGGTTGGTTGGTTGGTTGGTTGGTTGGTTGGTTGGTTGGTTGGTTGGTTGGTTGGTTGGTTGGTTGGTTGGTTGGTTGGTTGGTTGGTTAATAATTCTAAAGATTTTGAAGAGGTGTACAGCAATAATAAAACATACGCTATTAAATGATACCTGAAATGAATATATACTAGCTATATTACTCATAAAATATTTGATTGCCTCAACCACATAGGGAAGACTGTCAAAAATAGGTAAATGTTCAACGTGTGCTTAAAAAAAGAATTAGTGAAACATGTTGAGCTATGGGCAAACTATAGTTTAGGGAAGACAGATGATGAATACTCAGTAAACTCACTCCACTCCTTGGACATCTCAGACTTCAGAAACTCTACTACAGTCACAATAGGTAGGAAGCCAGTTAACAACACACACATATATCTGGCTAACTCCCTCCTTTCTGTTTTCTTTTTGCTTCTCCTTTCTCCGCCATTCATTCATCTAGTTCTTTTCTTGTCTCCAGTTTCAGTACAACCAAAACAGATTGCTTGGATGAGTTGTTTAAATTAAATTATTGCTCAATTGCGACTCTTTCCAGCCAGTAACGCCTGATTCTGTGGCCAGGGTGCTTGACCGCTGTCGGGCCACCACCTCCTCCTTGGACCCTTGCCCGGCCTGGCTAATCAAAGCAGCCAGGCCGAAAACAACTGAATGGGCCACAGCAATAATAAATGGGTCTTTCCTGGAGGGCAGGTTCCCGCCTGCTCTCAAGGAGACACTCATTAGGCCCATACGAAAGAAACCTAGTTTGGCGGCGGACGAAATTGGCAACTATAGGCCCGTCGCCAATATTTCTTTCATGAGCAAAGTGGTGGAGAGGGTGGTGGCAGACCAGCTTCAGGCACTCCTGGATGAAACAGATGCCCTGGATCCGTTCCAGTCGGGCTTCAGGCCGCGTCACGGTACAGAGACGGCATTGGTCGCCCTGTATGATGACCTGCTGAGGGAGGCCGACAGGGGCAAAACGTCTCTGCTGGTCCTCCTCGATATTTCGGCGGCCTTTGATACCGTCGACCACGGTATCCTCCTGGGGAGGCTCTCCGAGTTGGGAATCGGTGGCCTGGCGTTAGCCTGGCTCCGTTCCTTCTTGGAGGACCGCCCCCAGAGAGTTCAGCTTGGGGAGAGTGTCTCGGCCCCGTGGAACTCCAACTGTGGGGTTCCACAGGGGTCGATTATCTCCCCAATGCTATTTAACATCTATATGAGGCTGCTAGCGGGGGTCATCAGGGGGTGTGGAGCGCTGTGTCATCAGTATGCTGATGACACCCAGCTCTACATCTCCTTTTTACCAACTGCAGGTGATGCCGTCCTGTCCCTTCAGCACTGCCTGGGGACTGTACTGGAATGGATGCAGGAAAATGGCCTGCGGCTGAACCCGGACAAGACGGAAGTACTGAGGGTGGGCCCCCCCGTGGTTGGTGGCTTGGTTGGCTCTCTCTCGTTTGGGGGGGCCACCCTGGCTCCGGTGAGTGGGGTCCGCAGCTTGGGCATACATTTGGACCCGACGCTCACCATGGAAACACAGGTGGCGTCGGTTGTCCGCTCCGCCTTTTTCCACCTTTGGCGGATTGCCCGGCTGCGGCCCTATCTCGACACGGGGGCGCTCACCACCTTAGTACACGCGCTCGTAATCTCAAGATTAGATCACTGCAACGCGCTCTACGTGGGGCTACCTTTGAGGCTGATACGGAAACTCCAGATGGTGCAGAATGCAGCAGCCAGACTCCTTACCGGAGGGAGAAAATTCCACCACATTTCTCCTATCCTGGCTAGACTGCATTGGCTGCCCATTCGTTTCCGTATTGACTTCAAAGTTTTAATACTCACTTATAAGGCCCTAAACGGTTTGGGACCTCGATACTTGGCGGAACGCCTTCACCCACCAAGTTCTACCTGGACCACCCGCGCGACCCAGGAGGTGAGGCTGAGGAGCCTGACGCCGAGGGAGGCCCGGAGGGAGAAGACATGAAACCGGGCCTTCTCGGCGGTGGCTCCTCGCCTTTGGAACAATCTCCCTCCTGAGATTCGTGCGGCCCCTACGCTGGGTACATTCAAAACTCAACTAAAAACATGGCTCTATGTCAAGGCCTTCCCTCCTGCCAGCACCTAATCTAACTTATTTATTTTTCTCTTCTTTATCTATTTATTATTTGCGATTATTTATGATTTTTGTTATTTTCTGTTAATTGATTTTTAATTTATTTTATTATAATTATATCTATGTTCTTGTTAGCCGCTCAGAGTGGTATAGATTTACCAGATGAGCGGGATATAAATCAAATAAATAAATAAATAAATAAATAAATTGAAAATGTTAGCCTGTGGGCTGGTTTTGTTCTTTTTTTTTTTTTTTTTTTTTTACTTTTCTACAATCCCTGCAGCTTGAGATGGTATTGTAGTCATGTTGTTATTGTTGTTGTTATGCTTATTAACAGCAAGCATAACAACAACAACAATAATATCATTTCAGTGCTATTGACCCTTCCTATTGCATTGTTATGGGGTGAGGAGGAGAAGAAATCGGTTTGATAGATATTGCCTCTGCGTTTCTTAGAAGGGAAAAGCCAGGCATGAATCAAGCACACCTCCAACTCTGTGATTCTGTCTGAGCAGTTTACTCATGCAACTAAAAATAGGTCACTCTGAGCTGAGAAAAAAAAACCCAGAAAAGCATGTGGTAGAACAAGCCAAGCAGACTACTGGTTGATCTTTTGAAAAATGATTGTGTCTAGAGGAACAGGGAAATGAAATGTGCAAACATAATTTCTTTCAGCTGTTGTGTGCCCAGTGCTGTAATCATGTCAGCCCCTGGCATCCTTGGAACAGCTGGCAGGGCCCCAGTCCACTGGCCAGTCTAGACCAAGCCAAATGTTGACAACTGGTCCTTGAGCCCTCTTACACTTCCCATCTCCTGGCTTCAAACTCAGGGCAGCTTCAGGGACTTGAATCTAGCCATCCTTTCAACAGCAGTTGAAGGATATAAATTGTTCTAAAATAACAGAAAGAATAGAAATGGAGGTAGAGTTGCAATATATGTCAAAATACATATTCCTGCACAGAAATACAGGAGGAGGACACTGGTTGTCCCACTGAAGGTATCTGGATCAATGTGAGAAACAAAAGTAACATGGTAGTTGGAATCTACTACTGACCACCCAATCAAGCAGAGGATGCAGACAATACTTTTGAAAAACAAATTGCAAGGAGTTGGGATGGAGCAAAATTCGCCATATGTCGTGTGATCACTGGGAGGTAGATCACGCCGGACTGCTCCACAGGTGGTACAGAAGTTTTTTCTAAGTGTGTGCATTTCCTCTCTTCCGCTGGTATCCTTACGTTGGGTAAATGGTCCTGAATAAAAAAGGGAATTCTGCATTCAATGGTCCTGAATAAAAAAGGGAATTCTGCATTCACGTATAGTTAGCACTGAAGGAAGTAGTTGCTTTATTTTAAAAATGCTGAAAGGATTGTACTGTTCTGTTGAAGTGTACTCTGTTCACCAAATACAAAAATGTAGATTTTTGTGATATTTGTGTATATGAATGTGTGCAATCAAACTTTTATATGGCAAGATAAGGACAAGGATGGAGAAACCTGGTTGCTTCCTTTCAAGTACACAGGGAATTTTTTTTGGTAAATTCTTTAAAATAAGCTATGAAATTCTTTCCCCATTTGCATTATTGGAATTTAATAGGAACCGCCATCCCCAGCGTTGTTGCTGCCTCCCATTGCAGATGCTAAAGATAAAGATGCTCTCTGGAAAACTAGGTTGCAATCACAATCCCTTTTGACAGAGTTAAATGCACGCAAATTCAAACCCAGGCTTTTCAGAGTTAAGCACTAACCATCTGAATGCTCTGAACTCCAGTATACTACACAAACCTGGCTCAACCCAGTGCCAGGTGGGGATGACAGGAGCTGTTGCCCAACAGAGAGGGCAGCAGATTGGGCAAGGTTGGTATAGAAGATTAGCGTTTCAAATGAAATCACAGCGGAGGTTGCGCAGCCAAGATTGTGCACCTTTTCTGGAGGCTTCTTATAGTCACCCCAATACACTCCTTTCATTCCTCACTATGCAGGAACACACCCTGTCCCTAGATGAACTCTACCTGCTTTTAGATGAGTTTCACCCTGTGACAGGTTCCTCGGTTTTACTTGCTTGACAGTACAGTATTTGTGCCATGGGGCCTTGGAACAGGAAGATTGGGGAGCAGCAACAAAGCAGAGTAAAGCCCAATTGATGTGCAAACGTGGGACTCCCTGTGAGCAGCCTGAAGAGATACAAGACCCATACTTTTCCCATCCACCCCACCCCCACAAACCCTTGATGTCTGAGGTTGTCCAGTTGTCTTCACTCATCTGAACTTAATAATACAAATTGCATGCCATCAAGTTTATTCTGATTTATGGCAACTCTTTCCTAGGTTTTCTAGGTAGAGAACACTCAGAAGTGGTTTACCATTTTCTTCTGGGGGCATCCTGGGACTGTGCAGCTTGCCCAAGGTTACCCAGGCTGGCTCTTCTCTCAGGAAGCATGGTGGGGAATTGAATTTCCAAAACTCTGGCTCTGCAGTGAGATGCCTCAACCAGCCAAACTAAGCTATCCAGCTAGACTAATTGAACTTAATGAAACTCTAAAGGATTTTAAGTGCAAGTCACTTAGGTGATCAGCCCCACTCCTTTTGATCTCTCACAGGGTTTTGATGCCTCTTTCTGACAGATTTTGGTTTCACTTGAGACATTTGGTGCCTCTGTGTATGCCTACTTCTTGGCTTGGATTGGGATGATGCTCATGACTCCTTTGGGTAACATGTAGCAGAACTTTCACTCTTTTGCTTCTTGACACCTGTTGTGTACATTACTTCTAAAACATAGCTTGTTCTGTTCTTTATTAGGAGCCCTGAACAGGAACTAATTTTTGTCCTTAGTCCCCAGTCCCTCAGAGCAAAGTGTTTCATTGCTTGTTATTAAATCATTTAGAGTGGGAGAGTCATGTTATCTCACCAAAGTGGGAGAAGGATAATTTATCGGGTAGTTTGTTCCCCTGGTGGTTTTTAGCTCCTTGTTCATTGGGTTTCCTGCCTTTCAGAGGGACGGAGCATCCTGGCTGTTCTCTGAGGCTGCTGTCTGAATTGTATTACAAAGCTAGAGCGTTGCTTCTTTGTATGGTCTGTCGATCTGCAAACGAGCAAAGCAACACTAAAGTTTTGTAATCTGATTCACCAGCTGCTTCTGCCAGCAGCTGTTACTACCTCATAGAGATAAGGTAAGCTCAAACTCTAGACGCCACCTGACCCTCAAAACAAATAATGCTAAAAAAAGCATTACTCGGTACCTCAAACCCTTGTGAGGAGTTGCTTCTGAGCTGTGAGGAAACTGTACTGGGAATGATCCAGAGAGCCAGAAGTATGAATTTAGAAGTACAATATGAAGTGCCTGTTGTTCCTCCATCTAATCTGCATTCTAAATTCCACATTCTAGATGATGGTTTCCCAACTTTGGGTAACCCAGGTGTTCTTGGACCTCAGTTTCCAGAAACCCCTGCCAGCAGAGCTGGTGGTGAAGGCTTCTGGGAATTGGAGTCGAAGGACACCTCGGCTACCCAAGGTTGAAAGCCACTCCTCTAGATCCAAAGCTGCTCTGCTGTGCCTCGGGGACATGTCTTTCTTTCAAAATCCATCTTCCTCATCCTTTTCCTCCCCTAGTTTCTTCGAATGCAATGACCCAGCAACCCCAGGATGAATTTGATAGCAGCGTGGAGAAGGCCATAGACTGGATGAAGACCATCCAGGAGAGGCTGAAGATGAACGACAACACCAAGGGGCCTCGGTCTGCCTTGGAAGCCAGGCTGAGGGAGACAGAGGTAAAGAATTCTGCTTATACTCCTTGGGTACAAAGTACTGTACTCAGAAATGGTGTTTCTGGTGGTGTTTCTGGTGGTACTCTTGCACTATGTAGCATGCCCATCACCACACAGGCAACAGGGCATGTATGTATACCAGCAATACACACTCAGGATGATCTCAGCTGCCCCTGCTATCCCCATAGAAACAGTGAGGATTTGAACTCACAGAACCTGGCTCTAGAGCAACTGACCTCCCACTCACTGAGCTATATCAACCAAAAACGATGGAACTCTCTCCTAAAACAGGTTTGCCGTGTTCTTTCCCTTTCTGGTGGAAAGGGACCATGTTATTTCAGAGTGTGTGGTGTTCTCATAATGTCGGCCTAGCTAGGCAGGATCCCCTTCAGTAGTTGGGGATGGCCCTTAACAATTAAAAGTTGTAGGCATCTGGGATACGGATTGGGACCTTGGAATGAGGGGGCTTCAGTCCTTTGCACCCAGCGGGAGTACCTGACCTGATCAAGGAGTACACCTGGAAAAAAAGTTCTTGTGGCATAAGTGGACGCTTACCTTCCACATATAAACAGGCGTGTGATTATCTGGATTGAGACAATTATGGCAGGCAAAAGGTTATGTCCTTCCTGCTCCCATATCAGGGTCTCATTCTAGATAAAAGGGATAGCCATGTCAATGACATCTCGGTGCTTTAAAACAGCATCCTACTTCCTGTCACTTTGATCTTGTATGAATGTTACTGCTGTGATTTTGCTTTATGCAGTAGTAGTGGGTTTTAATTACTTAATAGGATCTTAACAAAATCAACAGCTGTGGAATCTTTGAAGCAATAAAGAAATAGAACCATTCTCAAAGTCTGAAAATTAAAGTCATGATACTTTTCTGTTAATGTGCAATTTGTATACTTAGCATTTAATTCAACTTAATTCATACTATGTCTGATACTGTATCACAAATTTGTGCTAATTGCATAAACCAGTTGTGTAAATAAGGCCACAGTTAGCAGTTTTGTTCTTGTTTTTTCACTTCCCTTCAAGATGACTAGAAACCTGGGTAGCATGGCTATTTCTTGACTGGCTTTATTAATAATGCCAGGCTTTGAGAGTCCTGGGCCCAAGGCATTATAGATGGGGTGGGAGAAATGTCTCCTGTTCCTGAACAAGCAATTTGCTCTGAATTTGTGTAGGATGATTACCCATCCCTGTCGACCATCCTGTTGTGGTCTTTGCATGAAGCAGATGGTATTACTTAGGACATGCAGCAGGGGATGTGGTGGCGCTGTGGTGCTGTGGGCTAAACCGCAGAAGCCTGTGCTGCAGGGTCAGAAGACCAGCAGTTGTAAGATCGAATCCACATGACGGAGTGAGCGCCCGTCGCTTGTCCCAGCTCCCACCAACCTAGCGGTTCGAAAGCATGCAAATGCAAGTAGATTAATAGGGACCACTTTGTTGGGAAGGTAACAGTGTTCCGTGTCTAAGTCACACTGGCCATGTGACCACAGAAGGTTATCTTCGGACAAAACGCTGGCTCTATGGCTTGGAAACGGGGATGAGCACCACCCCCTAGAGTCGAACACGACTGGACAAAAATTGTCAAGGGGAACCTTTCCTTTTACCTTTTAGGACATGCAGCTGGTCTCAACTGAACAAGCATCATCTATATATATTTTTGTATGTGGTTTCTTTTTAACTGCTGCTTTCCTTGGCTGGGGTTTCAGGTGTAGCATTTTGATTTACTGAGGCACCCTTCATGTTCATGGTCAGGAAAAATTGCAAATATTTGTTGCACCGTTATTGTCTACTTCACCATTCTATTTCCAGAGTGGCAGTCCAGATGTCCATGGGACATTTACAAGCATGAGCACAAATTCAGAGTTGTCCATTACTGCCCGTTTAACATTTCTAACTGTGAAAGCGATCCAACATGGATATATCAGAAAGAGATCCTTTGATGTTACTACCCCTACGCTCCAGAATGCCCTCCTAAGTCCCTGTGAAATGGGACATCAACATGCAATGTAAACTGGAACTGTTTCAGCTGGCTTTTGGATGCAGCTAATTTCATCTGTGTTTCCACCACTTTTGCGATAAAATATTTCTGCTTCTTAGAATTTTATATCTGCTATATGCTTCGATGTCTTTTATTGTTTTAATAATATGTTGTGGGTGTCCTTGGGCAGAAAGAACAACGCATACATAACAAGAATAAGAAAATAAGAATACAAACAAGAATAAGAAAATAAGTAGGGGAGGAATGAAAAGCATCCTCTGATTCATAGTTGCCCAAAACTGGTACTCAGAGACATGCTGCCTGTGGTACAGAGTGTAAGATATAATTTGGCAAGTATGTATTAAAGAAGGTGAGGAAGAGAAAACAGGCAAAATATTGTTGCACTTTAGATAATGTTAGTCTTGCGTTCCATGAATTTGCCTAATTCTTTTTTAAAACCTTCTAAACGGATGGCTCTCGCCACATCTGTATGATGTGGTTCAATAAACTCCACCGCCCAGGTTGTCAAGCAGGTCCAAACCCGCTTGGCCTCAATGGTTCTGCTCTACCACCTGCTCCCAAACCATCCATGTCTTTCTTCACCTGAGGTTTCTGAGTAAGAATACACCTTTCAAGTTCCACAGCTTTACAGGCATTAACTTGTGTGCCCCCACATCAATGGGATTTCCGTGCACTGGATTTGCAGATTGGTATGTGCAAAGCAAACCTGAGTCAAATAAAGGTAACAGCAGTCATGGAATGGAGGCAATTTCAGCCTGCTCTTCATATCTTATAGGTTAGAGTTATACCACTCAGTTGTGGTTGTTATGTAACAACAGGAGTGTTGGAGCTCAAGGAGCGTTTGGGTATTTCTTTCTCTCTTGCTTTGTTTTTTGTTTGTTTCTTAAAGTTGTCCTTTGTTGTGACTACTGTTGTAATCTTATTCCTCCTGCAAATTTTATGCAAAAACTCACTTTTTCCCCTCACTGCTGCTTCTAATTTTAATTTTTTTTTCTTTTTACTCTTTCTCTCAGCAGCTGAGATTTTTCAGTAGGGTATATCGGTTGCTGAAATCCTGTCGGTGGTATCATACTGTTGATGAGATTAGCAACAGCAATGATTTTTCAGTCATTAAACATTTCCAACTTTTGTCCCAAAGCTCATGAGGCTCTCATGTAACACTTTTCTTCACCAGCTAGCTGCGGAAGCTGTGGGACAAGAGGGACAAGTCTTTTATTACAAAATATCACTGCTGCTAGTAAAATCATCCCAATTGTGGGGATTTTCATTAATTATTTCCCTCTCCTATCCTGCAGCTCCCACAGGTTCCCAAAGAAGAAAGGGTTATATGGAAGTCAGAAGTGTTTGATACCTGAAAAATTGCTGCTTGTGCTTTACTACCAGAGACAGTACCAGTCCCCTAATCCCTTGCAGCTCCCAGGGATCTTAGCTTCTCACAGCTGCTTCCTCAGCTGTGGAAAGTGGCTGTTGGAGTCTTCATTCTCCACTTGTGTTTAACTGAAAACTAATTTAATTTAATTTAAAATTTAAATTTATTGGCTAAAACCCCTAGAATTCTGACTAAAGGAATTCCTGCCGAATTTTGAGGGCTGAAGTTAAATAAGTACCAGAGTCCCATGTCTAAACCTGGCTCATATAGTCATTCTGGCTGCTTCATTCTACAACAGTTATTAGTGTACAGAGCATCATTAAGGGCATCATTAAAAGCACATGATAGTAATTAAACCTGGATAACTAGAGCATGTGTTATAGCAGTGGTTCTTAACCTTTGTTACTCAGATGCTTTTGAACTGCAACTCCCAGAAACCCCAGTCAGCACAGCTGGTGGTGAAGGCTTCTGGGAGTTGCAGTCCAAAACTCCTGAGTAACCCAAGGTTAAGAACCAGTGTGTTATAGAAGCAAGGTCCATTTTTCCTGGATGAGATTGCAACTGGTGGACCAGGTCTTGAGGCTGGAGAAGGCTCTAGTACCCCAGTGGTGCCCATTATTCCAGTCCGACTGCCTATATCAGCTGTAGGATTCTGCTGGATTGGTATTCCAGATAGGCGGGGTATAAATCAAATAAATAAATAAATAAATAAATAAATAAATAAATAAATAAATAAATAAATAAATAAATAAATAAATAAATAAATAAATAAATATTGTGTTTGAATGCTCTGTTCAGCAAGATCTGTGTCCTCCTTTGGTGGTGATAACAACTTGAAATTCTTTTTTTTTTCACCAAGTCTATTTCTTGTAACATTCCTTTTAAAAAGACTGTTCAGAGTTTAATTCTGCTCAACAGAAAATCAGTGCACTGGAACCAGAAGGCCGACTGAAAATGGACTTGGTTCTAATGAAGGCGGATGCTCTCCTTCAGTGCATCAGCGAGGAAAGAAAGCATGAGGTCTTATCCAAACTGAAGGATATTAAAGCCATGTGGGAAGAAACAACCATATACATTACTCATTGTCACAGGTGAGATTGCCAAAATGCGCCTCCTACAGGCCTATAACCAGGCAGGGCCTTCAACTACTTGGTGAGCCTAACACTGGCAAAATCAGCACACTTTTCTCAAGCATAATTCAGGGCTAGTCCTTTCATTAGTTGAAGTAAAATGGCCACCTCAGGTATCCTATGCTGGTAGATGTGAGGGTTTGCTGTGAATTCCCTTTCCCTATTTTTCTTGAACTAGGAAATGGAGTAGTGCACAAAAAGGGCCTGGCTGATGAGTTGTGTTTTGACTACCTCTTCTCTTGACAGAACACACACACCTTGTCCACCATAAATAATTAAAAGTTCCAACACCCCCACACACACACACATAAATGCTGAAAACCGCAGATAATAGTGAACACTATACATAGCATGGTAAACGAAAAGAATTCAGAAAAAAATATTTTCACATGCATTACCACATTGAGCCAGTAGAGGGTGCTAGACACCCTTCATCAACAATACAAGAATACATAGCTTGGTTTCTGGCTCCCTTTAGTGACCATTTTTGGTAAATACAGCATGAAAACAGTTATTTCTAGTTTTGTGTTTTTTTTTAAAAAAAAATCTATAATATTTTCAGACTGCAGATAAGTGAAACTGTGGTTCCCGATCCTGCGGATATTAGGGGATCCTAGTGTATAATGCCTGTTAAGGCAGATGCAGACTAAAGCAGTATGTTACTTTGGAGAAGTAATGTTCTCAGCTGTGAATCTAAACTTCCCTATCTTTTTCCTCCACACCCAACAGCCGTATTGAGTGGGTATGGTTGCACTGGAGTGAATACTTGAAAGCCCAAGATGAATTTTACACATGGATTCATAACATGAAGGTGACTTTGGAGCCTGACATTGAGCTGCAGCTTGGCTTGAAGGAGAAGCAATGGCAGCTCAGCCATGCTCAGGTTCTGCTGAACGATGTCCTAAATCAAGCAACTCTGCTGGAACGGCTTCTGGAGGAAGCCACTTCCCTATATAACCGGATTGGAGATCCAAGCGTAGATGAAGACGTTCAGAAGAAGATGAAAGAAGAATATGAAGACGTCAAGAACGAAGCACAGGTAAGCATGACTAAGAGTGAAGAGAGACTGTGGATATAATTTAGATTTAGATACCAATACTGGTGTAGCCTAGAAATCACACACTCATTGCTGTAGAGACACTCCCAGTTCTGAACCAGATGTGACCATGGTTTCCCCTGCAGTTTCCCATCACATCTTCATGTTCAGCCAGGTGTTGCTACAGCATCTTGAAATCTATGATCTGCTGTTGAGTGGTGTTGCTGTTTCGTCTCTTGAGCCAGATGTATTAGGACTAATGTGGGTCAATCTGTAGCATGGCTTACAAGAGAAGACTTTCTTCACAGGCAGAAGCAAGGTGTGGCTGGGTCTTTGGCTACCTCCCAGACTTCACTATTTTATGGTTCAACTCATTAAATTAAATGGGTTTGGAATTGTCATATATTGTATATTTAGTCTACATCAGCTTTCCCCAGCATGATACTTCCAGATGTTTTGGAGGACAGCATTCATCAACCCTAGCAGCAAAGGAGGTAGGCATGATGGAGGTGGTTGTTGATCATAGCTGAAAAGCACCACATTTGGTCCACATGAACAAGATACACGCATCATCTTGATGGTCTTGTATAGTTAGTCAATAACTGTACATGGATCAGATGTGGACATTTAAGAAAGGGCTTTCTAATAAAGCAAAAGCAAAGCAATGCGTGCTGCTTATATACCACCCCATAGTGCTTCAAGCACTCTCTGGGCAGTTTACAAGTTAATTATGCAAGCTACACATTCCCCCACCCCCAGCGAGCTGGGTACTCATTTTACCAACCTCAGAAGGATAGAAGGCTGGGTCAACCTTGAGCCGGCTACATGGGATTGAACCCTGGGTCGTGAGCACAGTTTTGGCTGCAGTACAGCAGTTTAACCACTGCGCCATATCCGAAAATTGACCAGATCCTTATTCAGGCTTATTAACTGCATGCCCCCAAAGCAGGCTGAATCTAGGTGGTCTGGTCAACGACAAAAGCAGACATAGAAAAAGAAAGGAAAATATGGAGGTGCTTTATTCAGAGCTTGGAAAAGCTACTTTGGCCAGCTGAGGCATTCTGGGAGTTGTGGACTGAATATCTAAGTTTTTGAAGCTCTGCTTTTCTGGGTCAGATTACTAATCCATTTAGCCCTGTATTGTCTATTTTTGCTAGCCGTCACTTTTCCAAAGTGTCAGCAGGCCTTTGTACTGTGTAAACTGGAGATTTAAATCCTGGATGCTCTGTGTGCAAAGCATGTGTTCTGCCATTGATCTACAGCAGCTTCTTTTTCATGTCCTTCTGTTTTCTTGGAAGCCAAAATATGCTTGGCATGCAGAGCGTCCCAGAATTGATTGGGAGAGAGTAATGGTCAGTCTTTCTCCTAAGCACAGAATTTCGGTTTTTGCTTAGATTGGCTAAGCCCAGATGTCACTGCAGAGAACAAGAAAATACATGCTTCTCCTTCGTGCCAAACAATAATCTCACCTTTCCTGGTTACATTCTTCCTCAGAGTATCAAACTATAATTACTGAAACATTTTTACAGCTTTGCAACCAGTGTCTTTTCCTCCCCCATCCTCAAACAAGTTACAATAAGCTGAAACCCTTTATTGGCAATCCACTCTTCAAGTAATATAAATCCACTCTTCAAGTAATATGGGCATTCTGTCCTTCTAGCTTGAGCAAGACGAACCAATTGTTGTTTAGTCGTTAAGTCGTGTCCGACTCCTCGTGACCCCATGGACCAGAGTACGCCAGGCCCTCCTGTGTTCCACTGCCTCCTGGAGTTTGGTCAAATTCATGTTGGTCACTTCGACGACACTGTCCAACCATCTCATCCTCTGTCGTCCCCTTCTCCTCTTGCATTCACACTTTTCTAACTTCAGGGTCTTTTCCAGGGAGTCTTCTCTTCTCATCAGATGGCCAAAGTATTGGAGCCTCAGTTTCAGGATCTGTCCTTCCAGTGAGCACTTGGGTTTGATTTCCTTTAGAATGGATAGGTTTGATCTCCTTGCAGTCCAGGGGACTCTCAAGAGTCTCCTCCAGCAACACAATTCAAAAGCATCAATTCTTCGGTGGTCAGCCTTCTTTATGGTCCAGCTCTCACTTCCATACATCGCTACTGGAAAAACCATATATTTGACTATGCGGACCTTTGTCGACAAGGTGATGTCTCTGCTTTTTAAGATGCTGTCGAGGTTTGTCATCGCTTTCCTCCCAAGAAGCAGGCATCCTTTAATTTCATGGCTGCTGTCACCATCTGCAATGATCAGGGAGCCCAAGAAGGTAAAATCTGTCACTGCCTCCATACTTTCCCCTTCTATTTGCCAGGAGGTGATGGGACCAGTCGCCATGATTGTTTTTTAATTTACTCGGTTCAGATTAGCAGGAAGCCTGACTGATGTTTGTCTTCTTTTTTAATTACAATACAACAACAAAAAAGCGCAGCTAAAATATGTTTAAACATCCAAAAAGAAAAACTAAGGGAAAATCTATACACATAGTGCATCCCACCACAAGGACCACGAGGGGCTAACCAACTATTCCATTTACCCTGTTAACAAATTGGAAACTAATTCTGTAGTGGTCTAATTGCCTACTTCCTTTTCAAATATTGATAAACATGCTATTCAGGACATACAGCTAAATTTAAATTGCTTACTTCATTTATTCCCTTAAAAACCAATTGACAAATGTCAGTATATACTCACATTCCCCCACATATGAAAATATGTATCTATTTTTTTGGCACCCTTTCCAACACATCTTAGATTAATTACCATCTGTTCTATTACGATCCACTGGAGTAAAGTGCCGTATCCAAACTCACATATAAATCCTCTTCATCCTTAGTTTATACCCTCATTCATCCATCATTTGCCCAAGAGCAGAGAAAAAGAAACCTGCCCACACAGTTTTCCATATATTTTCGTAAGCAAAATACAAGCTAGTAATGTGGCCCACACAGGCCCCCTGGTGGAAGCATGATCCCATGGAAACCAATAGATTTTAGCAAAATTACAGAATACTGTACTGAAGTACATATATTCCTTTCCGTAGATTTAATATTTTGATTTCCCAGACATAAAATTGAAATTATGACATCACTGTTGTGCAAAGATGCAGACATCTTCAGCTAATCTCTCCTTCTTCCTTCCTCTCTCTCAAAAGAAACCAAAGGTTGGGACCTTACAAGTGTTTTGAAACCTTGCATTTGCTTAATTAAATGATGAGTATTTACAGCACAAGGATACCCAGTGTGGTGTAGTAAATAAAGTGACAGATTAAGACTCAGAAGGTCTGCATTTGAATCTCCATTCAGCCATGGAAACTCACTCCTTAAAAAATCTTACTTACCCTGAAAGTCCTGTTAGAGTTGCTCTAATTTTGTTCTAAGTTGATAGCCTTTGGCAACAACATAATATTTATTATATACATAATAAAATACATAATATTTATTCATTAACATTATAGCACAGCCATGTCGAGGCTGGAATCATGTTGCTTAGCATAGTACGTCAAATCTAGAATAGGCCTATTGAATTAATGGAACGAATAATCAGGAACTGATTCACCGAATCCCCATTGATTCAATGGGCATACTACACTGTGGTACAGGATTTCCGCCATTGTTTCATCCTCATAGTGAAGGCAAACGATTTAAAATTCCTGACAGCAGCAAAGTAACTTCGTAGGGGGAAAAAGGAAGGAAATGGGATCTTTGTCTTCTGCGTCTTTTGACAAAACTGAAGTGCAAGGAGAAAATATAACTTTCACTTTCTCTTCTGATATTTCTCATTTCAGAGAAGAGTAGGATTGCTTGAAAAAATAACAAAAGAACACGAGCGATACAAGAGCAACATTGACCAGTTTCAGTTGTGGCTGACGCAGGTGACAGAAAGATTAAACTGCTGCCTTAATCAAGAAGTGAAATTAGCAACAGAAAATAGAATAAAGGCATTACAGGTACTTTGGTTTTCATTACTATTTTTTGTTGTTGACTGGAGGTGTAGGAAGCTATCTTAAAAATCATTATGCAAGCCACAGGGGCCACGCGCCATGATGCAAAACATTGCCATCCAAAACAACAACTATACATTCAAAACTTTTTTAAAAAATGGAAAATGCCACTCCCAGAATCTTACTTCCAGGAAATGTGGTCTGTCTTCAAAACCAACCACATGGTTTCTGTGTGCTTTATGTAAAAAAAGTGGGTTTCTTGCAGGTGGGAAATGAAGGCTTTGTCAGCCATTTCATCCCTCTGAAGAAGAAAGAGGAAATGGGTGGAAGTGGCTTAGCTCTGTGGGAACTGGAATGGATTGGGGACAGGTTGCCTCTCTCCTGTTAGGCTCTGCACTGGGTGTCTCTCGTAGAAAAACCTACTATTTTTCTAATCCCTTGCAATTCCCGCATACCTGTTTCCTCTTTCATCCTCCCAGGGCCAAAATGGCTGGTGGAGCTTTCACTGTGAATAACAGAAAACTACTGGGAAGACTTTGACTTCTTGGCTAAAGCCCCAGCATTCTGGATGAGAGAATTCCTGGTGATTTCTGGGGACTGAACTCCAAGAAATATGAAAGTCTGATGCCTATGAGGCAACTTCCTTAAGTTGTGAAGTTACAATACATTGGAATTCGCCCACCTGCCCCCAGAAACCACTATAGACATTCACTGGGGACATTCCTGCTGCCACCACATCAACACCTTCTGCTGAATTAGCTGCTACTGAATTTCAGTGGTCCTGCAGTATTTATCTTTGGTGTCTCAGTGGTAACGTAGTGAATGCTGGTGACTCTTGGTGTTGTGGGTCCTGTGAATCTATTCCAGGTTTTATTCTGAAATTCATAGGTGGTATCCCAGTTGCTGAACCCAGCCTGAATGCGTTAGGTCAGTGGTCCCCAACCTTGGGCCTCCAGATGTTCTTGGACTTCAACTCCCAGAAATCCTGGCCAGCAGAAGTGATGGTGAAGGCTTCTGGGAGTTGGAGTCCAAGAACATCTGGAGGCCCAAGGTTGGGGACCACTGCTTTAGGTAGCCCTTTGAGTTTTTGGACTAAAATTTGGTGTAGATCCATCACCTCCATGAAATCAGTCATCAGCCTCCAATGGGGAGAGAGAACACATTAAACAAAAGGGGAACAACAGATGGCAAACGTGAACGATCCCGGTAGATTCTGGAGATTTAGGAAGTTGCTTGCATTGAGTCCCTTCCTCTTGCAGGACATTGCCAAAGATGTGAAGAGTGGAGAAAAGAAGTTGAAACATCTCGAAACTCAGTCTCATGGTGTGATGCAGAACACCTCCCCACTGGGAGCGGAGAAGATGAAAGCTGAGCTTGAGGACCTTAAAAAAGCCCTGGAAAAACTCAAAGTTGTGAGCGCAGAGGAAGAGGAGAGGCTGCTGAAAAGCCTGAAATCAGAAAATGCCCACCACACTCAAGCCAGACTCCTCGAAGCCGAGGTCCAGGAGTTCCGTAAGGGTCTGCATAAGCTAGGAAAGAGCTTTGAACCTGATGGCCAAGTGAGGAGTGAAGAGGATTTAATTGATCTTTGGAGGAAACACGTGGTAAGTGTTTCTTTGTCAGTAAGAGATGGAGAGCAAAGAAAAGTAGACAGGTGTGGGCACCGAATAAAGAACTAGCTCCTTTATGCTACCCTAGACCTAGTTTATTACATTTGCCATGTATCTATATGGTGACATTAAAACTTTGCTTCTGTGCACGGGCAAGTATATTAAAATATGTGAGCGGGATCCCATTAAAATATTTGCAATGTGAAGTGCTCCCTTTCAGGTCTCCAGCCAACCAGTCAGACTTGCCCTTTTCCAGTATACTCCATTCTGGAACTGGAAAGAAGCAAAAAGCAAAGCACATTGCTTGTATACCGCCCTATAGTGCTTAAAGCACTCTCTGGGCTGTTTACAATTGAATTATACAGGCTACACATTGTTCCCTCCCCCCATCCCCAAGCAAGCAGGGTATTCAACTTAGCGGCTTCAGAAGGATGGAAGGCTGAGTGAACCACAAGCCAGCTACCTGGGATTTAACCCAGGTTATGAGCAGAGTTTTGGCTGCAGTACTGCAGTTTAACCACTGTGCCACAAGCAGAGGTGTAAGATTTCTGGAAATTTTCATTTTTTTTCATGTCCCCCCCCCGTGTTTTTTTTCCAGAAAAATGGACAAATTTCAGAAATTTTACATCTCTAGCCACAAGGCTCTTCACTAAATTCCTCATGCTTGTCAATTTAGTGTATCTAGAAAGAACAAGACAACTCCCGGAGGAATTCAAAAGCTCTAGAAGATTCCTTGCCTCCAGCTAAGAGAAAGACAAAAAGTTCTCTCTCTTTTTTTTTCCTTCTCAGGATTTTTGATTTTCAAAAAAATATTACTAGTGTTCTTTCTCCTTTAAAAGTCAAGCACTTATACGTACTTGTAGCAGGCATAGAATAGCTATCTGATAGTTAAGAAAGGTGGAAACATCCCATAAGGCAGCAGTGTTCCTGTTTCAGATTAAGGGATGTAATTGGCACAGTCATGTAAACTCCAATGTTTTGCACAAACAAAAGCATTTACTGTATTTCTGTAAATCCGGGCAATTGCATACAAAGCAATCTACAAGAGCCCTGTTAAGAGAGTTGCAAAATTCCTCACCAGTGAAGAAAATAATTTGCAACTCCTTTTTCTTGCCTGCAAGGATGACACAAGCAAAGATTTACATCCCTAATCCAATTATTTTCTTCTACCTCTATTCCAGAAGCATTTGCCATTCATTCCCTGACCACTGAGTTCTCATGCTCAAGTTTTCAATGGGTTGATCTTGAGAACTTAGTTTTCCTTTCTTGAATTTGGGTTTTGGGGTTTTTTTTAAAAGAGTGCTTAAGTCTATATATTAGGGATGTGTCATTTTGCATTTTTTGGACTCCCAACTCCAAGAATTTCCCACAGATAGAACATCTTAGACCCACGTCTTAGACAGCTGTTTTCCCCTCACCTGGAGTAGGTTCTCAGTTTCCAGAGCTCTATTGCATTATTGGCCTTCATTTCTTCCTATAATGTTTTCTGGAGAAAAGCTACCTCAGTGCTTCTTGGGGATGATAGTCTCACTGCCTTTTAGACACTACAGAGGGCGCCTTCTGAAGAACTACCAGGCCCAGAAAGCACTGTGGCAGTTAATGAAGGCCTAGAAATGGAACCTTGGAGGATTAGGCCCTGTTCCAGGTGAGCAAAAAAGTAAGTTTCTGAGACTGGAACTCCCAGAATTCTGTCTAAGGGAATTCTTGGAGAATTCTGGGATTTGAAGTCAACAAAATCTGAATGGCGCATCCCCATATATTATCTTCACTGAATTTTTTTCAAGCTGGGAATCTGGTTTGTTTTTAACTTTGCTGCGCTTGATCATGTCTTTATAAATTGCACTTATTGCTGGGGCTACTTTTACATTTATTATAGTGGTGGTGGTTCTTTTATTGAGAGAGAGAAAACAAGCCACCTTGAGTTTGAATTTACCAAAGAAAGATGGAATATAAATGCCCTCATAGATAAAAGGAAGGTAAGAAATGAAACAAGAGTATCATTGGCCCAGAGTTTCTCCATGTTCAGAGAAGGGGCAGAGGGCACAAGAATATTATACAGTTACCAATGCATATGGCCTTAGTTGAAGTTCATAATGTACTTTGCTCGTATAATTTTTACAGGCAGGCCCAGTGACAAAGGAGCTTGCAACAACGAAATGGCTTTTTTTCTAAATACAGCATGAAACTCAGAAGAGAAAGGTTGGTAGAAATAAAAGGAATAAGAGGGGGAAAGATAGAGTGGTACATATATACATGAAGAGATAAACACACACCAGAATAATTGGTTAAACAAATATAAAGAGATATATATTTATATATATATAATGATAATATTTTTGTGTTTAAGGCAACAAGGGCCGCCCTTACTGCAGAGGAATCAAAGGTTGAAAGACTGAAGACTCAACTTAAGGAGTTGTTCAGGTTTTCACAAGACATACAGCCACTTTCTGACAGTGTGATACGTGCTATTCGTGAATATCAAAGGTATTTCTCTAGTAGGGAGGGGCAGAAGTGTAATATAAATGACACCAGGGTACTAGGTGGCTCTCGAGTTACAGAAACAGTGCAAGGAACAGATTGATTTACACTGATATGCCAGCTGTAAAAATCACATGTAAATGAACTGTATGCCAGTGTTCTCTCTGATGGATTTTAACAACTTACGGCTGTTTTGCAGGGGGAGTTCCTTATATTAGCAGCCCTCTAATATTTTTTTTTTACTGCAGCACCCATAATCCCTGAGCATTAATTTGTCTGGGAGCTCATGGGAGTTGATGTCAAAAACATCTGGAAGATCAAACTTTCTCTATTGTGCTTAAATAGTGTTATAGGAGAACCAAGAATTGGTAGTGATCGCTTTGTATATTGATTAATTATTACATTTATATCCTGCCTTTCTTCCAAAGAGCTCAAGGTGGCCTCTATGGTTCTATTTTTCCCTTCCTCTATGTTCTTACAACAACCCAGTAAGGCAGCCTAGGCTAACATAGTTGCCTTGTGTGAATATTAGGACTTCAGTCTCTGCAGTCATTTCCCAATACTCTAATCCAAGGGTGAGGATTTTAGTTCCTCCACTCTGTTTTAGGTGCAGCTTGGTTTCAGGTGCATCATGGCTTAGCCTGCTGAGTCTGAAATTAGACTTTTAGACTGGACAGCTTTTTAGAACTTTCCTTTTAGGGAACATAGCTCAGTGGTTTAGGTCTCTGGCTGTGGAGCCAAAGGTTGGGAGTTCAATTCCCCATTCTACCTCCTTAACCGGGGCTGAACTCGATGATCCATATGGTCTCTTCCAGCTCTGCAGTTCTAAGATTATTAATAATCTTATTTGTTACCTTATTTTTTTGCTTTTAGCCTGCGGGGTTTTTTTGTGGTAACATCTGTGGTGCTATTCATGAACAACTACATGCCTGCGTATGATCCTCCTTCCTGAATTTGTTTTGCCGGTTTCATTTCCTTTGTGGTTTTCTAGCTAGGCCCATTCTCGCTTGTAATATCCACCCTCCTATTTCCTGCTTACAGTTAGTGAGAACAGATGACAAATCTAGTC
Source organism: Pogona vitticeps (assembly GCF_051106095.1). NCBI lineage: Eukaryota > Metazoa > Chordata > Lepidosauria > Squamata > Agamidae > Pogona > Pogona vitticeps. The sequence goes on along the minus strand of NC_135783.1, from coordinate 333,855,414 downwards.
TCTCTCTCTCTCTCTCTCTTTCTCTCTCTCTCTCTTTCGGATCTTTGGCAAAAGACTTCCACTTCCAGGCCAACTGAAACCCGGAAGTGACAAGCATAGAGACACACCTTTTGTAAACTTGGAGAGGAAATTGTAAATTTTGTTTGCCTCCGAAAAGCAGATACTGTATTCTTTTGTCAAGTAAAGAGCATGCTGGCAAGCTGAAAAGAAGGTTTGTGCTGATCAGATGAGTCGTTAGCAGCCATTGAGATTTCAGAAACCAAGTCTGGGATTCATTCCAGCAAGGAGTTGCAAGTGATGGAAAATTTGAATTTTTTCTGCAGCAAAGATGACAGATGGTGGCCAATTTGTTTTTAACGGCGTAAGAAACTTGATTCTTTCTAGGGAACGGTGAGACGTTCACAACCTCTCACGATAGGGACAGGGATGGGGTAGAAAGAATTTCAGGGCACGAGTTCCTCCTAAATTATTCTGAGTGTGTGCCAGCGTGATTTTGTAACTCTTGAAATAAGAATGCTGTGGCCTGCCATCAAGTAAAAGGATCTGTTCTATGGCAGCTTTTCTCTCTGCTTTATGATATTGTGAATTTCGTTGTATGGTATACTGTGTATATACTTACAATGACAATAAATTATATTATTATTATATTATTATTAATTATATTATTATTGAAGAACCCTGGAACTCTGTAAAGCAGCCTTTAAGAACATATCCCCAGATGTTGTTAATATTTTTTTTAAAATGTAGGTCTTTTTAATTATTTTGTTCAAGTTGGTATATTGCCAGTTTGTGTTGATAAATGAGTTTGGAACTAGGGGACTGAGGGTTTTATGTTTTATTCTGCAAACTGCCCAGAGTAGTGGGTTCACTAATGGGTGGTATATGAATCAATTAAATGATATCAATGTATTTGCGAAGACTTTCACGGCCGGGATCCAATGGTTGTTTTGGGGTTTTCGGGCTCTTTGGCCATGTTCTGAAGGTTGTTCTTCCTAACGTTTTGCCAGTCTCTGTGGCCAGCATCTTCAGAGGACAGCATTCTGTGCTCTGGGGTAGTTGGCTTGGGAGTGGAGTATTTATTGCTGTGAGATAGGCTTTTGTCCTTTTCTGGAGATGGGTGATTAGTGTGTCTTGTTGTGGGTGTATTGTTGTGATACGGAAGAGAGATTATCTGTCACTGTGATTGATGGGTGTCATTAGCTGGTCTTTTATGTGTAGTGATCCCCAGTCCTTGTGGCTGGGTAGAGTTTGTTGACCTTTTGCACTCTGTATTTTTGAGAGCTGGGAGCCATGTTTTGTTGAGTTTCAAACTTTCCTCTTTTTTGTTGAAGTTCTGCTGGTGCTTGTGGATTTCAATGGCTTCCCTGTGCAGTCTGATGTAATGATTGCTGGTGTTGTCCAGTATTTCAGTATTTTGGAATAGAATTTCATGTCCAGCTTGTTTCAGGGCATGTTCAGCTACTGCAGATTTTTCTGGTTGTTTTCGTCTGCAGTGTCTCTCATGTTCTTTGATTCTGGTGTGGATGCTTCGTTTTGTGGTGCCAATATATACCTGGCCACAACTGCAAGGTATGCAGTATACTCCTGCAGTGGTGAGGGGGTCCCTTCTGTCCTTAGCTGACCATAACATTTGTTGAATTTTTGTGGTGGGCTTGAATACTGTTTGTAGGTTGTGTTTTTTCAAAAGTTTCCCCATGTGGTCCGTGACTATAGGAAACATGTAGTTGTGTATAACTAGTTATGTATCATGATGTTCTGTTGTTGTTTTTTAAACTCTAAAGTAAGGATGGACAGTCCTGATCTAGGACAGACACAAGGATCATTTTTTTCTCCTCGGGTTTCATTTAGAAACTGTTACAAACTTTTTCCTCCAGCATAGCGGTTGAAAAAAGAAGAAGGAAAAGTGAGAAAAATCATGCACATTTGTTCTGATCCACACCAGGACGAACGTGCATAGTTATTAAAGGGACTACAAGCCTCACAATATGTGTTTAACTCAGCATGTCACTTAATCCTGAGGAACAGTGTCTTTTTCAGATAGCTGAGAGGAAAAGGGGGCCTGAGGGGAGAGACAGTGTCTCCCCATGAAAGAAGTGGCTTATGGAGGTTGCCTTAAAAGTGTCCTCTGGGTACATGCTAAAGTCAGTGGAAAGATGATGAATTGTGTTCTAACTGGGGAATTGTTTTTGTGTAGCCAGTCCATTGTATGGTAAGATCGTTCCTTCCCAACTCAATGGATTTATTTGCAGCAATGAGAAAAGTAACTCTTTTGTTCTTGTTTCATCTTGGGTACCACTGCATAGTGCTAAAGAACTCTCTGGGTGGTTTACAACATAATTATGCAAACAACACTTTGCCCCTTGTTTTATTTACCTCAGAATGATGGAAGGTTGAGTCAGCCTTGAACCAGCTACTTGAATCCATTGGGATTAAGCAGCAGGTTGTGCTCAGAAGCTTGACTGCAGTACTGCAGTTTAAGCACTGTCACAGGGCTTTTTTGGGCTACAATTCCCTGAAGCCCAGAGCCAGAATGATCACTGCCTGTACACACTGTGAGATTCTAGAAGCCAAATTCCAAAATTAATTAAATAAACAAAATACAGTGGTGCCCCGCATGACGACGATAATCCGTCCCATTGAAATTGCTGTTTAGTGAAATCGTCGTCATGCGAAATCCGTTTCCCCATTGGAATGCATTGAAACCCGGTTTAATGCGTTCCAGTGGGGAAAATATCTCGACGTCCAGCGAAGATCGTCCATAGGGAAGCCATTTTGTGAGAGCTGATCAGCTGTAAAAATGGCTGTCCTGCGAATCATGGGTCCAGAAAACACAGGGCAGCCATTCTGCGAAGCCGACAATCAGCTGTAAAAATCATCGTCTTACGAACAAACGGTTTGCGGAGCACGGACCTAATCAGCGTCCAGCGAAAATCCCCCATTGGAATGACTGTTTTGCAAATCGCTATAGCGATTGCAAAAAGTCATCGTTATGCAGATTTGTCATTTAGCGGGGTTGTTGTCTTGCGAGGTACCACTGTAATCTTTTCCCTATCTATACATAGTTCTGACTAGTTATTGCTTGATTGAACTTGTGTTCTCTCCCTCTGCCTTTTTATCTTATAGCAGATGGCTCTCTTACAGTTAATACTTAATACTTCTTTTGAAAAAAAATTCAGGGTCAAATTACACAATATTCTTCGCAAAGTTTTGGAAAAGGAGCTCCTCCAAGTTTGAGTCACGTCTATTTCACAGCATATGCTTTTCTCACCTCCATATCTTGTATTTAGCTGTTCTTTGTTTGGTCATTAGAAAGAAAACTCGAGTTTGACTTGCAAGTCTGATGGCTGAATCTGAATCTTTGTGGACATCCTGTTATATAAGAGAGAAATGGGCTAATTGGGCGATCAAGTGTTTGGGGCCTATCAATCCTCTCACCAATGGTGACAAATCTTAAAAAATTGTACTAGGGATGTAAATCTTTGCTAGTTTCATTTTCTATCCACCACGCACAATTACAAGAGATTCTGTCCAGTTTGTGCATTTTGGAGCTTTTTAATGAAAGATTTGCAAAACTGCACAATATTTGTGCAAAAGTATTTTTGTGCCCAAGCAGTGGCTAACCTGTCACACAGCTCCACTTGTGCAATGATGATGATGTCATACCAGTGGCAAATCACCCCTGATTAAAGGACAATATCCAAGGTGGTGGTGGTTGTTTTTAAGTGAAGGTCTTTTTTTCTCATGCAGGATCAAAAAAAAAACTCATAGCAGTTGACGATGTTCATGATGAGATACAAATGTAGAGGCACCATTTTTCATCAAGGATAAGAAATAATGTTGTTGTTTTAGCTTATATACTGCCCCATAGTGTAGACAGGTTACAACATAATTATGCAAATACACTTTGCCCCCCAGCAAGCTGGGTACTCAGCTTAGCAACCTCGGCAGGATGGAAGGCTGAGTGAACCTCGAACCACTTACCTGAACCCATCAGGATCGAACTTGGATCATGAGCAGAAGTTTGACTGCAGTACTGTTTTTTACATTCTGAAATTATAAACCAAATATATCTGGAGAGCTAGAGCTGCTCACCCTCCCTTAATGTCTAGTTTGAGATTCCATTATAGGGTCATTCTCTTGTAATTCACCAAGGCACAAGCTGCAGGATGGAATGTGTATCTTGGTGTCTTTTTAAAAGGGGGGGGGGCTCTTGATTGTTTGACTGATAGCAGCAGCTGTCAGGAAGCAAATAGAGAGGAATACATATGAAACAGAGACTGAGCTTCATTGTGTTAATAAGGGAAAGGAAAGAAACAAGCCGTTTGTCCTTCAATGAAAAGGAGAAGCAGGACTTTTTGTATCTCTTCCTTGGCCTTAAGTGTGATTTTTTTTCCTGTTTATTTTTACAGCCTGAAAGGGAAGTTGTGCAAAATGAGCGCTGAGACTGAAACAGAACTGAGGCAACGGTTCCAAAATCCTTTGAGGGAATTCCAGCTGTGGAAACCATCAGCTCAGAGGCTCCTGGACACCACAGCAAATGTTTCCGACCCGGCCTTGACCAATGCCTTCTTGCATCAGATTGAGGTGACAGGTTCTCTTGAACCCTGTGGAATGCCTGTTTGTTCCAATATGCCCAGGCGCATGTAGACACACAGGCCTGTAACTTTGCCGCCATATAATTTGTGCAGCTGTTGAACCACCCCCGTGGAGAAGTATTCTCTTTGGAAATAACATTTACGCTTTTGTTTCAAGCAGAAAAATATCATAGGAAGGTTTCCGAACTGCAAAGGCCCCTGCCTTCTGTGTGTCGAAGGACATTGCCTCCCCCTGTTCCTATTTGAGCAGAATCCCAACCAATGAGAACTGGATCAACCTCCCTTAGGTCAACAGGCTGGCTTTGGCTTCACTGCAGCCGTGTCCCACAAGTCTATTGCTGCTGTGCTCCATGTAGGAACAAATATCAGCTATACTTACATATGGGAGAAAGTGAAGGAAGTACATGGAGAGATACAGTTTGGAGTAAACTGTTCCTTGTCTGGGGGAATCCCAAAATTTCCAGGCACTGAGGGGCAAACTAGTCCCTGTATCTTTGTCATATCTGATTCTTGGTCACAGTAGAGTAAATGCTGACTGTTTGTCTCGCTGTGATGTCTGACATGACATTGTAGTATACAGTATTAGATTTTATATCATATATTGTGTTACATTATATAACAGTTTTTTTTCAGTCTTCCATATCTTATGACCTACCCATCATATTTTGTCAGGGAATCTGAGTTCTCCCATGATAGAAAGGAAGAGCTTAGAAGGACACGTATCAGTTTTCAGACATTTTGTCATGGTGTTCCTTAGTGTCCAAATTTGCTGCTGGCATAGCACAAGGTACTGGATAGATAGGGTGGGTTGGAAATGGCACATCATAGAAGGATATGAAGAGTGAATTCTCCATCATTTTTGCAATAGCTCAATGGTTGAGGTATTTAGTTTTGGAGCCAAAGGTTGGGAGTTCAATTCCTCACTTTACAGGGGCTAGACTCAATGAACCGTAGGGTCCCTTCCAAATCTGCAGTTCTAAGATCTAAGATTGACTGAAATTGTTATATAGAGATTACTATTGATTGCCTACTAACTTTAGGGTGAAATATTTTTTTAAAAAATCAGGGTCAGAATGTTATTGGCAGTTTATGTGGGCATAACTCAAATCATGCATTGTGATGGATTGCCACTAATTAACACAGTGCTGTTTGCATTCCTGGTTGTGCACCTGGTCGTTGACAGGCACACAACCAGGACCCACATCTGGCATCTTGTTAATTAGCAGGAATTTGCTGCTATGACATATACGATTTCATTTGTACATGCATAAATGGCCAGTATGGATATATGAGGAAGGAAGGACGGAAGGAAGGAAGACTAATAACATGTTTTCCCTCGTAGCAATTTCTGACTGAAAATTCCCGTTTTAAAGAACAACTCTTGATGATACAACTGAAAAAGGATTTCCTGAGCAGCATATTTGAGGAGGAGAGAGCAAAGTCACTCTTGGCAAATGCAGCTGATGCTGCAGAGGAAATGGAAAACCTGCACAAAGGTCTCCTTCAGAGGAAAACTAGGTTGCAGGTGAGTGGTTTCTGGAGTAAACCAGTAAGACAGTAGATAATTTCCGGATCCTCCAAGACTCTGGAGTCTTATGTCATTTGGACAGTGGCAGACTCAGAGATCTGTACTGTTGATTTGGCAGAGTGAGGAAGACAATTCCACGAGCGCGATGGGCATGAAATCTAGTTTCGCTCTTTCTTTCTCCCCTTCGTTAGGCTTTGGTATCTCAGCACAAAGATTTTAACGCGGCCTTCGAGCCTTTGCAAAAGAAGCTGTCTGCTCTCAGAATCAAATTAGAAGCAGAGAAGGAACCATTGCTTGATCTGACAGAGAAACAAGCCCGGCTGCAGAGGCTACAAGTAAGTGAGAGCAATTCATTATGCAGTGGATTCGATGCAGGGGTATCTCCACACTAGGCAGATTACTGTTTTTATAGCACCGTCAGTGTATTTCATGGGCAGCTGAGTGAGCAAGTTTATTGTGTGCAACTTCAGCATGTTTGCGGGTCAGTGTCGTGTCCTATCGTGGGCTGTATCTCCCCTCTCCTTGCTGCCAAAATAGCTATAGAGGTGAAAACAAGATTTACAACAAAACGTTTTATTTGCTTTGAAAGTACTGTAACACTTCGCTGCTGAAACTCAGCATCAAACCACTACGAACCTTTTAAGGCAAGTGCGTGCTTTCTTTAATTTGGAATATTCCTAGTATTGTCACCAGATTTCAGTTGCACTCCACTAAAATGCATAAAATGCTTGCTATACATGCTTCCCCCCCCCACACTTTCTATTTAAAAAGAGAGCAGGATAAACAGTTGGGAGAGATTATCTGGATCTTCTGCATCCCATCTGTTCTGTCCTCACTTTGAGGCACTGTTCAGAGCTTACTTTTTGGACTGCTAAAGGTCCCAAAGATTATAGGCCAAAAAAATAATGTTTTTGAGCTCCTGCTCCTTAAGACATAACTCCAACATGTTTCTTTGGTGCCCTAGGTAGCAACTTGAAGGACACCTTTTGCCAAATATCAGGCTTTCCTTGTGGTTCTCCTCAATCTGTGGAGCGTACATTTGGACAAAACAGGCTGCCTAGCTGGCTGCCGGATGACCTTCTGTTGGCAAAGACTGTTTAAATCTGACAAGTTTTGAGTAATTAAGTGGGAGGTGGTTACTGTGTGGAAGGGGCTTCTAACCAAGTGGCCTTGGTTTGTCCTTTCTTTTATCATCTGTTTTAATTACATTTTCATTTCTTGTTATAGTTTTTAAATTGTATTTGTTCTACTTGATCTTAGCATTGCCAGCTATCTTGAGTGCCCTTCTTTGGTGGAAAGGTTGAGTATAGTGAAATAAAGAAAGAAATAAGCAAAGTAAGTGGGTAAATAAAATAAATATATCATCTTCTACAGGTCATCCATGAAGACATAGCAGAGTGTAGAGTTCAAATGGAAGAGCTGGAGAAACTTGTTCAGCCTGACCCAGCACAGAAGCATAAAATAAAGCAGCTTTCTTCCAACTATCAGCTCCTGAAGAGGTCTCTAGAGGTAAATCAGATTTTGGTGAAGCCAATCTGTTGGCACTGTTGGGCCACTTCCCTCTCCTTTTTCTCCACAGAGGGCATGTTAGCCAGCCCATGCAAAGTAAGGTGAGTTTTGCTCCCTTCCACAGGACTCTAGACCAAGCAGAGGGAAACATGGAAGTTTAGTGTAGGAATATGTGCCTTGGGAGCAGGGCTAACCCAAGACATTTTGCTGCTTGAGGCAAGATGGCGCCTCCCACCAAAATTTCATGGCATAGGGTCCTGGGAGGTTGCTGAAAGAGCAGGAGCAGAGACCAAGGATGTGGAAGACCTTTAAAAAAAAGGAGACCAAGAACTTGGGTTCCGTGAGGGTGCCTAATAAAAGATGGAGCCTGATTCTTCCTTCAGGGGAATTGGTGTTATAGGAATCTCTGCTTATGGGAGAGATTGCCCCCTCTTCCCAATGAGAGGAACAGGCTAAATAAGGCTGCTTTGAGGCATAAATGCAAGGCTTATCTTATCCACACTGGCATATAGTTATAGTATATGGAAATGTGATGACACTTAACATGAAAAAAAGACCTTGTCTACTCATGTTTCTACTTAGAAACATCCCTCCCCTTTAAGAGCTCTCACACACTTTTCTGGCACAGCTGTAGAGCATTTATTCTTTTGGGCACAATTCAATCAGATGCAAGATAGCTTTGTTTAGCCTTCGTAAATGGTACTTTCACCAAAATGACTCTGAGGAGACCCTGTGATGTATTAGATGGGATGTGGCAATGAAAGTGAGGGTGGAGGAACCCCATTCCTCTACAGTATCTTCATCTTTTATTTTTAATATTTCCCTAATTGATGCAGTGAAATTCTAAAGCCACGGCAAGTTGATGCATGGCCATTTCAATATGCCATTTACTGTTTAAAAAAAACACAAAAAGGAAGCTCACCCCAGCCTCTTGAATGAGGTCTGAGAGAAAAGGCAGGGAAGGGAGTTATGTTGACTCCATGGGCTCTACCCTCAAAAGGCCTTGGGCTCTACCCACACAAGAGTAGACCTTTGGTCTAGATGGGCAGGGTATAAATCTAATAAAATAAAAATAAATAAATAAATAAAGGCAATGCAGCCCCAGCAGAGCCCCAGCTGAGGAGAAAGGTAGAGGGGTGTGTGAAATTAGGGGTTGTTCTTTGTGGCCTCTGTGAATCGCACTATGGGTAATCTGCACATGCATGTAGCCTCATCGGAATATTCTAGAGCTTCTGCAGTGGCAACGGAAAATACATTAGCATAGACCCCTCCCCCCGGTATATGTACCTTGTTGCCAAGGCTCTCCTTTCAGTTTCTTTCAACCTCCACGTTGAGAACCTCTGTGAGAAATGTGAAAACAAAAAGACGGAAAGTGTGGATGCGCAGATTACCCATAGGGTGAATCACAGAGATCCATTTGAAGAACTACAATTACAGGTAGGTAACCTATCATTTCCTCCCTTCTGTCCCCCCAATCTTCACCCCAGTGTTCTCCCCTCATACTGCAGCTGTCCTCAGCTAGTATTCTGCCACTGCTTTACTTGCAAGTAAACTGGGTAAACTTACTGATGAGTAAACTTTGTCTTGGGAGAAGAGGATCCCTAATACAATCTTCAGTGTGGACAGAAAAATTGCTCAAGTGAGAGTTAAAAGGAATCACACTTCAAATAAGAAACTTTTAAGCATGGACTGGACCCCCACCAAACTTCCCAGTGTGGCTAAGCCCTTCATTTAAGTGGCATGCTGTATTTTGAAGCAACCTTTTTAGCTCAATCTGGCCAGGGATAATTTAACTGTCTTGTTGTACCCTCAGTAACCAGTAGAGAAAAGACCCTCTTTAAAAAAAAACTTTTTTATTCTATGATGCCTAAGGCACAAAACATCCAAGCCCTTGCTTAAAAAAATCCATCCTTGTGTTTTTCCATATATATTTTTCCTCTCTCCTTTCTATTGCTTCAGGTATTGGCCCAGCTTTTATATATTATTACAGTACCATCAGGGCAGTTTACTGCAAGAGGATTATAATAGCTACAAAAAATGAATGGTTCCAAAACTAGTAAGGCTGCATCAGGTGTCACTCTGGATTTATGTGATTTGTTGGTGAAAGATATAAAATTACTTAACAACTCCCACAATAACGATCTTGAAACATTATTTTAATTTAACTAGCCAGGCTTAGGGTAGAGATGGTAACAACTTAATGTAGGGATGTGGACTTGATTTTTCACTAGCTGACAATGTAGTCTATTTGGGTTTTGTTTTTTAAAGCAGCATCCCAAGATAAAGCTCTAGTTTTTATTCTGTGCATTGCATCCTGGATCACCTGCTTCCGTTTATGAAGCAATTTTCTTTAGACTGAAGTTTAAAGCAGTAGCTTTTTAGATGCTCCAAACCATTCTCCAGATACAAGAAGGCCCTGAGTGATGTTTGCTTTTAGGTAGTCTTCTTCTTTTTACAGTAGGTCCTTTATTTTCCAAAGAAACAAACAAATAGTTTTTTTTTAAGTGCCAACTTCCAGTACTGATGCAAAGTTAGAAATGTACGGCAAGGGTTAAAACAAGAGAGTCATAGCACATTACAGACTGACGGGTTTCTTTTAGTGTGAAGTTCCAAGAATTGCAACCTTCTTCCGTTTTCTTGTCCTCACTAGCAGGCAGATGTACCTGCCTGAGAAACCCACCTGACTCTGCTTAACAGTTGGGTTGGCCCAGTGCTCAAGGTGCAGTACAGTGGTGCCTCGCAAGACGATGTTAATTCGTTCTGTGAAAATCGCTGTCTTGCGAAAACTTCGTCTTATGGAATGCATTCCCCATTGGAATGCATTGAAATCTATTTAATGCGTTCCAATGGGAAAATCGTTGTCTTGCGAAAATCGTCCATAGAAAACATTGTCTTGCGGAACGCGGTTCCCCATTGGAATGCATTGAAATCTACTTAATGTGTTCCAATGGGGGAAAATCGTTGTCTTGCGAAAATCGTCCATAGGAAACCATCGTCTTGCACAGCGCAACAGCAATCGCAAAAACTAATCGTCTTGCGGATTAATCGTCTCGTGAGGCAATCGTCTTGCGAGGCACCACTGTAATTGTTTCAAGATTCCCTGTTTCACTTTGTTCTACATGCTGTGATGCCTTGATTAACTTTGTCTTTGGCAGTGCATCCAAGCCCCAAGAGAAACCTTTTGTCACAAATACAATTGTAATATGATAGTTTTACAAGAGGATCTGTGTTCAGTAGAAGGTAGACATGAGTACCGGTCCAAGCCTTCAGTTCTGATAGAATAAAATGTGAAAATAGCCATACAGACGAAACAATTGTCTCTTAATATAAAGACATCCTCTTTCCTGGGCTGCTTTCTAGGTGGCAGGGAACTTTCTGCTTGCAGTTTATATTTTATTCTTAGAGCACCGCCATGCGGCCAGATCTGAATAGGCTGGCTGAATAACTCAGCCATTGCCTTGGTCAGATTGCACAATCCCAGGGCACCCCCAGAAGAAAAGAACAGTAAATCACTTCTGAGTGTGCTCATCATTACTTAGAAAACCATGGAAAGGGCAGCCATAAATCAGAATCAATTTGTTGGTGCATAATAAATATGCAAGGGCTTGGATGTTTTGTGCTAGTTTTAAAAAATAGACCCCTTTTATTGTTATGATTCAGATGTTATCTGAAGTTATTTTTAAGACAGAGTTTTCCCCGTCTTATTCTCTCTCTCTCTCTCTCTCTCTCTCTCTCACACACACACACACACACACACACACACACACACACAGAGAGAGAGAGGGGGGGGTATGGACTTGACAGGCAAATCAAACTGTTCGTAAAGTCAGAAAGTGTGAAAACAACTTCCATACAGTAATGTTTATTATTTACCTCAGACAAGGAAACTTCAGTTTGCTTGAATGTTTTATTTGTTTAGTTAGTTAGAATCTTTGCTCTGAACAATTCTAGCCATAGGGCGGCTAAGCAGAGAGCTTCACCCTCACTCCCTAATCGTCTTAAAACTGTCTCTGTTTTCAACCAATGAAAAGCACTTGCTATACTATTGCTGTCATTGCTTAGTTTTCCCTGGTCTTCTTCTTAGAACATAATGTCTCAGAGTAAGCAAAATACTCAAGAACATTGGATGTTTAACAACAAGTCATCAGAACTTCGTCAGTGGCTTACAGTGACCAAAGAGAAGCTGGAGTTGTTCCAGGGTGCCAGTGAAGAGCGTAAAACCAATAACAGGGCTTTGGACTTTGAGGTGAGAAACATGTCTGCTACATGGGTATTACTGATGTGTTGGCCACTGAGATTTAAGCTTCACACACCTAGCTTCCTTCAGCATATTTGACCATTGTTAATACTTGGATTGTTCTAATATGTTTCACATGGGGCTGCCCTTGAAGACTGTCCAGAAATTGCACCTGGTGTGAAAACACAACTACTGGGATGTTCACAAAGACATTTGTCTGTGGTCACCTAATGCTAATTGTGAACGAACTGTACAATTTGCCTGTTTGTTTCCAGGTTTGATTAAACATCCTCCAAACCCCTTAGGTTAGGCTTCAGCTACTGGAAGGAATCATAAAATACTGTATATACTCGAGTATAAGCCTAGGTTTTCAGCACACTTTTTTGCTGAAAAAGCAACCCCCTCGACTTATACTCAAGTCAGTGTCAAAATTATATGTTCTCCCCTGCAGTGCGGGTGTTCTCCAGCCTCCCCTGCTCACCTTCAGCCTCTGTGGGTGGTCCAATGACCTGGGTTAAGTACACTGCATTTCCGCTTCCAGGACACTCTCATCCTCCTCCTTCTGCATATTCTATGTACCCACCTTCCTCCTCCCACCTTCCTCCTCTATTCTCTGTCTCCCTCCATCTTGTTACGCAGCAGTAGAGCAGTAAAGCGCAGCATCCAGTATGAATCCTCCCTCCGCAGGCAGTGAAGTGTGTCTTGCAGCTCAGAAGGGCAGTATCTTCAAAAACATTTAACCTACTAATGCCACCTCCCCAGGTAATTGGTTCCATTGTTTTACTGCTCTAACAGTTGTAAAGTTTTTCCTGATATTCAGGCTAAATCTGGCTTCTTGTAGCTTGAACCCATTGTTCTGTGTCCTGCTCTTTGGGATGATCAAGAATAGATCCTGCTGCTCCTTTGTATGACTACAAGTATGTGAAAAGTGCTATCAGATCTCCCCTCAATCTTCTTTTCTCAAGGCTAAATATGCCCAGTTCTCTCAGTCTTTCTTCATAGGACTTGGTTTCTAGACCCCTAATCATCCCCATTGCCTTCCTCTTAACTTGCTCCATTTTGTTGGCATCCTTCTTGAAGTGTGATGTCCAGGACTGGACAGAGTATTCAAGATGAAAACTAACCACTGCTGAATAGAGGGGAACTAGTACCTCATGGGATTTGGAGACTGTACTTCTGTTAATGCATCCTAAAATAGCATTGGCCTTTTTTGCAGCCACCTCACACTGTTGGCTCATAATCAGCTTTGGATGTACAACAATTCCAAGATCCTTCTTACTCATAGTGTTACTGAGCCCAGTATCCCCCATCTTGTAACTATGCATTTGTCCCCCCCCCAAAGTGAAGAACTTTTTACTTATCATGTTAAATTTCATTCTGTTGTTTTCAGCCCAGTGCTCAAGCCTATCGAGATCTTCTTGAATTTTCTTCCTGTCTTCCAAGGTATTAACTATTCCACAAGTCTCCTTGGATCACGCTGATCCAAGCTGTTAGCTGTGGGGGAGAGAACATCTTATTGGCCAACAACTAGAGGAATTACTTGGGGTAGTGACATGAGTTAAGGTTCTCTCAGCTGCAGTTTCAGGCAGGATACCATTTAATCACCATGTTGAAGGAAAATTCCACTCTCAGTCTCGGTAGGTTCTATATTGGTACAGGTTCCCCTTGACAAATTGTCCAGTCATATCCGACTCTAGAGAGCGGTGCTTATCCCCATTTCCAAGCCATCGAACCAGCGTTTTGTCCGTAGACAGTTTCCGTGGTCATGTGGCCAGTGCGACTAGACACGGAACGCTGTTTACCTTCCCACCGTGGTGGTACCTATTTATTTACTCACATTTTTACATGCTTTCGAACTGCGAGGTTGGCAGGAGCTGGGACAAGCGATTGGAGCTCACTCCGTTGCGTGGATTTGAACTGCTGATCTTTTAACCTTGCAGCCCAGAGGCTTTGCTGTTTAACCCGCAGCACCACCACATCCCTAGGTTCTGTATACCTATGCCAATTTACTGACATTTTGGGTCAGGGTGTGGCCTGTGTTTTTACCTCAACGTTGATGAATGGTTTATATCAATCTTTTTGTGCTGTTGTTTCTCTTTATTTGAATAAGACAAGTAGTAACTTGATGAGGGTCACATGTCAGCAGTGGAAGTGGCTAACATAAAAACCTAATAGGAACATCCTTTTTCAACCTAGCAGTTCGAAAGCATGCAAATACAAGTAGATAAATAGGGACCACCTCGGTGGGAAGGTAACAGCGTTCCGTGTCTAAGTTGCACTGGCCATGTGACCACGGAAGATTGTCTTTGGACAAAACGCTGACTCTATGGCTTGGAAACGGGGATGAGCACCGCCCCCTAGAGTCGAACACGACTGGACAAAAATTGTCAAGGGGAACCTTTACCTTTACCTATTTCTTGTTCAGACACCTTTTCTGCCTCTTGCTCTACTAGACAAATTTTCCTCCTTCCCCCTCCTCCTTTTGCTTTCAACGTCTTGTTCAGGGATGCCCTTTTCTCCTCTCTTTTCCATCATCCGCAGCTGGCTGTTGCTGAAGAGACAAATTATTCTTGCCAGAGGCCAGGACTGATCATTTGTATGGCCGTTTTGGAGAAGAGGCCAAGGGCTGAATGGGACTGGGGGCGATATCAGTTGTCCACCACTGTATTAGATGAACCCTTGGGCTGACTCAGCAGGACTCTTGTGATCACTTTCTGTACTGCATAAATAGGATTTGTGATATTTTCATCACTGCATTCTTTTTTACTTGAGAAAAGCTTTGTCCTGATCCAAAAAAGGTTAACTGCATGGGAGCCTAACTGGGATTTGTTACAGTAGATTATCTGAAGGCCTTAGGAATAGACCTCAACAAATGGGAAACTCTGACATCTGAGCGTTCAGCCTGGAGGCAGGCGCTACATCACAGCCTCTCCCAATTTGAAGAGGCACTTGTCCAGCAGGCCGAGGCAAAGAGGAAGTCACAAAAGCAGCAAAACCAGGGAGCTGGACAGGGGACAGATTGGATTTGGCTTCAGTGTGGAAGAGATTGTCACTCTCGAATTGGCCTCCTCAGCCACACTAGATGCTGTTCCAAGTCCTCCATACAGAGCACGTTACCATAGTCTTTCGAGACTGAAGGATGCCTACAAGTTTATCAGATTTTCTCTGAATCAGGGGTAAATAGCTTCAGAATACAAACAAAAAGAAAGTAGTTCTAAAACATTACATCAATGGGAAGGTAATTGCCTTCCTAAACTTTCTAAGGATACATGTTTTCAGTTCATTGAGCTGTTATTATAGATGGGGGTGGTGCATGCGCATGAGCTGAGGACTCCATGTGGCCCTCCTTCATTCCTGTAGTTGCAGCTCCCCTTGCTAATAAATTTTGTTGTGCAATGGCAGGTCAAAGCCCCCAAATTTTTGTTGTAAAACAGGGCACACAGGAGTTGTGCACCTTGTTTTAAAAGATTATTCAAGTTCCCAAAAGCCTTCCATAAATGAAAACAAAATGCACACTCCCCACATGCCTTGGTTCTTGGTGGCAAGGGATAGAGTTTCTTTCCAAATGCCATCAAATTGAAGTGGCACAGGACAGCAAGGGGACGTGAATCCTTAGCCCGTGCCCATGTAGATAGGATTGCACTCTATTCGGCCAGGGTTTACCATTTATAGTGTAAAAAACACTAGTAAAAGAAAACACAGATGAATCTGTTCCCAAAGAGTTGCAGAAACTGGGATTGTCTCCTGGGTTTCCACGAGTGTTGGCCTTCTGTTTTGCAGAGACTTCAAGCTGAATTTCCAGACAGAGAGAACCAGTTGCAATTCATAGCGGTCAGAGGGGAAGTGGTTGCAGCTAATTCTTCTTCAGAAGGGGCTGCAAAAGTCCAGGCTGAAGTGAAGAACCTGACAGAAGATTTTGAATCTCTTGAAAGCATGATGTCCAGGTAAGTGAAGTTATGCCACTTCATCCTGACAGCTTGTTTGAGTTTTGCCTAGAGGTTGAGTAAGGTATATATTATTTATTTTATTTTATTTATTTATTCTATTTATATCCCGCCTATCTGGTCATTGTGGCCACACAAAATACATGAATAAATATAAAAAAGGAATTTTTACACAATTAGGCAATTCTTCAAGATGGAGAACAAATGAAAAATAAACTACAATAGAGAAAGGAAGAGAGAGAATCAGGAATTAACTGGAGGGAAGGCCTGCCTAAACATCCACGTTTTTAATTGGTTTTTCAAAGTACCCGGCGAGGGAGCTGCATGAATCTCCGGAGGCAGATTGTTCCAGAGGTGAGGAGCCACCACCAAGGAGGCCTGGTTTCTTGTTTTTTTTTTCTTCCAGGCCTCCCTCGCTGTTAGGCTCCTCAGCCTCACTTCCTGATTCGCTCGAGTGACACGGCCCTCAAGGAAAGACCGATTAATATTTTTTGGGTTATTAATCCCAGAATCTTCTAGACCAGTGGTCTCCAACCTTTTCCAAACTGTGGACTGGTTGGGGGGCAGGGTCCACGTATGGGGGTGCGGGGTGCTCCCACTCTTGAGGGTGGGTGGGGCACACTTACAGATGGGCGGGGCATGTGCGCAGAAGGGTAAAGTGTGCTCACGGGTAGGTGGGGCGCACTCATGCAAGCACCTGTGCAGGTGACTGGGCCGTGTGTGCATGGGGGGAGTGTGGGGGGAAGTGGGAGATCTCTCTCTGCGGCCAGGTCCTGCCATGGCCTAGTACCGGCCTGTGGACCCTGCTCCTAGACAGCCTGTGTTGTGGCGATACTGGCTGGAGGATTCTGGGAACTGTAGTCCAAAAGAGACATTTTCCCAAGCTCTGTGGGCTGCCCATCTTTGCTTAGGGGCATAGCCACAATACTGGAAGAAACTAAAATGTGTTCCTTTAAGATAACTGCTCCAAAGACACTACAGAATGACGCAGCAGTACTTCTAATGTGGAAAAGATGTTTACAAGCATCCCAGTAATAAAGGAATCTAAAGCTTTTGGGTTGAGCATCTGTGGAGGCCAGAACATCCTCTCCCTTAGTTTTTCTTCGTTTCCTAACGGAAGAAGATTTCTGGTCTCATAAACCTAAAGAATCTCCCCAGAATCAGTGCCGTGCTGTGTTTTGCTTCTACTCCAAGATTACTCCAGGCAATATTCAACATCATTTCTGGATCTTGATGCTGCTGTGGTGGTGAAAGTAGTGGAATATTATCTCTAAGCAGTCAAGTTATGGGGAAAATTTGCTATTTTTCCTTCTTCTCTATCTATCTGACTTTCCCGGCAATCGGATGCATTCCTCTCCTGCCCACACTGTCACTAACTTGCTCTTTCACTAGGTGCAATTGGTAGGGAAAAACCCCACCTCACCTCCAGAGCCCGTCAGGTTTTCTCATCAATCATGGGTTGTAACCATTTCTTAATCACAGCTACAAACTCTCTGTTAGAACAATCCCCCTGGAAGTAACAATCCATTAAATATGGCTTTAAACAACAAGACTTTACGTCCAGGGAAAATCCCGCTGGCAGGAACTTGTCACAGTATCTTTTACATTTGGGGGGGGAGGGGAGAGGGTGTTTTTTGGGTTTTTTTTTTTTTTTTTTTTTTTTTTTTTTTTTTTTTTTTTTTTTTGGTCCCATGATGCTGTTGGACGAGTGTTACAGAGCATGGCCTGAAATATTGTACTTCAGCTTTTGGACATGACAGAAAAATCCTTTTAGTGTAGCAGCATAATCCCAGGAGGGGGAAATCAACTTCACCTAAGGGCGCAGTGCCAACTAAGCAAGGTGGCTGTGGGCCAGGTGAGCTGATCCCAGGGCAGATACTGAATCCCAAACCTTTCCAGCCTTGGGATGTTGGAAATTACTTAGAACTACTCTCGCCTCTGTCCATTCTGATTCTAGTCTAGTGGTTGGAGAAGGTCTGGGTCTGATATTACAGTGGTGCCTTGCTTAACGATTGCCCTGCATTATGACAAATCCACTTTACGACGATCTTTTCGCGATCTTTTTGTGATCGCAAAACGATGGTCTAAATGGGGGAATTTCGCTTTGCGATGATCGGTTCCCTGCTTCGGGAACCGATTTTTGCTTTACAATGATCAAAAACAGCTGATCGTCAGATTTTCAAAATGGCCAACAGGTGCTTAAAATGGCTCCCCACTGTGCTTAGGGACAGATTCCTCGCTATACAGGCACCGAAAATGGCCGCCATATGGAGGATCTTCGCTGGATGGTGAGTTTTTACCCCATTGGAACGCATTGAACGGGTTTCAATGCATTTCAATGGGGTTTTTAATTTCGCTTTACGATGTTTTCGCTTAATGGCAATTTTCCTGGAACGGATTATCATCGTTAAGCGAGGCACCACTGTAACTTGCTTCTTACCCACCCCTTCGTGAGGCATTTTTGGCTGATCTTAGCCGCCAGAGCAGTTGCACTAGCAGAGATCTGTCTACACAAGAGCAGTTCTTTCCAACTGGATCAATGTTTCAATTCTTCCCACTTAAAGAGGATTAGTCAAAACAATGAAATGTGAGGCTATCAATGTCTGTGAATAATGATGGATACTTCCAGATTCAGAGTCACCATGAGTACCCGTTGTTGGAGGACAATAGCTGGACAAGGCTGCAGCCCTCACAATCTCTGTGTGGATACCTCGCCCCACAGGCATTGCTTCTTTACTGTTTGAAGCAGGATGCTAAACTAAATAGGTCTTCCATCTGATCCAGCGTGACACTTTTTCTGTACTTCTGTTTGCATTCTTTGCCCACTGGCAAGTAGATTTAATGGCATCTCTTAATTCATTCCCTGTTTTTACTTTGTTGAGTTTTTGGTGACGGCAAAATAATTCAGCTCAATGGCATTTTCATAGAATAATGGAGTTGGAAGGGGCCTATAAGGCGAACCTCCTGATCAATGCAGGAATCGAAATCAAAGTAGATCTGGCAGGCGGTTATCCATTTTTCTCTTGAATGCCTCCAGCATTGGAGCACTCGTTACCTCCTGAGGTAATTGGTTCCTTTGTCTTACTGCTCTAACAGTTGAGAAGTTTTCCTAATAGTTACCTTTTGGCACCTTTGCAAAGCACAAACCAAGGTCCACATCACTCTCAACACAGCCTTCTAGAAATCTGCAAAGCCTAACTGTGTTCTGGAGTCTTACCAGAATATGAGATCCTGAGACAGGATATTTCCCAATTTTTCTACACTAACTGAATAGTCCTGTTATATTTTTTTTTCTCCCTCCTTGGTTTCGGCCATCTTAGGCTCCTCCAGAAACTCCATCCAAACTGGACAACACCAGATGCAGGCAAGAAGATAATCTTTCCAGACAACATGCCAATGCAGAGATTTGTCATTCGCTCTAGAGATGATTTCAACCAGTCCTGGGTGAGAAAAACATCTGAGTCATGTCCTTTCTGTAACTGAACAGTTCTAGCTGTAGGACTGGTAAGGGAACAGCCACCGAGGCAGCCTCAGAACTGCGATCTGAAAGGTGTATATATGGTCTAGGGACATTAGTCCTCATGTATCTCATTCTCACACCTGAGAACAAGAAATTGCAATGTTTTTTTTTAACCTCAAAGAGGTTTTGCATTTGTGAGAAGGATTTTTGCATCAATAACATAAATTTTGCACAACTGCAATAGCTATTGTTTTGTTTAATGGGGTTTCAGATATTAGAAGTGTTGAATTGGTTTGCTGTGTCTTTTTATGAATCAGTCGGTCCTTCTGCACTTGATCTGTGGGCATGCTTTGCATCTCAGAAGGTGGTGTGTGCTATATGCCAAGTGATAGCAACCCTAATCAGATTTTCAAGATATAGGAAACATTTAAATAGTATAGTGGTGCCTCGCTAGACTATGATAATCTGTTCCACTGAAATCGCTGTTTAGCGAAATCATTGTCTAGCGAAAAGCATTTCCCTATTGGAATGCATTGAAACCTGTTTAATGCGTTCCAAAGGGGAAGAATCGTCGTTGTCTAGCGAAGATCGGCCATAGGAAAGCCACTTTGGGAACCGCCGATCAGCTGTTTAAATAGCTGTCTTGTGAAGCTTAGTCCCGAAAATACTCGTTTTGCGAGCGAGGAGGAAGCTGTCAAAATCATTGTCTAGCGAAAATTGGTTTGTGAAGCAGGGACCAAACATTGTCCAGCGAAATTCTCTCATAGGAATCACTGTTTTGCGAATCACTATAGCGATCGCAAAAATCAATGTCTAGCAAAAAAAAACTGTCATGCGGGGTAACTGTCCAGCAAGGCACCTCTGTGGTTTTTTTTTCCTTGCCACTCTGCATTGAGTTTCTGTGGTGAAGTAGGAATTTGAACCCAGGACTCCTGAATCCCAGTCTACATTCTCTCCAATACATCTGATTTTGAAGCAGATTTTTACACACACACACACTTCAGGAAGGCCATGCTGCTTGCGCTGGGACATTGTTTTAATTCCAAGTGTGTTTTCTGTGGTTTGCAACTCTTCATTCAGCTATTAAATATTTTAATAGGAAAAGTGGGACCTTCGTCACAGTGGGTGTAAGTAATAACACTGACATTCAAGTGTTAGGAATGTCTTAGGAATGAAGTCTGTTCTCAGCTCCAAAATATTTTAAACTCAGAAACTCCTGTCCTTTCCAGATCTTTCAAGTGGTTTTTCCCCCCCTCTCCCATAAGTTAGGGAGCTACTTATTCATTTCAAAACAAATCCACATTGGAACCAAGTAGGGCCCATTTGAGTTCAAATTTTATGTGTTTATGTATTTATAGAGTGACAAAGGACACAAATATGAATAATAAGAGTTTGAGATAGAAAAGATCTCGAATGCGGAAAGATTTATCCATACTAGCCTCAAGTCTTAGCTCATAAAAGTGTGAATTTAAGTCCCTGTGTGTTTAACTGTGCTGATTGAGGAATCAGGTTCTGCCTAGGCTCCTGTTCTTTAACAGCCAGATGGCATAAAGTTACAACATGGTCATCTGTATTAGGGAGAGTTTGCCCTGTTGAATATGGCCACTCCAAATGTTGGAGAATCCTATTAGATTGGTAACATGTCATGGCTAATTCCAACTAGTTGCTGGGACACATCTTGATGCCATGCCTGATTATGTGCCTGATTATGCAACCAAGATGCAGCCCAGCACCTTGTCAATAAGCGACAATTAGCCAAGACAAGTTGCACAATGCTTACGCAAACACCAAAAGGATTCTGGCTGATACGAATTTACCAAAATTCACACATTTCTTCATGTTTAAAACAGAAAGAACCTGAGGTTTTACAAACCTAAGTGTGCAAGAGATGGTCTAGATCAGCTATATTCTAAATGGGGGCATTGAAGGGGGCCACATTTGAAGGGGGCCACAGACTGGAAACAATTCTTCACATACCACCTTATAAGGTTTGTTATGCAATTTACACAATCATGATTCGGCCTATGTTTCTTTCACATTGTGCTTATAGCTGTGGCCCCCCAAAAAAAGCTTGACAAAGGCTGTTCTATAGATTCACCATTCTAAAACTTATCCATCTCATTTGATTATGGAAGTGAAGCAGGGTCAGGCCTGATCTGTACATGTATGGGAGGTTGCCAAAGAATACCAGGGACCTTCAGGTAGCTGTCACGAGAGGATTATTTCTGGAATCCATTAAAGCTCATCTTATATTTTTAAATATGTATTTTTACAGCATAATCTTACATATTTCTGAAAGTGGCTCTTTAAATCTTTCTGGATTGGGAAAAGTTTCTCTGTGAAAATAAAATCTTAAAGGGTATCTCTTTCTAAAATGCTTCACTGGCTAATGTTAAACTTTTTAGAGATGGCTGTATTAAGCACATAAGAAAACTGCTCTTAAATGGAAGAAATAGTTTATTTTGTTTTTTGTTTTTTTCCATTGTGCCTTTTTCTGTCCCCGCTTCCCCTGGGAATCTAGAAAAACATAGCAGAAGGAGAAGACAATAATGATCTCCAACTCATTAGGAACTTTGAGAAATGGTTGCAAGGAGAAAACGCCAAGCTATCCAAAATTCTTGCCATGAAACCATCCAGTAATGAAGAATTTAAAGAAAGGCAAAGAATGCTGAAGGTTTGTTCCATTCCATATTTAATTTTCCAATATAGTACAAGGGAGATAAATATTATTTAAAACATCTTGATCTGTTCTGCTGCAGTGGAACAGAAATGTAAGAAGCTTCCTTATATCAAGTGAAGCTGTAACTCTTTCAATACTGTCTACACTAAAGAGCAACAGATCTCTAGAGTTTCAGATAGATTTCCCCAGATCTGCCTGGAAATGCTAGGATCTAGGACTGACAATGCTAGATTCACAGCCAAGTCTGGTAAACGATCGCTTAGGGCCTCCAATTATGAGAGGCCTCTAAATAAATACCTTAAAAATGGTGGTGCAGTGGGACCTTTTAGCATTCATCCACTCAGATGAAACATTTTAGTCCCCCCCAGGATCATGTTGCATCCCAGAATTCACACAGAACTAAGGCTACAAAATAGGCATTTAATGGCATCCCATTTGGAGAAATGTAAACAACGTCCCCAGGTTTCAGCCATTAGCTCATTTTTTTTAATTTTGCAAACAAAGAATAGCTGGGACAGAGTTTGTATCACGTCTTACCTTTGGTCTGCTCAAGCTAAAGGGGACACGGTATGTCCCAGGGCAGTGGTTCCCAACCTTTTTTTCACTTGTGTACCCCTCGGCAGCCTGTTCCCATAAACGGTACCTTTCATAGTAGCAAAATATTTGTAATGGATATGGTTGCTACAGTTATACATTGTAACTGTAAATAAATAACTCAACAATGGGATTAAAAAGCAACGGAATAATCAGATGAACAGACAGTGTGACATTCAAAATTCAAGAGATATGATGAATTCAAATAAATACATGACGGAAGACCCTGAAGAACTCATTCATTGAACACTACTAGTAGAATTGACAGAGCTGCCTGCTTTTATATATATGTGTGTGTGTGTGTCTATATATATGTCTATATATGTGTGTGCATGTATATATATATGTGTGTGTGTGTGTATACACACACACATATACATATATATATATATACACACACATATATAGACACACACACACACACACACACACACACACACACACACACACACACACACACTGGTACCAGTGTGACAGCATCCAAATGTTTGCAAGGCAGAGGTGAAAGCTGATGTGCACTGTAGTGACATGTTTGCAACACAATGTTTAGTGAGGGACTCCCCACCATTTGCCACAATAACAAAAAGTGAGGGAATGGGGCTTTTCTCAAGGTCAGAAAACAACAAAAACCTGCCCCACCATTCCTCATAATGTTCAGGTTTTTTTACTTGTATCCTGTCTTACACTGTTGATGTATGTGCCTTTTCCTGCCTTTTTTCAATTTTTTCCCATGTCCCCCTGAGTGTCCTAGTTTGTACCCCTGGGGGTATATGTACCACAGACTGAGAATCAGTGTCGTAGGGCAGTGATGGGGAACTGTTTTGAGCCCAAGTGCCCAAATCAGCGGGTGTCCTCCAGAGGGCAGCCAGGTGTGCCCTTCTTTCCCCTCCCCAAATACTGTATAGGGAGGGCCCTTGCCTAGGCTTCCTGTGCTGTTCTCCGCCCCACTTGCTCGCTTTCCTGGAGCCACAGTCAATGGGCAGCCACGAGGGGTGGCCGAGTGTGGCTCCTCCTTCGCCTCCTCCTCCTCCTGCTGCTGCTGCCCTATCACCTCCTTCAGTATCACTTGCTGGTTCCCTTCGGGCAGGGGATGATGCATTGTCTTGAGCTCGAGCTGAGCCCCGGCGATGAGCGCCGCCACGCCCTATACTGGGCCAGCATGGGTGGCAGCATCGGCATGGCTTGCATGCCCACAGAGAGGGCTTTGCATGCCAGCTGTGGCACACATGCCATAGGTTCGCCATCGCTGTCCTAGGGCATCTTTCAGGGAGGCTGTGAAGAAGTGAAGTGACATATTTTTATTGTCATCAGGTTGACCCCGTTCTGGGCCAAACAGGAATTTTCAGTGAGTTCAGATTTTTTTTGTTGTTGTTGATTCTCCCTTCATCCTCCTGAACAGGTTCTACTGATGTTCTGAGGGAAAGACACTCTGACAAATACAGAGATCCCAAACCATGAAAGGATTCATATACTAGCACTAGCACCTTGAATTTGACATGGTAATAAGGAACCATGTGGAAAGAGCCTCACAATGGGATAATAAAAGGGAAATATTGTCCTTGTTTCTGACCTCTTTCCATGTGGAACTGTTTTGTGATCAAGAGTTAGTGATGGAAGTAGCATAAGAACGCCTCGCGTATAGCCTTTTCATGAGACAGCAGTACTTAGTCTCCTTCTATCCACATAGGAACTTCAGATCCATGTCCCTGAAGGTCAGCAGCATTTTGAGGATCTTCTGGGTCTTCAGCCCATTGTCAAGAGCTCTGAGGAGCTTGAGGAGTTGCGGTACCGATGGATGCTCTACAAGTCTAAACTGAATGACTCCAGCAACTCACTGGTAGGCCTTGTGATTTCAGTGTGTTGAGTAGCAGAGGGGCTCTAGAGCTTTCAAATTAAATTTGTGCAGAGCTGGGAAATAGGTTGTTAAAATTACTTCATTCATGAAATTAAAAATCCATATAATTTTTCAGCAATGAATTCAAAATCTGTTTCTCATTACCTTAACTCATTATAGTCATTCTCAGCTATTATAGGTGATGTTTAACAACTTTGTATCTTTATCAATATACTGACTAACAAATTAGATTCTGTAACGCTTTACAAAAGCGTCAAAATCAATGAATTAGATCTCCTTAATGACTCAGTATTGATGCATTAGTGCTATAGCTGACACTTCCAAGTTCTGACTCAATTGGGGGATAAGGAAATGCGATTTGTTTGCTACCTGATGGAGTCACATTAAGCAGGGACATAAATATGAACATATGCAGAGCTATAAAAGGTCGAGAAATTGGCCTATCCAGTCTTAAACAGGAGCCAGAACCAAATGTTTCAGGAAATGTAGAACATTTCATGCTAAAAAAATATTATGCTCCATACTACTCAGGCCAAATTTTAGTATGTGAGTAGAGAGCTTCCCAGAAACACTGAGTGGTCCATACCTCTATTGGCTGAATA
The DNA here is from genome assembly GCF_051106095.1 of Pogona vitticeps. NCBI lineage: Eukaryota > Metazoa > Chordata > Lepidosauria > Squamata > Agamidae > Pogona > Pogona vitticeps. Next base: position 333,830,410 of record NC_135783.1, on the reverse strand, counting down.
GCTCAATGAGTCAATGAGTCAGGTATCTGGATGTTGGACCAGAGGTTGGAGTTTGATTCCCCACTGTGCCTCCCATGAGAAGAGGCACCTTGTAAAGCTTTGGGTAAATGGCATAGCCCCAGGGTGCCCCTAGAAGAAGGGAAGGTAAACCATTTCTAAGTAGTCTATACCTAGAAAATCCTGGAAAGGGTCATCATGAATTGGAAACGATTTGATGTCATTATTATTATTGTACAAGATGCTGCTACTTCTGGAATAGATTAATTCTTCTTAGTACCCACTGTTTTGAATGCAAGCAAATTTTAAATAAAGCACCGAAGTGAAAGCTTTTATTTACAAGGTGCTAAGAAAAAAATACATTGATGTTGTTGTTTTGTAATATGATTTTATCCAGGCATTTCCTGCAAAGCTAGAATTAGTCAGTAGGTGTCAGTAAAACCATATTTTTTTTCTTCCACCAGCCAGGCAAATCTGACCTAAATTATTAGGAAACCAAATCCATTTGGAATCTAAACGGGATGCATGTGCTATAAAGCTCATTAAACAGAAATCACCTGCTGCTTTACCCTGTCCAGATGACGAGAAATTTTAAAGCAATGTTTCCCCTGTGAAATAAACATTAGCTTATAGGTTCCACTGGGATACCATGATTCGTGCTTTGAAGGGGGAAAAAACCCTTTTCCTTTTATTCTTTTTAAATAGATGACAAGTTCTTTCGAAGAGCCAGCAACATTTAGAAAGGTAAGCTGTGTTTCTGTTTGTTCACAAATAAAGAAATGGTGTTGAAGTCTGTGGGTCTGTTTTTGTCAATACATAAAATGTATGCTTCCGGGGGTTTAAAAACAAGGCCTGGCTGCCCAACAGTGACATCCAATTAATTTTTTTTAAAGAAGGAGATGTCTCCTGAATTATTTTATCAAAACCAAGAAGTAAAATGGCCTTTATCTTAATTTTGTTGATATACTTTCTTTAGAGAAAATAAAGATTTACTGTAAATTCTGTACTGTTCTTCTGATTTGGCTACAGCTAGAAGTACTGTATTTCTCTACTGGCCTGGCCATTGTTTTAGTTCAAAAAAGTTGATTCTGTACTTTAAAAAATGTAACTTTCTCAGACTCTGCTTATGGAAGAAATGTCTTGCTTATTTACTACTACTACTACTACTACTACTACTACTACTACTACTACTACTACTACTACGAGCTTCGTAGCGCAGTGGTTAAACTGCTGTACTGCAGCCAAAACTGTGCTCACAACCTGGGGTTCAATCCCAGGTAGCCGGCTCAAGGTTGACTCAACCTTCCATCCTTCCGAGGTCGGTAAAATGAGTACCCAGCTCGCTGGGGGGGGGCAATGTGTAGCCTGCATAATTAACTTGTAAACCGCCCAGAGAGTGCTTGAAGCACTATGGGGTGGTATATAAGCAGCACGCTTTTTACTACTACTATATGCTGTCAAGTCAATTCTGACTTATGGCAATGCTTTTCAGGGTTTTATATGTATAAAAAGTACTCCGAAGTGGTTTACCAGTCCCTTCTTTTGAGAGTACCCTGGGACTGTGCAGCCTCTGCCCAAGACCACACAGGATGGCTTTTCTCCAGGGATGCGCCATAGTTCAGCCGAGTCAGTAAGGTCCCCCAACCAGTGTTTTTAGAGGGCCAATGGAAAGAAGAGGCTGGAGAGGCCTCGTTTGCCAGTTCAGTTGTTTGCACCAAACTTCATCCAACCTCGGCCATCCATTTTCTGAGAAGATAAAGGCTCAGCGGTTGAAGTATCTGGCTGCGGAGCTAGCGACTGGCAGCTTAGTTCCCCACTGTGGCTCCTTGACCGGAATTGGACTTGATAATCCATAGGGTTCCTTCCATCTCTGCAGTTCTAAGTTTATTATTATACTCAGGCTGTGTGAAGTCAAACTAATAGGAAAAGGTTTGTATTTTAATAAAAGATCTAATTCTTTTAATTGTGCAGAAACTGTAGAGCAGTGGTTCTTAACCTTTTCGCAAGAAACGCCCCCTTGAGCCATTGAGGAAGTTATCATCGCCCCCCTCTCTGCAGCGGATAACTTCCTCATTGGCAGCAGAAGTGCAGTGTCTCCATCGCCCGCTATTGCCCCCCTTCTGTTCCTTCACCCCCACATTGCCCCTTTTCATTCCATCGCCCCCCCTGAAAAATGAAATCGCTCCCTGGGGGGTTGTGATATCACTCAGGTTAAGAACCACTGCTGTAGAGCACTGTTCAGTATTAATGTCCTTGGTTGAGATCTGACCTGTTTCAGACCTCTCCTCAAACACACACATACACTGGCTTATTTCATGAGGTACCCATTGAGGAAACATAGTTTGCCTTTCCTTTAATATGGTTTATATGGTTTTAATATTTCAGCTGTATGTTTTATAGTATTTTGTAACCCGCCCAGAGTAGTGGCATGCTCACTAAATGGGAAGGGTATAAATTTAAATAATTAAATAAATTAAATAAATATTAACATCGCAGAGCTTTTTCCTGCAAGGTGATGCACACCAGGGTGGACAGTGTTGTCCCTCCAGATGTTTTTGGTCTGCAGCTCCTATGCTTGGCTAGCCAGCATAGCCAAAGATGGGTAACTATGAGGGTTGCCATGGAAAAAGACTTAGAATGCCACAGATGAAGACAACTAGCAACTGGCACACCCAAAACATCTTGGCCTACTCATTGGAGGCAGAGTGGGGAACTGAGCTCCCAACCTCTGGCTCACCTAAACCACGGAGCTATCCCGCCAGCTCCTCCCTGGCATTAAAATAATAATAATGATAAATCAGTAACTGACAAGGTGCTGTTCTTTTCATTTGAAGGCAAGGGTGGGTGATGCTTTCATTTAGACCACTAAAAAAAAATTACAAACATAAGCTAGCTTTCAGCCTCATCCAGGTTGGGCACCACAGAGTTGTGAATGGTGCAGAAAGAACATGAACATTTCAAAAATCATGGCCAGCTTTTCATGCCAATCCCCTTTTCACAATGGAGCTGTTGTTTCAGGTTAGAAGTGTGGGTTTTAAATTTTACCTCTGCTTGCGTGGATTAAAATGTCTCTCCCAATCTTGCTAGGTAGAGGGTTGCTCTGTGGTGCCCAGTCTGATGAAGACATTTATGGGGGTGAAAGCTATCTTATTTATGTGATTTTAGTGGTCTGGTAAAAGCATTAGCTGGCTGGATAGCTCAGTGGTTTAGGTATCTGTCTGCAGAGCCAGAGATTGGGATTTTGGTTCTCCACTGTGCCTCCAGGGAGCAGAGCCAGCCTTTATGGCCTTGGGCAAGTGACACAGTCCTAAGGTGCCCCCAGAAGAATGAAATGGTAAACCACTTCTGAGACCTCTCTGCCATGAAACCCCTGAAAAGGGATCTCCATAAGTCAGAATTTACTTGACAGCACATTATTATTTACCCATCCTTGCCTTCAGATTGCACATAAGGACCAACCAGCCTCACCACTTTTTTCCCTTCTTTCCTGCTTTTTTCATAACGCCCTAAATCTGCTCCCTGGGGTGACTACTTCACTCTTCCTCACGATAGGGCTTGCCTTGCCCTTTCACCAAATCTCATAATTGCACAGCTTACCCTTAAGCTTCAAGTCCGGCTCTTCATACAAGCTGGCTTTTCGCCCAAGAGAGAGTTTTCTTTCTCTCCATATCCCACATGGATTCTTTTTCCAGTTTTGGAAGATGAGTTCTTGGAAACAGCTTTATCAAATAGTTCTAGTTCCTTCTATATTTGGACACTTTCTGAGAGCAGTCTTAAACTATTTTGCAGCCATGTTTCTTGAAACAAGACTGCCTCCCAGCTTGAAACTGTTTTCAGCAGCATGTATATAGGTTAAATAAATTAATAGAATTTCCATTGTGGTGCAGGAGACCATAGGGTAGCAAACTGACATTTTCCCATTTTCTTTGATATAGAAAGAGTCGTCCACTACAACCACCCCACGTACACACACACATTTCCCAGAACCCATGGGTTTTGCCAATAGACTTCCAAAAGTTGAAATATCTGAGAAACCAAAACAGAAAAATTCTCCCGTCTGTAGTCTGCACCAGCTTAATGTCTGTCATGTTGCAAAGTCAAATGCACCCAAAAAGAACTTTGCTGAATTTTAAATCATAGGATGTTTTAAACACCGAAATTTGAAGGGCTAGCAAAAACCATAATGTATTGTCAGTTCACCCTGACTTTTCAGGGTTTTTCCAGGTGAACAAAACTCAGAACTGGTTTACTTCTTCGTTGGGTGTCCTGAGATTGTGCTGCTTGCCCAAGGCTTCACAGGCTGGCTGTTATTACAGGAGGCACAGAGAGGAATCAAAACTCCCAACCTCTGGCTCCGTAGCCAGATACCTAAACCATTGAGATAGATATCCCTAAATAAGGGTGGTATGAGAAAAAATGGAGAAGCTTGGGGAAACCAGATTGCCTGCTGGCCTTAATTTTACAAGGTGCCAGAATGATTAACTTTTTTTGTCTTTTTTTGTTGTTAAATTTGAGAAAGGTTTGTGTGTCCTTTCATGAGTGCAGGGCTCTTTGATACAACCTCCTCAACTAGCAGTACTTCATAATACATCAGATGGGTCATTTTGAAGTTGAACTGACTTACAACACCCTTCATAGGGCTTTCCAGCATGCCACCATGTTGGAAAATGCTGAATGCAAAAAATATTCCACAGTACAGTTCAGGCAACCCTTAAAAAATTACAACACAAGTCTACTGAGTTATTCATTTTCTTAGATTATGAAATACATTTTCACACTACACCTTCCTCTTAGCCAGCATGGCTATTGGAATTTATTTGCGAAGGCTTTCACGGCCGGGATCTAATGGTTGTTCTGGGTTTTTTGGGCTCTTTGGCCGTGTTCTGAAGGTTGTTCTTCCTAACGTTTCGCCAGTCTCTGTGGCCGGCATCTTCAGAGGACAGCAAAGTAGTACAGGTTGCTGTCCTCACCAGAGTACACCAGAGCACAGGTTGCTGTCCTCTGAAGATGCCGGCCACAGAGACTGGCGAAACGTCAGGAAGAACAACCTTCAGAACACGGCCAAAGAGCCCAAAAAACCCAGAACAACCAGCTATTGGAATTGATTGATTGATTGATTGATTGATTGATTGATTGATTGATTGATTGATTGATTGATTGATTGATTGATTGAATGAATGAATGAATGAATGAATGAATGAATGAATGAATGAAACTTGGGAAAGCTCCATCAATTACCTTATAAAGTTAATTAGCAAAAGCAGTTTTGATTCCTCACGCCTGCCCCATTCTGAGACCCTGCTGAAATTCCCATACCCCTGAAAGCCACAATTGCCATTTGAAAGTTGAGGGGGAATGAAGCCACAAAAATAGGACTGGTTAGTGTTGTTTTTTTAACACACCATTAATCAGCACCATTCTCTATGCTCTAGTTGCACAGCTTTTTTTAGTTCCTAGCAATTTATAGGATCAGGGAATGAAATGCTGGATAAAGTCAGAGTACTGTCAAAGTCACATGATCTACACACATACACAGAGAGAGAAAGGGAGAGAGCAGTATGACTGCTCAAGTGGTACAAATGTTTCCCTAAGCATGTATTCTACTCCTAGGAAAATAAGATGCTTTATGTAATCCTTAATGGGAAGACTGGCAGGCACTGAGACAAAAATACCATTTTTCACCAGATGCTAGACTAAAAGAACTAGTCAAAAGATCTGCTAAGGCCATTCATAATTTTTTTTCAAAAATTTAATACCCATATACAGTACTCTACTGTAAATGGATTTTTAGCTATATCTGTTTTTGCTAGTTCAAAAGAAATAGCAAAATTTGTTGTTTGATTGTTTGTTTCAATGTAATTATTTACATTCATATAATTATTTCTTCTTATGCCTGACCATTTAAAATGTACTTGTCTAGATAGGATACTAAGAAGATTTTAAATTCAGAAAGGCATAAGAATATGCAGTAGTATAATTATATCCTCAAACTGAGAACTAGAAGATTAAAATGAAAAGGTTAATGCAGTGAGCCTGATGCTTTTTTCCATAAGTTGACAGTGATGGAATAGCTTATTGGCTCCTGGCGTACTTCAGAGCACTGTAAAAACAAATATTGAAAAATAATGATGATAAATGTTTCTTCAAAGCTTGACTTCCAAGTTGTTGAAAGTATTTCAGGAGCATACTTAGCTCAATTGAAATGTTATTTATGAGGTTCAGTGATTTATTTTCTGCAGCGCTCAATCTAATTAAAGCCCCATGCTGTGCAAATGATTCAGGTCTCATTGTTTATACAAACAAAATAATTAGGATTTATTAAATTCAAAAGGGTCCTAATTGGTTCCCTTTGAGATGCTGTAGGATGTAATCTTGTAAAGCTTGGCAGACAGAAAAGATGCGTCATTTTGGTCTCATTTAGAAGTTGTTGATCTGCAGACAGAAACATTTCAGCCATCCAGGAGCATTGCTAGTCTGCGCAGCCCTTATCTTGAGTAGTGGGAAATCTTTGCCTTTTCAGATGTTGAGGACATCAGCTCCCAGTGTTATTTAATAGGGATGTACTGTTTTTTGACTGCAGTTCCTAGAATTTTCCAAGCATTCTGTGGATTGCCGCCCGCAACTCAAAATCAACACAACTGTAGGTTTCACATGCACACACTACCACATTTTTAGTTATTTAGCTTTACCATTGACTTCTGCTTCCTATTGTTGTTTTGTAAAAGAAAGGAAAGCTGCCACAATAGTTACTGAGAGTCTTAGTTCTTTGGGAGGAGCCCTCTATTCAACTTGATGGGCAGCAAGACCAGAACTCTGAGGAAGCGCCACAACAGCTTTCTCCTCCTCCTCCTCCTCTTCCTCCTCCTCTTTCTTCTTCACAAATTGGTCCAGATAGGTGGGATAAAAATCAAATAAATAAATAAATAATAAATCAGTAGCAAGACACAAAGGCCAAAAAAGCTGGTTGCACAGGTAAATAACTAAAAAAGCCTACTCAGGGTGGCGGTGGAGCAAAACTTACAGGTGTACAGATTAGTGTATTTGCAAAGGCTTTCACAGCTGGGATCTTTTTGGTCTAACTTCAACAAAAAAGAGGAAAGTTTGAAACTCAACAAAACTTGGCTCCCAGCTCTGAAACATACAGCGTGCAAAAGGTCAATGAACTCTACCCAGCCACAAGGACCGGGGATCGCTACACACAAAAGACTAGCTAATGACACCCATCAATCACAGTGACAAATAATCTCTCCTTATCACAACAATACACCCACAACAAGACACACTAATCACCCATCTCCTGAAAAGGACAAAAGCTGATCTCACAGCCATAAATACTCAATTCCCAAGCAAACTACACCAGAGCACAGAGTGCTGTCCTCTGAAGATGCCGGCCACAGAGACTGGCAAAACGTTAGGAAAAACAACCTTCAGAACACGGCCAAAGAGCCCGAAAAACCCACAACAACCATGTACAGATTAGTATTTGTGGGCTACAATTCCCAGCATTCTTGGAGGATTCTGGGGACTGCAATGTGAAAAGCTAAGTACACCTTATGCAATGACCTGAAGTAATCTTTTCCTGTATGACTTTTTCAGTTCCCTCACATCAGTGTGGAGGAATTTTGGCCCACTCTTCTTTACAACATTATTGTTCAGTCTTTTTTAAATTGTTCTGTCATGAATTTTAACATTTAACATGCTAACTGAGGCCTGTAGAGTCTGAGATACACCTCTTGGTTTTTGTTTTTTTTCAATTTCTCTGAGCACTGCATGATCTGACCTTGGAGTGAATTGCTTGGACGTCCACTCCTGGGAAGGTTGGCAACTGTCTTGAATGTTTTCTGCTTGTGAATATTCTTCCTCACTATAGAACGATGGACTTTAAATTGTTTAGAAATGGCCTTATAACCCTTCCCTGATTGATGGGTAGCAACAATTGCTTCTCTATGATTGTTGCTGGTGTGTTTTCTTCTTCACATTGTGTTAATACACAGCTGAATGCTCCAGACCAGCCAACTGCTAAAACTTTGGCTTTTATAGAGGTGATCACACTTGCTGATGATCAGTTACTCAAAGGCATTTCATTAGCAGCAACTTGCTCCTACTTAATTCTTAATTCCTGTGGAGGCAGTAAGGATGTACTTAGTTTTTCACAGATGGCTTTTCCATTTCGGCTTTATTTCTGCAAAATAAATCTTGATATGGTGTAATATACCATGTGTTGTTGTTCATCTGAGGTTGTATTTACCTAATTTTCAGACTTGCTAAGGACCAGATGATTTTATCATGTCACGATACGTGAAACCATAGAATTCAAAGAGGGTGTAGTCACATGACTGTGTGTAGGGCAAGGATGGATCACTTATAATCTTGTGGGATATACTGTACAGTGGTGCCTCGCATAGTGATCGCTCCGTTTAGCGACGAAATCGCTTTGCGATGGACTTTTTGCCATTGTAAAAGCGATCGCTTTGCAATGGTCCCTATGGGCTATTTTTGCTTTGCGATGATCGCAGGGAAGCGATCATCGCAAAGCACCCATTTTCGCACTGCTGATCGGCAGTTTCAAAATGGCCACCGGGTAGACAAAATGGCCGCCCGCTGTGTTTTCGTATGGATTCCTCGCTTTAGATGCACCGAAAATTTAGATGCACTGGAAACGCAGGTGGCGTCAGTAGTCTGCACCGCCTTTTTCCACCTGTGGCGGATTGCCCGGCTGCGACCTTACCTAGACACGGGGGCACTCACTACCTTAGTACATGCGCTTGTAATTTCTAGATTCGACTACTGTAACACGCTCTACGTGGGGCTTCCTTTGAAGCTGATGCAGAAACTTCAAGTGGTGCAAAATGCGGCAGCCAGACTACTTACTGGAGTGAGAAAATACCAAAATATCTCTCCTACTCTGGCCATGCTGCACTAGGACCTCGATACTTGGCGGAACGCCTACTCCCAACTAGTTCTACCCGTGTCACCCGCGCGAGCCAGGAAGTGAGGCTGAGGAGCCTGACGCCAAAGGAGGCCCGGAAGGAAAGAACTAGAAACCAGGCCTTCTCGGCGGTGGCTCCTCGCCTCTGGAATAACCTACCTCTGGAGATTCGCACTGCACCCTCACTGGGTACTTTTAAGACCCAACTAAAAACGTGGATGTATAGGCAGGCCTTCCCTTCTAGTTAACTCCTGTCCTCTTTCCCTTTTTTTCTTTTCTCTTTATTTGATTTATTTTGTATTTTTTCCATCTTGCAGAATCATTTAATTAATTAATTTTTATAAATTTTTCTTGAACTTTTTATGCTTTATGTTGTATGCCGCCTAGAGTGGTCGAAATGACTAGATAGGCGGGGTATAAATAAATAAATAAATAAATAAATAAATAAATAAATAAATAAATAAATAAATAAATAAATAAATAAATAAATAAAAAATGGCGGTGCTATGGAGGATCATCGCTTAAAGGTGAGTTTTAAGCCCATAGCAAAGCATTAATCAGGTTTTAATGCGTTTCTATGGGCTTTTTATTTTCGCTTAGCGATGTTATCGCTTAGCAGCGATTTTTTTTTCATCACGAATTAACATCACTAAGTGAGGCGCCACTGTATTATGTATTGTTTTTGCATCAAGGAGGGGATGAGTCCTGCTGCATCTCAGTGCAGGATCATTTTTTCAATGTCACAAATGAGGTCACAATGCTTTCACCCCAAAAAAGACTTGTGATCCTCTGTCCACCTGAGCTTTTTTTGTTTCATCAGCCTTATTGTGTTTGGGAGTGGTGGGGTATTATTCCTGTCGGAACACAGAAACTAGTAATCCTATTCCATTATCCAGAAAGGGCTTAATCTGAGCAGATTGAGAGTTAAGCCTCACTTCCTGTCTGTTGCCCTCTCTCTCCACATGAAGTACTATCTGAAAAACACAAGTTTCTACACATGGAGCTTCTCCTTGTGATGAGGAACTTTGATTTAACAGAATCTCCAGTCACAGGTAGCAGAATTACCCATCTCACCAGTAGACACGGCCAGGACTCTTCCTGCTCACACTTTCAAAGAAACTTTTAAATTTCTGAGTACGGCTTTTCTCCATCTACAGTAGAGCCAGACAATATGTGGCCCTCCAGATGTTCTTGGATTGCAGCTCCTGAGGTCTCTTACCATTGACTACACTGCCTAGGGCTATGACATCCAGTGGGCTGTGATGTGAGCACCCCAGGCTTTCTGCAAATCACAAAGAGGTCTAACAACAGACTGAGGTCTATTTTTGCACATGCAGAGTAAAGTACATGTATAAAAAATACTCAGTATTAGTCCAAATGGAGACCTAGGTATGGGCCAAGGCTGTGGCAGAGTGGCTTCACATGCGTAAGAAACGTAGGTATGATTCCCAACATGACCACTTAAAATAAGATGATGTAGCAGGTCTTGGATAGGCCTCTGTCCTTGTCAGACTGGACCAGGATGAGGAATCTGTGACTTTCTAGGTCAGAGGTTCCCTACCTTGGGTCCCCAGATGTTCTTGAACTACAACTCCCAGAAAATCTGGCCAGCACAGCTAACGGTGAAATTTTCTGGGAATTTTAGTCCAAGAATATCTGGGGACTCAAGATTGAGAGTTACTGTTCTAGATGTTGTTGGACTCCATAACCCATCCATTGGCCATGTTGGTTGAGGATAATGGGAGTTAAGAGTCCAAAAACCCCATGGAGGGACATAGCCATGTTTGCTGCGAGATTCTGGAAATTGTTGTTTAAAAAACAATAACATTTTTTTACAAGATCTGGATGTATTTTCGACTTCATTTGAAGCCCCCAAAGCTACTTGCTCGTCACAGAAGTGTTTGGGCTGCTTTCCCAGTCAGGCCTCCCCATTCAAGATTACGTTCCATATCCCCAAGAGAGGCAATGCTGGGAAAGCAAGAACTGGGGAGAAATATGAAGTCAGCTTTCGCAGGCATAAGATATCCAGCCCTGTTATCATTCTTCTCCTCTGGCCTGCTATCAGAACCATTTTTCACGATGCGTTTTGAAAAAGAGTTATTAATGGCCACCAGATGTAACATGCTGAACAGCTCACTGGCTCAGCAGTAGCCCAGATGTCATAAAAGGAGGAGGAATAACAAACAAATGTGAATGGTCAGACTTGGGATGCCAGGGAGCTCGTGCTTGATCCTAATGATCCTGTAATTTCCTACTCCAGACCGCTATACTTGGTAGAATGTTTATGCAACTTTAACATTCACTCTAGTCTTTATTTTTACAGATGATCATGGGTTGCCAGCTTTTTTTTCTGGGTCGGCTCCAATGCCTTTTAATAGCGTGATATGCATTAATGTAGCAGGTGGAACTTGAACTGGCATGAATCGGCACCTCCAGGACTGTTCTGAGCCTACCCACCCACCAGCAAGGTTTTCTTCCTTTTCTGCTCCAGAATAAAAGGGGCAGCTGCAGTCCAGCAAGAGGAAGGCAAGAGAAAACCGACATTGTGGGGCTGTAACTTGATCAAGGCAAAAGCCCCATTTCTAAAATGAAGAAAGGGGAATGAAAGTGAGGAAATGGGTGGCACATGACTTTTGGCCTCCTCTCAATGCAGTGCCCACCACTGGGCAGCCAAACATCCAACATCTGGGAAGGTGTTGTTTGATCCTCATTAGCAGCTTGACAGGGGCCAAGTGAACGCGCATAATCTCTAAATGCCTTTTTGCTAATTCCAGCTCTCTATGTGTTTTCAGTGAGATGCTTCTCCTGCTTATCTTCCTTCTCCTCCAGCTTTACTTTTACAGCTGGGTGAGCCATATTTTGGACGTCTTCTTATCATGCCTGCCTGGACAATGTCATAGTACTAAACTCCTCCCCTGGTCCTGGCCGGGTATAAAGCAATACACACAAAAGAGAAAGAAAGAAAGAAAGAAAGAAAGAAAGAAAGAAAGAAAGAAAGAAAGAAAGAAAGAAAGAAAGAAAGAAAGAAAGAAAGAAAGAAAGAAAGAAAGAAAGAAAAACCAAAGGCTTTGGGGGAAAAACAAAACAAAATTGAAAAGTCTAAGAAAGACAAAGTGATACAAAGCAAGAAAAGAGGAATGTCATTGTGACGTTCACCCTTGTGGCCCCTGTTTGTCTCACTAAACATGGAGCTCACAAAGGCAAACCAAAACACCTCTTGACACGCTGCCACCAGTTGATCTCCTTATCAGCTTACTTAGAAAAGATCAAGGTCCATTCAGTACTGACTTTTTAATAGAACAGGTTTATTGATTTCAGTTGGGTTGGAACAGTTCATTTGGAACTGTTCATAAGCACATTCTTCAAGTTTCATCAAGCTTCAATATTAACCTTCTATAGTAATTATCACACTTTACACTCAGACTAATCACTCCTCAGACCCCAAACTATCCTTCTCTCTCTAATTCCTAACACGGACTCTGACTGACTCGACTCTCATTGACTGACTTCGCTGCCTTTCTCAGGCTCTCTTAACATCTCTTTTGGCCCTACCTCTTAACCACATTAGCATATAACTCATGAATAATACATAACTTATTGCATAACTTAGGGTGAATGCTACATTCCTCCCCCCTTAAATATGTTTGTTTGGGAGGGGAAACACGTTTTCCATCCTAAATAAACATGCATCATTGCATAAAAACTCTACTTACCCTCTGACAACATTCTGCAAGCAATAACAACATTTTAATAGCAATCACAATATCTTATCACTCTAAACATTCCAATACAGTTCAATTATATGCTTTACCTTTTGATTTATACTTACAGCATTTAATATTACAACCCTATAGAAATATAACATAATCAAGAAAAAATTACATAGATAATTAAACGGTTACTTCATAGTCCATTCAGGTTTCTTTTAAAAGTCCTTGGATCATTCTGCATGTCTCAGTTCATCAATATTCAATTTTTCATCACTGTACACAAAAAGAACATTTATTATACATTACCAACTTTGTTTATCCCCCCCATTAGTCATTTGGCTTTCAAGGCAACGTATCAGCATCCACGATCTGAGTCCCTTTTACGCTGTGGATTACAAAGTCCAAGTCTTGCATGTTCCCACAGTCATCTGCTTGGCACAGCACCTCTCCAAGTCCAACGCTCGATGTATCCATGAGGTTGGTGAACTTCCTGTTGTAGTCAGGTGCACTGTGGACTGGTCAGGTCATTACTGCCTCTTTCAGCTGGTCACACAACTGCTGGCACTCGGGGGTCCCTCTGATGATCTCTGTCTCCTTCTTCTGCATTTTCTTTGGTCAACTAGCAGCCATCAGGCCCTCTGATGTCCACTGGGCGTCCTCTGCTTGCCATTTCCCAGTGAAGCCTGCTTTCTTTCTGGCACGGGGCTTCACTCTCTCAGCTGGGGAAAGGGTAGGCAGTTCCCTCTCCTCCTCCCGAATATCTCTGGATGTGTCCTTCTATAAGATGACAGGGCTTACACCTTCCTCCTCACTCACAAATTCACCCACAGGTACTTTTATTGCAAAGTTTTCTCTATGTGGTGGACCACTATCACAGGTCACTTTAAGATTTTCAGGTGAGTTTCTTTTAAGTGCAAACTCAAATGAATGGTTTGTCTTAGGTGCACTGAGCTTGTTATCTGATTCTATTTCTTTATTCATTGATAAGCTAGGTAGGGGTTTGCCTTGCAAGGTTTTAAGCCAAGGCTTATTTCAGCTGCAGAGCTAATAGACTCTCTAGCCCTCCAGTGCTGATGCAACACCTCCATAGGTTCTGACCCTGCCAAAAGCAATTTACTCCTCTCTATATATCTCAGTTCCACTACTTGGTCCTCAGGGCAGAATGCTCTTTCCTGGGTCTCATATAAGCCTTTCTCCTTTCCAGGATGACTTCCCAAGCTTGGCTCTGCCACTTCTAAGGAATTTTCTTATATAAAAGATCCTTATCCTGGCAAGATCTCTCAGGGCACTCAGGAGACAATAAAGTGGGTGAACTGGCCAGTTTAAAGCAACCCACCAAGCTAGTGTCCTCCTTCTGCTCCTGGGCAAAACTACTTTTACTGGGATTCTTTAAAAGCATGAGATCAGTTGCTGGATGGTTATTAAGCAGACTTTCTAAGGGACTTTCTCCCTCCAGGCTTCCCTCTGCTACAGTATCCATTTCTACTGCAGTGGGTGATTTCTGGCTCCCTCGTGAGCGTGTAAATACAAAAGCACTCTTACCATGCTCTATCAAGTCCCAACCAATTAGAAAAGCAGCTGGTATTTCCTCCCTATGCTTCCCAGGGACTATTAGCTGTTGGTGGGGTCCTCCCCCTCTATGAGGTCCCTATATGTCAGGTCTTTATCAGTTATAGACTTCTCTGGGTGTTCAGGGGTCAGTGGAATGAGATTCTCTTTAGGTTTTCTAATACCATCATTTAAAGTACTATCTTCCTTCTGTTCATCAATACAGGAAGTATCATTAGGATTTTTCAATATGACCTCCTCGGCCTTTTCTGCTACCTTAGGTTTTCCTCTAAACTGGGGCATCCCTACTTTGATTCAGAAATTAGGGATTCCATTTTTCCCTCAGGGATTGTTAACTGCTCACCCAGGTCACATGTTACCCCAAAAGAACTCTGCACATGCTTAGTTAGATCTAGCCCGATTAAACAAGGTGCCGGAATTTGATCAGAAATTGCCACATCCCAAATTCCAACCCAATCTCTATAGTTTATCTTTACTTTAGCCATAGGTAAAATCAGTGTAGCCACTTATTCCCTTGATTGTAACAGTTTGGTTTGGAAGTATTTGTTCTTTAGGAACCACATCACGATGACACAGGTTTATGTTGGAACAGGTATAAACAACTCCCACATAAGAATTCTCATTAATAAGAATTTCCTTACCAGGGTTCTGTACTAAAATATTTTCTGTCTTTACAAGAAAACACTGGACAACCCTGGCTAGTGGCCGATCAGAATTTTCTGTTGTGCTAGTTGCCATGGAGACAAAACCACCATTGTTACAACTTCCTTCAGTGTCCTCTACAGGTTTTAAACAGTAAACTTTCTTGGTCTGATTATCATTTTTTCCCTCTTTATTCCTGTTTTTCATACAATTTGACTGAATATGCTCATACTCACCGCAGTTATAACGCTGTCTATAAGTCCTTCACTCACTCTGAGGAGACCTATTAAACTTTTCCTCAGGGTTCAGCCTTTCCAGCGGACTAGGCCCTAAGGGGAATTTAGGTGAAGTACTACGCTGGCCTTCTTTCCCTGATGTTTTACTGACGTAGTTTTTATTGAAGGATTTCTTACTGATGTGCTCAGTTTGGCCTGTTAAATGTTACCTCAGAGAACTTGGGGTTTTGAATCTCACTTATGGACTATGCCATTTCACCTTCTTCTTTTTTTTTTTTAATTTAATTTATATGCCGCCCACACTACCCAAAGGTCTCTGATAGATTTTTAGGATTTTTGTCTTTAAGTAACACAATTCCCAAGGCAAAATAGAATAAAATTGTTCTAGCCCAATCACATTTTTCATTTGTTCTAGAGAAGTGACATTTTCACAATTCATCCATTTGTCCAAATGGTGAGTAAGTTTAGCCCCTTACTGGGAATAAGATTCTTCAGGGAACAAAATTTTCTCAGGTGTTCTGCATTTATTCCAAATCTTGAATATGCCATTTTTCTATAGGCTTCAAAATCTCTAGCTTGCTGTAGAGGCATCTGAGAATACAGTTCAGCTAAATCTCCACTTATTTGTGATCTCAGAATTATCATCCTTTCATCATCCTTGATATCAAAGTCCCAACTCTCTCTCAAATGAAATGAGGAAAGATTCTGGGCAATCTCCTTTCCTATATTGGGGAAATTTCTTCATATCGATCTTTGAGAGATTTCCCTCACTAGAGCTGTT
The DNA here is from genome assembly GCF_051106095.1 of Pogona vitticeps. Lineage (NCBI taxonomy): Eukaryota > Metazoa > Chordata > Lepidosauria > Squamata > Agamidae > Pogona > Pogona vitticeps. Next base: position 333,814,546 of record NC_135783.1, on the reverse strand, counting down.
GTTATTGTTACTATTATTGTTTTGAGCAGCAATTTCTAATTGTTTCATCTGTATTTGAAATTCCATTTCTCTTTGTCTTAATTCTATTTCTTTTTGTCTGGCCTCTTGTTCAGCTTTGGGTTCCTGAGCTTTCTCTTCAGCTCTGGCTTTTTCTCTAATTTCCAATTCCTTGAGTGCTACCTCCTTGGCTTTCTCTTCAGCTCTGGCTTTTTCTCTGTCTTTAATCTATAATTCCCTGAGCTGTAGCTCTTTAGCTTTCTCCTCAGTCCTGGCTTTTTCTCTAATTTCTAATTCCTCTTCTCTAAGCTGAAATTCCTGTAGCAATTTCCATTTTTCAAACTCTTGGGAGCTTAATTCCTTTTGTCTCTCTGAGGCACCCTCATCAATTTCCTCCTGTTTCATTGTAGTTAAAGGGTCTCTATTTCCCTCCATTTCTTGAGGTAAACTCTCTGCCTCATGACTCTCCTTCTGGCTATGTTTGGGGGGTATGTTTACTTCCGAGATAATTAGTCTTGAGTGTTTGTACTGATTTTAAAAAGAACCTTTCTGCTTTAATTCCAGTAACTATTATTGTTGCTATTTCTTCAGCAGCTCTTTCTGGCTGTCCTCCAGCTAACAACCTTTTAGTTACTGTGTCTCTCTATGTCTGGGCTATCCATGTTCTCAGACACTAAAATAATTTTATATCTCAAGCCTCTGCTTTGATTTATCTATCCCTTCAGATCTGCTCTGACCTCTGGCTTCCACTTCTATCCACCAGCGCTCCCTTATCTCAGAGCCTTGGATTTTAAGCTAGCCCACTGGTCTTCCAAATCATCAGGTAAATTAACAGGAATTTTTCCTTCAGAGTTGTCCCCTATCTTTAGTCCCCTCCCCCCAGATCTGGGATCAGAAACCCCACCACTAAGCTTTTCCACAAAAGCTCTAGCAGATCACCCACTTCTTCACTACAGACCTCTTGACTAAAAAAGTACCCATGACTCAAAAAATTCACTTTCAAACTTGCTTTACTGGATTGTTTCATATCATGCCGCTGGACACCAATTGTGATGTTCACCCTCATGGCCCATTTGTCTCACTAAACGCAGAGCTCACAAAGGCAAACCAAAACACCTCTTGACTCGCTGCCATCAGTTGATCTCTTTATCAACTTACCTTACTTAGAAAAGATGAAGGTCCATTCAGTACTGCCTTTTTAATAGAACAGGTTTATTGATTACAGTCGGTTTCTGGAACAATTCATAAGTACATTCTTCAAGTTTCATCAAGCTTCAATATTAATCTTCTATAGTAATTATCACAGTTTACACTCAGACTAATCACTCCTCAGACCCCAAACTATCCTTCTCTCTCTGATTCCTAACACAGACTCTGACTGACTCGACTCTCACTGACTCACTTCCCTGCCTCTCTTAGGCTCCGCCTTTTAACATCTCTTTTGGTCCCACCTCTTAACCACATTAGCATATAACGCATGAATAATACATAACTTATTGCATAACTTAGGGTGAACGTTACAGTCATCTAGATAGTCAGGGGAATTTCCATCACAGTCAGTGCTTAACAGGGAAATTAAAGGGTAAAAATGTTACATCTAGAATAGCCTTTTATCTCTGGGACAAACTAGACAATATATTTAATGTGGTGTTTTCCCCCCAGAGGGATGTGGTGGCGCTAAACCGCAGAAGCCTGTGCTGCAGGGTCAGAAGATCAGCAGTCGTAAGATCGAATCCACACGACGGAGTGAGCTCCCGTCACTTTGTCCCAGCTCCTGCCAACCTAGCGGTTCGAAAGCATGCAAATGCAAGTAGATAACTAGGGACTACCTTGGTGGGAAGGTAACAGTATTCCGTGTCTAAGTCGCACTGGCCATGTGACCACGGAAGATCGTCTTTGGACAAAACACTGGCTCTATGGCTTGGAAACGGGGATGAGCACTGCCCCCTAGAGTCGAACACGACTGGATAAAAATTGTCAAGGACCTTTACCTTTACCTTTTCCCCCCAGAAGTCTTCCCCAAATGGGAGAAATAATCTGCTTGTCATAGCACATTTATTTAGTGTGTGTTACAGTAATCTAGCTGAGATGTAACTAGGGCATGTATCACCCTGGCCAGATCAGCCCTCTCAAGAAAGGGGTGCAGCTGGTGCACTAGTTTTAACTGTGCAAAGGCACTTCTGGCCACCGCTGAAACCTGGACATGCAGGATTATGTACCTGTGTTTTCAGAAGAAGTGTAACCCCATCAGCACAGGCTGTAACCATATTCCTTGATCTGCTTTTCAACTGACCAGGAGCATCTCTGTCTTGTCTGAATAAAGTTTCCATTTATTTGCCTTCATCCAGTCCATTACTGACACCAGACACAGATTCAGAAACAAAACAGCTTCCTTGGGTTTAGATAGAAAGCCAAATGCTCACCTCTATATCTTGCATTTAGTGTGTTTTATTATTGGTCACTGGAAGAGACTCACGGGCTTAATTTGGAAATCTGATTGCTGAGGAGATCCCATCGTCAGAAAGGAAAAATAGGTTGATGCACACCTCCTTCTTAATGTCCCTGAATGTCTGATACCTTGGCACATCCTCTCTAGAGCCCTGGAAAACCACTGCCAAGTCAGAATAAGTAATATGAAGTTGGGCCACTGGTCTGACTTGGTATAAGATGGCTTCCTTTGTTTCTTCCAATGTTACAAGCTCTCTTATACCATTTGCTTTCACAGCTGGTCATGCCTTCTGCAGCACCCTATCCTTCTTCCTTTGCTGCTGTTAGTGGTGAGATTCTTCTTTCCTCCAGTGATTGTAGTTTTATACTCTATAACAATGGTTGTTAACTATTGGTTCTCCAGAGGTTTTAGATTTGAATTCCCAGAAGCCCCAGCTAGCCTGGCCAATTGGTCAGGGATTCTGAGAGCACCACTATGTGAGAACCACTGCTCTGCATAAGTGCTTAGGTTTTTGAGTATGTCTTCTGTGGTTGCAAGCCTGTGTGCTACCTACTCTTTGGTCCTGCAGAGACATCACAATGCTGAGGCTGTGATAGCTCTGGTATTTCCATGGTAACCAGCTGAGTCATTAACACAGGATATAACAGCCTCTGCTGCATGATTAGACAAAACCAAGGGATTGGGTAGGAGGCAAAGGGGGGCAGGAACACTAAATTTATCTGAATTCTGTAGCAGTGTACCTCAGAAGGTAGGTGGGATGGGTAGAAGTAAGAGACAAGAACTGAGTTTTGACAGCTTGTTATCCAAAGAGCTGTGTAATCCAAGTCAGCCCAGATTATTTTGCTGCCTGAGGTGAAGGAGAAAATGGTTCCTTCTCCTCAATGCACTAGCTGGCTAGAGCAGCAGTTAATGAGGTGTCCTCTCGTACCACACCTGAGGCAGGAGACTAGTTGAGGTGGTCCAGAATCGGCAACATGGCATATGCTCCTCTGCCTTCTGAGGAAACAAAACTGTAGAACTCAGAAGGAAAAATCTAAGTGGTTCTTCACTCTCTCTAACAGTAGGGCCAGCCCTGACTGTAAATGGGCAGCTGCTTTAGACATTTTTGTTATATTTCTCCTTCCAACCACTCCTGGGAGACATGTCATAATTTCAGTTAATTTTACAGGTTGGGAATAGAGGCTGAAGGACAACCAGTTGCTGAAACCCTGTATCAGGAACCTGTACCTAAATTGCAAGCTCAGGCATATATCCACTCAACTGCCTATGCCAAGACCTCCTTTAAAATAGATTTTTTTTGGCACAGGAAACCTTTTTTGGTGAGTGTTTTTGCCGTATACCCAGCTAAAACCAACAATGAGTGTTACAGTTCCTTATAATCTAACCAAAGCATCAGCTTTTGTGGACTGCAGCTTTCTTCTTCAGATGCATTCAGACAAGATTATGCCAAATCCAACTACAGTGGTGCCTCGCTTAGCAATGTTAATCGGTGCAGCAAAAATTGCTGCTAACCGAAAACATCGCTAAGCGATTTTAAAAAGCCCATAGGAATGCAGTGAAACCCCTTCAGTGTGTTCCTATGGGCTTAAAACTTACCTTTAAGCGAAAATCCTCCATACAGCGGCCATTTTCGCTGCCCGGTATGCGAGGAATTCGTCCCTAAACACAGCGGGCGGCCATGTTTTTTCCGGTGGCCATTTTGGAACCGCCGATCAGCTGTAGGAAAAAGATCACTATGCGATAATTGCTAAGCAAAACAGCTTACCGATCATCGCAAAGCGATTTTTTCCTATTTAGCAAAATCTTCATCGGTAAGCGGTTCGTCGTTCAACAGGGCGCTCATTAAGCGAGGCACCACTGTACTGATATCACTCGTTCTTCACAAGCCTTGCTACTGAGGGAGACCACCCCAAGAGGGGCTGTAGCGTTCACCCTTATTATGTTAAGAGTAGTCCACCACGACTAGATAGGCGGGATATAAATTAAATAAAATAAATAAATAAATAAATAAATTAAGTAGTCATGTATATTAATGTTGCAGGCTAATGTTGCTGAGAGGCAGAGCCGAGAGATATGTAAAGGAGGCGGAGTCAGAGAGTGAGAGTCAGTCAGAGTCAGTGAGTCAGAGAGTGTGGAGAGATAGAGTGTGGTATTTGGGAGATCTGAGGTGTCTAAGTCATGAAGAGTCGGACACGACTAAACAACTAAACAACAACAACATTTGGGAGATCTGAGGTGTGATTAGAGTGAAGAGTGAATCAGAACTGTTATGACAAATAGAAGCTTGAGATTGATGATTAATAAACCTGTAAAAATTACCTATGATTAGTAATCAAATATCTGTAATCAATAAACAAGTTTTGGACCTTCATCTTCATCCTTCCATAATTAATGTTGATTTAGTGATCAACTGGTGGCAGCGGGTGAAAAGGAATAGTAGTTTGCCTTCGTGTGCTCTGTGTTTGGAGAGTCAGGCAGGGGCATGAGGTGCGAATGCCACAGAGGCAAGGAAGGTCTCTAAAAGAAATTGGGCATTCTCAGTGGTGGCCCTATCTCTATGGAACAAATTGCCATCAGAGGTGCGCCAGGCCTGTTTCCTCCAAGTATTCAGAAAGTTACCTAAGGCAGAACTCTTCAAAACTGCCTTTAAGAGTAGAGATGGGGGCATTCATATTCTTACACAAATACGAATACCCCCACACAGGTGGACATAACAAGGGTCCACCCCCCTGGGGCCAGATTGTCCACTCACCCTTCCGCTGCTGCTGCTGCGGGCTCCACGCTCCCTTCCTATCACTCCGGAGCTCGCAGCCAACTAGCCACTCCTGGCAGGTGGGATGACGAGCCTCTCTGCCAGGTCGAAGAGCGGCTCACTGACCGGGTGCTACAGAGTGAAAGGAAGGGAGTGTGGAGCCCACGCGGCAGCAGTGGAAGGGTGATTGGACAGTCCGGCCCCAGATCCTTGTCACGTCCACCTGTGCGGGGAGTATTCATATAGGAATACCCCATCTCTAGCATACTGCCATAAGAAAAGATAACTGTAACACATGATTTCACCCTTTCCTCTTTCTCTCCTAGTGGTCCCCATTGTCCTATTTCTTTTTTGGCATTGATAGGGTGGCTCGTTGTTAATACTTCCTTTATTATGCTGTTTGTTCTTTTTTTTCTTTGTTGATGGATGGGAGTTGGGGTTTGTTCTATTATGTAACCACTCATTATTATTATTATTTTATTATTTATTTAATTTATACCCTGCTTATCTACTCAAAGAAGTATTCATCACTAATCAGGCAGTATAAAAATAAAATGAATGAATGAATGAATGAATGAATGAATGAATGAATGAATGAATGAATGAATGAATGAATGAATGAATGAGTGAGTGAATGAGTGAATGAATGAATGCATGAATGAATACATAAGTACATATGTAAAGGTAAAGGTTCCCCTTGACAATTTTTGTCCAGTCATGTTCGACTCTAGGGGGTTGTGCTCATCCCCATTTCCAAGCCATAGAACCAGCATTTTTGTCCGAAGACAATCTTCCGTGGTCACATGGCCAGTGCGACTTAGACACGGAACGCTGTTACCTTCCCACCGAAGTGGTCCCTATTTATCTGCTTGCATTTGCATGCTTTCGAACCGCTAGGTTGGCGGGAGCTGGGACAAAGCAACGGGAGCTCACTCCATTGCGTGGATTCGATCTTATGACTGCTTGGTCTTCTGACCCTGCAGCACAGGCTTCTGCGGTTTAGCCCGCAGCGCCACCACGTCCCCATATAAGTACGTATGTAGATACATATTATACATCTTGTTACTCTTTAAGCTGCTACAAGATTCTTTGCTGGTTTAGCTGCAACAGATTGTAGACTGACATGGCTTCTGGAGATTTCTGGCCAGAGTTTTTGCTTCCTGGCTTTAATTCGGTGCTTCCTCTAGGACCATGGTTCCCAATCTTGAGACCCCAGGTGTTCTTGGACTAAAACATGCAGAAGCCTTCACCACGAGCTCTGCTGACCAGGATTTCTGAGAGCAGTCAAAGAACACTCAGGGACCCAAGGTTGAAAACCAGTGCTCTAGGATGTGGAGAGTCCCCGTCTGGACACATGTTGAAAAAAAAAACACCTTCTTGTAAAATGACCCATCCTGGGTATCCACACCCATCTGTGCAGAGTTAAGGAAAGTAGACATGCTGGCTAAGATATTCTAGGAAGTGTTGTCCAAAACAGAAACTTTTCTTATCTCTGCCAATATCAGGGTATTTTACAATGGCAAAATACTGTATGTTGCATCTAAGGATGTCTTACGATAAAGAAGCATGTAGACACTCACACAATCAAAAATAAAACACCCACAAGCCTCTGTTTTGGTGATGACGGCCCTCTTTGGCTAATTGAGGGGACTGAGCAGGAGGAACAGCCTTACTGATTAGATAAAATTAAAGCAAACATTTTGGGCCACGGCCGCTTACATATTGCCTACAAAAAGACCAAGAAGCCAACTTGCTGCCGGGTGGTGCAGTACAAGGATGCTGTCTAGAGATGAGCACAAAACTCCAGTGCAGCAGTTTGTGCCCGTTCATTTAGTTCTTTTAGTGAACAGGTGTTTGACATTTCACAGCCTCGCCTCCTCCAGCGGACACCCACTCGGATGCAGCAGCCCAGCTTCCCTGCCCTGCCTCCTCTGGGCACTGCCCGTGAGTGAGCGCCCACCAGAGGAGGAGAGGCTTTGAAGTACTGAATCCTTGTTCAGCCACTAAATGAACCAGAACAAACTGTCCAAGTGGCAGTTCGTCCCCATCTCTAATGCTGTCCCGTCGTCAGCACTGCTGTCATAAGATTCAACTGCCATTCCAGTCAGCTTTTGTATATAGAGTGGGGTGGGGGAGACCTCAGGCAGCGCAGTATCTTGGGCGGAATCTGTAAATCACAGTTATTCCATGGCGCCAAACTGATCTTGTTCTTTGCTGCTCTGGCGTTCTCAAGAGGGAAATGGGGCCTTTCTGCAAGGCCAGAATTAGATTCCTCTCCCCTTTCTTTCCCTTGTCCTTATTATAACGAGCCTTTGCTGAGCATCAGCAGACACGGTTATTAAGGGCACTGTACGCTGAACTCAAATTTCACCATCTGTTCCACTTCCCTTTTTATTCTCTGGCATCTTGTAAAATATGAGACTCGTACAGGAAATAATGAAAAGGAGCCAACCTGATTGTAGTGAGGGGAGCATTCTCGGCTGATTTCCTACCCCTCAGCGATTAAGTAGGAAAAAAGACCATGCCTTGCTTCAGAAGATAACTGAAGAAACCCAAATGTTGCATGGCCTGAAGTCAGCAAATATAGGCAAACAAAAAGCAGCATTTTAGTTATGAGGAAACAGTGCAGAAATTCACACTTTACTGTAACAGAATACCAACCAAAACCAGCCATTTCTGTCCAGCAACCACCAAGTTCCTGTCTGGCATGCAGATAATTTGGAAAATTTGTAACCTGGGGTTGGAAATCACTGAATTAATACTTAAAGCAACTATGTTCTCCCTCGAGTAAACTGAGGCTGAGAAGCTGTCTGGAAAAAAATTATTTTATAACACTGAGTCTTTTCTTAGAGATTTAATGTCTGGCAAATTGTCACACCCAGGTAAGTTCCAGTCTCTTGGCTCAGGGAAGCCATTTTTTAAAATAGTACCTAGAAACCTCAACTTCTTACTTTCACAACCTCTTTTCCATCCAAGCCTCCCTGGAAGCATTGATGGTTGACAAACTTTATGGAATTACTGTGCTTGCTGAGGTCTTCAGGTTTGTGTGTGAGAGAGACAGGGGGTGGTGGTGGGAATCTAAGGTCAAGAGAACCTGGAGGAAGGGTAATTTTAATTGAGTGATGAGGAAATGGCTTTGAAGCCTGGAAATTATCTTTACCTATTCCCTGTAGGAATCAGGGCTTGAAAGAATTGGCACTGGGAAGAAACCTTCCATTTGTTATTTCTTCACCAAGGTCTAGAAACCTGTGTCCCTCCAACCACTGTTAGGCACCTCCTCCTGTCTTCCTTGGCCAGTATTGCTAAGGTTCACATGACGGGAGCTGTAAGATTTATGAAGTGGTCAAAGCTTGAAAGCATTACTTCTTAAAAGTATCTCCAAGACTCTCACAAACCAATGTGTCCCTTATCCATCCTGGCTGGAGACCTTTGGGAATTATGGTTCTAAAAAAGTAACCTTTTCCAAGCTCTTTAAGGTGCCACAGGTTCCTATCCCCTGGTTTCTGTTCTCTACGCTTTCCCTGCCTGGAGAAAACCTGGTGGAAAATGTACAGTATGTCTGTAAGAGTTACCTATCACTAATATCTCTTTCCGCTTGTGCCTTCCAGGGAAAACCATCTAGAACCTGTTCTTTCTTACGTCGGGTCTGCTGGACAGCTTTACCTCTCCAGCTCCTCCTGTTGTTCTTACTACTCCTCGCCTTTCTGCTCCCTCTCGTGGAGGAAACTCACAGCTGCAAGCTGGCCAACAATTTTGCACGCTCCTTCAACCTGATGCTTAGATACCAGGGCCCACCACCAACTTAAGTCCTCAAAACCAGCAGTGCACCCGAGATGACAAGTGACTTTTCTCTGGGGCGTGTCAGCTTCTGCAGGCCCTCCTGGAATCCAGGACAGCTAAGTAAGGGACCCATGTAAACTGGAAATATAGTCCAAGAACCTCTGTTGTCCATTGTATGCTCAGGCTATTAAAATGAAGTATTCTTATTTAGAGCTAAAAATATATATTTTTAAATATATGGCTATATTTATACTGCATATATATGGTTTTTATATCTATGCATATGTCTCAATGAAACATGTCCCAAAATCAGTGTTCTCAATTTAATCCTGCCATTTTTATTTTTGTTTTTATTTCTTGCCTTTGTCTGTTTTGTTAACAGTAGATGATTCAACTAAGCACAAAAAAATTAACAAAGGGCATAGTGAGATGTGATGAAAAACTGTAGGATTATCCTTCCAACAGCAACCATATGTCTGGTTCCTGTTCTTGCATCTACAGTCATGTGAAAAATAATGTACATCCTCTTTGAATTCTATGGTTTTACATATCATGACATAATAAAAATTATGTCTTGGGAAAAAAATTTATTTCTTTTTATTAATGCTAATTATGTTATGTGGTATGTTATATGTTTAATTGTTTTATAGAGTGTGTTGTAAGCCGCCTAGAGTGGTCACATTTGACAAGATAGGCGGGGTATAAATGAAATAAATAAATAAAATAAATACTAGTACTTGCACCTTGAATCTGGTACAGTAATAAGGAACCATGTTTTTTTAAAAATGTGAAAAGAGCCTCAAAATGGGGTAATAAAAGGCAAGCATCTTTTTTTCTGATTTTTTTTCCATGTACAAGTGCTTTGTGATCAAGAGTTAATGATGGAAAGTAGCATATGAACACCTCACCTATAACCTTTTCATGACAGAGCACTCCTTAGTCTCCTTCATTCCACATAGGAGCTTCAGACCCGTGTCCCTGAAGGTCAACAGCACTTTAAGGATCTCCTGGGTCTTTGACCCATTGTTAAGAGCTCTGAGGAAAATAAATCATGACACAGTGTAATAAATATGTCATTTTTTGCTGTTCATCTGAGGTTGTATTTACCTAATTTTCAAACCTGTTAAGGACCAGATGATTTTTATTATGTAAAACCATAAAATTCAAAGAGGAGTACTTTCTTTTTCACAGGATTATATAAATGGACAGTTACAAAAAACAAAAACAAAAAAAAACCACCACAACAAAAACAGCTAGGGCTTTTCACCAGTTTTAGAAATAATCATAATTGATTAATTCATCTCTGTGGTGCATGCATTTGAATTTCAGTAAAAATGGTACCATATTTGTCCATGTATAAGACTATACTTTTGTCTAAAATCTTTAGACTAAAAATTGAGGGTCATCTTATATGTGGAAGTAAGCTGAGGTGAGAACAAAAACAAGTGGAGGGGAAAGCAGGGATCAAAGCGATCCTGCAGCGCTTTGGTCCCTTTCCTACACTTGCTAAGCCCCACTTAGATTTCTTAATTTTGAATTAGAAAAGGGGGGGCATGTTATACATGGGGACATCTTATACACAGAAAAATACGGTATTTCTAAAGCTTAAATCATACACTTTGTATCTTAAGCAGGACTGGAGAACCTTGTAGATGCTGGGTTACATTCCCATTATCCTTATCCATTGGTCATAATGTCATAATGGTTGGGGCAGATGGGAGTTAGAGTCTTGACATCATCTAGAAGATCATAGATTCCTCAGTCCTGTGCTTCCTTGACAGGGGCAGGCCTTGATAACCCATAGGATCCCTTTGAACTCTGCAGCTTTAAGAGGATGCACCCAAATTAGACCAGGCATCAACTCCTTTGTGACTGGAAAGGGGAAAGGCTTCTTTTGAGTTGATTCTTGCCTTCAGTAGTCTAGATCAGTATATCCATTAAAATAATTTCTTTTGTAAACATCTGCCAGCCATGTAATCATAGATATTTTTAGTTCATCAGACATTTTTAATTCATTCATCTAAATTGTAAATGTTCTAAAGACTGTAACCCCGTTGCAAGCTTGCTTTGTATTTATTAGCTGTTGGTGAGATGGTAGCATCACATTGTATTGGGTTTTCATAATTACTCCCTGGGGAGGAGAAGAGTAACTCAACCCAGGGTTGAGCATGGCCAGCATGACTTTCTGATCACATCAGATGTCATTCAGAGCATGAGAAGATGAAAGATTATCCATAGAATTTCTTAGGCAATGGTAGATGAAAGCTATTTTTAAGTCAGCAGCTATTTGCAGGGTCTTAATTTTTTTATTGCTATATTTCTCCTGTGTATTAAAGGTGATCAAGGTACAGCAAAAACAAAATTGATAATAGGTGAATGTATAGAAATTGGAGATAGAAGCATTACCAGTCAGCAGAAAGGAACCTTACAACCTCTCATTCCTGGTGTGTATTTAAATACTGTACACAGTACTTAAATACTTAAGTATATTTTTCCATGTATAAGACTATAATTTTGTCTAAAATCTTTAGACTAAAAATTGAGGGTTGTCTTATACATGGAAGGAAAGCTGAGGAAAGAACAAAAATAAGTGGAGGGAGAAACAGGGATCAAAGCGATCCTGCAGGGCTTTGATCCCTGCTTTCCCCTCCACTTGCTAAGCCCCACTTAGATTTCTTAATTTTGGGTTAGAAAAGTGGGGGCATCTTATACACGGAAAAAATACGGTGATTATGCTGGTGGGTAAGTGTGTAAGGGAGACAAAATGCAGATTTTGAATCAAAACCACGAAATTATGTTGGCCCCAGCTTCATGTATTTCATACTGGAAGTAGGCAGACTGGGTCATTTAGTGTTTTTAAGATTTCCATCACCTATTTGACTGGAAATGTAGAAACAGAGTTCTCATGTCTGATGATTAAGCTACAGAAATGTGTAGCTATTCATTGCTTTCTCCTCATCGCATAGGAAAAGGCTTGCTGAATCAGACCAAAGCCCTAACAATATGAAGGAGGAAGGGGAAAAATTAGAGGTATCTAATTAGTCTTCATTAGTGTGTTTTATCTGTTTATTATTTATTTATTGACTTTATATCCCACATTTCTCCTCAAAAATGGGACTCAAAGAGGTTTATGCAATGACTGAATTTAAAAATAAAGTCAAAATACAAAACATGTTTAACTATTAAAACACAATTTAAAATACATTCCAAAATGGGAGAAAAGTGTTGCCCTGTTGTAGTCCAAATAGTGTTCACATACATTTGGATCTCCTGATAAAGAGAAAAGAGCAGCTACAGCTCCCAAACCCACTCCCCTCTTTTTGTGGCCCCGCGGCTCAACTTCAAGAGCACCTCATTATTTAAAACATACTTGAATGTTGTGTGGGCTTTGAGGGTGAAATTTTAGCCAAACTGTGAACCTGTAAAAAATGTTTTGTGATATTTAGGATAGAGCTTGGGGAAGTTATTATTTTGGCCCATAACTCCCAGAATCCTGCAATCTGCACAGTCGGTGGTCATGTTGGCAGGAAGGTTCTGAAAACTATAGCTAAAAATACAGAAATGTCCCCACGCTTGATACCAGGAGATGATATAAAACAGGTGATTTCTGGAGCATTTTTGCAGACCTCTACACCTCCCCACTCAGCCCTTGGAAGCATCCAACCAAAGAGCCATGAACAAATAGAGAGAGGAGGAAAGGAGGAAAAGGAGGAATGGAAGTCTAAATTTAGTGAATACATATTAATGAGATAATTATCCCCCTCAAAACTGCAAATTGTGTGTGAACTTTGCAAGAGGTCATGATAGCTACAATACTAACAGCCTGATCTGTGTGTCAGATTACTTTAGAAGCAGGTGATGTTTATCTCCATGCTGGGAAATGCTTCACCTGCTTATTTCTGAGATTGAAGTAGAAGCCAGAATCCTGTTGCTTAGTCTCATACCCTGTTTCCCCAAAAATAACTCCTTATCTGAAAATAAGCCCTAGTATGATTTTTCAGGATGCTTGTAATATAAGCCCTACCCCAAAAATAAGCCCAAGTTAAGTGAAACCCCACCCTCCACCCTTGTGCAGAAACCAGAAGAAGATGAAATGACTGTATTTGAATGAAGGTAGATGTTTGTACATGAAAAAAAATCCCCTGAAAATAAGCCCTAGTGCGTTTTTTGGAGCAAAAATTAATATAAGACCCTGTCTTATTTTCGGGGAAACATGGTATATTGCACTAGAGTAGGCTCATTGAATCAATAGGGATTTAGTCAGTCAGCTCCTCTTTAAATTTAATTGATTCAAATAAGCCTTCTCTAACATAGTAAGTTGCAGTTAGAGTAGGCCTAGTTGAATCAATGGAACATATGGAGGATGTGACTCACCAAATCCTATTAAGTAGACCTACTCTAGAGCAATTTACTATGCTAAAGAACAGGCTTTTGGTTAGAGAATTACAAACACAAAAACAGGCTGATTTGGAGCCATTTTAAAAGGGTGGGGGAGGGAGAAAGAGGGTTATTTTACCTTCCATATTTCAGGTGACAGCTGACTTCTTCCTCAGGAGTGTCCATACAGTTAATACGATACAAAATAATGACAAATGCAACCAATAAAATAAATGCCCTTTCAGTGCCTAGCTCTTTTCAGTTTGATCTTGGACACATAATGCGGAGAAAAGATGACAAGGCTGGCACTTCAACCAGCACTGGAAGCAAGACAGAGTCTTCCCTCTTATCTGAGGGCAGCCTGCTGGTTTAGGCTGTAAAGCCTATACAACACTTACCCCAAGAGAGGAGAGACGGGGGGGGGGAGAACCTCAGAAAATTAAAATAAGGGGCTTTCACTACTGGCCCCTCCCACTTGCCACCCAAGGCAGCTGATTCACTCTGTCTAACGGCAGAGGACATCTCAGCCTCATGTTATAGGTCATCTCTTCTTTACTGAAACTTCAAATAGGCAACTTTGATCAATCCTCTGTATAGTTTTACCTCTCGTCAAGCAGCAAAATATCGTGCTAACCCGAGTATGGGAGACGTGACTGTCGTAGGGTTTTAGAGCATGGAGTGATCATAGGAGGCATAACAAGACATTCTTTCCATGCACATAGGTCAGGGCAGAATAACCACAACCTCACGTTAGCATTTCAATGGCATGTTAATTTTTTAAAAAAATATATATTAAGAAAGCTAAATTTGAAACACATTGCCCCACCCCCTCTGTCTCAGTACTCACAATTTTTTGAATATTGCAGCAAATCCAAAATCTCCATTCTAACCAGCCATCGTAAGTCAATAAATGGAACTTTTCAATCTTCCTTGAATGTGATTGATAAAGAAATGATACACATCACAACGTTCCTACAACACACAGTGAAGATGCTCAGGACAGAAGGAAATTATAGATACAAAGGAAAGAACTAGTTTTCTCCATGTCCAGCTACATTGATTTGCAGTTCTAATTCTTGGGTGAGGTATTGCAACAAACACTTGTACTTTTTCCCACCACTCTTTACTCTGCTCTAAAGAATCATCACAGAATCATCATAGAATCATAGAATAGTGAAGTTGGAAGGGGCCTATAAGGACACCAAAACCAACCCCTTGCTCAATGCAGCAATAGAAATCATAGGATATCTACCAGGTGGTTTTCTAAGTTTCTCTTGAATGCCTCCAGTATTGGAGCACTCACCACCTCTTGAGGTAACTGGTTCCACTCTTTTAGTGCTCTAACAGTTAGGAAGTTTTTCCTGATATTCAACTGAAATCTGGCTTTCTTTAACTTGAGCCCATTGTTGCTTGTCCTGCACTCTGGGATGATCGAAAACAGTCACCCCAGATATGTACACATATCCCAGATCCAGTTTATATTTTCACATTTGTCCTAACACACTTCACATCTCTAATTAAAACTATAGTATGGTATTAAAATGAAACTACCTGAGCCAAAGACCTACCTCTAAGAGAGAAGTTAAGAGTCTTGTTCAGTTGAATAATTCTAACCTTTAAATAAAAGTAAGATAGATAATTAAACACCAAGGCCTAAAAGAGCAGCAGTTTTGATGATGTACATCTGGTACATAGAAACAGGCAGAGGATGTTTCTTGTGGCTCTTCTGCACTGCATACCTTATCAACAATCTAATCACTTGCAGGAACACTGTCACCCTTGAATTAATGAGAGGGACCTGAACTGGCAGCACATTGAGATGTGATCAGGGTGTTTTCTCCCTGTCTTGGCATGCAAATACACCTCCCTTCTGTAATTCAAAATGTTTATGCATATAAATGTGCATCGCCTGAGGCTTTAGGAATGCAGAACTATGCAATTTGAAAGGCAGTGTTTGTTTTCTGTTTTTTAAACCCATATCTTGAATGCTTAGATTTTCAGCTGAGCTGCATGCTAGATGAAATGACCATACTCCAGGAACAATCCCAAATTGGATCTAGCCCCAAACTTTGGAAGATCTTGATCTAATATATGTATTTTAATGGACCATGACACCGTAAAGTAAAAATGGTAATTGTTCTCCATACCTGTTTTATAGGAATTGCCAGAGTTACGACGATCAGTATAGATTAAATTCCGTTAAAAAGTGGATTTGCGGCGGGGAAAATGTGTTCTCACAAAGTCCATGACCTTCTTTGCATGAACACAACACTTACGTATAGAGAGGTCAACTCTGAGCAGCCTTTCCCCAACCTGGCATCTTCCAGACATCTTGGACTGCAACTGCCATCATCCCTTATCACACTGAATGAATGAACCTGTCAGTTTACATTCATTTTTTAAAAATAATTGTTTTTTCCCATCGGAAAACCAATTATAACTGTAGACAAAACCGTCTGTTTCTCCTTCTTCCAGATTCAAATATTTGAAATCTCAAGTCTTTTCCATCTTATTTTTGAAGAAACTTGTAGATTTTGGTAGATGGTTGCATTCTTTCTTTTAAAGAACCAAACATTTCCCACTCCAGCTGGTTCTCACTCAGTCTTATAGCCAATACAGCCATGCCAGCCGCGGTTGATGGAAGTTGCAATCTGACACATGTGGAGGACATGAGACTGAAGAGGATTGGTATATGGCTTAAGAGTGTGTTTGCTTCCTTGATGGGTTGGTTGGTTGTGTGTTTGTTTTGTCTTTCACTGCTTCTTAGTCAGTTCTATCCCCAATATAGGGGCTAAATAGCATTTTTTGCAAAAAGTTGAGAAGATAGAGAAAATGAGCATCCATAACCATGTGCATACCCCCTGGGCAGGCAACCCTTGAGTGTCTTGGAGGATAATAGGGAGGAGGAGGAGAAGGGAGGGAGAGAGAGAGAGAGAGAAGGAAAGAAACTTAAGTTTCCCTCTTTGTGTGGCTTTTTGAGCTTGTAGACCATAGCCTTTTAGTCCCAAGATTCAGCTGTAGTTTTCAGAGTTCCTGTTTTCAAAAAAGTTTTTCCAACTGTGCAAATCCAGACCCTGGGGAAGTAACTATTTTCATCTCAACTCCCAGAGTCCGCAGTCATCATAATTTCGCCCTCTGGGAAAACTATCAGCCTAGCCCTTCAATGGACATACACACCCACAGATTGCAATTTCCTGTGCTGTATTTAATTGGTACAATGAATGGATGACAAAAAAAAACAAAAAAGATGTGTTTGCTATGGTGATCCATAGAATTAAAACAAAACTGATAATCTAGATGTGAGCAAAACCAATTAGGATTTATTATTCATCTGACATATCCAGTCTATCTTGGAACTTAGTTTAATCTGCATAGCACAAAATACCTAGTCAAATTGTGAAGGGCTTGTTTACACTTACATTTGCAGTGCAATAAGCTCCGTTCTAAATGGAATTGATTCAGAAATCATGTGGAGGTCCCGTGATATTTGGTTGGAGTCAAGGTTCTCTCTAAGGTGGACGTGCGCGTGCGCAGCTGTCTTCCTCCCTCCGCGTAGTCGAGAGAGGCGGAGCGCTGCACAGTGGAGTTGAAAGTTAGAGGGTATGTTGGATTGAGTGTATGCACTCTTGTGAAAATTTTTAATTTGTTTTAAGTTGTTTTGTATCTCAGTTGAGAGAAGGGAACTGGCTTTGTGGTGAAGAAAGGGAAAAGGGGAGACAAAAAAGGGATCCAACCATGGATCCTCATGAATTCACATGATTTCATAAGATCTGCCCTAAAACACTGTGAATTCATAGGTCCCATTTATACCCACAGAACATCTCACAGAAATGAAGGGTACATCGCTTTGCAGTGGTACACAAAGAGCGATCCAAGCATGGATCCTCATGAATCCACAGGATTATAACAGGGTCTGCCCTAAACCACTGCCCAATCTTTGGATGGTGCCTATGACCAAGAGTGGTTTGGGGATGATCCTATATAAAAATAATGTGGATCCATGAGGATCTGTACCTCAGATCCATTTTTTAATTATTATTATTTTTTAAAAATTGCCCAAAGACGGCTCCTAGCTCTGCCAACCCTCCACCTCAGGTTTTTGCATTTGGCTTCCTCAGGATAGGACAGACTTGCTCTCAATTGCCCCCCCTCTCTCATACACACACACACACACAGAGGGGGGGAAGTGACATTTAGGGGCTGGTGTCAGCTGCCTAGTTTCTCAAGCATCCCCGCTGGTTTTTCCAGTATTCTCTCTGCCTCTTTTAAACTTTGTTCTAAGAAAAGCGACATAGGAAGGGAAAATGTCAATGGATGACTAAGGCAAGGAAAGGAAGAAAGGCGAAAGAAGATGAGGAATAAAGGAATAAAATGCTTCCCCTCTGCTCCTGGATTGTTCCTGGCACCCAGAGAAATTCAGGGTGAGCAGGGGAAAGAGGCAGTGTGGCACCACCTCACCTCTTCCTTCCAGGAGGCAACCGTGAGATCTGGGCTGGTAAACAAAAAGCCTTCCTCCTACCCATCTCTCCTCCTTCCCTGGCAGAGGAGGGACGGAGGAATTAAAATAACACTGATGGTTGTTGTGGGTTTTTCGGGCTCTTTGGCCGTGTTCTGAAGGTTGTTCTTCCTGACGTTTCACCAGTCTCTGTCCTGAAAAGAAAAACATGAGTTTTCAGGAGGGAACACCAAGGGTTTTGTGTACATCATGGAGATACCTTTTAAGAAAACAATTAAAACTTGCTAGCCCTAGTTCGAAGCAACCAACATGAATTTGACACAACTACAGGAGGCAGTGGAAGATAGGAGGGCCTGGCATGCTCTGGTCCATGGGGTCACGAAGAGTCGGAAACGACTAAACGACTAGACGAGCCCTAGTTCAAATCCCATTTTTGTTGGTAATGGGATCAAGCTTCCATGCTTTCCCCTTCCTTTCTTTCTTTTTTTACCATATGACGAAGTGTTCTGTAGAACTGGAAAGCTTGTATTTTCAATAAATTTACAGTTGACCCTAAAAAGACATTGTGGATTTTAGATTTTGTAGTAAACCAATTAAGAAATAAAGGGCATTTTATATACTCTGATTTTCAGGAAGGGTGAGGAAGATTTAGGGAAACAATCCAGCTGTTCTGATTTAACTGTGCTTAGATTCTTTAGCTTCAAAGGATTAAGGGAGCCATTCTGATCCCAGGGGAGGCTGCATCAAAGAGATGCCAGCCAAACTGGACACAAGATTGATGCAGAGAACTAATGCTCTTCCCCTGCCTGCTATTCTGAGTTTTCAGCATTGTTCTGGACAGAGATCTGCCACCCAAAAGAAGCCCAATGAACTGTAAGGGGATTGCCTGAGGGCAGCAGGGAAGACCTGCTTGGCATCCAACATCCCAGCTGGCTCGGAGACATTCCACCTTATTGCATTAATCCAGCAAGAACAGCTGTTACTGCTCAGCTAGTCTGTCATTTTGCCCACTCAAGACCTAGAGATGGTTTGTCTGCTGAGCCCATGATCACTTTAGCAGCTGCTACATCTTTTAATCCCCACCCTCTGCTGATAGAGACGATGGTTTTCGGATTGCTTTGGCTATCTTGTTCGATTTTTGTCATGTATTACAGAATTAAGTATTTTCCATTTTAAGCTCAATCAGAGTCAAACTTTTATAATGCAAAAGAGGTACATTCCAAACCATTCGGATTCTGCCATTCCTCTGTGCAAATTTTAAAAAGCTTCTGTTGCAGTCTTCATTTTGGCTGGGGAATGGTTAAATCTCCGCCTTTTAAAAGAAAATAAAATACAATAAATCAACTTAAGTTCTGTTCAGTTTAAAACTTGAGTGTGTTTTTAGTAAGGCATTATGAGAACTCCCTAGAGTAAAACTTATCTTGGAAATGCTGAAACTGACCTGCAGTCTAAATGGCACCATGATAACTGTTCATTTGGATTCACAAGCAATCCATCGTGAGTTTCTTTGCTTTAGCAATGGAAAAGTCTAACTGGATACGTGTTTTGTGCAAGCTGCCTCCTAAGGAAAAAGGAAGACTATAAACCTAAACAGGAATCCCAGGATGGGAAAAGCCACTTCTAAAACAGGACTCTGTCAGCCTGAACGTAGCTTGAAAAAATGATGTGGTTGCTGTGATATACCCATGTATTAATTTTGGTCACTTGTCAAACAGGTATTGCAGATTTTCGAAACAATTAAGATACAGTTGTTGTGGGTTTTTCAGGCTCTTTGGCCGTGTTCTGAAGGTTGTTCTTCCTAACGTTTCGCCAGTCTCTGTGGCCGGCATCTTCAGAGGACACAGAGTGCTGTCCTCTGAAGATGCCAGCCACAAGACTGGCGAAATGTTAGGAAGAACAACCTTCAGAACATGGCGAAAGAGCCCGAAAAACCCACAACAACCATTAGATCCCGGCCATGAAATCCTTTGTGAATAAATTAAGAAATGTTTGCTTCTTCATGTGCCCAAGTAGTTGTCATGGTGTGATTAGAACTCCCCCGCACCATTTTCTTTCTTTCTTTCTTTCTTTCTTTCTTTCTTTCTTTCTTTCTTTCTTTCTTTCTTTCTTCCTTCCTTCCTTCCTTCCTTCCTTCCTTCCTTCCTTCCTTCCTTCCTTCCTTCCTTCCTTCCTTCCTTCCTTCCTTCCTTCCTTCCTTCCTTCCTTCCTTCCTTCCTTCCTTCCTTCCTTCCTTCCTTCCTTCCTTCCTTCCTTCCTTCCTTCCTTCCTTCCTTCCTTCCTTCCTTCCTTCCTTTTTCTTTCTTTCTTTCTTTCTTTCTTTCTGATTTGGAGTATTTATTATTTAATATATTTTTACCTCGCCTTTCTCCTTAAACGGGACCCAAGGTGGTTTGCATCATTAAAATACAATATTTAATGCTAAAAACAATAAGTATACAAATATTTAAAAGGAGCAAACAAATACCACTCTGAGAAATGGTAAACAATAGCAATACAGTACTAAAACAAAACAAAAACACTCGAGGAACTAAAGCAATTCATTTAAAAACCCCACTCGGGCAAGCCAGTCACTGAGGGAAAGTTTGTCTGAAGAGAAAGGCCTTTGCCTGCTTGCAGAAGGACAGCAAAGATGGGGGCAGCTTAGTCTCCTGTG
The DNA here is from genome assembly GCF_051106095.1 of Pogona vitticeps. Taxonomy (NCBI): domain Eukaryota; kingdom Metazoa; phylum Chordata; class Lepidosauria; order Squamata; family Agamidae; genus Pogona; species Pogona vitticeps. The sequence continues at coordinate 333,794,082 of NC_135783.1, read as the reverse complement.
GGAGGGAGTTCCAAAGTCTGAGAGCAGCAACAGAGAAGGCTCTCTCCTGTGTTCCCCTCAGATGCACCTGTGAAGTAGTGGCACTGTATTACAGGCTGGAGAAGGATGTAACCCTTTGCCCCCATCCCACAACCCTTCAGTAGTTTTCCCCTCCCTTTCTGCCTCTTTGCCATACAGTGGGGTCTTGACTTGAGAACTTAATCCGTATTGGAAGGCGGTTCTCAAGTCAAAAAGTTCTCAGGTCAAATCTGCATTTCCCACAGGAATGCATTGAAAACCATTTGATCCGTATCTGCTCTTTTCCGTCCATAGAAACTAATGGGAAGCTGCTATTCCGCCTTCAACCACTAGAGGGGGATATTTTGTTTCTTTTTTTTCTTAGGTCAAGAAAGGTTCAGGGAAGGCAGGGAAAATACAGTCCAGGCAGTACCAGGCAGTCCGAAGACTGTCTCCCAATCCACTCTCTAAACGCTGGGAGGAGTGAGGAAGCAGACAGGCACCCTTTTCACTGGCCAACAGTTAACTGAAAGTTCACATTTTGCACTTTCCCTGCCTCCCACGTGGGTTTTTTTCAGTTCTTAACTCAAATCTAAGTATGTAAGTCAAGTCAATATTTTCCTATGAGAGTGGTTCTTAAGTCAAAATGTTCTTAACTGAAGCTGTTCTTAAGTCAAGACCCCACTGTATCTCCTAGTCCTTCTTTACCATCCCTCCTGATCCTTGATGAGCTCTTTATCTAGGCTGTGGTTTGCCTAGTGGAAGGCTTTAAAAAGGCCACAATCCGCCCTCCCTCTCTGTGTCTCTTCATTTATTATGACCGCCCAGCTTGATCTGTTCTAGCTCTAAGCCAGACAGGTTGGTCTGAAAGGACGAGGAAGAGGTGCTTCTTTTGTACTAGTTTGGGCTTCCAGATCTTAGAGTGGTAGCTAAAGTCTCAGGGAGTTCCAGGTGGAAGACGAATCTCAGGGTGAACAGAATCAATGGCAAAAAGTTTGCTGTGGGGCTCTGAGGTGGCTTTAAGGTCTTAGCACAATGCGAAGGCTTTCAAACCCCTCAGGCAAAATGCTGAAAATGCTTGCAACCAGTGTAGCTGCTGGCCACATATCACCATCTGCTGGGCCACCCCTTAGCTCAGGCCTTCCTTATTACCTAGTTAGCCAAGTTTAACTTAGATTTGGAGCCATCTGGGGCCCCATTTCCTCCATCAAGTGTAGCCCAGCCATTTGCTGCCTTGTCGCTGTGAGCACTTGTGCAGTAACAAGGATCTACCTTCTCACGTCTGGTTGTGCCATCTCACCAAATCTGTTGATGTCCCATTGACCGAATCAGTGGCTGTTACTCTAATGGGCAACGTTGAGAAGCTCTGAAGTGTCCCTTGGTGTGTATTAACCTTCACTTGTGGCCATTTTTGTGGGGAAAGGAGATGAGGAGAATCATTCTGATCCATTGTTATGTGGGTCTACTCCATCCTACTCTGTCCCTTCACGTGTTTTAAGCTACAGAACATCTGTCCTACATGGACACTCCAGTTTAGATACCTGGTGCTGTTGTCAAATCAGAAAAGGAATGGTACTGCTATATTCAAATATGGCTCTCTTACTTCCATTTTATTACATGTATTTGCCAGCTCAAGCATGCTTTTTGAAGCCTGAGGTTTTCTGCTGGAAGTTTGTGAAAGCACAGCAGTTAGGCATCAGTGGTATAGCAGGATCATTTTCTCCCAAAAATGAATGAATGGTACTAATACTAAGCAAGATGTTGGAGTGACAAAGCTATAATCAGCAAGCTCTTTACAAGCCATTGATTGACTGCGTCTTCTGAAATGAATGAAAATTGGTTCCACAATTGTGTAACCAACTGTTCAAGGAAAAGAAACTGGCAAATATTTTGTCCCTACCCACGGGCCCAGTGCTCATACCTCTGGAGCTAAAGCTTTTCTGTACTCATGAGTTATTATCTGGAGAAATGTATTGTCCATGCAACAGAGACTGACAAAAAATCTGAGCATACCCACTGTCATTTCCAGTAAGTGTGAAACTTTGCACACTTTGGATTGCACTGAAGATACATGTGTCTTTTTTGCTCCATAAGCAGAGCTTAACCACAGCCTATAATAGGATCTGCTTATAATATAAAATGTCATGATTGCAACATGTAAAGAAAGGTGGCACTCCACATCCATATCATTTTCATGCAGAAATTTTTATTTTAGAAGAATGCTTTCAGAGAAAGGGAGAGAGTTTTGAGCTGGTTGTTACTTTCAAAGAATGCCAAGTTCTTGTTCATTTCATCTTTGTTGTTGGGGTTTTGCTGGATTTGATCCTCTTCTTGTTATGGGAGTGGATTTGGTTGCTTGAGATTTTCATTTTAGTGTTGTTTTGTCCTGACATTACATAGTTACCTATAGATTTATGTTTGAATTATTGGAGTCTTCAGCCTTTGAAGAGGAATTTGAAAGCAAGTTGTCAAGACATAGAGGGGTGTATGCAAGAACTTTCCTGTTTTATACTAGCTTGACTAGTTTGGCCTCTCCTGAAGGATTCTGGGGATTGTAGTTTGCATTGGCATAAATCACAGTTATGAACTGCTGCTAGTTAATGAGGCACTACTTGTATCCCTTGTTGCACACCAGTTTATGTGACTGATGCATGACAAGCCATACAAGTCTAACTAGCAATTTGCCGTTTTGGCCACTCTCCCTCATTTCCTTGTCCTCCTGCATATGTGAGGCTTTGAACACAGTACGTAGTAGCTTTGAACATTTTGCTTCTCCTCATCACCACAGCCCTCTGCCCACTAACTGGATAAATATAACAACAGAATAATATGATAAATATAATAACAGAATGCTTGTAAACATGTAAACGTCCTTCAGATGGGGGAAAGACTTGGCCTGTATCTTCAGTCATGGTGAGATGCAGTTTCATGGATGGAGAGATCAATGGGACGTAAGACATGGAAAGTAAAATAAGAGGGTCCTGCACCAGAGACTTAAGTTTCATATGTAAGAAACAGATACAGCATGCTACCATTTCTGGTATCAATTTTCTCAATTTTCAGGGCTTAATATATGTATTACGTATCTGCTCTGGAGGTTCTTATTTCTCTCACTTCACATTCTACACATTCAGACATCTGCTTAATTTACTCTATCTCCATGTTGTTGCTGCCTTTCTCAGCATCTCATAATTTGACATGTATGTTTGGTACATTTTTTCCCTCATGCATGCATTGTTGTACATATTTTTCCCACTGTGTGTAAATTCTGAATGGTGCACATTTCAGCCATTCATATGTTATAAATATGCACATAGCCATGTGGCCAAAACCCTAGTTTGCAGCATGAGGGCAGTTGTGCAAGCATTTTTCACCCTTTTCCAGCTGCCAACAGTGCAGGTAAATGATTGTGCAAGTAGACTGGGCACATGGTGGATGGCCAGCAAGATGCTTCTTACTGCTTCTGCGACTTTCCCTGTGCAACAGGATTCTGGCCTAAATGTTTAATTCATCCAGAACACACCACACATCTTGCCAAGAAGCACATTTCTGAGGGTGGGTATGCTGCAGTAATGGACTTCCCTGGCACAGTGCTATGTTGGGCAGAATTTCCCTACAGCTTAATTCTGACATTCTTGTCATCCAGTCTTAACTCTGTTCCAAGGCACAAAAGCCTACCAATTCCCAGGAAAAAATATATCAGAATCCAAATATGTGAACCAACTTTGGTGGCACTTGTCCTCTACAGAGATGCCTGCTTAAAGTGTTGCTCTGAAGTCAAAGCAAGCAAGAATCCTGTCACAGTTTAAAGGCTAGCAAGTAAATTGTGGAACAAGCTTTTTTTGCAGTATTTACATCATTAGTTCTGGACTATAAAGGTCATGCCTACAAGATATGTATTTTTAAAGGTTACTTGTAACTCTTAGGGGGCTTCTGGAAAAGATGTTTCATGTACAGTTGCCCTGCTTCAAACATAAAAGGCTGTTTCCTCTTTGTAATCCTATATTTTCCCACCATGTTTTGCTATCTTACTGGGGTGGGGTGGGGGGGACACTCTTAAGGTGAAATGGCTGGAATGCCTTTCAAGAGCTGCTACCCTGTTTCCCCAAAAATAAGGCCTAACCTGAAAATAAGCCCTAGTATGATTTTATGATTTTTCAGGATACAGTGGACCCTCTACTTAAGGAATTAATCCGTATTGGAATGGTGGCTGCAAGTCGAAAAGTCTGTAAGTCGAATCTCCATTGACCTACAATGCTCTGAAAACCGATTAATCCCATAACCAGTGGTTTTTATTCTATTTTTATTCTATTTTGGTTTTTTTCTGGTCTGTAAGTCGATTCTCTGGCTGCAAGTCAAATCTAAATTTTGCAGCCAGAGAAGTCTGTAACTCGAAAAGTCTGTAAGTCGAGCCGTCTGTAAGTCGAGGGTCCACTGTACTCATAATATAAGCCCTACCCAAAAACTAAGCCCCAGTTAAGAGAAACTCTGCCCTCCACCATTGTGCGAGAACCAGATGACATGACTATATTTGAATAAAAGTAGATTGTTGTCCATGGAAAAAATAAAACATCCCCTGAAAATAAGCCCTAATGGGTCTTTTGGAGCAAAAATTAATATAAGACCCCGTCTTATTTTCAGGGAAACATGGTAAGAAGTCTAGTGGTTTAAGTATCTGGCTGCAGAGCCAGAGGTTGGGAGTTTGATTCCCCAGTGGGCCTCTTTGACAGGCTGGACTGGATGAGCCATAGAATCCCATGCAGCTCTGCAATTCAAAGATGATTATACTATTAATTGGTAGCATTACACACCATCAGGATGGAAGCACCCTTTGTTGTCTGGGGTACATTTCTGGAATTTGCGAACATAGAAACAGCATAAATCTCTGTAACAAACTGGACCATAGTTCCGAAATCCTGGAATCTTAACTTGTGCCTTGTGGTCTCCTGAAATGCTGCATACTATCTGTGGGTAGAAATATTGGAAGGATTATTTATGTAAGGGAAGGAGAAATTCTCCAGTAGTTTCTCAAAATTTCTGAGACCTCTTGGCTTAAAACTACTGGAAATCTATTGGCTGAAATCTTGTTGTACAGTTACTCAAGTGGCATAACTTTTGGACATTAAGTGCCATAGGTTAGGAAATATCCATAGGCACAATCTTGCTGAATCACTCAGTATGCAACAGATAATGTCTATGGAGACTTCTTTCTTACAGCAATTCACTTCTATAAGTTATGCTGTTTGTGCAACAGGATTTCAGCCAGAATGTGAACATCTCACATTCTACTACATGGTTTTAACCCAGTAAATAGTCAGATCATAGGATGATTCCTGTCCAGAGATGCAGGAACACTGGACAGTATTTTTGTGTAAGTTCCATGGAAACAAATAGAGTTTTGAATGCAAACAGTGTCTTAGTAGGCTTATGATTCTATTTTATGTTGCAGAGTATCCAGTTTCTGTTGGTAATGCTTCAGCTTAAGCCTGAGCTTCCTTGATTTTATTTGCTATGGCACGCAAGAAGTCAAATGCTCTTTGTTTTATCTCATCCTCCCCCTCCCTTTTTTTAGTATCAATTGCAAAGTACTTGTCTTACCTAACGTTCTGATTTATGCAAACTGAATAATGATAGCTGAGGGAAAGGGAAGAAGATTAAGGGTTAATCACAGTTTAGCCCCACTGCCCCACACCTCCCTATTTGCCAGGAGCCATGCCCACTGCCTCTGAGCATGCACCTGCCTATCAGCTGGGCAGTGAGCGCAAGCACAGAGGCATTGGGCCCAGCTTCCCGGTGATGGGGGCTGGAGGGCATTCCCTTTTGCCGAGGCAAAACAAAGTGCTGAAAAAGTTTGGATCCTCACATTGGGTCACGAACCAAACCACAAACCAGCCCTGTTTGTCAGTTTTGCTGGTTCACAGTTTGATTTGTGCCCACCGCTAGTTATAGACCATCTTTCCGAATTAATCACACATCATTCCACACTGAAAGTATATACAGTGGTGCCTCACAAAACGAATTTAATTCATTCCGCGGTTAATATTGTCTTGCGAAAAATTCATCTTGCGAAACGCATTTTCCCATAGGAATGCATTGAAATCTAATTAATGTGTCCCTATGGGCAAAAAAAAAAGTCAGAACAAAGTCAAATTTGGTTTACAAAGGGTTCATTAAGTGCTCTTTAAAGCCATACCTATTGTGCAGATGGTTTAAAAATTTTCAACCAAAAAACTTTAAATTTTTAAACATCATAGAAAAATATTTAAAAATCAGCAAACACGAGGCAGGAACAAAAAACGGAAAACATTCGTCTTGCGAAGCAGGGCCATAGGAACATTTGTCTTGCGAGTCATCAACCCCCATTGCCAAAACCATTTGTCTTGCGAGTTTTTTGTCCTGCGAGGCATTTGTCTTGCGAGGCACCACTGTATAGATTGATTTCCTGAGCCTGCAAGGAACAGTTCCTTGGTTGTTGTGCACCCCACGGCTGCTAAACGTACATTGCAGCCTGGCCTAAATCTATAGCAGAGACCCGAGACCACAACACAATGCAAGTAGACAATTGCAAAAAAACAAAAAGAAAAACTAGATGCTGGTGCTAGACAGGTTTGCATGAAACAAGGAACAACTTAGTAAAACAAGCCAGATGGCTGATGTTGAGTGTGCATATTCTTTAGCTTCCCTTTAGCAAGCATGGTGCCTATGGTAACAAGCTACCAGGAGAGAGACTTGGTATTCTCTGCCAGCTCCCCCCCCCCAACCTCGCATCACATTATAGCCCTGGGTGCACTTGTACATGAACACTCGTGCTGTAAGAACCACTTCCTTTTCTTCTGTCATATGGCATATAATTTTAAAGAACATTTGTACTTAATTAGGCTCATTTTAACATAAACAGAATTGTAGCCAAATAGCTGTCTCTATACATGTGCGAGCTATCACAGTTTATATCTTCTCCTAGACAGACGTGGTGTAACAGACCTTTCCTTCACCTTTCTGGCTTGATACAGAGAAATGTGGACCAGCCTAATTCCTTCTTGAAACTGTACCCATTTGAAGTTTTGCACTTAAAAAAAAGGAATTTAAAAAAGAGAGAGAGATTGCACTGTACTTTTCATTTAATGTACCTGTGATTTTTATATATATGTAAATGGCTATTGCTTGATGTTGGGAAGGTTTTGAAATGCTTATTTTTTTTTATTCTACTAATAAACATTGGCAGTTTGTAAGCTAGTCCTGCTGTTCTTGTTGCATATATTACCTAGTATGCTGTGAGAAAAGTCACCTGCAAACTCATACAACATTCCAGAGATTAGAGAAAATGCTATGCTGCGTGAATATATAGAATTAAATAAAGATAAAAGATGCTATGTGTGTTACAATAACCAAATTTTAAAGCTTCATAGTTTTAATAACACAAGAAGAGCCCTGTTGGATCAGGCCAAGGGCCCATCTAGTCCACCTTCCTGTATCTCACAGTGGCCCCACCAGATGCCTCTGGGAACACACGAAACCACTAGATACCTGTCTCCTGAAACCCCTTCCCCTGCATCTGGCATTTGGAGGTACCTTCCTTTTAAACCTGGAGATTATACATTCCCACCATGGTTTGTAATCTGCGACGGACATTTCCTCCAGAAATCTGTCCAACCCCCTTTTAAAGGCATCTAGGCCCAATGCCATCACCACATCCTGTGGCAAGGAGTTCCATGGACTAACAACACGCTAGGTAAATAAATCTTTTCTTTTGTCTGTTCTCACCCTCCCAACACTCAATTTGAGTGGATGTCCCCTGGTTTTGGTATTGCGTGAGAGGGAAAAGAGCTTCCCTCTGTCCACTTTATCCACCCCCTGCATAATTTTATACATCTGATGAATGGAATCCACCACTCTGCTGGATACACTATGTAACTAATGCATTTTTCTTAAGAAAATAGCCATTACATCTGTAATAGTTGGCTGGATAGCTCAGTGGTTTAGGTATCCGGCTGCGGAGCCAGGGGGTTGAGTTCAATTCCCCACTGTGCCTCCTACGAGTAGAGTCAGCCTGGGTGGCCTTCGGCAAGCTGCAAAGTCCCAGGATGCTCCCAGAAGAAGGGAATGTAAACTACTTCTGGAAAATCATGAAAAGTCAGAACTGACTTGACAGCCCATGATAATGATGATATGTGTTGTAGAACGTTACAGTGTTAGGCAGATCACAGGATTCAGATGGTACCCATCTAAGAGTTCTTAAAGAATTAAAATGCAACATTGATAAGGTTTTCACAACAATAGGCAATGTGGCTGTGGAGTTCTGGGAGTTGTAGCAAAAAAACAAAACAAAATAAACCTCCCATTTCTGATGATGATTTAGTAGCGTTTTTGCAGTTGTACTTTCAAATAGTTTTTTTAAAGGTTGCTTTCAAATTAGTTTTAAGCAAAGGACTGCTTTCAAATAATGGACAGGCATCCTTCATACAGCCAGTTAAAAAGACCAGTGGGTCATTGGGAGGGAGATTATCACAGCTCACGTATGGAGGTGGCGTGAAATCAACGGGCCATGTAAATTCACCGTTTTAATAGTTGTACTGGATGTATCCAACATGGCAGGTTAATTCTGGCTTTGCTGTGAAGGTGAGCTGAAGTTCTAATTATAAATCACTGGCACATAAGAAATGTGGTTCAGTAGCACCAACTGTACTAACAATATACACCAAATTAAACTGGAGTCCAAAATCAACTGCGTTTCTGAAAACCAGAATTGGAGTTCTACACAAACAGAAATAATTCAGGGCTGAGTCACACCCCATTTTGTCAGGGCTGAACAATATCCATCAATCAAGAGGAGCTCAACTGGGAAATCAGAAAGCAGAGAATGCACATCAAAGTCACTGCTCAACAGTTCTAGCCCATCCGGTAAGTTTTTTCAGGGGAGGGGGTTCTGTCTAGGTGAACCCAATGAGAAAATTGCACAGACATGAAGAGGTTTATAGTTACAGTTCTCTGAAGCGAAGAATCTGTGTCATTGTTGCTAGCTAGGATTTGCTTGCTAGAATTTTACGTTTTTCTTCTTCATCTTCATCTAACATAGCTAATTTATTTACCACTAGGCTTGGGGGTGTATGTAAATGAATGCCTGCGTTCCTCTTGGATGGCATTGAATGGTTAATGCTTTATTCAAAGATAAGCCCAAGGCGTTTCAGTTTTTGCACTTTTAGCCTTCTTCAGGGGCACTGATATTTCCATTCATTTGAAAAGGAGTGAGAGATTGTCCACAAAAATATTCTCAGAAACAGATTCTACATAAGCATGATACCCACTTTACGTCCTGGGACAACCGCCTCTCCTTGCTTGACAGCTTCAGTGGATGTACCGGTCCTTTTTGTTCTTGTTTCATTGAATGGTTAAGTCAGAATTACAGCAACTCACATGGAGACCCGTAGACAAATAATGTATATCTGGGATGCTTAATTAACAATCACATAGACTACAATATATTTAAAAAAGAATTGAGATATCTGGAACAAGCTTCAAAAAGTTGAATAAAATGTTGTGTGACAAACATATATTTTTGAGACTGAGAATGTTAAAAGTATTACATAGGGTCAACTCTCCTAAGGGGATATGAGTTTGGTCTGTTACGAGCGAGATGATCGATAGAATAAATGCTTTTGAAGTGTGGGCATACAGAAGAATCCTTTGTATCCCATGGAGTGATAAAACAGAATGTAGAGGTACTTCATCCAATAGGAAAACAAAAAGAAACAGATTATTAAGAAATGCAAGCTCTCATATTGTCAGAGTACTATACACAATTCATTATGATAAATTATGGTGCCCATTCACAAAGTGATACCGCGCAAGATAAAATCTCAGAATCTGAGTCCTTTTTCCATCAGTTAACTAGTTCTTGCCCAAACAGAAAGCAATTGCCAGGTTCGACAAGTGTGGATGATAGTGAGCAGAAGAGGGTGTCCTGTAGGTCCTTTTGACCGCTGCTATCGGAGTTGTCAACATCCAGGCTGCCCTTTGCTATCTAAAGGTTGGTATCCTTTTTCCTGCTAGCAACATGGGCATGATATTGTGCAACAAAATTGGGCATTTTCCTGACTTTTTGAATCATGGGTACAGAAGAAAAATATCCCACATTCATAAACCAGAGACTGGCTGGGCCTTAATTGAAAACTAGCAAGAGATGATATGCCATGATGACAATCAACCTCAGCAAATGGGATGGCACACACAGAGAAGGAGAAAGAATGTATTAAGATATTTTTCCCTCCCCTGCTCCACCTTTGTTTTTATTGGTTGGTGCAGTGCTGCAAATATTACTGTGTGGTGACTTATGCATCAATGCCAGGAGGTCACCTATGAACAGAGGTAAAATCCTCCTGTGTCGCTCTGTGACCATTTAAGGTCCCCCCCCCACCTCCAAAACTAATAGTGCTGCATAGCCCCAATTTACAATATATCCGTTTGCATTTCCCCGTTTGTGGGAATGGGTTTTCATGTAGATGCAGAAACTCACAAATAACATAAAGGACCCAGACAAGGATTGGGTTGCAGTGTCGCCTATCTGTTTGCCCTGGGCATGGAGCCAAAGTGCATCTCAAATGTAACCACTCAGAAAAACAGGAGAATAAGCAGGTTCGTTTTCCTCATTTGTGCATTTGGTACTTCTGGTTGGAAGAAGAGAAAGATAAGATATATCTTCATTATAGGAAGCTTTACTAGATGGCTGTTGTGGTCCTGCGATCTGAAAGCCAACAGCTGATGACAGAGTATAGGCCCTTTCTAACAACTGCAAAATAATATATTCACTGGTGTGTGTGCATGAGAAAATGAAACAGGTAACACGGGCTTCCTGTGCTGTGTCCTAAACAAATATGATATGCATAACATTTATAAAAGCACATTCATGTTGACTCTATGAATTCTGGTGTTGGTTGGGAATGGGAGAAAGACAGGTACACAGGCTTTAAAGCCAGCTCATGCACAACAGTAAAACTACCTTCTGCGGTAGTGCTGTGCTCTCAATTTTGTCTCACCTCGACGCCTGGAGAGGAGGGGAAAGGAGAATAATTGCCTAAGATTTCAGTCAATGTCCTGAGATCCGCCAATCATCTATTTGGCCCTCTTGACTCTCATTTGGAAATTCTTGCCGCTTCTGCTGTTTGCCCCCTCCGGCTACACATCTGGGCCTACATACAGCCCTTCCACATCCAGCTTGTTCCACCACCAGGTGGGATGTGGGCCAGTATGGAGTCAGGTAGGCTAAACTGGTCCTAGTATGCCTCTGGTCCAATGTAGTAGCACCCTGATCTAACCTGATACACACCCAGCCACAATGGCTAGTCACATTGTTTGATTGGTCACTAAAGCTGCAGTCATGCCAACAAATTGGAAAGGAAACTAGCAAAAACTATCAACAATTCTACACACACATGTACTAGTTTTCCCAAGCACATTATTAGTGTGATTACTGACAAGCTATACAAACATAGAGCCAAGTATTGGGTTGGACAGGAGAAGCTGTACCCATAGGGCCAGTTCCCAGAAGTGCTTTAACTATGTCCATGGAGGCTTGATTCTGGTTGTTAATTAACCAGCTCCTGATGGATCCTGCAAGCAGGGGCTGAAGGGGGCACAGGTTCAAATAACATTTACATGAACTTTGTACACATAGGTTGTTGTTACATGCCGTCAAGTCCCTTTCAGCTCTTGGTGAGCCTAATAAGGTTTTGGGAATATGTGAGATGTTTAGAGAGCAATTTAACATTGCCACCTTCCACTGAGCTTCTGTGACTGAGTGGGCATTTGCCCACTCTATCCAGTCCCACTGTCCCATTGTCCCACACCAATTTATATAGTAAAAAAGTAATATATTTCCTCACAATAAAGAAGAATGCTAATTGTGACAACAATTGGAATAGAAGATGGCCCTCTGCAACACAGGCGACCTTTGTTTGTTTGTTTACACCCCACCTTCTCAGGACAACCCAAGGCACCGTACAGTATTAAAACAAAGTTGCCCACCATACGTCCCTACCTATTACTAATACTGTAATCACACCAGCTACTCAACACATGAGACTTGCTTCATAGTTTGGGTTTTTTAAATATATTTAAGTGCAAGGCTTTATAGCCTTGCCAGGATAATGCAGTAATATGAAGTACTAAGTCAATGTTTCTTCCCCACCCCCACCCAGCTCCAAAGTGTCATCATACTTATAATTCTCCATATTAAATAGTAAAGTGATTGTTAGTTAGTTAAATATATTGCTTTTCCTCTGACGAACACAAAGAGGCATAACATGGCTCCCCTCCTGCTGACTTTATTCTCATAAATCACAATAACCCAGCCCAAGAGAGGGTGACAGGCCCAAGGTCATCCGAAGAATTTCATGTTCAGTAGAGACTAAGGCCTAGCTCTCCCATGTCCTGGTCTGACATTCTCAAATGGTTACACCATACGGATTATAAAGTCATCTAGACCGAGAGCTTGGCCAACGGGGACATCTAGAAGAGTCTTAAGGCCAGAAAGATTCTTCTGTCCCGGAAGTTATTATTGCAAGCTTTATTCTATTTCTTGTGATTCCATGAAGACTTGTCTTCAGCCACCCATAGAAAAGCCACACTAAACTCATATTGCTGCAGCAGAATGAAATTGAAGTCTCATCTAGTTTTACTGTAGCATTTGTGGCATTACCAAGGATTGTAATATAATCTTCTGCAGTGAATACACCAAACAGATGGTATCAGCCGGGATGCACATGCACTGGACTGGCTACAGACCTCTTGTTACAGCTCCCTTAGTGGAAGCTCTGCTCATAAATTGTTCTAATGGGCTGCTCATTTTTCTTTTCCGCGTGTGCGCATGTACTCCATCAGAGTTATGTGGGAGAGATGTGGTTAAGAGTGTCCATAAATATGTATTATTCCCATCTGCTCTACATTACAAATGCACTGAGGATTTAATGCCTCGTTTTTTTCCCATTTTCTATTCTCTTTCTCTCTCTTTAACAAAAAAAAATGTATACGCAAATGAAAGGAAAGCTAATCTTCAGGCTGAATATTTCCTGATTGGTCATGTGAAAGCATAAATAATATCAAAACGGTTCAGCTGCTGCTTGTCTTTTTGTTTTGGGGGATCCCCTGAAGGCGATGAGCTAAACCCAAGATCGCCTCCGTGAACTTTTAATATGACTCTCCCCTTTTTCCCTCTCCATTGCTTGGTGATTTATAAAAGAATAATAACAACAGAAAGGTGGAGATGACGGATGATCTGCTCAATCAGCTGGAACTTCCTGACTTCCAAAAGAGATAACACGATGAAGTGAAAATGGAGACAGGGAGCAGTTTCTGATTGGCTTGCCAGCTGGGAAGCATTTGGAATCTCTGGGAGCTACTTAACCGTGTTACTCCTTCCCGTCAGCAGCACTTGTTATTACTGTTGACATCAGGCCTCTTTTTCCTTATGGCGTGGCTGTAAGAATTTCAAGCGCATTGTATGGCAGGCAGGGCTGGTTCTGTCATTAGGCAGAGTGAGGCAGTTGCCTCAGAGAGCTGTACAAGGTCAGCAAAATGTCAGTTATTTGCTAACCTTCTGCTAAGTGTTGTTATTATTTACTGCGAAGGAGCGCACAAGGCTTTTCTTGTGTCAGAGTAACTTGGTTAGTTTTGGATACTACTGTGGACCTTGACTGGGTGAGGTGGGAAATACCATTTGCTGTTCTTCCTCAGATTCAAACTAGAAGTAAAAGCAAATTCTTTGTCATTAGCACATTTGTGCTAATGAAAACAATTCCTATAGAGATAAATGCTTGGGCAAGCAGACTTGTAAACTAAGCTCACATTTACTTTTTGGTGAGCAATCACAGCACAAAGCTCACCATGAATGTCAGGTACAGGGCTGAATGAAAGTACGTGCTTTGGCAATTAGACATGGTTCAACACTTAACAGAAGTAAGGACTTCAATGGTATGCTCACTATATCATCTAATAGTCATCCTGAGGCAGTAAAATGTTTGGCCCTTATGGAAAGGATGTTTTATATGCATCACATTTTAAAAGTGAATACTGTACAGTGGTGCCTCGCTTAACGATGATAATCCGTTCTAGGAAAATCGCTGTTAAGTGAAAACATCATAAAGTGAAGTTAAAAACCCCATTGAAATGCATTGAAAAGCCATTTTAAGCACCCGGTGGCCATTTTGAAAACCCAACGATCAGCTGTTTTTGATCGTTATAAAGCGAAAATCAGTTCTCGAAGCAGGGAACCAATCATCGCTAAGCGAAATTCCCCCATTTAGACCATCATTTTGCGATTGCAATTGTGATTGCAAAAAGATCGTCGTAAAGCAGATTCATCGTAATGCGGGGCAATCGTAAAGCGGGACACGACTGTATATTCTTAGTACAGTAGTTGCAAAGCATAAAGAACATGCATTAATCTGTAACTTGTAGGTTGTGAATGAAAGTGTGCCGGCAGTTGGCAACCTACCAAATCCACATTAAACAGACACATTTTTGATAATTGATAAAATGGCCTTGAGCACCATTTTTAAAGGAAAGGCAGGACATAAATGCAATAAATACATCTACAGAAGACCTGTCAAGAATTCCAGAATTGCTGTTCTCATCCAGATGGAGGTACCCTATAAGGGGTCTCTCTGTATGACAGAAGTCTAAAGAAGAATTGGAGAACTTCCAGAATTTGGTACACACCACATAATTCCACTCCCTCTGAATTTCAGCTTTCTTTCCTGCTTTCAAAGGCATGTTCTACTTCCTATTGACAAATATTTATCTCCTTTCAAGTTTAAGAATAATCTTATAATATTTGGGTAAGACTTCCAATGGTTAGAAATAAAGATTTGGGGCTGAACAAATCTATCTGTCATTTTTTACTGAGTACACTGTGGATACACTGTGTTAATCAAGACCAAACTCAGATGATTTATGGAGGTCATATAATGGTATAAAGCAGCACCCACGTGGATCTCTCATGTTCGATCTAGCATTCAGGGCATTAAAAATGGAAGCATGAAGAAAGGAATGCCATGTGAGGAAAGTCAAATGAAAGCTAGTACACCAAAGCACTGCTAAAGACAAGATGATTGACAGGTGTACCATCTACCCACCCACTAGCAAGGCCCAAGGCTTCTCTTGTGAATGCCAGCTGCTGAATCTTTAAGGAGGGTCTCTGAGTAAGGTTATCCGGTTGTAAGAGTCACTCTGCAGAATATTTGTGAGCTGCAGTACGGTGAGAAGGGCTTCTAACATAGCCCATTATATGGGATTTGCCTCCCCCACTGCCTTTTTAAAAAAATTGTTAGCTACAATGCTAGGACTGAACATCTGTTTGTGTGTAGATGAGTGCCTGTATGCTTGTGACTAGGTTAGAACCTCACTTTAAGATGTAAAAGTCTTTTCCACACACATAACTGCTCTCTCTCTCTCTCACACACACACACACACACACACACACACACACACACACACACACACAGAGAGAGAGAGAGAGAGAGAGAGAGAGAGAGAGAGAGAGAGAGAGAGAGAGAGAGTCCATTTTATTTAGGTATGGACTAGATTGGGGACCCAGCGCACTTGTCTAGTCCAAACTAAGCACAGCTCTGCTTATCTTACTGCAAGTACAGATTGTAAGTATCCAAACAGCAGTAATGGGAGAAGGCTGGAGAAAAGGCTCGGTGTGAGACCACTGTGGAACCATGGCAGACTGTGTAGTCTGCGTACAGTATTTGTCTTGTGTCATGAGTATATGCAGAAAGGAGATACTGTGCGAAAAAAGAGTAACTTTCACAAGCTGTGGAATAAAAACACCTGTGTTTCTCTTCTCCCCAGGACATTTCCCACACATCAGGTGTGAGAGAGGCTTTAAAAATCTTTGCAAGATTGGCACCTACTTAGCCAGTAGTACAAATCTAGCAAGAAAGCAGCAGGACAAAAAGCGAGCTTAGACAAGAGCCAGGTGCAGAAATGGGAAGGAAGGCCATTCAGCCATGACAGGTAGCTTTGGTGGGGAACAGAATCCAAGGTCATATGAAGCAGCTGTAGCAGCTAAGACATATAGTGTATTCAGAGGAGATGGGGGAAAGCTGCAGTTTGGAACCAAAGAACAGCACAAGAGAGGAGATTCAGAAGCACAAAATACAAGAGCTGACACATACAGACAGGCTGTTGCTTAGGAACACAGGAAATTGCCTTGCACTTCGTCAGAACGTAGGTTCATCTCAGCTCAGTATTGTCAATTTTGTCCACCAGTGGCTCTCCAAGATTTCAGGCAAGATTCTTTCCTAGCCCTATCTGGAGATTCCTCATATTCCTTGGTGATGTCCCATCCAAGGACTAACCAAGGACTTTGGTTATCTTCCTACGTAACCTGAGATCGCTGTGTTCAGGATGACTAGGCCTGTCTGGGTAGTGTCTATCTCTGGGAGAGTAACCAGTGACCAGTCCAGGAGCATTATGGGTGGGGCATGAGATCCATCAATATGGGTCATGATAGCCAATCAGAATATGTGATTGTTGGAGCTAGTGCAACCTTGCATGCTGCCTTTAATAAGTTTGGCCTGGAGGGTCTTTTCTGGGCTGGAGTATCTGTCAATCTGTCTGGCACTGGGAAATTGTTCCTTCCTGCCTCTGATTCAAAGAGAGCTCCACCTGTCTGCCTTGCTTTTCCCCCTCTCTGTTATCTACTGGCAGTTAGTAGTCAGTTGGATGCATTCAGTGATTCTGTTGATGCCTGTTGCTTGAAGCAGTAATATTTTTAGTTTAGAGCTGTTCAACTGTAGGTAAAGAAACATGTTTTATTTCTACTCTTAATGTATCAGAGTGAGTCGATCTATAATCAATAGCGATGGACGATGACATATGTAATGCGGCATCCAGAGGGTAAAATAGTCCCCATTCACCATGCACAGTTTTCAACTCTGGAATTGCCCCGCTCTTCTGCAAGAACCTAACAGAGAGAGATCCAGATGTGGAAATGTGGAAACCCTCTTTGAAGCGAGAGACATTCCACTAGGCAGTTCACACACACACAAAAAGGTTGTACACTGAGTGTAAAAAGAGATTGGAACCTCTGGTCCCATCAATAAATTCTTCTGTGCTATGAAGCGTAATGTGCTACTTTTGAATGTTCAGGAATGTTAAATGATGAGTCACAAATTCAGGAAACAGTTCAGAACAGGGTTCAGATAA
The DNA here is from genome assembly GCF_051106095.1 of Pogona vitticeps. Lineage (NCBI taxonomy): Eukaryota > Metazoa > Chordata > Lepidosauria > Squamata > Agamidae > Pogona > Pogona vitticeps. The sequence goes on along the minus strand of NC_135783.1, from coordinate 333,776,880 downwards.
TGCCTGCAGATCCACTGTCACTGATAATACCCACACAAGAAGAGAGTTATAGGTCAGGACTCTCTTTTTTTTATTCTTGTACAAATGAACTGCAGCATGTATGAAATCTCTACAGACCATCTGTGGTAGTAATTCATGTAGCTGTCATCTTATAAAACGGATATAAAATGGATATTTCTCTACCCAGAACATATATAGTACTGGAGGGAGAAAGGGGGGCAGTGAAGACAGCAGAATGATACGATAAGAAGAATCTGTGACCCCATGTCAAATTCATATATATACATGAATTCTATTGTCATATATGATGGATCAAGTGCCTGATGTACAAGTGGGAAAGCCATAGCAACCACATAAATACATTTTAAACGTAACTTTGATACATTGGAATGAGCTGTGAAAGCGTCTGGCTGAGGCTGAAATAAAGCAGTTCCATTCCTCTGAAATTGTTTAACTTGGAGGAAATGTTCCTGGAGATAACTTGGAAGCACAAGAGGAAGTTGCTCTTCATACTCAACAAAGCATTTCTGATGATGGGTCATGAGTACCTTTCTCCATCATCTGTTCCTGAAGTGCCAGAACATTTGACCAGACAAGACTTCTGCCCGAATAAACATTTGGCTTCATTCTTTCAGATGAAATAAGCCTACAAGTTTATGACCTGGCTAAGAGGAAGCATGTAAAAAAAGAAAAGAAAGATTTTTGTTTTGGGGGAAAGGTGTTCTCTCTCTCTTGTTTTGTTTTGTTTTAACAAACACTTAGGGCTCAATCACATGTGAGGGGGGGGGAAACACTTATACCAATTATTTTCATATCCCTGTTGTACCAATAATTTTTTTCAGTGGTCACGTGAAATATATATTGGTGGGATCATTCACTTTGTTTTTACGTAACTGTATTGATTATTTTGTTTGTAGTTGAACCATTATGGCAAGTGGCAAGGCTCTTTAATTTGCTCTACAGTTTCTTGGGGCAATCAGCCTCCCCTTGTCCTTTTTTTTTAATTACCAGAGGTGATATATTAAAATGGTGCCTTTTCTCCTCCTCCCCTTTTCCCTTCCCTCCTTTACTCACTTTCACTGCATCTCTCCTTTCTCAGTTCTTGGCTTTAATTTATCTTTTCTCTTTCTCAACAATGTTGGAAGGAGGAAATGGGTTTTGAAAGGCTTGCTAAGTATTGAGAGGAGCAGGATTTTTTTTTTTAAAAAAAAATGCAACACTCCTTTCTTTACCATTCAAAGCAGGAAATCAAGCCCTCTTTCACCTGCAAGGTGGGGCAAGGCTGTCTCCTTCCAAACACTGTATTCATGTGGGGTTTTTTTGTGTGTGTGTCAGTGCCAGTGGTGCCAGCGACACCAGTGGTTGCTACTAGCAATTTGTCAATATGCTTTTTTTAAAAAAAGGATACAAGTGCAGTGGACATGAAGTGGCATGCAAAGGAAATAAATCAACACCAACATTCACACATGCTAAGACAGTAAGAAATGAAGCGATTCATCATTGGTACAATTTAAAACAACCCTCCCCGAAAGGGGGAGATAAATAGCTTGCCAGGGCACATGAACTGATGTTGACCATGCCTTGTGTGAACAGAAAATTATGAAACAATCTAAATAATAACCAAATTGGTATAACTCAGGTTGTTTTGGCAGGCGTAATCAAGCCCTTCGTTTCACGTGGGTCTTCATGGTTGTTACTTATCAAGCATCTGGCTGGAATGAGGATGGAGTATAACTAAAGGTGAACCTTGAGGTAATGATATGGGTTCTGCTGCCTGTGAAGGGTTAGAAGGTAGAAGTGAGCCGTCCGCAGAAATAAAAATAAAAGGCAAAGACAACGGAAGGAAACAACAGGTTAACAGTAAAAGTGGCGAAGAAGACAAGAAAGAGTTAATAGAAGGAGAGGGGGAAGGGAAGGTAGAGGTATGCTTGGCTGAAGGAGAGTGGGAGGAGTCAGAAGTGACAGTTGGGGAGGAGTACAAGGATGAAGAGGGGGTTGTGTGGTTCAGTTCGTGGTGAAAGCTTATGAAGAAAGGAAAAAAGAGGAAAGAAGGAGAGCATTCGAGAAAGTTAGATTTCAAGGGTTAGTGAGAGACTTTTCGAATCTAAAAGTAGGCGGTTTGCTGCCTAATCCTCCTGATCCTCAAGGGATACCTCACCGAATAACTGTCCGGGAGTGGGACGTGATTGTGGCCCCAAGGGAGGTTGAGTTAATAAGAGCTAGGGAGAGCGTCACAGCATCTCTGCCTGAAGGTCCAGATGCAGGAGGATGGATCCGTCATCAATGCTGTGGGACAATCTGCGCGGTGAAGAGTCTCCCGAATCCTTGGATGGCACCCAAGGAGCCACATGGGGGGCCACCCCGCTGACTCAATGGGACGTTAATCACAGTTTAAATGTTAACGGCGAGTTGCCGGTGTTGGAACCATTGTTGTCATTTGAAGAAGTGCAGGTGGATGTCAAAGAAAGTAAAAGTTCTGATGTTAAATGCAAAAAGTCACGTCCGTTATCATTTTGCGCTGCCATGGAGGGGTCGCCTGAGGGAAATAACGAACCTTTTCACACTGCCTCAACTAAACCCTACCACTAATTGCTCCTGGGCCTGAAATGTAACTGTTGCTGCCACTGCCGCTGTTTTTATTATATTTTTGTTAGATATTTATTGATCTAATCAATAACTTAATTGTATGTTTTTCCTAGTACAAACTCCCTCAGATTCCTTAGGATGGCTGTGTGTCCTGTTTTTACTTTCTGGTATGACTAGGACAGAGGGAAGGAATTTTGTGTATATTTGTATGTTTTTATTTATGCATCTGGAAGTCGCCGAGAGTGGTCGCAAGACCAGATGGGTGGCGTGTAAATAAAATAAAATAAAATAAAATAAAATAAAATAAAATAAAACAAACAAACAAACAAACAAACAAACAAACAAACAAATAAATAAATAAATAAATAAATAAATGAAATTTGAAATTGTTGCTTCTTTCTCCCACCCTGAAGTCTTTTGCAAGGTAAAGATAAAGGTTCCCTTGACATTTAGTCCAGTCGTGTCCGACTCTAGGGCACGGTGCTCATCCCTGTTTCCAAGCCATAGAGCCAGCGTTTGACCGTAGACAGTTTCCATGGTCAGGTGGCCAGCACGACTAGATACAGAATGCCATTACCTTCCCATTGAGGTGGTACCTATTTATCTACTCGTATTTGCATGCTTTCAAACTGCTAGGTTGGCAGGAGTCTTTTGTAGACTGTATAATTAATTAAAAATTTGTAAACCACCCAGTATATAAGCAGCAGCATACTTTGCTTTTTTTAACTTTGTTTTTCGTTTTTTTTCTCTCTCTTTTTTGCCTTTTTTTTTTTTTGGTCTTTTTAACAAACTTTCCTCTTTTTCTCACAGCAAATCTACATGGTCCTTCTTCTCCTCAGTACAGATGCAGGGTATGAGGGCAGCCTCCTATCCCCACATAGCCAAAGGATTTTTTTTTACTAGTATTATGAGAGTCTTGAATTTGAAACAGATACGAACATCATCACTGGTACGCACAGTCTTGAAAAATGTCAAGAGAAGGAAGAGCCAAAAACCATGCGAGAGAAATTAAAGGGGAAGAGCTAAGCAGTTAAGGTTAAAATAATACCGTTCACACATGGATAGTTAAAAGGTGTGTGTGAGAGAGAAAAAATGAAATGACAGCTTTCTAGCAGAACCAAAGAGAAAGGGAAGAAAAACAGATGGAAATTCTGTAGCAGAACAAAAGTGGAACAAAGAAAAAGGCAGGAGGAGGTGGGAGTGAAACCAGACGGAAGCGCTTAAAAATTATCAAAGCCAAGCAGTGATGTACCAAAAGACTGATATAAAGCGTAGTGTGTAATGATGCAGAGGGATAAAATGAACTAGAGATGAATAAAAAGGTAACACTGAACTCCAGGGTCACTGTGGGGCACAAGAGTGTGGCAAACATGTGTTTGCCCACATGTTTTATAGTACAGTGGTGCCTCGCTAGACGATTGCCTCGCGGGATGAAAAACCCTCAAGACGATTGGTTTTTGCAATCACTATGGTGCCTCGCAAGACTTTTTTTTCTATGACCGTGCTTCACAAGACATTTTTTTAGACCGATGCATAGGGAACCTCACAAGACGATTTTTTCACAAGACGACGATTTTCACAGAACTAATTAAAATCGTCTTGCGAGGCATCACTGTATTTTGCGCTGTTTTACAGGGGTTCCAGTCCTTCCTGGAGGGAAGCACCCAGAAGAAGGTGCTGGTGGACTCTTCAACGGCACCCTCGCTCTTGGCCTGTGGCATCACTCAGGGTTTGGTTTTGTCCTTATCTGTGGCCCCATGCCTTCCATGGGCAAGAGGACATTGAAGGGGCCAGAGGGATTAGTCATCATCATCATGCAGCACAGATGTTGGTGCAGAATGCGCAAAATTTTATTCCTGAACTAGGTGCAGCAAAACACTTGAACACTACACTGGCATTTCTGCTTTCAACCCCCCCTGTTGTCCCTCATGTTAAGTCTTTTATGGCAGGGAAGTTAAGGCTTAAACCTTGCTCCCTTAGTCCCAGTCACCCCCTCAATGTTTTAGTCTTTTGGTTCCCTCTCATGCTGCTCCTTAGCATGGAGATCTTTTTTAAAGCTGCCATTCTTTTGAACTAGCACTCTCTTCTTTTGTGCCATAGCTGTGTTGGAGTTGGGGTCAATACAGCTGGGGCCAGGCTAGATACTTTTGGTGTGTGCTCTATCTTCCACACAGGAGGCTTGATGTCAAGCTGGTTTCAAGGTCCCTGGTCCAGACATGGTGGGTTTGCTGGGTGTTTAAATTCTCAGGGGGATGTTCTTGTGTGAGTCTGGTGTATTTGTAGCAAGAGAGGACCTCCAGGTGCCAGGGACCTTCCTGCCACACTGGCCAGGCCACTTTTGAGATTCTGCCCATACCTCTTTCTTCTCCTCTACTTCACTTTCCCTCACTAACCCCAGTCAAGGAAAGGATGCAGATGAAACCTCTCTGATAGACAAAGGGAATGCTATAGACATAGTATATCTTGACTTCAGCAAAGCTTTTGACAAAGTGCCCCATTACATTATGATTAGCAAGCTAACGAGGTGTAGGTAGAATAGAACAACTGTCAGGTGGATGCACAATTGGCTACAGAATCATATCCAGAGGGTGATGATTAATGGCTCCTTCTCAACCTCGAAGGAGGTAACAACTGGGATACCTCAGGGCTCAGTCCTGGGCCCAGTGCCCTCCAACTTTTTTATGAATGATTTGGATCAGGGAGTGCCTGGAAGACAGAAACAAAATTTAAAGTTATCTAGATAGGTTTGAGCACTGGGCTGAAAACAACAGAATGAAATTCAACAGGGATAAATGCAAAGTATTGCACCTAGGAAAAAGAAATCAAAAACACATTTACAAGATGGGGGATACCTGGCTCAGAAATACTATGAGTGAGAAGGATCTTGGAATTGTCATAAATCACAAACTGTATATGAGCCAACAGTGTGACATGGCTAAAAAAAAGGCAAATACTATTTTAGGCTGCATTGACAGAAGTATAGTCTCCAAATCCTGTGAGATACTTGTTCCCCTCTATTCGGCACTGGTTAGACCTCATTTTGAGTACTGTGTTCAATTATTGACATTACACTTCAAGAAGAATGCTGACAAATGGAAACAAATTCAGAGGAAGGCAACAAGGATGATTAGGAGTCTGGAAACCAAGAAAGACTGAAGGAACTTGGCATGTTTAACCTTGAGAAAAGAGGACTAAGGGGAGATAATGACAGCATTTGAAAGGCTGCCATAAAGAGGAGGGGCAGGATCTGTTCTCGATCAACCCAGAATACAGAAAACTCAACAATTGGCTCACGTTACAGGAAGCCAGATTCTGGCTGAATGTCAGGAAAAACTTCCTAACTGTTAGAGCAGTACAGTAATGTAACCAGTTACCTCAAGAGGTGGTGAGTGCTCCAACAGTGGAGGCATACAAGGGAAATTTAAATGACCACCTGGCAGATATCCTTTGATTTATATTCCTGCATTGAGCAGGGGCTTGGGTTCAATGGTCCATTTGGGAGTACAGTGGTGCCTCATTTAACAGGCGCTGTGTTTTACGACGAAATCGCATGATGGAAGTTTTTGCAATCGCAAAAGCGATCGCAAAACAATGTTTCCTATGGGGGAATTTCACTTTGCGATGATCGGTTCCCTGCTTCAGGAACCGATTCTTGCAAAACAACGATTTTCCTACAGCTGATTGGGGGTTTCAAAATGGCCGCCGGGTAAAAAAATGGCCGCCCACTGTTTTCTGGGACAGATTCCTCGCTGCACGGGCAGCGAAAATGGCGACGCTATGGAGGATCTTCGCTGGACAGTGAGTTTCAAGGCCATAGGAACGCATTAATCGGGTTTTAATGCATTTCTATGGGCTTTTTAATTTCGCTTTACGATGTTTTCGTTCTACAGCAATTTCACTGGAACGAATTAACATCGTAATACGAGGCACCACTGTACTATAACATGCTCTCTGTGAGCTGCCTTTGAAGAGTGTTCAGAAACCTCAGTGGGTTCAAAATGCAGCAGTCCATATCTGACTGGCGCCAGATGCAGAGGTCATATAACTCCCCTACGAAAACAGCTGCACTGACTACCAGTTCATTTCCAGGCCCAGTTCAAAGTGCTGGTTATGAGTTTCTGTTAAGTCTGAGTTTGTGAAGGATATCTCCTTATGAGACTTCCCAGCTCCTCAGATCTTCAGAGGAGGTCCCTCTCTTTGCCCCATTGCCATGACAGGTGTGTTTGAAGGAGACACAAGAGAGGACCTTCTCTAGGGCTACTCTCAGGATGTGGAATGTTCTCCCTTGGGAAGTTAAATTAGCCTCCTCCTTTTCATCCTTTTACAGACAAAGACCTGCCTATTTAGGCAGACTTTTAATAACATCCTTCTTCTGTGCTGAGCTGATGTTCATTTGAAGAATGTTTTTAAAGTTTCCAAATATTCAGATCATCTTTTAATTCTTATTATATGTTTGGTTGTTTTTCAACTCTGTAATTTTTGTGAGTATATTCTAATTTGTTTTAAGCGCTGTGAGATGCTTTGGGTTCCTTCACTCAGAGAAAGGCAGCCTAGAAATGAAATGAAATCAACGGTGTTTGTGCTGGTACATTACATTGCTGCCTCATGGTCTGAGAAGGAGAAAACACCTAACCCTGCTTTTTGGGATAAGATGTGACGTTCAGATGACAAGTTGGTCATGGTTAGAAGTGGGATCCTGCAATAAAATGTTGTAGCGTGGAGTGTTTCTGTTTAGGTCACTCTGTTCCAGCCTCTTCTCCCACAGAAAGGAGATAAGTAGTGCTTACTGAATATACTCAGTTCTTATTGGTCAACGTAGGCTTTTGGCCCTTCCAATTGGATTCCTCCTTCCTAATTGTTAAGTCTTTTCTTTCCAAGCTGCTTGAAATATATTTGTATTAGAAGTGGGGGTATATACGAATATACGAACACGAATATCCCTGCACAGGAGATGTTAAGGAGGGTCCAGCCACCGGTCTGCCACAGAAGTGGACCATGTGATTCTACCAATCGATCTGCAGCACGCAATCTGCTAGCCATTCTTTGACCTTGCAGCGAGGCTTGTCCTCCTGCCTCCTGCCAGGAGTGGCGAGTGGATAGCGTGCTGTGGATTGATTGGTAGAATCGTGCGGTCTGCATCCGCAGTGGAGCAGTGAGTGAATCATCTGGCCCCGTGCGGCTGGACCCTCGTTAATGCCACCTTTGTATGGATATTCATATTCATATACAAATACCCCCATCTCTAATTTGTATTTCAAAACCACAGTTATATTCAGTTCTTTGATTTCCTCACTGGTATTCAAGCCCTCTGAAAAAGAAAAAATTTTAAAACCACAAGTATGGAAGGAAGCACAGAGGTCTTAAAATTGTGTAATACTGGGATGGGATCTCCTTGAAATGGCTCTCAAAAGCATTTTGTCCACCCGTTAAGAAATGGAACAAGCGAAAATAGGCTACTCTTTACATAGCGAAGGTATAACAACATTGTAACATGTCACATTAATTTGCAGAAAAGGAACACCATGCCTTTGTTATTCCTTCAAAATGTCCAAGTTAGAGGTGTGTGTGTGTGTGTGTTTAGTCGTTTAGTCGTGTCCGACTCTTCGTGACCCCATGGACCAGAGCACGCCAGGCCCTCCTGTCTTCTACTGCCTCCCGGAGTTGTGTCAGGTTCATGTTGGTTGCTTCGCAGACACTGTCCAGCCATCTCATCCTCGGTCGTCCCCTTCTCCTCTTGCCATCACACTTTCCCAACATCAGGGTCTTTTCCAGGGAGTCTTTTCTTCTCATTAGATGGCCAAAGTACTGGAGCCTCAGCTTCAGGATCTGTCCTTCCAGTGAGCACTCAGGGTTGATTTCCTTTAGAACTGATAGGTTTGTTCTCCTTGCAGTCCAGGGGATTCTCAAGAGCCTCCTCCAGCACCACAATTCAAAGGCATCAATTCTTCGGCGGTCTGCTTTCTTTATGGTCCAGCTCTCACTTCCATACATCACGACAGGAAAAACCATAGCTTTGACTATTCGGACTTTTGTTGGCAAGGTGATGTCTCTGCTTTTCAAGATGCTGTCCAGATTTGTCATCGCTTTCCTCCCAAGAAGAAGGCGCCTTTTAATTTCAGGGCTGCTGTCTCCATCTGCAGTGATCATGGAGCCCAGGAAGATAAAATTTGACACTGCCTCCATATCTTCCCCTTCTATTTCCCAGGAGGTGATGGGACCAGTGGCCATGATCTTAGTTTTTTTGATGTTGAGTTTCAGACCGTTTTTTGCACTCTCCTCTTTCACTCTCATTACAAGGTTCTTTAATTCCTCCTCACAGTTAGAGGTGATATTGTTATTTTCAATGTGCAGCTTCATGGGTGGTCAGTTGCACATGGACTATGGATGGCTTGCACCTGCTTCCATGACCTCTGGTGGCCATTCTTTAATTAAGGAACGGGTGATGTGGGAGCCCCAGGAGGGCTGCCCCCCTGAAACCCACATACCCCTATAAGAAATATTGCCTTTTTTATTTTGGGAGCAGAAGTGGGGCTGGGGATACATTTGGACCTCTGGCTATTTCAGGTGCCGTGTGGACCACATGTTCCCATCCCGGGGCTAATTCCAAGCTTAAGAACATATGTAGTTCTGTATAGGAATGTTAGACTGAAAAGAAAACTCCATCATCACAATCTTTTGAAGGAAGCTTTCATAATCCGTTGTGATTTGATGAATGGACAGGGAATTACATATCCCAGTAGGAATGGCCAAAGAAGCACTGTCTTAATTTCCATCCCTGTTTCTGAAGAACAGACAGCTGGCAAATGCTTTTGAAGGATTTCCCTACTTGTCCAACTGAGCCCTTTGGATTTAAACCTAGTGTATTTGAGCCGTGAGCTTCTCAAAATCTCACCACCGCAGTTAGAACAGCCAAAGAGCGTTCAAGAAATCTTCTGTCGCTTTAATGGTTTTTACTAAAGATGCATTTCTAGCAAGAATGGCTTAACCCACTGTAAAACTTCAGTGCCTAGAGAAATCCTCTGTAACTATTATCCGTTGTCCTCCAGATGGACCGTTTGCTATGTTAGTTGGTTGGGGATGATGGGAATTGCAGTCCTTCACATCTGGAAAGCAGCAGATTAGGGAAGGCTGCTTAGGGGCTCAGAGATCTGCTTTCTTATGGACTGCAAGTCTTCAGTATTGTATTTCCCTGCTAATTTGCTTCCCTACACCACCCACATGTGGAGAGCAGTTTGACAAATAAATCATAATATAAAATGTGCAGAGCATATAAAATATGAAGTAAAATATTCCCTCTAGGAAAAATGGTCTCTAACATCCCGCCTCCAGTACATATACACACTAACTATAATGGGCACTAGATAGCTGTGAAATGGATAGTGTGTTTTTTTTCTGGGTAGCTGGATAGCTCTGCGGTTAGGCATCTGATGTTGGGAGTTCGATTCCCCACTGTGGCTCCTTGACAGGGGCTGGACCCTATGGGTCCTTTCCGGCTCTGCAGTTCTAAGGTTATTATTATATTACTATTATTAACAATGTTATTATTCCTGAGTGAAACAGACAGGATTTGATTGCAGTAGGGAACAGTGAATCCGGTTGGCTCAGTGAAAATGCAACAATTTATTATTTTATCTTGTTTGTGAGATCTTTTTACAGGCTGGCAAGGAAAAGCACTGAAGTTTTTTTTTTTCAGCATTAAGAATGTGTTGTCATTGACACTATATGCCATTCTCCTGCTCTCAGTATTATGCTGTAATATTACTATGCCAAAGACAGAGTACACATCCTCAAACCTGTCTGTGTGCAGCAACTTATCCACAAAATGCTCAGATGTCAATTATGTGAAGTTTTCACCGTCCAGATGCATTGAGTGGCAACTCTTATTATCTCCCACCAGTATGACACATTGCCTCAGGAGCATGATGGGAATGATATTTCAAGACATTAGACAAACAACAGGTTAGGAAAACTTAATACAGAGGAACCAGGCTGGTCCCTACCATTTTTATAGCAGGCTAAGCACTGCAATTTTTTATACATAGAGATGCTATGATACCCTTTACACAGAGCTGGGGGTGAGGGTCGGGGAAGCTGCCAGTCCTACAGAACTCTTCCATTTCAATCAGATGGTTTGAGATAGCTGGCAATTACAGCAGCAGCAGCCAAGAAATTCTAGAACATATTTCCTCTCTCTTTCTCTCTTGAAAAAGAGAATTAAGACTGCCAGAAGAAATATCAACAACCTCAGATATGCAGATGATACCACTCTGATGAGAAACCTGGACAGCATCTTTAAAAGCAGAGACATCAGCTTGCCGACAAAGGTTTGCATAGTCAAATCTATGGCTTTTCCAGTAGCGACATATGGAAGTGAGAGCTGGACCATAAAGAAAACTGATCGCTGAAGAATTGATTTTTTTTAAAATTGTGGTGCTGGAGGAGACTCTTCAGAATCCCCTGGACTGCACGGAGATCAAACCTATCCGTTTTGAAGGAAATCAACCCTGAGTGCTTACTGGAAAGACAGATTCTGGACCTGAGACTCCAGTACTTTGGCCATCTCTGATCCCAAGGTATGAATTACCGCCAGAGAAAATCAAATTGTTACAGATGGTGCTGCCTTTGTGAGAAAGTCTGAGCCCAGTGTGTTTCAAACCAATTATCAGAGGACATTTGTATTTGGGCAGTGAGTGCTCACTGGAAGGACAGATCCTGAAGCTGAGGCTTCAATACTTTGGCCATCTCATGAGAAGAGAAGACTCCCTGGAAAAGACCCTGATGTTGGGAAAGTGTGAAGGCAAGAGGAGAAGGGGACGACAGAGGACGAGATGGTTGGACAGTGTAATCGAAGCGACCAACATGAATTTGACCAAACTCCAGGAGGCAGTGGAAGACAGGAGGACCTGGCGTGCTCTGGTCCATGGGGTCACGAAGAGTCGGACACGACTTAACGACTAAACAATAATTCTCTCTTGAAATGAATGAAACGGGTGGTTACTGCTTGCATATTCTTCCTTAGTAACCATCCTTGTTTTTTTAAAAACGCACGCCAGTTGCTTCCTCTGTAGCATCATTATTTAGTCGCCCACTAATGTCTATTCCCAGCCTCTAATTGAGGTGATAACATGCGCCAGGATCTCAGTTCAGTGATTCATCTGGGCTGTGAGGATCTCATACTGTGCCAGTCTTGGGGGTTGGGGCAGTTAGAAGAGACATCTGTCAAGTGTGTCTTTCCCTGAAAAGGAAGGAGGGGAGAGAGACAGATATCCTATCTAAAACATACTTTAAAAAAAAACTCAATTGGATGGTTGCCCTCACTATCCTGTGGGGATACCAGCAAATTTTAAAATAGAACATTTTAGGGGGGGAAGGGATGTAAGGTACCCTAAGCCTCTGCCTGCTTTTCAAATCAGGACTTCTGCTCTTGCTTTCCTCCATCTGCATCTCTCTCTGCGTCTCCCTGCAGCTGGGGAAAATCCAGTGGAATCAGCCAGAGGAGAACATTTTTTCTTATCTCTCTACCCAGATCTTAAGGGCACCATCTAATCCCCCTGTTCCTGGTGCCCCACAAAATGAGATGAGATGGGTGGCTAGAAAGAGAAAGAACCTTCCCGGACAGACTCCCCTGCCACCTAATAAAGTCTATGGAATTCAGCTCAGAATTTTGCCTCCAGGGAGCATAGCTGTGCTCAGATGCCACAGTCCACAAAAGCTTATGAATAATAAAACTAACCTCTCTTTAAGGTGTCTGACGATGCCTAGTTCTATTATTTTAAGAGCTGTTTCTAGTTCTTAGCAATTGGTTTTATTTTGCTGGTCATTTTTCTGAGAGTTCACACTGCCCTGTTCTTTATTAGTAGTAGCTGCTTTTATCTCAGTTTTATTTTATGACAGCTGTAGTTATTATTTTAACATCTGTATTTTACAGTTGCAATGTGTTATGCACTGCCCAGAGAACTCTGATTATCAGCCATGCAATTTTTATTTTTCATTTTTGGGGAATCAACCCTGAAATTATATAATCATTTAATTCAAATAATATCTTATATTATAATAAAATAATGACAATATACAGTAAATAATAAATAAAGCTGTCCAGAGGAAAAGCTATTCCTGACATTTGTTTTGAAATGCTTTTAATCTGTTTTTTTTTTAAATGTGTTTAGATATATTGTGACATACCTTGTGTTGATGGGTAGGAAAGTATTTAAAATACTTTTGGTGTTTTTCAGTCACAGTGAGTTTTTCTGATCCCCACCCGGTCACAAGGCTCAAGGAAAATCCCTTTCATCATGAGGTGGGCACTGGGGGGGCTTCCTCCCCTCACCCAGTTCCAAAACTCAAACAGCTTCTTCACAATTAAAGAAACTCTACAGGAGCTTTCAAAATTTCAAGGGGGAAGGGAATTGGAATTTTTTTATTTTCAAAAAAAAATATGCATGGCTAATAATTTTATCAGCTGTGAGGTCAGGACTTTAGCCAACAAACAATAACTTCATTGTTTTACGCTGTTGCTGTGATTTTTAGTTATTTTTTAAAGTTACAAGAACTGGAAAATGGTGGAGAAATAAAAGCTCATGACGTGTGCTGTGTCTCGTGGGTACAGATGTGACAGCAAAGTAGACGAGACAAGAAGGTTTTATATCAGAGAACAGCAGCTTACAGCGGTCAAATATTTAGCTTGAAGTAACGTTTGTAGTTACTTCTAAGAAGCTGCAAAGCAAGCTATTGCATTTTAAAATTTTATCTAATTACTTTGGAGTGCAGGGCAGCTTAGATTTATAACTGTAACTGTCTCCTTTTTGAAAGCAACTTTTCAAGCTTTCAACTGAAACAAGGCTTGAGTCAAGGAGACAACAAGGAGGACTAGGATCATGTGTAATACTTATCCAGTACCCCTGTTAATAGCTGCATATGACAAAATGTAGAAGTCAACACAAGAAGTAAAGGAAGAAAGTCTACAATCTCCTTGAATCTGATTATTATAATTCACTTTTCACACAGCAAATTAATGGGGGAAATCCTGTTGTGCAGTTACACAAACAGTATATGCATGATAACATCTGCACAGTTTTTTTTAAACTTACAGCAATTTACCTCTACAGTGTGTTTAACTGCACAGCAGCATTTCAGTCAATGAACCATGTTCCCCACGGTATCCACACTAGGAGCCACTCAGAGCTCAGATGGACAAAAGATTTTTTTTTCAGGAGCAAGGAAACGTCTCTGATGCAGAAGATCATATTCTCTCAGAGGTAATATGTTGGTTGGTGAGTACCAGTGGTGAGTGGATCTAAACGCCACAGTGGCACAAGCAAAGTCAAAAGTGAGAAGAACATTTTTTTCACTATTCCCTTTTCTAATAAAACCTTTCCTCTCTCTTTCCCTTCTTTCTTCCTTTCCCTTTCCATCCAGCTAGACCAGATTGCTCTAGTTAGAGATCTGAACCTATTGCTTTTGGACAGTAGGTTTAGACATCCACCAGGGATGTTGGCAAGTCTTTGGGGCTGAATCCCAAGTCTGAATCTGAGTTTTTGGTACCAAGTCCCAAGTCTGCTGGCTGGCAGGATGGGTGGTTTAAGTATCTGGCTGTATAGCCAGAGGTTGGGAGTTTGATTTCCCACTGTGCCTCTTGCAAATAGACCCAGCCTGTGTAGCCTTGGGCAAACCGTACTATACCAGGGTCCTCCAGTAAGCCACTTCTGAGTAGTACTTTCTACCTGGAGAACCCTGCAAAGGGTCTCCATAAGTCAGAAAGGATGTGACAGCACATGATTATTATTATTATTATTCAGACAGTCAGGTAGCAAAAAGGCTTTGGCTGGCTGATTGGTGAAATATGAAATTCTACTCAATATAAACCCTAATATAAACTGTAAATTCTACTTACAGAGTATTCTACTTATGGTAACATGTTTCATTTTGAATGTTTGACTTAAGCTGCTTGCTTCCCGATTACAATAAAGTTCAAGTAGATTGAACTTCAGATTTCTTTTTTCCTCAAAGCAATGTCACAATGATTTCATTGTTATCCAATGACTTGCAACAGGAGAATCAGAGCCAAAGGGTCTTGCTGAGGAACAAATTCTTATCCCTCTACCTGGAAACATAACACACGCACACACACACTTCCAAAGGACACAATCCACCAGAATTTCTCTTGTACACAGTTGCTTGCTTGCTTAATTAATTAATTAGATGAAATGAAGAGGTGATAGGAAAGACACACCCCACCATTCTTTGGCATCAGCGGTGTTTGTGCTGCAGAATTATTATTGCCACCTCCCTGATGCACTCTCTCTTCGTCTCCTAGTCCCCTGTCCTTTACAGTGGACCCTCGACTTACAGACGGCTCGATTTACAGACTTTTTGAGTTACAGACTTCTCTGGCCACAAAATTTAGGTTCGACTTGCAGCCGGAGAATCGACCTACAGACCAGAAAAAAACCAAAATGGAACAAAAATGGCCAGTTACGGCATTAATCGGTTTTCAATGCATTGTAGGTAAATGGAGACTTGACCTACAGACTTTTCGACCTGCAGCCACCGTTCCAATATGGATTAATTCCGTAAGTAGAGGGTCAGTCCACTGTATTATGTTGCCATCATAACATTTTACTAACACTCCTACTTTTTAACAGTGTAAGGGTCACTATGTGAAGGATAGCAGTGGGTTACTACAGGGTTGACATTTGATATTGATTTAATTGAGCAGTTCTTGAAGTGGAAGAAACAAAGTTAATGAAGAACAAGGTTGTAATTGGTCAACACAACCAGTCAGTCCTGTAAATGTTTGCTTCCCATGTGGTTAATTCAAAGAAATATAACACATTAATTGGTAGAGGTGAGTTTCCATGAACATACTTTTTGTTTCCTGCCCACAACTGTGAGATTTTCTGTTTCCATTAAAAAAGAAAAAAGAAAAACAGGGGACCTGAGTTTTTTCAGTTCCACCTGCCACAAGACACAGGTTTATTTGTGTTACAAGGTGGAATGGAAATGACTCCAGAAGAAAGCACCTAGTTCACCTCAACGGCCAACAACAGGTCTAAATGTGAAGGACAGATCAAGAAAATTGAGATGTATCTCAGCCAACAAAAATATGTCAGAGGGCTTTGCAGGCTCCGAAAAGAAACCAGATTGCTCCTGAAATAGGTGCTTAGCATTTCAATGAGAGGCACAGATTCATTTTTTAAGTAAGGAAACTAGCTAAGGACCCCCAATGGCATGTATATTTATTGAGAATCTAATAAAAGTCTCGGAACAAATAGCCGGAAGGACCTGTAGACGTTGCCTTCACCATAATAAAACTGCAATACAGGGCACAAGGGAAAAGGGGGGTGGGGATGTCTGCTCCATGAGAAAATCAAACAAGAGTCCCACAGCATAAAAACTGGAGACACAAGTTGAAGATGCCATAAAATTCCTGTGTTTGGGGAGAAAGAGTAAGAAAAACAACAGGTAACTAAAAAAAGGCATACAAAAAAAAAAACACCCCAGATCCATATAAATGAAACTTTGGAATTCTGCACAAGCTGCTGTGAAAACACATGGGAAAACAGGAAGAAAATAGCAACTCCAGGGCAATTAACTCCTCCAGGTTCACCAAGAAAGCACGTGCTAAGAGGTCCATAGGAAGCCACATCAGCTGCAGTGAATTTTGATTCGACCTTGGAAACTTAAATGCAAAGGTTGATCAAACTGATGTTGCGTATAATCCAGCAAAATCTAACTGGGTGCTTTGGCTCCAGTTATTTCCATGGGGCTCCAGCACATCCTACTGTGTACACCAGTGTTTGTTTCAGTTCTTCCTTATATTTAATGATCACTTCACAATGTTAGTGATGATCTGTAAGAATCTAAACAGGTTGGGATGAAAATACTTTAAAAACAATCTTCCATCTATCAGGCCATCATTGCTGAAAACTAGGTCCTCAAGGGCATACAGGAAGGCAATCTCTGTGGTATATCCTACAGATGATAGAACTCTTCTGCTAAAAGCACAAACATTTTCCAGAAATGTAATGCAGGCAAACCTTTGTGTTTGGGGAATCAAACTTGGCCAAAAAAAAAAAGTGTGCTTATGTCCTGAAGAACAATCACAAAGCAAAGCAAGCTAATTTGAAAATTGTGGGACATGAGAAAATCTCTTGCTGTGACAATCACACACAATCAGCATTTAAAGAATTACCTCTTCTAATAATTCGACCTTCAGTAACTCTTTCAGTCGGAATTCTTTTCCCTGACTTACCAGACTCGAATATTACTCAGATGATTCCTTTGTATGTAAGATCTACTCTTGTGAAGTGGAGAATGAGTCAAATATCTGTGCTCCTGCTTACATTCAGTTCTCAGTGCTCTCTATATGTAGAAGGTGACTGTTTACAAAGGACAGCTGCTGCTTCTATCTGGAGATTTCAGAATTCTGGAAAAAGAGGATTCTAAAATCTCAAGAGGCCTATTCAGATATTCTGAAAGCATGTGGAGAGAGTGCACACAGTGATAGGAGCACAGTAGCATTATGCCTTCTGTCTTGACTTTAATTATATAAAATTGATAGCTTGAAGAGTTGGATGCTGTTGTATCCATGTAGATTCTCTACATGAGGAAAACATTTAAAAACAAATCTGGGCCCTGACTCATGTGAAGAACCTACATTAATACGTGGTAGGTGAGTAGGTGCAACTCAATTTCTAATCAAAAATTATGCACGTCTTTGCATGGCCAAGAGTAAACAGAAAAAGAGGCTCAACTCAAGTTTCCTAGACAGTCCTTTGCCAACTCAGACCTGTGCTGACCTTCCTTCATCTTAGACTGATTCTTTGGAGATCTCATTTCCTTCCCTCCGGCACATGTCTTTTGACCCACCAAGGATGAGGCATCTTACCATTGCCCTCTAGAGATGAAAGGGGCAGCCATGGTTCCTGACATCTCCAGCTCAGCCAGCTGGAACTAGGACTTCAATCATCTTTCCTATCACAAGTGTGTTTCTCTAATAAACAGATTTCTTCTTTCCTTAGAAAGAAGTGTGATTGTGATTTCTTCACAAAGAGGAAAGCGTGCTCAGGTAATCATTCTGAATCTCAAAAGGCTGATCTACAGGTTAATGTTGTTCCTGTCCAACTGTTTTGCTTCACCTGCAAGAGATACTAAATTTTTCCTTCTTTAGATGGTCACTTGTATAATTGAAAATGACACATAGGTAGGCAGGGCGACGATGCTCCTCCTCATCATGTGTGGAGCAATAAATAGAGAACCTCTACAGCAGTGGTTCCCAACCCTGGATCCCTAGATGTTCTTGGACTGCAACTCACAGAAGCCCTCAACACTAGCTACGCTGGCCAAAGTTTCTGGGAGTTGCAGTCCAAGACCATTTGGGGACTAAAGGTTTGGAACTACTGCTCTATAGATAAAGGCTGTTGTGTACACACGGTAACATATAGGGTGAACAATCATAGAGAGTGGACAACAAGGTCAACAGAAGGAGAAAGCTTGAACTACTGGATAGCCAAGTGGCTCTGGTCTCCAGATGCGTAGCCTGAGGCTGGGAGTTCAATTCCCCGCAGTGCTTCCTTGACAGGGGCTTTATTTGATGATCCACTCCAACTCTGCAGTTCAAAGGTTATTATTATTATACTTGGTTGTTCCTTCTCCCTTCTTCATTATGTAGAACTTGCACAAATAGGCTCATATAATTATCTTATAACCATCTTTTACATCAAAATGGTTTAGTTTTGGTCAATGTAGATTATGGAACTGATTAAATTATAATTGATAAATTAATTACTATGTTTACACGTCTATGCTCACAGTATTTTCTAATATTTTTGAATATTTCTTTAAAATTAAAGTTACTGGCAAGTTATCATGTCTAACAATCTATCTGCTTTGTCTCCCATTTCAGTAAATAGGTTGCTTATTTGTATATCTCTGATGCTAAATTAAAAAGAAGACATAGTTCTTCATTAGCACGTTTACTTCATTATTATTTGCAAAGAGTAATGTCTAATAGAAAATGGCATATTTTGTTGTTGTTGTTGTTTAGTCCTTAAGTCATGTTCAGCTCTTCATGACTCCATGGACCACAGCACACCAGGCCCTCCTGTCTTCTAGTGCCTCCTGGAGTTTTATCGAATTCATGTTGGCAGCTTCGACGACACTGTCAACCATCTCATCCTCTGTCGTCCCCTTCTCCTCTTGCCTTCACACTTTCCCAACATCAGGGTCTTTGATCTCCTTGCAGTCCAGGGGACTTTCAAGAGTATCTTCCAGCACCACAATTCAAAAGCATCAATTCTTCGGTGGTCAGCATTCTTTATGGTCCAGCTCTCACTTCCATACATCGCTACTGGAAAAACCATAGCTTTGACTATGCGGACCTTTGTTGGCAAGATAATGTCTCTGATTTCTAAGATGCTATCTAGGTTTGTCATCGTTTTCCTCCAAAGAAGCAGGAGTCTTTTAATTTTGTGGCTACTGTCACCATCTGCAGTGATCATGGAGCCCAAGAAGGTAAAATCTGTCACTGCCTCCATTTCTTCCCCTTCTATTTCCCAGGAGGTGATGGGACCAGTGGCCATGATCTTAGTTTTTTTGATGTTGAGGTTCAGACCATTTTTTGCACTCTCCTCTTGCACCTTCATTAAGAGGTTCTTTAATTCCTCCTCAGTTTCTGCAATCAGAGTGGTATCATCTGCATATCTGAGGTTGTTGATATTTCTTCTGGCAGTCTTAATTCCAGTTTGGGATTCCTCCAGTCCAGCCTTTCACTTGAAAGCATATTTTAGTAGTGTGCTAATGCCCACTGTGGTATAGTGGGTAGAGTGATGGACTAGAACTCTGAAGAACAGGGTTTGAATCCCCACTCAGCCATGGAAACTCATTGGGGGAGTGGAACTGGCAAAACCTCACCTTAAATATCCCACTCACCTTGAAAGTCCTTTTATTTCTTTATTTATAATATTTTTACCGCACCTTTCTCCTTGAAAAGGATCCAAGGCAGCTTATGACATTGAAATTCAACATTTAAAGTTGAAACAATAAATATACAACTCTGGGTAACATCATTAAAATACAATATTTAAAGCAAAGAACAATCTGTATAAAGAGGCATCTTACATCATTAAAAGGCAATATTAAAGCTAAGAACAGTAAGTTTACAAATGTTTTCAACATTGCTACTCTGAGAAATGGAAAATACAATAATGGAAAACACAAGTAGTACTGAAAATCCAGTCAAAGTAGTAATGCATAACAATATATCTAAAAATCACATACAGGTAGCTAGTTACTGAGGGAAACCTTGCCTAAAGAGAAAGGTTTTTGCCTTTTTGCAGAAGGACAGCAAACATGGGACCAGTCTGGCCTCCTGTGAGAGGGAGTTTCAAAATCTGGGAGAAGCGACAGATAAGGCCCTCTCCTGTGTCCCCATCAGACGGACCTGTGAAAGTGGCAGCCTGAGAGAAAGGCCTCCAAATGATCTTAATACCTGATCCAGCTCATAATGGGAGATAGCTTGGACCCAAGCCATTTGGGGCTTTATAAGTTGCTGGTTTAAAGGGACGTGGTGGCGCTGCAGGCTAAACCGCAGAAGCCTGTGCTGCAGGGTCAGAAGACCAGCAGTTGGAAGATCGCATCCACGCGACGGAGTGAGCGCCCGTTGCTTGTCCCAGCTCCCGCCAACCTAGCGGTTCGAAAGCATGCAAATGCAAGTAGATCAATAGGGACCACCTTGGTGGGAAGGTAACAGCGTTCAGTGTCTAAGTCGCACTGGCCATGTGACCATGGAAGATTGTCTTCAGACAAAACGCTGGCTCTATGGCTTGGAAATGGGGATGAGCACCGCCCCCTAGAGTCGAACACGACTGGACAAAAATTGTCAAGGGGAACCTTTACCTTTACCTAAGTTGCTGGTTCCATCTTGATAGAACATAAAAACAATAAAATAGTGTACTTATATGTATTCTGCGAAGACTGTACTTATGGTTTTGCAAACATCTCTGGACCAGTGGAAAATGTAGAGTTCTGTTTATCTTTGATGGCATTTTACTTGTATAAAATGGAAAGATATTATGATGATTCCATTTACTAATTCTATACAATGTTATTTGAAGCACGTTAAGAAAATCAAGTACAAAGCTTAAATGCTTTGCATAATGCCTTATAAAATTCCCAGGTCAATTGGCAACCCCTGCATATCACATTTCACTGCCTGTGCTTATTTTACTTCTGCAACTGCATAACTGCTTGAATGACAAGTTGTTTAATCTTAAATACATACATGCATGCCAGTAGATTTCTTTTTCTTAAAAACAACTCAAGTCCCGGTTTTGCCACACCTGGGTAAAATCAAGAACATGTGATCTGGAGACACTTCTAAACAGGAAATACTCCATTTATTTTTTTAGCTGTGTTTGGGTAATAAAGTCTAGCATCCAAGTGTGAGCAACACATTTTCTAGTTTCATTAAACAGCATGAAAAGATTTATTACTTCTCTTTGCTGTAGAATGCAGTCCTGGCTCCACAGAAAGCTGAGCATGATGGCAGTCTATCAGGCAACAAGATTCACAACCACTGCAAGGGAAGACTTCTGGCAAAGTGGGAAATGACTGGGAAATTCAAGGGAACCTCACTGAGGAGGCTTCCTTTAAAACATGGCTGGGATCTTACCCTGTTTTCCCGAAAATAAGACTTAACCTGAAAATAAGCCTGAGTAGGATTTTTCAGGATGCTCGTAATATAAGCCCTACCCCCAAAATAAGCCCTGTTTAAGTGAAATCCCTCCACCATTGTTCAGCCACCAGAAGATGATATTATATTTGAATAAATGTAGATGGTTGTACATGAAAAAATAAATAAAACATTGCCTGAAAATAAGCCCTAATGTGGTTTTTTTGGAGCAAAAATTAATATAAGACCCTGTTTTACTTTCGGGGAAACACAGTAGACAATGTGGCTAGGGTCACCATCCCTCCACTGTTTTATTGGATTGACTAGTAAACCACCATCACTATTTCTGGCAAGAGGGCCAGCCCTGCTATTTGGTCGTGTGAGGCATTTTCCTTATGCAGCAAATGCTAAGAAGTAGCAACAAAATATTTCTATGGCACATAGCCATTCCTATGCTTCCTATGCAAGGCTGCTATAGTCAAGTTGGCTTTTGTGTAGAGAATGTGAGGGGACACCATCTTGTTTTTCACTTGTTTTTTGCAAGGAACATTTTGTCTAAAAAGATGGTGGGAAAGCTTAGGAAATCCGAGGGCCAACTTTTCAGGGCTATCTGCAGCCCCAGGCCCCATTCTCTAATTTGCATACTTAATTTTTTAATTGATGCAGTCCTTATATGCTGTAAAGGCAGTTGCAATTCTGCCCCTCTCCTTAAGCATGAATTGCCCCGGCAAACCTCATGCAGGGCACTACATGTCTTTTTGAGAGGGGAAATCCAAAATTGTTTGGGGGTAGAGGTGCCGAGGGCTACAAAATGGAGATTGCCAGGAGGGCTACAAAACGGAGGTGCCAGGAGGGCTACAAAACCTACAAGACGTTGCAGGAGTCCCACAGGGAACATGTCAGCCACTGGTGCTATAGACTCCATTGCCACTAGGCTCTGCTTCTCATCTCCAGGAGTCTCTATTTATTTATCCTCAAACCATCTAGTTCAATAGTTGTTCTATGGCTTACCCATCAGATTTTGCTCAGTTATACCACTGACTAGTTATGTTCCACTGTAACTTTGCACTAGCCCCTTGGATCTGCCCATGGCCAGGAAGCTAGCCTTCAAAAGCTGGCAACTCTAAATGATGCTTAAGCAAATGAATTCTTCTGAGGGCTGTTAAGGATGTTTGTATGTTTCAGTTTTGACAACGGTAAAACATGAACTTTGGCCAGGCAGAATAATTAAACAAATGATGGAATGCATTTGTTTTATAAACAATTTCTTCCAAACCAGCTTCCAACTGTTGAGAAGTCCATAATGAGAAAACAAAATAGCCTTAGAACAGAGGTTGTGGATGTTTCTATGCTAGATAGTTGATATCACGTTATCCATCATGGCTCCATCCTATGGAGTCCTGTGTAGTCTGGTGAGGTACTCAGAATTCTCAGCCAGAGAGTTCTAGTGTGCTCCCCTGAATTACTGCAGAGAATTCTAAGTACCTCACTGAAGTACAAATTCCAGATTACGCACATGGAACCAGGGCCATCAAAGTGATCCAAAACTGTTGTACCTGACTCACATAGACACACTCTGCCATTCTGTTATATTGTGCTCAGGAACAATGACTTTCCCCAAAGTTGTTTCCTCCAATACAAACCAATCTCCTGATCTCCCTTCCTCTTTTGCCTAAGAACAACCAGAACCACTTTGATGGCCTATGTTCAGAGACCTTTGCAGAAGTTGTATACATAACCTTGTAAATAAATCAGCTTAGGGTCAAATTACCAGGGACGCTCACTGCATCTTTGAACCTCTCTCTCTCAGCATTGCTGGAACAGTGATGTTAAATAAGGACAAGGATGGGAAAGTATCCGTGTTTTTATGTTACTTTCACACACACAAGCCTCTGGCAAGTTTCCTTTTAATGAGGAAACATGTGGCACACACACATCTGGCCTGATTTTTAGAATATTCATGTTATGCCTGCTCCATCCACAGCTCTATGGTGCCCCACCTGATGGAGACTTGTGTGGGCCTAGAAGCTAGCTTGAATGTTATTTTTAAAGTGATCTAATACAGGAATCACCCACTCCTGACTTCAGATTGCACACAACAATGCAATGGTCTTTTTCCACTTCAAAACAGAAACATGTTCTTTATGCTCCAAACATTTTATAGACTATATATATATACTTCCAGTATAAAAACAACTACAGTGTGCCTTCCTCCCAGTTACACAAAGATGAGCCTAGAGAGCTAGTAACTCTACTTCAGCACAAGTATGGTTGAATACACAGGAATCTGAACACAGATTTTTAAGGGCAAAGCACTCAAAGCCCCAGGCCTGGATGGATGAATAGTTATTTTTAATCTTTTCTTCCTGAATACAAATAAATGTGCATATTTTGGTAAGTTCTTATCAAAAACGAGTTTGAACTGAAATTCTTATTCATCTGAGGTAGGAGTAGCTCTCCACATATAGATTTATTTGTGAGGTAAACATACTGCTTGAATGCTCTGTACCACTGAGACCCCATTCATAAATACATTTATATTGTTTTTTTAATGTTTTTAAGTTTTAATATTGTTGTATGCCACCCAGAAGCCATTGGTAATGGTGCGGCTAAAAAATACAGTAAATAAATAAATAATCCTTTGCTGAGGGGTGAAGAAAGATTACATAAAATTGATGCCCTGAGTAACTGGGCGTTCCTCTAAAGTGTTACGTTCATATCACATAATCACATGATGTAGAAGATAGCTACTGATGATGTTTTTTTTTCCATCAAAGTGTCAATGGCACTCAAGTGAACCAAAGAAAAGCTAACAAAGAACTGTGATGCTGTAACAATACTGCAAATCATATTAAGCAATTTGTTTGATATATCTTTGACCCACCAGAGGGCAGTGAGGCTCATCATTACTTCTAGGGCTGTGCGATATAACTCAGCCACATGCTGAAATACTAACCGAATCCGGAATATCTGTGCATGTCTTGAATGAACACGGGGCACAGCAAAGAACCCAGGAGCATTCAGAGGGTAGAGCGGCACCCTACACAGATCTTTCATATTATATCTAGAGTTCCATGGAATTTTAAATGTACAATAAAAAGATGCAGCATTATTAAAACTAGGAGAAGAACAAATCCGCAGTTATCACCAACTGAGAAGGGACGTGCTGAGCTGATGCCAATGGAGAAGGAGACCGACCGTTGACGGCTTCGGCCCTCCATGAAGCCCAAGCCCCCTCCAGAGTGCTCCAATTACGGAGGTGGAGATTATGAGTGTGAACGCAGACAAACGTTTGTGTTGCTATATGAGTTCTGAGAACCATGATGGCTGTTTCCTCACTTCTCTTTTGTGCGAGAGACCTCTCTTGGCTTGAGGCTGGTGAATACTTCTGCCAGGAATAATTCTGGTGGCACTGGGTAACTCCCACCCCATTATGCTTCTATGCATTTTGCCATTCACAGGAATGTGATTTTTGTTCCCCAGAGAGGCCATAACACACAAATACCTGGTAGGAGTATCTTTCAAAAAGGAACCGAGTGAGCCTGTGAGCCCTTAATTGGACATTAATCAAAGAGAGGGGGACCTAATCTGAGAACAGTTTGGAAAATCTTTCTTGTTTTGTTCTGTTTTTTCCAACTACGAATCCCAGTATATCTGAAATTATGAGAACTGCAGTATACAGAGAGGAATTTTTGTGGAATTTTAGTCCACTAAGGGGAAAAATGTGAAACTGTAGTCCATGAAAAGGAAATTATCCTAGCATTGTTGAAAGCTGTACACCAAGTCCAAATTCTATTGCTGCCTAATCAGAATGGTCCATCCGTGCAGAGATCTGATCTGTTTGCCACATGCACAAAGTGGAATGCACTAATTCTTTCCTCAGATAGGGTAATCTTTGGTTTGCTTCAGCTGTACACTGGAAACAAAGGAGAAAATAGGCAGTGATCTACCTGTGGCTGAACTATTACGGGGTAGATGAGGATGGGAGAATTTATCAGTTGCTTCTCCATTCCAACATGACCAATGGTGCTAATTTCTGATTTAAAAAATGAACTGAAGCAAAATTCTCACTCACTTTTAATTTTGGGTAAATATTTCTTTCCATAAATTCATCCCATTCTCATATAAAGTGATTTGATTTAGCCACTTTTTTTAGATGGGAAAAAAAGATAGGAAGCAGGGCCAACAGATGAAATATGAGGTAAATTTAACTATTTATGCTCCTGAACTGCTTCTCTTCTCTCTGGTTGTTATAGGACCTTGATAGCAAAATAGAAACTTGTCCATTGCTTTTATCTCCTCCCACCCAATTCCTTTTCCTTTTCTGTCATGTCTTTTAGACATACAGATTTTTTAGACTGTAAGTATTCAGAGACATCACCTTGCCAACAAAAGTCCGAATAGTCAAAGCTATGGTTTTTCCTGTCGTGATGTATGGAAGTGAGAGCTGGACCATAAAGAAAGCAGACCACCGAAGAATTGATGCCTTTGAATTATGGTGCTGGAGGAGGCTCTTGAGAATCCCCTGGACTGCAAGGAGAACAAACCTATCAGTTCTAAAGGAAATCAACCCTGAGTGCTCACTGGAAGGACAGATCCTGAAGCTGAGGCTCCAGTACTTTGGCCATCTCATGAGAAGAAAAGAGTCCTTGGAAAAAAACTTGATGTTAGGAAGGTGTGATGGCGAGAGGAGAAGGGGACGACCGAGGATGAGATGGCTGGACAGTGTCTGCGAAGCAACCAACATGAACCTGACACAACTCTGGGAGGCAGTAGAAGACAGGAGGGCCTGGCGTGCTCTGGTCCATGGGGACACGACTAAACAACTAAACACACACACACAAGTATTTTGTATCATAGCTTTTAGAGTGTATTTAATGATTGGCCCAAGATTGAGATAAACAGGTTTTACATCAGGGGTGGGAATTATGTCACTTGCTGTGGCCTTTTGTGGAGTCTCTGAAGCCCTGATCCAGTTCAGTAAAACCAAAAAAAGCCAACATGGAGCTTCCTTCCACAACATGCCAATCTCCTATCCCTTCCATAAACCTTGTTTTGGCCAAGGGAAAACCAGAACTGTTTTCTTGTTGTCCCTTGGCCAAAATCAGAAGACTCTGGCAAATACAGGCAGAGCACAACTATCTCTGTATTTTAACATTTTAATTGTCTTGTTTGATTGGCTGCTTAGGTTCTTAGTTTATCAACTGCTTTGGACTTTTATTCTCATACAATGTCACTAAATTTAACAAATATAAATGTACAATGGCCTCACATGGTAAATGGAAAGGTCCATTGCTGTCTTCCTGTTCTCATGATCTGGGGGGGGAAATGGCCAAACCAGACATATATTATGGAAGAAGCGTTGCTGTTGTTGTTTTAATTATGCTGATTATGGAGGCTTGGTTTGAAATATTTATGTAGGCTGCCAGGCAACAAAGCACATCTGATCTCCACAGAGGAACAACAAAATCCAAACAGACAAAAAACAATGGCTTCTCATAGAATTTGCATTTCATTTTAATGGGCTGCCAGTGGGCACCAATGAGTACTCAATGGTGGTTTTGTGTACAGAAATGCACACTGCAAAATGTGCTTGATAGATTGCATTGTTAGCAGCTTCCCTGCGTCTCTGAAGAACCTGGAGCAGGGCAGGGGAAGCAAAGAATGAAATGTTTGGGGATTAAACATCAGCTCTGGAATAAAGCTCTGCTAGGAGACCAGGTCTTGACTTGATCAGGATTTGAGCCAGTAATCTGATAAATATTTTCTCCCACAATTTTATTCATGTTAAACTGCAGCACTTAAGACTGCCCCCTCTATTTATTTGTCTTTCAAATCACAGCATGCCTTGTGGTCATCTAGGGATCCAGCCAAACCAGCTTACAGTATAGAAAATAAATAACACGAAAGACAATTGGCAGGGCAATTTAATGCTAAACATGTCTAATGCAAATGTGAGGCTCTCTGATTTCAAGCCGCCACACACCCATGTAAATATCCATAGTTCTGCAGCTTAAAACAATCACTGAACAGAGGATTAACCCCTCAGAAAAATAAATAAATGAATTTCAGGACCAAGCCAGATGAGAGAATGGTAGCTTCCTAATTGCATGGTTAGATTCCCCATGTTTTCTTAACAGAAAATGCAACTGAAGGTGAAAATGCAACACTGGATAAAGAGGATAAACTTCTCCCTCTGCACCATTGTTTCCTGGCTGAAATTGTCCTGCAGAATTTAATGTCAAATGCCAATGGTCCGGTTTCACCCAACTGTTTGCCTCACTAGGCAAAATATTCAGATATTCAGTAAAAACAATCCTGGAAGAAGGGAAACCACTCAAGCCATTTTTAAGGGCTTTGGGGGATCAAGCAAGCCTGACAGGTTTCTTTGGACTGAAAGGTCTGAAAACCCAGGATTATCACTCCAAAGGCTTGAGTTTGGAAAAGTTACTCTTTGGGACTACAGCTTCCAGAATTCCCCAGGAAGTATAGCGAGGGGCCATGCTCGAGGGGGGATTTTGAGAGTTGTGGTTCACAAAGCTGATTTTCCCAAGTTCTCTTACTCACTGGTCTTGCCTGTAAATTCTGGAACTAAAAACTAGGAGCTGGCTACATACAGTCTGTTGATTTTAGTTTATAGAGCAAACTGCATAAAGTGTCAATAGTCTTGGGTGTGGTGCCTGCTTTCTCTGCTCACCACACCCACGAAAGAGAAAAGACTTACGGGGCCCCAATTGCTTATGGAAGAGGCATTGGGATATTTCATCGTATGTGAACTCTAACCAGGAACGAGCTGAGGACTGAACTATCATCTACCGGGCACAGTGCCCGAGTGTTGCCCAGTTTCACCGAGCAGGTTTGTGCACCTTGACAGCTGCATGCATAGCCAGAAGGCCCAATCTAAATTATACAGATGAAACAGTAAGTAGAGGGAACAGTGGCTTAATTAACCAATTATTTGAACTTACTACTGGAGCAGGAAAACGACTGCTTAAAGCTTTGTCCAGTCCAGTGGTTCCAAACTTGGGTAACCCAGGTGTTCTTGGACTACAATTCCCAGAAACCCCAGCCAGCAAAGCTTGTGGTGAAGGTTTATGGGAACTGCAGTCCAAGAACACCTCGGTTACTCAAGATTGGGAACTACTGGTCTAGCGTCACCATGAAACCGTTCTGTCTGCCAGCTCTTAGGACCACCAACTGGTTGACAGAGATACAGAAATCGAGACAAATTCCAGAACATCCTCCTTTGAGGTTTCTTGCTCAGTATCCAAATTCTTCCAGGCATTTCACTGATGTTTTGTGTAATATATGGGGGATTGGGATTTCTGGTCTATTTGTTTATTAGTCACATTTATATTTCACCAATAAAATGCAAAGCAACATACTTAGCTCTTTACCTCCCAAGTTATATTCCCAACAATCCTATTAGATTAGCCCTGCCTCCCTATGTGACCAGCGCATGGCAACATTGAGTTTCATGACTCAGTGTCTTCCTACTATGCTCCATGGATCAGTTATCTCTGCAATCCATGAAGCACAGCATAGATATGCCAGCAGAACACGCTGACATTCTACAAAAGTCTTTATTGATAAGTCTTGCAATACTTACTGTAGGCAGCAGAGAACCCGAATTTCCTGCCCTCAATCCACTAGTCTTGGTCTTTCCTAAGTCAAAACAGAGTTTCTATTTTATCATTCATCATCTTATATGAACATGCTCCTTACCACATTGTAAGGAGAAAATGAAATAATTTGGGAAGAATGGACCTGTCGATTTCACTTTCTCCATATTTTTTAAAACTTCACATTATTTCTACCTTGTTAATGAAAATACTTGCAAATTTTGGTTCTTGTTTTTTTTTAAAGGGAAACAAACAAATTGCATAACTCTGTCTTGGCGAAACTTAACAGATACTGTACAGCTATTCTGCATAGAGAGGACTATGGTGTACTTTCCTGGCACAGATTGTCTTGGTGAAAAAAGAGGCAGCAACCCTGATTTATCATCACAAAGGTGGTTGAATGTGCAGCTATTCAAATTCAGGTTTTGAGGAGTTACACACTCAACGCTCTCTGTTTGGATGGATGACTATGTCAGTCAATTGAATTTACCCAGTGTTTGATACATCAAATTCCCCATGGAGTGAATGGGTCTTCTTTAGTTGTAACTTACTATTGGATTTCAGCCCTTTTGTTCTTTTCTCAGTATGTCACCATTAAAGGATATGCTGATTTAATCAAACATATTTTCCATTCAATTCAACTGTTATTTCTGTTGAATAACTATTTACTTTTATTTTGCTCCTCATCCCTGTAGTGGAGGAGTAATCACCTTGAAGTCCACTTGATGTTCCTAGACTGCAGCTCCTTGGCTCTTTGTTTTTGGCACAGACCAAAGGGAGTTGGTGGCGCTGCGGGTTAAACCACAGAATCCTCTGTGCTGCAAGGTCAGAAGACTAGCAGTCGTAAGATTGAATCCACATGATAGAATGAGCTCCCGTCACTTGTCCCAGCTCCTGCCAACGTAGCAGTTCAAAAGCATGTAAAATGCGAGTAGATAAATAGGTACCACCTCAGTGGGAAGGTAATGCCATTCCATGTCTAGTCTCGCTGGCCATGTGACCACGGAAATGGTCTTTGGACAAACACTGGCTCTATGGCTTGGAAACGGGGATGAGCACCGTGCCCTAGAGTCGGACACAACTGGACTAAATGTCAAGGGGAACCTTTACCTTAATGGGAGTTGAGACCAACAACATCTGGAAGTTTACCAGCTGCCCACCTCTTCTGCAGAAGCATGATGTCAGGAGGAGTATTCTTGAACCTTTCATGGACTGGTTTGGGGGAATCTTGTGGCCCAGATTAAGCCCTGTACACCAAAGGTTCCTTTCTCTTGCTATGTGAGAATGAATACTTTCCCTTTACTTATATGAGCGAAAGGAAACACCTGTATTTGGATATACTATTACAACAGAGTCTCTCCTTCCCTGGTCATTTTGATGCTCCTGCCACTGAAAACAAAATATGTTCCTCTTTGGACAGCCCTGTGTCCAGTAATGGCAGTTAATCTTGTTGTATCAAGTCAGAAAGTAAGGAAGTTACTTTTATTTAGGCCACTGTTTCCCTACCCTGGGTTCTCTGATATTCTTGGATAGCAACTCTGAGAAATCCTAGCGAGCAGAGTGAGTGGTGAAGGCTCTTGGGAGTTTTAGGATAAGAACATCTGGGGACCCAAGGCTGGGAACCACCTGTTTAAACAGATAGGTCAGTATCCTACAGTTTAAAGGTGGAACAGAAGGGCAAATACATACATGTTATCATCTTAGAATTACAGAATTGAAAGGGGCCCTATGGATCACCAAATCTAACCCCTGTCAAGGAGGCACAGTGAGGAATCAAACTCCCAACCTCTGGCTCTGCAGTCTGATGCCTAAACCACTGAGCTATCCAGCAGTTTTCCTGGCTCTGGTGGACTTCCAGTAACATACCCTGTTGTGTGACAAATCTCACAACCAGTATCAGAATGGGGGCATAACGGGCAGCCTGCCAGAGTGGAACTGCTGATTACGTGATTGTCCTCTACTTTACCTTTCAGCTGTAGGATGCAGGCCACAATATTTAAATATCTATAATCATTGCTATGTACGGCCCAACTATAAAATGGGCAGAAAATTTATTTGTTTTACCATATCTGCAATGGTCTATTTTGTGTTTGGTTGGTTTTTTTTTCTCGGTACAGTATTTGTTCCATGTGGTCTTTGCTACCTCCTTGTCCACAGAAACAAGGAGGTAGCAAAGAAACCATTGCTTTCAATAGAGTGATCCAGCTTACACAAGTGAAAGCTGGAGAGCATGCAGAGTGCAAGACCCACCAGGTGCTACATTGAAGGTTTACTAAACCAGATTCTGCCTGGTATGTTTAAAGACTATCATTGAACATTCTGTACTGGTTTAGTCATCCTTGTCCTCATGTTGAGAAATTCAACATTCAGGTCACATGGCTGACCCGTGATGCAGTTAACAGTCATTGCCATTGACGGAAGCTAATGGCAATTTGATATAATTGGTCAAGCTTGCCTCCAGACCTCTGCTTGTCAAAGGCTGGTGACAGTTTCTTTTTAAGCTTGCCAGAAAACTGCCATAAGGTGCAATTGCTGCCAATCTGACTACATTAGACCCTTGCTGCCTTCACAGATTATTGCAAAGTTACAGTGAGCTTACAGCAATTCTGCAGCCAAGGGCAGTTTCCATGTGTGGGTGGAGCAGCTGCAGAACCTAATCCTTTTAATACAGAAATGTGGATTTGCTAATTGAAGAGAAGAATCTTACCAAGGAATATGACTGGGTGACATCTTTTCAGTTCACTTTTGATCACTGATTTGCTGAAATTTGTAAATGTTTACAGATTCAAGATGAGGGGGGAAAGTTGATTTAGGGCAAAAACTAGGTAGAAGGCAAGATTTTCTGGAAAAGACAAGAATGCTGGGAAAGATGGAAGGCGGCAAAGGAATGGGCTGACTCCCTAAAAGAAGCCACAGGCTTGAGTTTACAAGAACTGAAGAGGGTCCTTGAAGACAAGACCAACTCATTCGTGGGGTCAGGTTGCCATGGTACCAAGGGACTTGACAGACATATAACAAAGAAAAATCCTCAAGAGCTGGTTGGTGCAGCAGGTAGATTTCCCACCTCCCTCCTTCTGCAAATCAGCTTGTTTTCTTTGATGATTTTTCTTCAGGATTAAGGCATGGGACTCCTTTGAAGTCTCATTTTGCAAACACAAAAGACTGCCACAGTCACCTCTCTCTGACATTAATATGTCTTCTTCTGTCCTATAGGCTATATACAAAGTCTGTTCCTGATTTCTGCTGCCAGGGATTTTCAAACCCGGGCAGTAGAATGGGAAGGCCAGCAAGACACCTGGCCAAGCCTTCCCTGCTATAGTACAATATGTTGTTTTCTAATGCAAATTGGCTGCTTCTAGATGTACACCTTTATCTGTATATACTGTAAACCATTACCTATAAAGTTTTCTCCCCTTTCTAGTAATGCATATCATCTTTTTTCCCCCCAGAGATGCATAAACAACTACAGCCCAGTGATAGCTTCTCATGCAAGGTGATAACTACACATTACAAAAAGCCCAAGGCGAATTCACAACAATGTTGGTTCCTGCACATGATGCAAGTTCCAGTGTGATTTAAAAGGGACACCAAGGCACACTTTCTAAACTGCACTGGGGCTTCTGCTAAGGACTGGCCAGTGCTGGGAGGCTTCACAGCATCAAGGGCAGAGCAGCAAAGTCCTCATCCACTCGACGTGGCAAAAACATGCCACCAGAACAAGAACAGTGTTGCTGCCTAGCCAGTGCTAGGAGTCTTCCCAGCTGCCTTGGCCCTGGCCAGCTGGTGACATTGCTCCTGAGGAATCACATTAAAACAGGATGTGTACGTAAAAAAAGGTGATCCCACACCTTGTTACAGATAGGCAAGTAAAAACCTTACTGTAAGTTATCTGAAACGAGAGGGTGCTGGTGCAAAATCAAATGTCCCTTAAAAACTGCAAGGTGCTTTTGGGAACATTCTGACTTTATAGTACTCACTTTTCCAGTAAATTATTATTTAAAGTAGAGATGGACAACCCAAAGACCACATGCCCTGTACCTTACTGTCCCCTACTGATGCTATATATCTATCCCCTGAGCAATGGGAATAATTGCTTCCTTGTTGATAATGATGGCACGGAAGCAGCTGTTCTTATCAGGATAACTATCCGAAACCATTATCGTCATCCTGTGCCTTCAAGTAAATTCTGACTTATGGTGACCGTTCTAGGGTTCTCCAGGTAGAGAATACTCAGAAATGGTTTACCATTCCATTCTTATGGGGATGTCCTGGGACTGTGCAGCTTGCCCAAGGCCACACAGGCTGGCTCCACTCACAGGAGGCACAAATAGCAATACCAAATTAGAGGCCTTAGTCTTTTCCTATCCCCCCCCCCCGCATGACATGGAGGCAGCAGAGACCACTGATTCTTATTGCAATGAACAATTTTGGCTCCTGGAGATTCACAGCCTTACTGGTTAGGTGTAGGTCTTTTGAGATTGGCATACAGGAGGAGAGGATGGAGGCATGGAGAAGAACCCTTGGACCTGAGTACTGTATATGACAACCATATTGGTCCTAAATGGAGCCTCTATTTGCTGTTTCATTCTTCTTTGAGAGGTGAAGATGGAAGTGGCATATGCCCTCAGAGCAGATCGGTTCATCTCCTATCTGTAGCAAAGAATAATGGATGGGTTCATGCCAAAACCTTGGTGCCCTCTGTGGTGATTTATATATATATGGGGGTGGGGGGTGGGAGGAATATGTTACATATGTAATGTGCGTGTTTTCATGTTATGGATGCTATGTTCTTGTGTGTTTTATTATTATATGTACTGGAGATAACATTTAATTTCGTTGTAGGGAAATACAATGACAATAAAGTAATTTCAGTTCAATATGTATTTTAAGTAAAGACTTGCATTTGTGTGCAAGATAAGTAACGGGCTGATTGACAGTTGTGTTGGTACAAGGTACAACAAGGTACAACAGTTAAGATAGTCGAGAAGTGTGGTGGAATGTTTATGAATGGAACTACAAGCTGATTGGTCTGTGTGTTTTCTGGCTGAAGAGGTTCTGTTTTGTGTGTGTGTGAGAGAGAGTCAGAGCTGTAAGGCAGTTAGTCAAGATCTGGGAATTAGCACTGTCAGATGTGTCAGAGCTGAGTGTGATCTCTCTTTTTTTAGAGAAAAAGCTGTGGATAATAGGGTGGTAATGCTGGTGCTTGTGTCAGAGCCTCTCTCTCTCGGGAACAGGAAGTCCGTAAAATTATAAAGAAGGAAAATAAAGGCCTACATGTTGATGAAACTAATAATTTCCACATTGTGTTTATCTTTTATCTTTACCTGTTCATTGAACCCCTCTGTTCCTTCCTATGTTTTCTCTGTGAAATGCTTTTTGGTTTACAAACCCTCATTGTTTTAATTTTGTGTCATCTAAGTAAACCAGGCTGTGTCTCACCAGAAACATCCTTCCTTTTCAAAAGCGCACTGTGATGTCAGACTCGTTGTATACTCATTGTTTTCAACTTTAAATACTGTATTTCATTGTTGTAAGCCGCCTTGGGTCCTTTTCAAGTAGAAAGACAGGATAACAATATTTTAAATAAATAAAATAAACAATGGCTTCCCAATTGTTTATGGTGACGGAATCAGAGTCTTGATCAGTGTCATGGGAAGTTGGGGGCTGGAGATTGGAGTTGCCCCCTTCTTCAGGGATCCTAAAAAGAGATGTGCATGAAGCGCCAGTTCGGAGGTTCAGTGTGGTTCATTTCCTGGCCCCACAGATGTTCCATTGTTCAGTGCCCTGCCCCCTCCGATGGATGGCTGCTTAGATTACAGCGCCCCAGGTTCTCTGCCCCTCCTCCTCCAGAAGCTGCCCCTGAGTGGGAGCCTGCCAGAGGGGGTGGGGTTCTGAACCTAAAGGGCCAGTAAATGAATCATGCCAAGCTGAGGCTTCGTGCCCATCTCTAACCCTGAAGCAAATTCCGCATTGCATCCCAAAGATGTTGCACAAGATTGTGGGATAAAGATCCCACCCCTCATTGCAATGATCCTGAGACTCTTCCCACCACCCCATGCATCTGTGTGCATACATGCATGAGTGTTCATGCGTATGTGCACGTGCACATGTACAACCTCCAGCATCTGGCACCAAGACGCAGCCCACAGGGCCAGATTTAATTCGTGACTTAAACTATTCCACTCTAGGCTACTGGCAGGTTCATAAGCAACATAAATAATACCTTTTCATTAGGAATGTATTGTTTGTGTCTTTTTAGTGGAGGATAGAGAATGGAGGAGAAAACATTTAAAAGTGAATATAGATGTTATAAATATCCATGAATTTTATTTGCTTTTGCAGTTGAGTTTTGCAGAGCATTCAATTCTGGTCTGTGTTGATTTTGAATATAATGAGTTTATCTTAGCAGATCTGATTAGTCTAGTGTTTTTAGCAAGTTTAAGAGTCAATTGTGTCAAAATGCTGAATTTCTCTGATGGCTTTAAACATGTTAAACTTGGATAAATATTTTCCAGATAGGGTTCTCTGTTTACATTGATCATTGATGCCTCCATTCTCCCCATATCTGTGCTAATTCCAAGAAGAAAACACATCTCCATAAATTGTTTGGGTGCTTCATAAAATAGAAGCACTTCCTTCAATGAACCTAACAACGCTATTTAGAAAAGGCAAGAATTCCTTGAAAATTGACATGAATCAGCAGCTCTGGGCTGAATCTTCTATTTCTGGCTTTGTTGCGCTTCTTCTGTGCTTAATCCTTTCTGGCTCAGCTTCAGGGCTGGCCCTTCCATTAGGGAGGGCAAGGTAGTCACCCCAGGCAAAGGATGCTGAGATGGGAAGCAGGGATTACCAGGTGTGCTCTCCAAACATCACCCCCCCCCCAAAAAAAAGAAGCAGCTTGAAAAAAGCTCTGGACTTTGTCCTGAAGAATCTTGTCAGCATGGCCACTGGCAACAGAGTACAGACAGATATTGTTCAAGATACCAGGAGAATCAAGGTAATGCTCTTTGTCCTGCTGTGTTACTTTAAATTACACTGTAGGTCTTTTGCTTCTTACCACCTTGCATGCTGTCTTTTCTTGCATTTTGCTTCCGAACTGATCCTCAGTACCACTCTTATTTGCCTTGGATCTGCAGCAGGCATATGAAATACAAATGCAAATACTGAAAGGGAAATCTGAACACAGTAGAATGAAGGAACATGCCAGTCACTGTCCTGACAGATCACAAAATGAAAACATGCCCATTGCAGCCCTGCAACATTTAAATCTCCCATGATATCTAAATTTAAGAGGATCAGCTGTGTGCCTGTGGGGATGAAGTAGTTGAGTCTTTGACCCATGTCCTGTTTTGAATGTAGCCTCCACAGAGATGATCATAACAGACTTCTCTGTCGTGTTATGAGAAAATGCCCTGGAAGGCCATTCACGTGGTATTTAGAGTATTTGTTGGCAGGTACAAACCCAACAGTTACAGAGTCTCTAGCTAAGTTCTTGTTTTCTGTTGTAAGATCTCATAAAGAGGCCTTGTTAATCATTCTAAATGTTGACTTTTTCTAAATATGAGCATGTTTTAGTAAACTTTTTATCTTGTTCTTATTGTGTTGTTTTAACTCGGGTCTGTGATTGTACGAGAATGAATGAATGAATGAATGAATGAATGAATGAATTTATTTATTTATTTGGGGCACCCATGCATGTGGGTGGCAGGACATGCGTGTGTAGGTGGGTGCATGGCGGGAGCCGTGTGGGGGCGGGAGATCTGTCTCCGCAGCCTGGTCCTGCCACGGCCACAGACTGGCACTGGGCCACAGACCAGGAGTTGGGGACCCCCTGATCTACTGGGTCAGGCAGATGGCACTGAGGAAAAAGGCTCCAACAAGTAATGTGGGCCCAAACCATGGATGGCTTTCTACTCGAAACTTTGAATGTTGTCATTTAGACCATATCTAATTAGGCTGTGGTCACACGGGCAATTGGGATTAATTTCTGTTCAGACTTTTCGAAAATCAGGTTCAGGTCGCATGTTATTTAAACTGGTGTTGGCATTCATATGCACTGAATGGAAATCAAGTTATTTCTGGTGATTTAAACCTGTTTTGGCATCTAGACTGCTGAAAGTGACTCATTTCCACAAGACTGTGTTGAATTGAATCAATGTTAGAAATGCTGTGTTTTTAAAAGCCCCTGCCGGCCACTTAAAAACAATTCATTTTGCATGCCATAAAAATCTATTTCATTTTTTCGTTGTGTGAACTATAAGATTTAAATTTACCGGTATTTAAATGATGCTTAAATGCAGTTCTTATTGCCCGTGTCACCAAGCCTAAATGTTTCAAAAAGGATGCAAAGCAACTAAGTACTTTTTAATTGTGGATTTCTATTTTTGTTTTTGCTTGTGGGCTTTTAGGGGGGGAGAAGAAGGAAAACCACCACTTCCTCACTGAATTTGATGGATATTATGTTGTAATAGTGTGAAGGCAAGAGGATAAGGGGACGACAGAGGACAAGATGGTTGGACCGTGTCACCGAAGCTACCAACATGACTTTGACCCAACTCCGGGAGGCAGTGGAAGACAGGAGGGCCTGACGTGCTCTGGTCCATGGGGTCACAAAGAGTCAGACACGACTAAACGACAACATGTTGTAATAAGATGTGTCATTAAGATGTATATATCCCGTCTCTTTATGCCAGTCAGGTATGGGATAAAAACCCCAGGCAGCTCCCCCACAGTCATAGTTGATATCACATAAACCAGAATACAGGAGAAGGCAGAACAGGAGACCAATTCTTTTTCTTTGCTTGTCTATCAGGTCAACATTTGCAGATTGGCATAAAAGAAGGCAACGTGTCATGAAAAAGAAGGCACTGATGTAAGTAACATTTGCATTTGTGAGTTAATACATAACAGTGGACACTTAAAAAAAGATCATGAGCAGCTCATGAACTGCAGAGGGAGGGCCCTTGCCTTGCCTATTTTGGAGCAAGGTATCCCCCTCTAGCTCAGTGTATTAGCCACTACCGAAAATGGCTATT
This sequence comes from Pogona vitticeps, assembly GCF_051106095.1. Classification (NCBI taxonomy): domain Eukaryota; kingdom Metazoa; phylum Chordata; class Lepidosauria; order Squamata; family Agamidae; genus Pogona; species Pogona vitticeps. The sequence continues at coordinate 333,738,967 of NC_135783.1, read as the reverse complement.
ATAGTTTAAACAGAGCACATCAACCCATAGTGAGCCCTGTGATTAGACTAACTGTGCCTCTGCCAGCTCATTCATCAGTCCAGGTGCAGATGTTTGATGAGCAACATCAAAGCCCTGCTCTTCCTTCTTATGGATGTCTTTAAAATGCATTGTACTGAGTAGTCTGTCAATAGAGAACAACTTCAGTAAAGTGCCTGCAAAAACTGCCCACTTGTACGTATGCTATGGTTAGGCAAGGCCACATCAGATACGAAGACTAATGGGAACAGTGACTATTGTTGAGTACATTTTGTCACGTGCTGGCCAGTGGGCATCATAAAAATAGCCCTCCCCCCTATATGCCAGCTCTAGCTTGGCCTATTATCTGTTAGCTGAGTTTGCAGCCCCAATTCCTTGGAATTTCCTTGTCCCTTTTCCTGAAATCAGCTGTCCCAGAAGCAGATCTGGTCCCCATACAACACTTCGCCTCCTCTGCTTCATGACATCTCAGGGACCTGCCTGCCTATCCCCCTTCTCATGCTTTGATCCTGAAATCTAAGGGGGGCTCAGGAAAGAGGATGCCGTTGACCTGATAACCCATTCCAGAGCAAGGCTGTAATGGACATTGATTGCATTTTGCTGTCCTTATTTATTGCCTGCTGGGGGATGCAAAGCCCACTCACTAATGGATTTACGAGAAGTATACTTCACTGGGGTTGATAGAATTCATCCTGCTAGCTGGAGTCTAAGGAATTGCTATGCTTCCTTAGGTCTCTAGGCAGGCAAACAAATCTCAGGGTGACCAGAGTTAGAAGAAAAGAAAGACTGATTTTTGTGTGAGGACTGTATGTCCTCCTTCAGGGAAGATGGTCATCCAGTTGAAAAGCTGTCCCTCTTTTTGGTGACGTGGGATTGGCACTCTATCCCCAGTGGATTTTTGTGGCTATGCTGGGAATGTAGAGACTATGATTGGTAAATGTGCCTAACCAGCCCTCTCTGATTCATCCCTCTGATATCCAAGTCCTTCTATGGCATCACAAACCTTGGCAGTCTAAGCTTTGACACTAAAATCTTAGGGAATAATTGGGATGCTGCTGCAGAGCTGGCAACCTTACATCTCACCTACTTTCTACTGAATGATGCTAGCCACCCTACTCATATTTCAACCACCTCAACCCGATGTGAGGATCTAATGCAGAAAAGGTGGTGCCTATTTATAAATATGTTGCCCCAAGAATTCACTCCTTGTATATTTGAAAATAATCAGGTATTACAAACACATTCTTTCCTTAGGGTCCTCTTTTCCCACCCCACTCCTAAGTAAACAGATCCTATAAAGGCTAGAGCAGCATCCCTAGAACTAACCACATCTCATGGAAAGTGGAGTGAGCTACAGCCCTCTCTTTGTAATAATATACAGACAAAGCACTGTTATTCTAACTTCCATTATTAACTCGGAGTTTTAATGTGTTCCAGGCCTTGCCTCGGCTTATAGCCTTGTCATGTTTGATTTGAAAATCACTTTAATTATCACCAGTTGATAAAAGCCATGAGGACTGAAATGCAATGATACATGAATAGGTTTCACGGCATGTCCCTCAGTTCATATGGTCTTTAGTGCAAGTAAAGCATAAAGAGTTTGTGACAAGACTGGTTTTGGAGCTAGGCCAAGATATTTTTCTGGCTGGGGTAAAAGATACAATGGAATAGTTTCACTAACAGAATCTGATCAGACTGGCGCTTGAATCTTACATCAACATTGTCCATCCTCACCACTACAGCTAGACTACAACTCCCACAATCCCTTACCCTTGGCCCTGGGGAAGTGGCTAATGGAAGTTGCAGACAAAAATATCTCAAGAATCAAATGTATTATTAGGATACATGCACCCATGTATTATTTGACTGGGTCAAGGAGGCTCCTCATACTAAAAGATCAGGGTGATCCTTCACGCTTGGATCATGATCTGCCATAGTTCTGATCTACTCTCGGAAAGCAGTATGAAAGTCAGTGTTGCAATAAATGCATCTCACTCCTTATTGAGTTTAATGAGAAAGGAATCCCAGATAAGTATATGTAGAATTTTGACCCCAGTGTGTCAAGTATAGGCCATCTGTGACAAGACTTGGGAGCACACCACTCCAAATGATGGAGGTGAGGGACATCCTTTGCTTGAATTATGAGCTATCCTTCCTTTCAACATTTGAAAAATGTTCAATTTTTCTGCTAATGTCTTTTATTTTGGAATCTGTCCCAGATCTATGGAGAACTCCTGTGGGAGGCCTCCTTCAATGGATCTGTCATCTTCCTACTGTTCTGGAGGAATCCCAAACCAGTTTTAAAAAGATAGGGACAAGTATATAAAGTATTAAATATTTTAAATGATATGTAAATCCATAGTGTTTATTATAATGAAGAAGTATCTGTGAGCCTAAGCACGGCATAATAAGCTGACAGGCACTCATAACTCATTTGATATTTGTTTGCTCTGTAGATACTATGTCAACATAAGATCCAACCCTATGTGATACTACTGGTAGTTAAAGTTGTTAGGCCAGTTTTGGAAACTTGACACCTTCTGAGGCAGAATACTTGGAACATGCCTCCATCTGGAATTTGCACAGTTCAATGCTGTGTTATAAAACTCAGTGGAACACCTCTGACCCTCCTGGGTTCCCAATTTGATCCATTTATGGAAGGAGAGGTCTCCAGGTGACTGTGTCCCTTTTCTCATGACAATATGATTTCATGGATTTTCATGGTTTAACATCTATCTCCACCCTTTTAAAAAAACTTCTAATACATCTCCTGAGGCCTAGATGGCAAGAGTGAAGAATATTGTAAGCTAAAATATGCTAGTTTTCATTCTACACATTCACCTTTGGACCAGGCTGACTAGTGGAATGCAGTTCCCAGTGACTTATTTGAAACCGAGTATGGTCTGCAGCAGGACCTCTGACAGCTCAGAAGAGGCTCAGGTTATGTCACATTGTTTGGGAAGAGATGTGAAAAATATTTTAATGTAAATAATGACAGCTTTTTTAAAAATTATACATTTAACAGCTATTTTTTTTAAAAAAGTATACATCCTACCATTTAAAATACATTATCATTATACATTACACTATGCATTATATATTAACAGTGTGACTTTAGTAATCTTTATGCTGAGGTGAGGGCCCCTGCCAGGTGAGGCTGAGGTCAAATAGCCTGCTGCCGCCCTTCCCTCTGTTGGGCCTGGCTTGAGACTAAAGGAGCTTCTTTATCTTTGGCAGGATGTAGGAGATGGACAAGATCAGAAGGATGGGGGACACAAATCAAGCCCCAGCCCCCACCACAGTCTGCACCAGGAACAGAATCGGCTGAAAACTGCTGTGACGTTTACCCTCGCGGCCCCTGCTTGTTTCACCAAACCAAGGGCTAACACTACGTATTCCACAAGCTGACACCAATTTGACGCAATACCCACGTGCCCCCTGTTTATTATTCCCTCACAAACGCGCACGTAGCATTCTCTTCTCGTTGCCACCAGTGGATTATTTTAATCCACAATATAAATGACGTGTGTCAGAACACTTGCCTTGTGAACAGAAACAGAACTTATTTATTGAAGTGAAGCAGAATGAGTAATAAGAGAAGGTTTTCAGATATTCAGTATACATAAGCAATTCATCAACAGTTCCCTCAGTACATAGTTCTTTTTGCTTGCAATTTCATTACCACCCTCTCTACCTATATCTGTAGCCAGCTCCATCTCTCCGACTAACCAGCCCTATCTGACTCCTCCTCCTCCCGCCAAGCCTCATGTAGCTGCTGACTCCGCCTCTCCAGCCCTCTCATAGGTCCATGCAAATCAGTCCACGAATATGAATGATATGAATGACATGGGTGGTCACCACAACTGCCACTAAAAAAAAAAAAATCAGAAAACAAAACAGAGCAACAGTTCCTATTTTGAGGGGAGATGGGGAATGGATGTCTTGCCCTTTCCCAAGACTCAGAAGCAGAAATCCGCTGCTCCTAGGGTTTCTTGCAGACCAAAACAGGTTATTTCTCCCCAGCCCTAAGTGCTTGAATGTATATTTTGAACTGAGGAGATTCAGGAGTAGGCCCTGGAGGCCACAAAAACACCACAGAGATCATTTGTGGTCTGTAGACGGTACCCCGCAAGCCTTGTGCAATACAAGTCATATATTCTATCTAGGATTATAGGGTCTCCATATGTAAAGTTTATTTATCTAAAACATCTCTCCCCCCCCCGTCCCACTCCTCAGTTTCATGGCGCAGTGGTTAAACCGGTCTACTGCAGCCAAAACTGTGCTCACGACCTGGGGTTCAATCCCAGGTAGCTGCTCAAGGTTGACTCAGCCTTCTATCCTTCTGAGGTCGGTAAAATGAGTACCCAGCTTGCTGGGGGGGGCAATGTGTAGCCTGCATAATTAACTTGTAAACCGCCCAGAGAGTGCTTGAAGCACTATGGGGCGGTAAATAAGTAGCACGCTTTGCTCAGTCAAAAATACTGGAGTGACTTATACAAAGTTTGGGAACATTACGTTTGTGCAGAATTGCTCCCAGAACCTCCCCACCACCATAGCCACATGATCAGCTCTGCTGAATTGGAGTTGTAGTTCAAAAAACAAAATGTTTGCAAGCATTGCCTTCATGCGTAATCCACAAATACAGTCCCTGGCAATCCAAAAAATACATGAAGCACTATTTATTTATTTATTTATTTATTTATTTATTTATTTATTTATTTATTTATTTATTTATTTATTCATTCATTCATTCATTCATTCATTCATTCATTCATTCATTATTTTATTTTATTTTATTTTATTTTATTTATTAATCACAAAGGGCATGGGAAATGCTATTGGGCTTGATCTCCCAGCAATCCCAGCCAGCATGGCTGAATCCTCCCTTGTGTCTCAGAGGTTGGAGTATTTAGGGCAGATCTTGGGCTTTATTGCAGGGTTCCATTGTCACTAGTCTTCTCTTTTGGCAGTGACACAATCTTTTGTATTTCCACTTTCTCTGTTCAAATTACCGGTGTCTTTGGTTAGACATTTTCTATATCTGTGAAGGCAGGATGGAACATGAAGGGTCTGTGGATTATTGCGGTAGTTCAGGGGTGACCAGCTGCTTTTTGCTCTTTCCTAAAGCCACCCGGGAACTGTGCAAATACAGATGTTGTCTAGTTTTGCCTATTTGTCAAATGAGAATACACTCCTTAATCATAATTCACAACATAGTACGACATGGAGGGACTGTCACTAAGCATAACTAGGCATTTGAAAGAGGATTTGGGCAAACACTGCCACACATTAAAATAAGATGTCACAGGGATGAGCAGGATGGCCCCTTTGCTGCCACAATTCCATTGACCAGATGTTCAGGAAGTATGAAAAGACATTCTATGTACATACTGTTGCAGAGTTTGGAATTTTCCTTAATTTCCTCTAGCTGCACAGCAGAAGTAAAGGGATTCACATAGCAAAATAGCTTCAGGTTCGCCGGAATAGTCCACCTCTTTTCTCGTTAACTACCCCTTACAGTCTCAATAACTCACTCTGAGACATGAGTAGGAGAAAGAACAAAAAAATTTTTTTTTCTTTACTTACAGTTGTGAACAGATCAACAGCAAACTGACAAACATGACAGCTTTCAGCAATAAGACTTAAAAAGACTCAAGAGAGGGAAAGAGTCACAGAGCAAAGGAAAAAAAGCACTGAGCAGAGAAGTGGGGCTCTCTTTAAATTCAGAGGCAGGGAAGGAACAATTGATTAGTCCTGGATAGACTGATAGTCACCCCAGCCAAACCTTCTAAAGGCAGCTTGGGAGACTTGCAATAACTCCAATGCATATCCCTGCATGAAGGGACTGCATGGAGCTCCTTCCTGGAAAAGGTTATCTTGGCTCACTCCTCATTTGGAACTCTACTTCTGTATGTCCCTGTGCACATGATGGCCCTTCTCATGCCTGGAAGCAGAGAGTAGGACAAAGTTGCTCTTGCTTAAAGTTATTAAGGATTTTTGTCCAAATTCTGTCTACACTCTATGCAGCATGACTGCATTCCATGTAGCCCTCCCGGATCATAAGAGCTGTATTAGTTAGAGAACAAACAGTACTCAGGTAGCACCAATACAGTCTGCAAACAATCTCCATTCTACGTATATTTGACAACAAACAGGTTATTTGGAAAAGTCCTTCAGGCTGTTCTGTTCCACAACTCTCTGGCAATTCCACACATTTCTGCTTAGAAATGATGTTCCTCTGAATATATGAGCTTAGGATTGCATCCAAAAATTATATAGCTAAATACACTAAAGAGTCTCTCTCACTGAATTTGACAGGGACTCCCTTCAAAGTGAACATCATTAGAACGACGCTGCGCCATTGCTTTCCATGAGGCTTTCATGGAACTCATTCCTAGCAGTCCCTTTTGTTGTGGCATCAGTAAAGTAGCAAGGAATCACACCCCCAAAGAATGTGACAGACTCCAGCCCATGCAAACTAACTAAGCATTAAGCCACATTAATCTTGATGGGTCTTACGTCCAAATGCATTCACACAGAAGCATGGTGCACATGGGCCTCTGATGCACTTGATCATGCATTAAGCACACACAGTCAAGACAGAAAAGCTTTAAACTGCACAATGAAATATTTATTTCAATTGCTACTGGGCATTACTTATTTAGCAGCGCTCAAGAAAAATCTTTTCCGCCCCCACCCCATGTGCTGTCCTCCACCACATTTGCAAAAGGATAGGGCTGCTTCTGAGGAACATTCCCCTTAAATCATAATTAGAAGCAATCTATATAATCTTATTCGCTCACTTGAGCTTCTCCCTCTGTTGTAACCACTCGGCTCCCTGGCTGGGATGTGTTGCCAGCAAAATGAATAAATAAATACATCCATAAATGAAGCAGACCACTTTAAGGAACTTTCTCATCTCCTGCCCTTGCCTGAAGTTAACACTGGACATTATGGGATCTGTGGTGCTAAGAAGATGCTGGGGCTGTCAACCACTGGGACAGGATACACATCAAATATGGTAGACATGCTTTTCGTTCATTTCTCTTTTGATTTATTTATTTGGCTTATATAATCATGTGCCTTCAAATCAACCTTTTCAAGTTTTTTCCAGGTAGAGAATTCTCAGACATGATTTACCATTCTATTCTTCTGGGGACTACACAGCTTGCCCAAGGCCACACAGGCTGACTCTACTCACAGGACACACCATGGGGAACTGAACTCCCCACCTCTGGCTCCACTGCCTCATTAGTGAACACCAACTACTCTGGGCACCTTACAAAATAAAACACAACAACCCCAACATGCTCTCTCAGCTTCCTTCCTTCTTTCTTTTTTATCCCACCTTTCTCCCAACAAAGGGTGTCAAGTCTGCTTACAAAATACTCGAAAGACAAACGCTGCTACAACAACAATGTATTAAAAGATTTAAGAAGCCATGAAACTTGTTGCATTAAAACAACTAAGGAACAACAACAACAAAAGTCTTAAATGCAAATTATGCAAAGGTTAAAAAGTAGATTGCCCCCAACCCACACCCACAAAAAAAGACCCTTTCTCTCTAGGCGGTTGAATCGTCCTCATCTGGGAGCAGCTACTGAAAATACCCTTCTTTGTGACCACCCACCAAGTCTGTGAGGGTGGCGGGACTGAGAGAGAGGCCTCCTCCAAAGATCTCAAAATCCAGGGAGGCTAACATGGGGAGATAGGGTGCTTTAGACAGCCTGGATCAAAGCTGTCTGAAGATGGCTTTATAGGTCATATCCAACACTTTCAATTGCGCCTGGAATGGAGTGGTCCTTGGTGAAGCAGTGGTAACAAGGAACGTTGGATCAACCGTGGTCAGCAGGCTAGCCAGAGCATCTTAGACCTGCTGAGGTTTCCAAACGCTTTCCAAAAGCAGTGTTTGGCAACAAATATGATGTTACAATAATCCAGTCAAGATGTACTGTAGCTAAGACAGTATTGCCTGTGTAACTATGTCAGATACCTCCTGGAATGGGCGCAGCTGGCACAGTTGCTTTAACTTTGCATACATTTTCCCAGACACTGCCAGCTTTAACTTTGCATACACTTTCCCAGACACTGCCAAGACTTGAGCACCCAGGCTTAGGGCTAAACCCAGGAGTACACCCAAGCAGTAAACCTGAGTGTTCAGAAAGAATATTTGTCTTACTGAGCAAAAACCACTGTCCAGCACGTTGCCAGGAAAGGAAGTATTCATCACCCTCCTTACCTCCTTAGCCAGTTCCCTACTGGCTGCTTTTACAAGCAAGGATTGACAAGGATCCAATCCAAATTTGATGGTTCTCACCTCTCAAGAATCTCATCCAACTGGAATTGATCCATTATAGCAGGGCAAACAACTGCCAAAGTTACATCCACAGGACCTGTGTCAATCACGGTATCTAAGTCAGAGCAATTTTCTCTGCAAAGTGTCATGTAGTTTTGCTGCAGATTTTTAACTTTTTGATTAAATTCCTTTAGCTGCACAACAGTGCAAGGATTCACAGAGCAGAATAGCTTCAAATTCCCCAGAGTAGTCAACTCCTTTTCTTATCATTTGGCCCTTACAAACATGACTGCTTTCAGCAACAGACTTCAGCAGACTCAAGAGAGGAAAAAAAGCACTGAGCAGAGAGGTGGGGATCTCTTTGAATTCAGAGGCATGAGGGAAGTATTTGGTTAGTGCTGTATAAATTTGAGTCACCTGGGTCCAGAGAGGTTCCTCTCAACCACACCTGCTCCAGGCATCATGCCAGGTTGTAAAAACATCAAGTTTCTTCACAGTGAGCGGTCCTGTAGTCTTGCATTATGAGCTTGTGGAGCAGAATGTGATATACCCTCAACCATTCAAAACAGCTCTGGTGGATGACTCTGTAGCCTTTCCTCATAAGGAAGGTGCCCCAGTCCAGTCATCATTTTAGTCTCTATCCTCTGCACCTTTTCCAGCTGCACTATGTCTTTTTTGAGGTGCAGCGACCAGAACTGTACACAATAGTCCAAGTGCAGCCTTATCATTAGAGAAGAATGATTTGTTTACTGCCAGGAAGTAAGCCTTCCAAAGGGTCTACTTGGTGTTTAGCAGCACCTAACTGATAGCCTGATCAGGCCTATCAAAAGAACCCAAGTTATACCGATTTCACAATTTTGTTTTATTTTGTACCAATGAGGAATCACTTTATTTCTTATCGCTTCAGCCTGTGTGAATGTTCCTCTTGAATTATTTCCTTTAAAAAAGAGTTGGGTTTCTGGGCTTGTACCCTTTTTAATTTAATTTTTATTTTAAAGATATATCGAAAAATCAGCATTAATGTATTGCTCAGAAGGAGACAGCTCGAAGGACACTGCCTTCTCCCCTCCCTTGCAGGTGAAATAAGGCTTGAGCAGAGACATTCCCTGATTTAAATTACAAAGAAAGGGGTCGGGTAAAGGAGGGAAGGGAAAGGTGGGGAGGGGAGAAGGCTCCAACCTCTCTATAGCATTGTCAATGTATCACTTTTGTTATTATTTTTAAAAGGGACAAGGGGAAGCTGACTGCCCCAAGAAACAATAGAAAAAATTAATCAATACAAAATTAAGAGCAGTGTATCCTCCCAACCTAGCAGTCTCCTGCCAACCTGGGAGTTCGAAAGCATGTAAAATGCAAGTAGATAAATAGGTACCAGCATGGTGGGAAGGCAACGGCGGTCCATGTCTAGTCACGCTGGCCACATGACCACGGAAAGCATCTATGGACAAACGCTAGCTCTACGTCTTGGCAATGGAGATGAGCACCACCCCCTAGAGTCGGACATGACTGGACAAATTGTCAAGGGGAACCTTTACCTTTACCTATCCTGCTATAATTATTCAAATAGGAAAAAATGAATCGATTCATGAATTGCCCAGAGTGGTCATATAGACCAGATGGGCAGGATACAAATCAAATCAAATCAAAAAATAAATACATAAAATTAAAAACAATCTGAATGCTCTTCCTGGCATATATGCCATGTGACTGGGAAAATAAATGTATGAGTACAACAGGTATGGAAAGAATTGGTATAACTGGAGTTCTTTTGGCAGGTGTGATTAAGCCGTGAGCTGCTACCCTGGACACTGATCTTGTCTCAGACTAAGCATGGACATCATCAGGACTCTCTTGATAGGCCTAGGAAATTCTACTTGAAATTTCAGGCAGCTGTTGCCAGTCAGAGTTGACAATACTGAGTTAGATGGACCCAAGTCCTGACTAAGGGTAAAGTTAGCCTCCTATGGTTCTAGGTAATGGCAGTGAATGAAACACACTGTTTGCTACATCAACAATTCTGTGCATCAACATGTCAGTCTGAAAGAGGCATGGAGAGATAGGGTGTACAACTGCCTCCTCCTCTGGCTAGCTCCCATACGGGCACAAAGGAAAGCACGGAAGGAGTGTTCAATATTGTTGACAGCAGGCAAGGCGAACTCAAGAATGGTCAGCTTGAATATGAACCTGAATGGAGTGCTGAGTTAGGTTCAATGGCTTAGGTTTTGTTGTGTGTGTTGTCTATAAAGCAAGTGGGGGATCTTTGGCCCCCCAAATGCTTGCACTACAATGCCCATAATTCCTCACCACCAGCTATACTAGTTGGGTTTTCAGAGAACTGAGGTCCAAACCATTTGCAGGGCTGTGATTGGGTTCTTTCTGTGTGGGGGGCGGACCCAGGGATTCGGCGGGAATAACCGCAGGAGTCGATGTAACGGTCAAAAACGGGTTTGTTTTATTAACTTTTTCATCAAGTAACTCTGGACCAAACGGGTCCGGCAACTCTTCATTCGTTAACAAGTTATATTTCTTGGGTTTTACCCCAGGCATTACATCTTTGGTTTTCACTATTTCTTCCCCCCAAAACGAGCGATTGCGTTCAGACTCGCGGCCGACGCAGTCAGAACTGAGCAGGAAGTCCTGCAACAAGGATGGACCACTACAGACCCCTCCAGCCTGGGTAGGAAAGGGCTGGCTCCACCAAGGGTTTCTCTGTCCATCATTGGGCGAGAAGCCGAACCCACTCCCGGTCTCCATCCCTTTGAGAACTCACAAGCTTCAACTTTGCTTATTTCTTTCGGTAGAGGCAACAGGCCATCTTCCTTCATTAAGTTTGGAAAATTCTTTACTAATGTTGCAATCTTCTCTCTCTCTACTCCCGTCTCTCTTGTTTGCGTACTCTTCTCTTCCTTTTCCCCCTCTGCCCCTTTCTCTCCCTTCTCCTCCTTTATAACCTCGTCCCATCTCCAGTCTCCTGACTCCTCCCCCCAGTCCTTTGTCCTCTCCGCTAAAAACACCTCTATCGCTCTATTAGTGCCTCCTTCTTCATCGTCCAGTTTGATCAATTCGCCCACAGCGCATCCCTCACTTTCTTCTTCTTTAGATGTCTGTGAGGACAGCTCACTTTCCTTCCTTCGCTCACAAGGGCAAGTCCTGGTCTATGGTAGTGTAACAATAACAACAGTGTTTGAACTGCAGAGCTCAAAGCGACTCTATGAATCACAGAGTCCAACCCCTGTCAAGGAGGCACAGGGGGAACTGAAATCTCAACCTTTGGCTCCACAGCCAGAGACCTAAGCCACTGAAATATCCAGCAGTTCATGTCTTGGGGAATAGTATATTCTACAGGTGATTTTGGTATTAACTATGAAAACGAACCCCCACCATTTAGTTTTAATATATGTTTCTTTTTCAGTGTCCAGTGTGAGATCATCTGTTCTTGACAAAAATCAGTGACACAGAGCTTTATTTTGCCAGGTTGTGATGTTCTGCACATGCTGCATATCTTGGCAGCAACACCCAACCAACCGGCAGGAAAGAGTGAACAGGGGCACCCAAGGCATTTCTAGCTATGTGTTCTAGAATTGGCTCTGTCAAGAGAGGCTGATCTCACCAGGCCACCCAGCTCACAGTCTCCGTTCCTGCCTTCTTCCCCATCCTCATGCATGTTTACATATGCTCATCCCAAACAGTAAAGGTAAAGGTAAAGGTTCCCCTTGACAATTTTTGTCCAGGCGTGTTCGACTCTAGGGGGCGGTGCTCATCCCTGTTTTCAAGCCATAGAGCCAGCGTTTTGTCCGAAGACAATCTTCCGTGGTCACATGGCCAGTGCGACTTAGACACGGAACACTGTTACCTTCCCACCGAAGTGGTCCCTATTTATCTACTCGCATTTGCATGCTTTCGAACCGCTAGGTTGGCGGGAGCTGGGACAAGTGACGGGCGCTCACTCCGTTGCGTGGATTCGATCTTACGACTGCTTGGTCTTCTGACCCTGCAGCACAGGCTTCTGCGGTTTAGCCCATAGCGCCACCACGTCCCTCCAAACAGAGCTAGGACATATTCCATTTTTGGTACACAACTCCCAGAAATCCCCAGGTTTGGGGATTATGGGAGCTGTCGTTCAAATAGTAATTTTTCCAAGGCCTGCACCCAAATATACATGCTTAAAAATGACTCGGATGCCATTTCCTTCCCCTGCTTTCCAGAAATTTAGCTTCTTCCCCTGATGACCCTGAGGAAGGAAGAAGAAAACGTCTGAAAACTTTGGGTCAAATTGAGGCTACCAGCAGCACTTAGCATGCATGCGGAAAGGGGAAGTGTGTTATCTGCTCTCTGTGATATCACAGATAATTCTGGGTTAATGCCCCCAATGCTCTCATGACATTCCACCCAGTGCTCCAAATAGGAACAAGAGTGCTACTGTGGGGAAATCTGCAAAGCAGCAAAATGTTGCACTTTGGATGCTGCTGAGAAATGATAATTGCTATTTTCTTGTTGCTCTCGGCAGTGATGGAATTTGGATTGCTTGCAAAAAATGATGTACGACAGCACATTCCTATAAGATAACAAAATCGTCATTTGGAAAAGCCTGAAGTCTTAAGAGGTCCCAGAACAGCACAAGTGATCTTCTCAATTAACAGTCATTTGATTGGGCCCTATAGAATTTGTGCTGAGCTTTAGATAGTGAGGATGGTTATGCTAGCAAAAGAAAATGGGGAAAAGAAAAGAAAAAAGAGTGACAGGAAGGCAAAATATTGTAGTACTTGCAAGACTAGCCAATTTATTTCAGTGTGAGTTTTCCTGCATCACAATCCACTTCTTTAGATACAGGAGTACAAATATGTATCACCTATATTTATTACCTAGTTGTGAGATTAATGTTTGTGTGAGGATGTACATACTACAGTGGACCCTCTACTTACGGAATTAATCCATATTGGAATGGTGGCTGCAAGTCGAAAAGTCTGTAGGTCGAATCTCCATTGACCTACAATGCATTGAAAACCGATTAATCCCATAACTGGCAGTTTTTATTCTAATTTTGTTCCATTTTGGTTTTTTTCTGGTCTGTAAGTCGATTCTCTGGCTGCAAGTCGAATCTAAATTTTGCGGCCAGAGAAGTCTGTAACTCGAAAAGTCTGTAAGTCGAGCCGTCTGTAAGTCGAGGGTCCACTGTAGTCAAGGTGACAATGGTTCCTTAACACATGGTGTTATCAAACTGTTAATTAGCAGATGCAAGATGGGGCTATTGCTGGTGAACTGGGGGCTAGAGGTTGGGAGTTCAGTTCTCCATTGTGCATCCTAGAAGGAGCCAGTCTGTGTAGCCTTGGGCAAGCCGCACAGTCCACAGATGCGTCCAGAAAAAAATGGTAAACCATTTCTGAGTACTGTCTGCCTAGAAAACCCTGAAAAAGATAGCCTTAAGTCAGAATTGACTTGACTGCACACTATTATTATTATTATTATCATCATCATCTAGGGTGATAAGGCAGGCAGACTTGGACGAAATCCAAGAGTTGCTTATGGAACAAAGATCAAGGTCTGCCAAGGGAGGCAACTATTTTATAACCATAAAATAGTGTAAAAAGATGAGTTATTGATGTATGTACTGATGATGATATTGCACGTTTATAAGGCTTATTATACCTGTGTACTGTATTTCATGGCTTACTGGGGGACTACGAGGCGATTCTCCCTGCAGAACCCATTAAACCGCTTCTGTCCTGTCACTGAATGCGCCCTAATAACCAGATCTGAAACTTTACATATGCTTCATACAAACGGCATGAAAAAGCAACAGATGATTAGAAATGAAACCGAGAAATGAAGGCAGTTAAGTAACAGAGGCCATCATCTCCCTCGCGCTACTTGTTAAAGGAAGGAGGGAGGCCCAGAACACGTCGTTCTGGAATTACCCAATGCACTCGAAGTCTTCTTCCGGGCATTTTTAGATATTCATTTTTTCCCTTCCTTTCCTCGTCTTTCTTTAACCCTGGACGCTCTCAGAGCCTACAGGTTGGAGCATTTAAAAAAAAAATCCTTTTTTTGCTCTTTCGCCCGAGCTGCCCGCTTCTTTTTCTCCTCCCTCTCTTCCCCACCCCCACCGGGTGGTTTTGTTGTCTTCTCTCCGTTCGATTCCAAGTCCCCACGCGGGAATATAGAGATCCTCCATCATCATCATCATCATCATCCTTTTCATGAGGCGCTCCTCCTCCTGATGTGTGTGTGTGGTGGGCTGATCATGTTAATCAGCGTTTCCGCTTGGCTTTAATTTATTTTTCGGCGCTTCCTCCTTCCCTCCCGTTCACCCACCTACCTCACAATTAGCACCTGAAAAACGATTAGTCAGATTATTATTTTTTATCTCCTAGCGTGTGGGGGGGGAAGGAAGGGCTGGCGGAGGCGAGGCTGGGCAGGCGAGGGAGGCGTGCGAAGGAGTGCCTGGTGGGAGCGTTACGCGCCCTGCTTCCCGGTAAACATTAACCCAGGTGCTGTTCGTGTGTGTGTGTGTGTGTGTGTGTGTACAGTACACGGGAGCCTCGTCGTCTCTCTCTGTGTAGGAGTCCCCTCCCCGGCGATCCCTACACAAACCTGCGCGGCGGCTGCGTCAGATCACAAGATGCAACTTCGCAACCGCCGGCTTCCCCTCCGCCCTTGCAAAACTTGAGCCCACCAAGAAAAGGGGGGGGCGGGTTCCCAGAAGCGTCCTGAGCTGTTCCCTCACCCTTTTAACTTTTTCATCTCCCCCCCCCCCTCGCACGCCTTCAGCCCTGTGCTGCTGTGTGAGTGTGGGGTGTTGCTTTTTTGACCCACCCTCCTCCTCCTACCATCCCTCCGTGCGCTCAGTGGCTCCGAGCGCGCAACCCCCCCCCCCCGCAGCCGCCGCCACCACCACCTTCTATCCTTAACGGCCAACTCTCCGCTCCCTCCGGCGGCTGGGCAAAGCCGTGCCTGACCTCCCTCCCTCCCAACCTCCCGCCCGCACCCCCTCCCCGCCTTGGCTGCTGTTTGGGTCTCTCTCTCGTCCGTGCGCTCTCCTACTGCTCCCCACGTCTGAGTGTATTCCGGAGTTGGGGGCGCGGAGGACTCCCCCCCCTTTTTTTTGCAGCCCTGGTCTTCCTGATCCCTTCCCCGCCACCTCTCTGCCCGATCCTTCATGGCTGGGAGCGAATGGGACTGGTTTCAGCGGGAGGAGCTGATCGGGCAGATTACGGATCTCCGAGTCCAAAATCTCCAAGGTAAAATAAAAATAAGATTGTATATGTAGGTTTATTTCTCTTTCTCTCCCCCCCCCTTTCCTGGTGTGTGTGTGTGTGTGTGTGTGTGTGTGTGTGTGTGTATGCGCGCGCGCCCTTATGTGCGCCTGGGGTACCCCCGACGAGCGCTCCTAACCCCCCTCCCGTTGGCTTCCAGATGGATTCGATTTGGGGACTTTAAACTCCGGCCTCTTTCCCTCCCTCCCCCCCCCCCTTGTCTTTTAATTCCGTCTGCATTTGAGCGCTGTTTCCTTTTCACTTGCTACTTTGATCTCTTGGGCTTGGAAGACCAAAAAAAAAAAAGTATGCCTTTTTTATATTTGTAGACTTAAGGATAAAATAGCTGCCACTGAAGCATGCAGAGGAATTACTGGAGGCATGATGTGTGTGTGTGTGTGTGTGGGGGAGCTGGTTCCATTGGCTGGAGATCTGTGGAGGCCAAAGATTTTGTTTCAGGTGACTTGCATTAATACATATATAAATACATGCATTTCAGTGATACTTAACTTGAAATATCTGTCCAAGATCTCCAGCTAATCCATCTCTCTCTCTCTCTCCCCCCTTGCTGTTACTCTTTGCAAGACTTCAGCATAGATCAGAGCATATTTGTGTACTGATCTGAGTTTTTTTTTAACTTAGAGAAGTTGAATCTGTTAAAAGCGAAGAGTAGCTAAAGCACAACATGAAAATTCTCCAAAGTGGTATAATGGATAGAAAGTAGATCAGAAAGTACTGTACCCATGGGTGCCAAGCAGTATAGCTATTTAAGGGATGAAGGCCACATATTCTCCACCCCTAAGGTGAGGCACTGGGCAATTTTGCACTGACCACCTGATGCCAAGTGGTTGCTGGGATATATTCGTGAAGGCTTTCACGGCCGGGATCTAATGGTTGTTGTGAGTTTTTCGGGCTCTTTGGCCGTGTTCTGAAGGTTGTTCTTCCTAACGTTTCGCCAGTCTCTGTGGCCGGCATCTTCAGAGGACAGCACTCTGTTGCTGGGATTCTTGAAAAGCATGCTGAACTACTTCTGATCAAGGTTGGTGCTCAAGCAGGGCATCACACTGATCCCTGGTGCATCGCTGCCCCATATCGCATTGAATCCAAGTTTCAGCACATATGATTAAACTGTGTCTTATGCTGTCTGTTTCTCTCCCCCATATGCTTTTTTACTTCTTGGACAAACTGTACATTGCTAAGTTCCTTGTAGGCAGGGAACCTGCATATAATTTGTAAATTCTTACTCATACAGATGATGCTCTATAATCAGTGATAATAATCAAGCTGGACTGTACATCATAGGTTTGTAAATTAAACATGTTGATTTGTGTGGTTTTTTAACACAAGACTGAAGTTCCTTGGCTCCTAGTGTAGCTGATCCACAAGTCTCAAATCTGTGATTTCAGTGGGGGTACCTGTCACAGAAAAGGCAGCAAAGGGTTCTGTAGCACCTTTAAGGTGACCATGTTTTGTTTTGGCATATGCGTCTGTGGACTAAAGCTCACTTCATCAGATACAACTAAAGGATGCCTCTCCAGAGGTTCTTCAGATGTTGCTTCGGAAGAAGTGCAGTGTCCAAAAGTTTATGCCAAATAAAACTTGGCAGTCTTACAGGTAGCACAAGACTCTTCAGAGATTCTTTTGATAGTCAGTCTCCTTTCCTCTCTTCTTTCTAAATGCCATCACAAATGTTAATATTTTCACTGGGTTAATAAAATAAATGTGCCAGTGGAGTTATGGAGAAAAAGCAAAGTTTTCTAAGATGTGATGGATTGTTCCTTACAGTCGAGGCCTTGTTTCTTCCTCCGCAGTCACATTGCTGAAGCATAATTTTGCATGCCTTTGTCTGGACGAGGAGAAAAATCCATTAAAAGTGCACCAACAGAAAACTCACTGTAGCATCAAGAGCCAGCATGGTGATAAGTGGATATGTATAGGCTGATTTCTGGCATGAATTCACACAAGTTGTTGTTCATGGAATGGCTGCAGAAGGGCTTAAAAACGCAAAACCATTTAATGCTGCATTCCTATTATACCTTTTAAAAGAGGCCTTTGTTGGAGGATGAGTGGAAGTCAGAATTAGTAACTTCTGGAAAATGGTTGTTTTGAACATGAATGGGAGAAGTAATGTGAAGACTGCAAATAGGAACATACAAATGGCATGTGCATATGTTTGTATCCATCCATGCCTTGCTTTCTGCAATATCTTTATTCCTGGATAGGAAGATAGGTGTGTGTGTGTGTGTGGGGGGGACTTACAGCTCCCAGAATCCCTTATGATTGTCCTTGTTGGCTGTGCCTTTTGCAATGTGAAGTTCAAAATGAATGAGGGAGCAAAAAGTTAGAACTATTTAGTTCTAACTTCGCAGCATTCCCCAGACTCACATTGTTCCTCATAAGGCTTGATTTCTATACCCTTTATCATCTTGGTTGCCAGTATCCTCCTCGGGGATTACTTCCAAGCTTGCAATGCATAGGATTGCACTGTAAGATGTTGGCCAACATCCAATTGCTTAGCATAATTGTGAGCCGCCCAGAGTAGACTATGTCTAGATGGGCGGCATATAAATGCAATAAATAAATGCAATAAATAAATATATATTGCATATAAATGCAATAAATAAATAAATAAAATAATAAATAAATAATAAATCACACTATTTATTTATTTATTTATTTATTTATTTATTTATTTATTTATTTATTTATTTAATTTATATGCCGCCCACTCTACCCAAAGGTCTACTAGAGTAGGTCCACTGAATCAATGAAGATTTTGTGAGGTTTCCATAAGTTCCATTAATTCAAATAAGCCTACTCTTAACTGCAACTTACTGTGCTAAAGTAAGTTGCAATTAGAGTAAGCCTATTTAAATCAACTGAATTTGTAGAGGAGTTGACTCACCAAAACGCCATTGATTCAGGGGGCGTACTCTATTGTGATTTACTACATTAAGCCACAGGGTTTTGACCATTCATTTATATAGTTCCTTTTCCTGAAAAAAGGAGAAGCCAGAACTGCATGGTAGAGCCCATCCTTTGCAAGTTTGCATACAGAGACACCTTGCTTCAGTCATTAGCTTCTCAAGATAGAATGGACCTGGAGAGTTGCTTGCTATTGTAGGCATCCTTCAGTCTTGAGAGACTATGGTAACGTGCTCTGGAACAGCGTCTGTGTGGCTAAGAAGGCCAATTCAAGAGTGACAATCCCTTCCACACTGAAGAGAAATACAATCTGTCCCCTCTCCAGCTCCCTGATTTTGCTGGTTTCGGGACTGCCTCTTTGCCTCGGCCTGCTGGACAAGTCGTGAATGGTGAATGGTGCTCATGGGGGTGGGGTGGGGAGGGTAGGAGATCTGTGTCCATGGCTCAGTCCTGGATAGGCCGCGGACTGCTGCCGGGTCGTGGACCGGGGGTTGGGGACCTGTGGTCTAGAGCAGTGATCCCCAACCTTGGGCCTCTAGATGTTCTTGGACTATAACTCCCAGAAGCCTTCACCACCACCTCTGCTGGCCAGGATTTCTGGGAGTTGAAGTCCAAGAACATCTGGAGGCCCAAGGTTGGGGACCACTGGTCTAGAGCAGTGGTCCCCAACCTTGGGCCTCCAGATGTTCTTGAACTCCAACTCCCAGAAATCCTGGCCCAACAGAGGGGGTAGTGAAGGCTTCTGGGAGTTGTAGTCCAAGAACATCTGGAGGCCCAAGGTTGGGGACCACTGGTCTAGAGAACATGGTAGCTGCTTTGCCAATGCATTTATCCAGCTCGATATCTTGAGAGAGTGTCAGAAATTGTTGAGCCAAGGTACACAAAATCATGAACAACCTCCAATTCTTGTGTAGAGATGGTAACAGAGGGAGGTGAGTCCACACCCTGGCCCATAACTTGTGTTTTCTTCAGGCTGATTGTTAATCCAAAATCTTGACAGGCCTTGCTAAAACGATTCATAAGATAGTTGCTTGCAGTCACTGTGGATATGGGGTGGGGAACATAGGGTCATCCAAATGTTGCTGGACTACAACTCCCATTGGCTCAAGTCAGCATGAGGGATGATGGAAGTTATCGTTCACCAAAATCTGGAATGGCGCACATTTCTGAATCCTGTTGTAGGTAATACTGAGCTGCACAATCAACAGTCTGACTCAGTGAAGGGAGTATCCTATATTCACATTTCTTTAGGATGTCCTTCTTTTAAGATTGAAAACTATTCAGACATGGTTGTTAACTGAAGGTATTTATATATCTTCAGGTGTAAAGGTGGCTTTTTGACCTTTGATCTAGTGCATGATGTAGTTTGACTTAAAGACTGGTGCTCCTCTATAAAATCTTTTGCTACATAAAAAGATAATCCTTATTTATGTAAGTACGGAACTGGAGGTCGCTTTACTCACATAATTACATGAATAATTCTTCCTCATTCATAGCTCAGTATTTTAAACAAATTTGGACATGATTATGGTTCTTGTTATTGCTGTTACTGTTTTATTTGATCATCTGGAGAAAAAGGAGGCAAGTTGAAAGCCTGTGATTTATTTATTTATTTTAATGAGGGGTATAGTTTAGAGCTACTTTCAGTTTTCTTCAAAAGCCTAAGCAAGTCAGATATTGTTCAGACATAACCATCCTGCTGTTGTTGTTATGTACTGTCTGATTTATGGCAACCTTAAAAGAGGTTTCAATGTTTGCGATAATTTTAAGGAGTAGGTTACCATTACATTCCCCTCCAGTGAATTTTAGGCCAAGCGGGGATTTGAACCGAGGTCTCCTCAGTCTTAGTCTAATACATCATAAATAATACATATAATACATCCTCAGTCATCCTAGGACAGTGGTTCCCAATCATGGGTTTCCAGATGTTCTTGGGCTAAGATTTCCAGAAGCCTTTGAAGCCATTATCACTGCCGTGCTGGCCAGGATTTCTGGGAGTTGTAATCTTAGAACATCTGGGGACCCAAAGTTGGAAACCACTGCCCTAGGATAATGGTTAAATAAATGGAAGCTTTATGTATCTCACAGGTCTTCTGAGGAATCTTGCTGATAATCCTGCTTAGTTCTAGATCAGAATTGTTTAATACAAATACATCAAAATTATTTGGCTTCATGGTTTTGTGGGGTTAGCAGTTTAAGAGTTCCTGTCTCAAATCTTGTTTTCCTACCCTAGTAGGCTGTTAGTTTGTTTCCTGAAAAGGCTGAAATATTTGTAAGTAAAAATAGATAAAGTTCTCGAAATAGATAAAAGTTGTCCTAGAGGAACAGGAAGTTGAGCAGCTTTCAACTTGAAATGTACTTACTTGAAGACAGGACCTACTGAATTGAGTGTGATCTCTTCCCAATGGCCATGTACTATATAGGGTTGGGCTATGGCTCTGAAATGTTAAAGATAATATTGACCTAATTGTTCTAATAGAACTAAGTTATTGAATTTATAAAATTAGATGTCCTTATCAAGCTGCATGCTAGCAACGCTGGGTATAATCTCAAAGACTCTTTCAAAGGTAAGGTAGGTGAGAGATTAAAGCAGTACTGTAATACCAAACCTTGGGTAACCCAAGTGTTCTTGGACTGCAATTCCAGAAGCCTTTTTTGCCACTAGCTGTGCTGGCTGGAGTTTCTGGGAGTTGCAGTACAGAACACCCGGGCTACGCAAGGTTGGGAACCAGTGGATTACTGGACCATATCCAGTGATATATGTGCATAATGCCAATACTGGAATAGATTTTTCCTCTCAAGTTCCCACCCCACACACCCCAAATTTGCTGTGGAGGGCTGGTGGACCCTGTAGAACAGATTGGGAGAAGCAATGTACAGAGTGAAGAAGAGAAAGCAGTGCTGTTGTATAAATATCATTTCCCAGATATATCGTTTTTCAGAATCATTCAGTCATCATGTTCCCTTGCTCTGCTGCCTAGGGAATTCTTGACTTATATTCAAAAAAATAAACCAAAAACCCCTACAAAACCTTGATATATAGAAGTTCCAGTCAGATGTCTAGTGACATGACACTGGGTAGAATCTGTATGAAAATAAATAGACATGGAGTTGTACACTGCCATGTACAAATCTTTTACCATCCTTCTCCTAGGCTTCCTTACAGGTGCTCATAACATCTTAAAAGATCTGAAACCAATCCAAGTTAAAATAACAGTAATCTATATAATTAAAAATGTAAAATAGGTAACAACAATACTTTAAAAACTGTATTAAAAACACAACTGAGAAAACCAACCAGTAAAATAATACTTATGAACCAAAAAGCAACCAAACACACGCTGGCAGAACACCAATAAAGTTGAAGATTATTTTAGTTCTTCCCTTAGAGGCTGATGGTTGAGGATAACATAAGAGCAACTCCAGGAAAAACAAATGTGGCGATTAGTTATGAACCATCAAACTGTTAACTGAGTGCAACCTACAGCTGGCCCAGAGCATCTGTTGGTTGGGCTTAGGATGCAAAATGCAAGTCATAATAGCAGACTTTGATTCAGGAAGTGGCTTGCTCAGAACTGGCAGTCCCGTTCCATGTTTGTTTGTTCAGACATTCCATTGAATTAACAGGGTTTGCCTGGGGCTATAGTCTTAACAGGCAGGGGTAGGGAATCTGCAGCCTTAAAAAGCAGGGGTAGGGAGTCTCTCCAGACCCCTCAGTTTTTGTCAGTCCAAGCTTAAACATGGTAAATAGGGATAGAGTTCATCAGGGATGGGAACTTGAGTCATGGGACTTGCTGTCAAGTAGGACTTCACTTGCACCAGTGACTCAACTTGGATTTGACTTGGGTTTTGACTTGGGTTCAACTTCTGACTCGGAAACCACCAACTCCTCCTTTTTTTTCTGGGGAAAAAAGCTTGTTTTTAATAGGGACTTGGACTTGGGACTTGGTATGAAAACTTGGACTTGGTACCAAGGACTTGGATGCAGACTTGGGACTCAGATCCAAAGACTTGCCTACATCTCTGGAGTTCATAGTCCAGCAATATCAGATGCACTAGAAGACGTGCTTGTTGAGCTTGGCCATCTAGGTGTGAAGTCAAACCATTAGACATAAAGCAAGCAAGCATTCATTCATTCATTCATTCATTCATTCATTCATTCATTCATTCATTTATTTATTTATTTATTTATTTATTTATTTATTTATTTATTTATTTATTAGATTTTTACCCCGCTCCTCTAGACAATGTCTACTCGGGGCAGCTTACATGGATAAAAGCACAACAGCCTTAAACAGTTTGGGACCTCGATACCTGGCAGATCGCCTTCTCCCATCCAGGTCTACTCGAATCACCCGACAAAGCTAGCAGGGACGGCTGAGGGACCTTACGCCAAGAGAGGTCTGGAAAGAAAGAACAAGAAACCGGGCCTTCTCGGCAGCGGCCCCTTGGCTGTGGAATACTCTACCAACAGAAATCCGCCTGGCTCCCTCGCTGGGTGTTTTTAAAAGCCATTTAAAAACTTGGCTCTTTATGCAGGCCTTCCCTCCAGTCAATTAACTGTTTCGTTCCTTTAATTTCCCATCTTGATAATGTATATATCCACTAGTTAGCTGGTTGTATTATTAGGTTTTAGTAAGTATATTATTCTATTGTATTTTATCATTTTTGTAAGCCGCCCCGAGTAGACTTTGTCTAGAGGGGCGGGGTATAAGTCTAAATAAAGTAAAGTAAAAGTGAAGTATAACATGTATAAAATCATTCGAAATACAGTTGTAACAATTAGTTCCAAACAACACATTACCAAGATAGCATGACTCAAGGAGAAAAGAGAAAAAATATAAAGAAATCACTTAATTGACTGGAGGGGAGGCCTGCTTGAATAGCCAAGTTTTTAACTGGCTTTTGGAAACACCCAGTGAGAGTGCCAGCCGAATTTCAGTTGGGAGGGTGTTCCACAGCATGGGAAGGTTACTTTTTTTGGTCCTCAGTCAGGATGGCTTGTGGGATTTTGTTTCCTCTGGGATTCTGAGCATTTGGTTTAGAGTAGCCTGAGCAAAATTTGGCTCATGATGTGATGAAAACAGGTGTCGTTTTAATGAATGGCTGTGGAGTGAATTGGGATTCCCAGTGTGATGTAGTGGGTAGAGTGGTAGACTAGGACTCTGGAGAACAGGCCTTGAATTCCTGCTCAGCCATGGAAACTCACTGGGGGAATGGAACTGGTAAAACCACTCCTTAAATATCTCACTTATCTTGAAATCCCTGTTAGGGTCGCTATAATTTGGTTCCAGCTTGAGGGCACAGAACGCACATGTACATGGAGTGACTCAAGGGAGAAAAGACATATTGATTGTACTCATTGCCTAGGCCTATACATTACCAAATACAAAAGCAAATTTGCATTGACTTCCATTATCATGTGTTTAGTACAAATAAAATATTTCCAGAAGAGTTATGTTTGCTTATATTCAACAAATCTGATTTGGCAGGGCCTGTGCCAACTAATGAAAAGGAAAGCATTGGTGTGTAGGGATGGAAAACCAATTTATTTAATGTTCCCTATCCTGTCTTTTTGTAATCAACAGTTGACATTAAGCTGAAGGATAGCCGTACCTTGAATTAAAATAATAAGGTTGGGATTATGTGCCATTATCATTAGGCACAGGGAATAAATGCTAATACGATGAGAAGGCATGCAAAGAAAATTGTTCCAACTGAGGTTATGCAATTTCTGCTTCCTAACAATTTCCACCGTTCTGAAGAATAAAACAAAGGTAGTTTTGTTTTATACTCACACCAATCCTGAACACACTTAACCAGGAAATAAGTCCCATTGAACTCAGTATAACTTGTTTAGGACGTTGCTACACAGAGACATGTGACTTGAAGAATCAATTCTTTGCACTCTTACTTGGGAGTAAGCCCTTCTGAATATAGTGTGACAGATTTCTGAATAAATATGCATAAGACGGTTTGGTTAATAGAGGAACGAACAGTCCTGTTTCTAAGGTGTCTAAATTTGAAAATGCAGTATCCTTCTCTAGTTATATGGTATAAACATGTACAGTATGGTGCAGAAGAATACAAAAAGACAACAGGTGCTAGCCAAGATGTGACACTGAGGCCACATTTCTAGTAGGGGATCATCAAGACACTCAGAGAATGGCTTATGTTACCAGTCAGATCATGTGGATTTTGCTTTGCCCCCATGTACAGCACTAAGCTTTTGCTTGCTAGCTTCTCTAAGACTTACACAGGAACCTGGATTCATACAAGACAAATACTAATATTTTCCAGGTTCTGATGGAACCAAGGAGCGTGTACCAGCACACTGCTCATTATGGGAAAGTTGGAATTCTCTATGGGTACTCACACTTTGGTCACTAGAAAGTAAGAGAATGTTGAACATGCTGTGTGGAATATTAGCATGTGAGTAAGTCTCTATTTTTTTTATTTGCAAGTTAGTGTGCAGGACCCCAGTTTGGATCTTCACTTCCTGTGGGCTGGGGACATTTCAGACCCCACAATCACTCTACACCTTAGCAACCCAACTTCAAGGAGCACCCCTCCCGCATTTGTAGCTACTGTATAAGAAGTGGAAGCAAATTTAGGGGATAAAACAACTTTGGAGTGTGCCTTAAACTCCCTGTATCTGTCCATAGTGTTCCTGATCTGGATCGAGGCCACACATGCTTTCATTTAGGTTAAAATGCTTGAGAAACTTGGTTTCACATTCTGTTTTTAACATAGTAGGTAGAGCTTGGCTGAAAGGAAGGAATGATAGAAAGGGCAAAACCAAGCTGCTGAATCAGTTACAGCAGTGGTAACTGACCAGCAGAATCAGGGTGTTAAAAAACAGGGCACTGGAAGAAGCTGAAGGGGGCCAGGGAGCAAAGTGCTGGGGGTGCTGGGGGTGGGGGGGAAATGGAGTTAGGACAAAACTGTACATGGCCAGAACCTGAGGTGGCCAGGAAAACTGAATACTGTATTACACTGATTTGAGATAACAGAATCATAGAGTGATTGTGCTGGAAGGGTCCAACTCCCTGCTCACTACAGGAATCTAAATCAAAGCAGATCTGATAGATCAGTGGTCCCCAACCTTGGGCCTCCAGATGTTCTTGGACTACAACTCCCAGAAGCCTTCACCACCACCTCCGCTGGCCAGGATTTCTGGGAGTTGAAGTCCAAGAACATCTGGAGGCCCAAGGTTGGGGACCACTGTGATAGATGGTTGTCTAGTTTTCTTTTGAATGTTTCCAGTGTCATTCAAGATAATAGGGTGGATTTGATTTAAATCACAATTTCAATTTTAAGAGTCCGATTTTTTGGATGATTTAAATTAAAAATGACTTTTTAATTTAAATTATCATTTAAATTGTGATTTAAATCAATTTGATTTTTTTTTAAAAAAAGCATTGGTTTTTATCCATCCTGCAGCAATATCATTTCATGCAGGCTTATCTGTTGCAGTGGTTTTCAAACTGTGTTCCTGGATTGGTTGGATGACATCCTGAAAACTTCAATGAGAAGCTTTCTAAATCAGAGTCCTGCTCTCAAGACCTTCTTACTTTGTTAATCTTCCCCATTCACCAAGTTTGGCTACAGGGCAGTGCTTGGTATACTCTAGGAGGTAATATTTACAGGTCAAGTGTCATGAAAGTGAGGTAAAATTCATCCTCCTCATTTTTGTAAGGAGACATTCCAAATACAGTATCTGCAACATTTGCTTCCTGTGACTTTTTCTTCGTTTAGCCTAATGGTAGGGCTGGTGCTAGGAGGAAGACTATCTTGAAAGTTTGCCCCAAATGTATAGGATTTGGATCTCAACTTGTAGGTATAGATAGAAAAAGACAAAACAGAGACATGATTTCAAACTCATGGGCTTACCTTAAATTGTTCTATCTATTTTGAAGAAACAGGATGTAACTCACTATTACCCTGGGTTTATATTTAGTGGGACAACCGAATGCTGCTCATTTATATCCTTGATATATTTGCCATGTTTGTGACCTCTGTGTTGTTTTGTGCCACTCAAGCCAGGAGTGATGAGCACATTAAAAATATTCTGCTGCATGCAACACTTCACACGGAAGGTCTTCTCGCAGATTTAGCAATTGCTTTTTCAGTCAAGGGGTGAGATTGGTATGCTTGGTTTTGTGAAGAGCAACCTTATAATACCAAGAAGGAAAAAAAGGAAACAAACAGTAAAACGGGAATATTACGAAGACTTTTGAAAGGAAATATTGATGCTAGTAGTGTGTGAGGCAGATTCCCCCTGTCTGTGCTGGCTTGTACATGAGGTGTTTACACTGGATCCCGCAAGTACCCACTGAACATGAGTTCAGTTTGCAGTGTTACTACTTTTAATTAAGCATCTTCTCACACAGCAACAGCTAGACTGTTTGCTATGGGTGTGTGTGTGTAATTCAGGGCTTGCAGCCTGGCAAGAAGGGGCTGTTTCTGCTGGAAAGGGTGATGACAGAAAGACTTAAAAGGCAAGTGAGAGCTTAGTGCAAGCCATTGATGCATTGTCTTTTGTTCAGTGGTTCTCAACCTTGGGTCCCCTGACGTTCTTGAGCTACAACCCCCAGAAACACTGACCAGCACCTCTGGTGGTGAAGTCTCCTTTAGTCCAAGAACATCTGGAGACTCAAGGTTGGGAATCACTATCCTAAATTATTGATTCCCAGATATATCGGTGTCTGCAAGTGCACACATGTGCATTTTGTCCCTAGAGTGTGCAAAAAAGCTCTTAAGGGTGGCTCAAGGCAGCAATTTTCGACTCAAGAAAGTTTTCTTAATGCGCTGGGGGAAAATTATGTGATTAGATACTGTACTAAAATGTAGAATTTCTCCATGTTTACATGTACTGTAAATTTTAAATTCTAAATTGAATTTTTTAAATGTTTAATTTTAAATTTAGAATTGGATTTTTTGAAAAATGGGACGATGGTAAAGAGACGTAGAGAAGTACAGGAGTTTCTTTAAAATAAAAAAAAGGGGGCATGCCACCAAGCAGCTTGGGGACCACTGCCTTAAATTGATGGTATCATATGATGTTCTCCTTTAGAGGGGATGCAATTAATTTGGCTGGATTTAATTCTGAACAGAGATGAGAAAAAAGTTACTTGTTTGGACTACAAGTCTGAGAATCATGCTGGCTGGGAAATGTTGAGAACTGTAGTTCACAAAGCTGACTCCCCCCTCCCCGATTCTTAATTATATACGGTATGTGTTGCTATTTACTCTCACGTTTCTTTGGTAACATTTTAGAAATTGATGCCTAAACTAAGGGAAGTGTTACTGTTCACATAAATCTGTGGGGCTGTAGATTCTTATTTAGGGATTTCCCAGTAGTATGTTATACACTGTTCTTCTTTAAATTCTGCCGTCTGCCATGAAGTCTTCTCTGTCCCTGTTGAAACTATACAGTGTATGTATAATAGCATTTGGGCTATTCTCTGTAATGCTTGCCTCCTCCCATCCTCTGTTTAAATTGAGATCGTAAGCACATTGGGGCAGGGCCCTGTGTCATACATTCAGTGGCAGCAGCGGCGGCGGCAGCTCCTTCCTGACCCAACTCAAGTGTGCTGGCTAATAAGATGACCCCCCCACTTGGAGGCATGTTTTTTGGGCCAAAAAAGTCATCTTATACACCGGCAAATACGGTAACTCTTCCCTAACTCCTGACTAACTGTCCTATATCATCACTAACTGAAGCCCTTATCTCCTGGCTAACTGAAATCCTAACTCTTAACTGATTTTAACTGTCCTCCATTCTCTTCTTATATTTCCTTGGTTCCGCCCTCCTGCTCATCCATTGGTTACTAAATCAGTGTTCCATTGTGATGGACAGGTGTGGTTTCTGGCCTGTCCATCACAGAGACTACTTACTCTCTTATGAGAGAAATCCTGCACTTGAAAAAATATGTGAAGTTTCCTTTTTTAAAAAAAGCTTTAATTTTTGTAAGTACATAATAGATTCAGGGTTGGGAAGTACATTTGTTCCATTTTCTTTTAACAAGTTTGGTCTTTAAAAACTTCTGCTGCATGTGGCTGCAAAATTACAGTAATTGCCTGTTTGAATAAAACATACACAGAAGGAAATGATTGATGAACGTGAAAAAGAAAAAAAAGCCTCTGTTAGTGGAAAAGTCTCTCTTTTCCTTTTTCAGAAATTGTATTGTTAAAGAAGAACCAAATTGAAAAAGGAGCTGCTTAGCTGCCTGCCATTTCATTTGGTATTTGTTTTATTCAGACACACCTGTGGCATGGCCAGCTCTGCTGAGATGCCTAGATACGCTTTTAGGGGAAGAACCAAACAAATCATCCCAGCTTTCTATGGCACAGAGGCTATTGGGTTCATTCAGAGAACCTTATTTTTTCAAATATTATTCATGGCTGACTTTTTTTTAAAAAACTGAGTTGGGCACAATGGAGTAGCAAGACTTAATGAAACTTACTTTGCTTAGGTGTGTACTTTCAGACAGTCCTTATTATGGTGTTATGCTAGAGAGCTATAATTAGGAATGACCTATTAGAGTTGTTTTTTAACAGTGCAGTGGTTCACAATCTTGGAGTCTTGATAGTCTTAGACCACTGGTTCTTAACCTTGGGTTACTCAGGAGTTTTGGACTGCAACTCCCAGAAGCCTTCACCACCAGCTGTCCTGACTGGGGTTTCTGGGAGTTGCAGTTCAAAAGCATCCGAGTAACAAAGGTTAAGAACCACTGGTCTTAGACTGTCATTTCCAGAAGTCCCCAAAAATGCCATCGGTTCCTTGCAAGTGTAACTAAGGGTCCTGAGTATTATAGTCCAAATACGCTTATTAGAGCCAAGGTTAGGCTATCCGATATAAATCTAGTTTTCGAATTGCGATGGAGACCTTTTTTCTTTTTCAAATTGGGAATGGATGTGTGTCCTCTGGAAAGGGAATGTCCCAAACTCAAGATCAAAACTCTTCTTAACATTACTTCTCAAAATATCAAATTTTAATAACCTTTTTCTGGGTCCAGAAATGAATGGTTTATGTTGCACTTGAAGCTAGTAACTTTTCTCAATAGGCACAAGGCAACACCTTGCTGCAGCCTCGTAGCATCTGCTACCTGAGTCATCTGCCTCACCTTGCCTCAAAATGGGGCCACCTTTGATGGTAAGGAAAGCAGAAGATAATGATTAAAAAAAAATCAGATATGTATTCTGATCATTGTGATTTTCTGTTACTATCCTGAGAAATATAAAAACTATGCTCACCAACTTCATATAATCTCAGTACTTTTCTAATGAAGCTTTTCAAGGTGGAAGAATTTAAATATAATGGAAGGGTTTATATTGACATGGAGATGTGAGGAATAAGTGTCCCGGGTGGATTGTAATTATTATGCCCTTTATAACCAGATTTTTGTAATCATTGATGGAATGTTGAGGCAGTTTCTCCCCTCATCCCACCCCGTCCGCCTTACTTTTTTAATAAGTGTGCTAGCCGTGGTCAATAGCAGTGAATTGAAAATTACTTTGAGGCCAATTAATGTTGCTGGCAAGCTAACAGGCATTTATTTTTAGACTTCTTTTCTGACCTATTTCAGGAATTTAGGACAAGCTGCAATATGCCCCTAAATACACGGGACTTGGAGAGGGCAGGCAATTAAACTTGTTCCTTAAAAAAAAAAAAAACTTACTGAAGTTTGTGATGATGGAGGTATTCCAAACCTATGGAGAAAATACTAAGGTACCTAGCTGAGATGACTGACGGAGATATAACCAGAATGCTGGTTATATCTCAGTCTGGAACCTTCCAGAAGTTTTGGCCTTCAACTTCATCCTTAGTCAAAATAATCAATAGGATTATAGGAGTTTCAGATGATGCCGCAAAGATGTTGAAGAATGTGTGCAGAGGAGGGTAACTGACCAGGATCATAAAAGCTCTGGAAACCAAGTCCTATGAAGAATGGTCGAGACAATGGACATGTTTAGTTTACAGAAGAAGGGCCTAGGAGGAACATCATATGGAAGATTATAGCAGGTTTGCTTGGCCCAGCTTCAGAGGTTAAGAGTCAAAGTAATGGGTCCAAGTTACAAGAGTGGTATTTTTGACTTAAAATTAGGAAGAACTTCCTGATTGTAAGAGCTATTCAACAGGAGAACAGACAGATTTGGGAAGTGGCAGATTCTGCTTCATTGAAGGTTCTTAAGTGAAGGCTGGATGGCCATCTGTCAAGCTTGCTTTAGTGGCAGATTTCCTGTTCCTACACAGAGGTGGACTCAGTGATGCTTGAGGCCTCTTCCACACCTACAGTTCTGTGATTTATGCCTTTCACCATATTTTATCCTTTTTGTTGCCTGAGTCAAACTTGGTGCAGTAGTAACTCCTGATCCCCTGTTGGGACCTTAGTATGACCGTCATGAGTCTTTTCAATGTTCACTGTGGTCCCGACCCAGTTAGCAAAAGAGTGAAATAGTTTCCCAAGAAATAGCTACATTCACCTATTTCAGCCTGGATAATAATAAAATAAAGTAAAATAAGAAGAGTTGTGGCACTTTTAAGAGTAACAGGTATTTAAGTGGTCGTATTGACCAGATAGGCGGGATATAAATTGAATGAATGAATGAATGAATGAATGAATGAATGAATGAATGAATGAATGAATGAATAAATAAATAAATAAATAAATAAATAAATAAATAAATAAATAAATAAATAAATAAATGTGATATATTAATGGACAACAATTCACATTCTCATAGAAATGTCAATTCACTGACGTTTCACACCAAAATAGAGGATCACAGATTTAATCTTCCTGAAATTAGTCTTCAGTGGAGGACTTGTGCTTTAGGACTATAAATCCCAGAATTCCCCATGGCCACCTCTTCAACTTGTCACAACTCTTTTGGATTTTTAAAATTATTATTATTTTTGCTGTACTTTAACAAGTCATTATTTTTCAGTGTAAGTTTTAGTCTAAAAAGGCTTAATCAAGATCAGGGGTATAGATCACAGGGGTGGATTAAAACCTCCTTACCCCTTCCATGATTCCAGTCTGGATTGGTCCCCTTGCTGCTCGTTATCTCTTTGAAATAATATTTGCTTTGTCTCTCAGTCTGAAACATCTGTAGGACACCGGATTCTAGTAAACACAGAACTTGCATGTCTAAGACCAGCAGTGGAAGAATGCCAGTTTTGGGGGGGGGGATTCAGAGAGTTGTAGCAAAAAAAGGAACTTCCCCAAGCTCTGGGTGAGAGTCGGGTTGTGACTAGATGCTTGTAGCCAGTATGCTCACCATCTCTGCTCCATGTCCCTTCCCTTCTCTTGTTGTATTTGTGCCCTTGATCCCTAGCATATGCCGCAGTGGATGAATGGACATCTGTAGAGATGGGCACGAACCAAACTAGGAACCGAAAAAACCCACCAACAGGGCTGGTTTGTGGTTTGGTGCAAGTCATTTTGCCACCTGCCTTGCTCCTGGCACCTCCCAACCTGGTCCTTCCACCTCCTCTTCCTCTGCCACTGCCATCTTCAGAGACAACTGGCTCAGCATTAGGTTCCCCTACCCCCAAGCACAAACTGGAAAAGCAAACCATCGGGTGGTTTGTTTTTCTGGGGGTGATTCATGTTCCATGGGTAACCATGAACTACCCTGATTCATTGTTTTTCCAGTTCGTGCCCATCTCTTGGCATCTGCTCAGCTTCTCTGTGAAAGTGCAGGGACGGGCAAAGCATGAGCAGCTGCTCCCTTCCCAAATGGGTAAAGCATGATTAATCCCCACAGATTCAGAAATCTTTTGCTGTTCACTTATGCAGCAGAAGTACAGAAGCATCAGCTGCCCACACACCACATGTATATATTATTAAAGGGCGCACATTTTGTTGTTCATTTTACTGAACTGACGAGTGGTGAGTTCTTCTAAAAATATCAGCTGTAGCTGCTAAAAAAACGGTGGTTGTCAAGGAGTAATGCATAAAACTCGTGACTCATGGTGGACTTTCCCCAGCATTTTCATATATAATTTAAGAACGGTGATGCACTTCATGCTTTACCCTATCATTGCAAAACTGAGAGATGATGCTTTTAGCAACATGGCCGCAAGTGTGCTTGTAGAGCACAATTAATTATCCCAGAAGAATGACTGTGCCCAGTTAGTTGACTTCATCCTGTCCTTAGTGTAAGTTCAAGGAGAGATGGAGACCATCTTTTAGAGTAAAATCAGTTGAACCCATAAGGAATGCTGTAAGACTATTAAAACGGACTGTCTTAAGTCTTGATAATGGCCATGACCTGTTATGACCTGGCAGATACTTGTTGTGATCATGCTGGATTGTCATTTTTGTGAGGAACATTTAATGCTACAATATGGAACAAAAGCTAGCTAAGATTTTGGTCATACCTTAACTAGGTTGGATGGTGGTTATTGCCAGTAGATGCCCTCCACACTGCTTCAGTAACATATCACATGGCAAAATTGCACTAGAGAATGGATTGCATGGCAAATCAATTGCATGTTATTTGCCATACAATCCGTGGTTGCCAGTAGTGGTGACAAGGGAGACAGCCTACCTGTCATGGCAATAATGTGAAGAACAGGTATCTGCGTATGTACACACCAGGGTGTTTGGATCAGTGATGGCTGGTGTTCCTTGTGAATGTTGAGGTGGAAGGCAGAGCAGCCAGCAGTTGGCAAAGTACTGCGTACTTTTTGCAGTTGGTTATATTGATTTAGCTTGCTGAAAGACTTGCCCACTAATCTGAGATCAGAGATGGACAGATTGTTTTTTTGGTTTTGGTTGTTTAAGTTGCAATACCAAGTTCCTCTGAGTTGGAGACTTATGTGAGAGACATGCATTTAAAGAATTCTGGTGTCTGGAGTGCGTTTTGAACAGAACTAAGAGTTGTTTTAGACAAGAGTCTGCTTCTAGTTACCCCACTGTCCCTTTACTTCAGAACACTTTGGGGCAAGTGAAAGGAGCCATTGTTTTGCTGCTGACATACAGCTGGAAGCAAGAAGTCCTTTCTGGGCAACTGCAAATCACCCAGATTTTGTTGTTGTTGTTTAGTCGGGTCCGACTCTTTGTGATCCCCGTGGACCAGAGCCCACCAGGCCCTCCTGTCTTCCACCGCCTCCTGAAGTTGGGTCATACTTAACAGTAGGTTCAGGTTCACTTTCTACATGCCAGCCCATCCTATATTCTGTAGCTAGCTGTAGTGTCTTCATTAGGAGCCCAGGTAGATCATGGGGAAAGTTATAGGTCAGTGAAAGTGCACATGCTTTTCAGGCTAAGGATCCCAAATCCATTCTATGGCAGGAGGCTGTCAGGGGCTTATCAGAGACTTTGGAAAGCTGCAGTCATTCAGCGTAGCTGACATTGTGCTGGATGGGCGGCCAGTTGAAGGCAGGAGTACACTTAGCACATCATGAGAAGCAGATCACCCTGAAGAGGTAAAAAGTCCTTACTTTTCCCTGAATAAGCTTGCCTTATCACCACACGTTGAAAATTATCTTGCTTTTGTTCTGTGGTCGGTCATTAGGAGGTAAGCACAGACTACGTTTCCAAGTTGTACAATTCCTTGTTTTTGAGTTCCCACTCACGCGTTTCCTTAACATTCTTTTTTCCACTACTTTCACTGCAAGAATATATTTATGCTCTGATTTTATTTAACAAAACGCATAGCGTTCTATGACAAAGACTCTTACAACTCAGGTTCTTTACAGTCATTAACACTTCTTAAGAGTGTTAAGATCTAGCCAGGGGGCCCTTTTGAAAGAGCCGTCCCTCAAGGAGGTAAGAGGGACGGCTTGCAGACAAAGGGCCTTTTCGGCAGCTGCCCCCAGACTATGGAATGCCCTCCCGACTGAAATTTGTCTGGCGCCGACACTGATGACATTTCGGCGCCAGGTCAAAACCTTCCTGTTCCAGAAGGCTTTTAACTGAAATAATATTAGCTGTGGGTCCGGTGGCAATTTTATATATATATTAATTGTATTTTAATTGTACATATCTTTATTGTATTTTAAATTCTGTAAGCCGCCCAGAGACCTTTGGGTAGTGTGGGCGGCATATAAATTAAACAAACAAATAAATAAATAAATAAATAATTGTGGTATAATCATAAAAGATTATAATCCGCCACAAAACAATTTTCCACAGTTCATGTAATTCCTACATACATTGCTTACACAATTTGTTTTCCAAATATTTCCAAAGGCTGATAGTTTGTGGCATTATAGTTGCCCTCAAAGGGCTGGTTGTATCTGTAAGACTATATAAATGTAAGAATGGGAGTGGGCAATAGCGAGGACTAGGTGTTGTATGCTGCTGAAGCGACTGAACTTTCTGACTCTTCGCTGCTTGGAATGCTGGGGTTAGAAGTCCTTCTGGGCAAATTCCCAGCATCCTTGCAGAGCATTGCAGATGACTGAGTAAGCACCTGCATATTCTATACTGCACAGTAGCAGGCAACACTGCGAGGGCCACATGAAATGGCTCAGCGGGCCGGATTCAGCCCATGGGCCTTGAGTTTGACACATATGCCTTATAGTGATCATGCCCGTTTCACAATCTTTCTTTGGAAACAATTTTTCAGATTGTAAATCTGCCCATTGGAGCCGTAATACAAGCCCAGTGCCAATATTTCAGTCTAACTAAAAACTTTATCAGACCAGAAATTGTGGCTCAAAAATTGGTACATACTCAGAAATATATTTCTGAAATATGTTTCAGTTGAAGTGAGAACTTAAAAATTGTATGGTCATGCATGGAGTTTTCTATATTTGTAAATTTCCTTGCTGTGGCCCCTGTATTGTGGATACATTTCCAAGTCAGGTTTGAAAGAATCTTGTTCCTGGAGGGAAAACGTTGTACATAATAGGAAGAAACAGGTCATATGTGGTTTGACCCTCACTTAGAGCAAGTCACGTTTGTATGTGTGTGAGTAAACTCATCTCTTCTCTGATCTTCTTGGCACAATGAATTGCTAATGTTAAACATGGTTGGCAGCTTTGATCCTTGAAGTAGGGGTTGGGAAACCTGTTTTGACCCATGGAACAAATGAGCTGTGGAAAAGCACATGGAGCATCAGAGTCTGAATCATTCAAGGCTGTATAACTGTGAGCATGTCTTCCCCTCGTGTGCTGTTTGGCTCCCACTCTCCCTCTCCTTCTGAACTTATGGGTTCTTGCTGCTGGCATTCCAGCCAGCATAACTACTGACCAGGTTGGCTAGGGAATTCTGGAAGTTGTAGTCTTAAAAAATAAAAAGCTCTCATTGCTCTGTATCACACATCAGCAAACACACGGTGAGCTTTGTCACACTTTCTGAATTGGAGAAGGCTAATGGTAGTTGAGATGGATAGCTCAGTGAGTTAAGAATCTGGCCGCAAAGCCAGAGGTTGGGAATCTCCATAATGCCTCTTGCAAGTAGGGCCAGCATTTCTGACCCTGGGCAAGCTGCACATCCCCAGAAGGGGATGATATACCACTTCTGAGTATTCTCTACCTAGACAGTCCTGAAAAGAGTTGTCTAGGGAGTCAGAATTGACTCATACATGTCATCATCCTCAATGATAGTTGAAGCCCTCTCAGCTGGTACCTTGAGGAACCAAAAGGCAAAACAGGATGGGCGTGCTGCCATTTATTTGGTTTCCTTATTAAGCAATATTGTACACGTGTTGTAGCAACAGAATTTCTTACACAGAGGATGGGGAGAAGGAAAGGTCTCAGCTGGAAGCTAGCCGGCAGGGCAATTAGCATGTAAACAGTTTGGAGCATTGCTGTTCATCTGGTTACTGCTCTAGAAGAGGAAACTGTGCTGCTTTTATTGTGGTTTGAGGCGATAACAGATAAATTACGATGAAGCCATAAATCAAAATAGTGGGAGAGGAGAGGGGGAGAAGAGTCTGGCACTTGCATGTTTAATTTTTTGTTTGTTTGTTTGTTTTCAACAAGACATGGAATTCCCCGACAGTCTAATCCCTTCTTAGCCACTTGGAGGTCCGAGAATAGCTGACATCTGGACACATCTGGAATCAGTTGATCTAGAAGGGGATACAAAAGGTTATCTAATCCCTCTTCTTATGCACAGAGAAAAGATCTAACTGACTAAAATTATCCCTCTGACATTGGCCCATATTATCATAGAAAAATGCAGCACACTAAAAATAAAAGCAGACTCAAGGGGACCGTGAGTGGAAAGCTGGGATAATCCAAGGTGAATCTGTGGCAGATTGACTTGTTAGGCATGCTACAAATAATGGATTGAATCCTGACCAAGTTAGTTCCACTTAAGTAATTTTTTTAATTCATTGAAAGTATTTCTTAATCACTTTTTTTTTGCTCACAGCTGATGTGATATACAATGAAATAAATTACTTTTCAAAAAGTCACTTCAAAAATAAATTTTAAAGTTGGTTTAAAAAAACTAAAGGCCCTGTGGATTAATTGTTTTGGCCATCTGCCTGAAGCTCTGCTTGAGAATGGAGCCAGCCTGACTTTTTATAGGAGGAAATTCTCCAGTTAGGATGCTGATATTGGCAAAGCCCTGCCTTGAATAACTTTTAGCAGAGCCTCTTGGAGTGATGGGACATGCTACCTGGCTTCTGCTGAAGAACTCAACTTCTGGAGAGATTCACACATGAGAACATGATACTGTATTCCAGATGGCCTGCCCCAAGTTGTTTAGGGCTTTGTAGATCAAAGTTTGTTTGTTCAGTCTTTTAGCCGTCAGACTCTTCGTGACCCCATGGACCAGAGCATGCCAGGCCCTCCTATCTTCCACCACCTTCCGGAGTTGTGTCAAATTCATGTTGGTTGCTTCGATGACACTGTCCAACCATCTCATCCTCGGTCGTCCCCTTCTCCTCTTGCCTTCACACTTTCCCAACATCAAAGTCTTTTCCAAGGAGTCTTCTCTTCCCATGAGATGGCCAAAGTACTGGAGCCTCAGCTTCGGGATCTGTCCTTCCAATGAGCACTCGGGGTTGATTTCCTTTAGAATTGATAGGTTTGTTCTCTTTGCAGTCCAGGGAACTCTCAAGAGTCTCCTCCAGCACCACAATTCAAAGGCATCAATTCTTCGGCGGTCAGCTTTCTTTATGGTCCAGCTCTCACTTCCATACAACACTACAGGAAAAACCATAGCTTTGACTATTCGGACTTTTGTTGGCAAGGTGATGTCTCTGCTTTTTAAGATGCTGTCAAGGTTTGTCATTGCTTTCCTCCCAAGAAGCAGGGGTCTTTTAATTTCGGGGCTGCTGTCTCCATCTGCAGTGATCATGGAGCCCAAGAAAGTAAAATCTGTCACTGCCTCCATATCTTCCCCTTCTATTTCCCAGGAGATGATGGGACCAGTGGCCATGATCTTAGTTTTTTTTGATGTTGAGTTTCAGACCGTTTTTTGCACTCTCGTCTTTCACCCTCATTACAAGGTTCTTTAATTCCTCCTCACTTTCCGCCATCAGAGTGGTATCATCTGCATATCGGAGGTTGTTGATATTTCTTCCTGCAATCTTAATTCCAGTTTGGGATTCCTCCAGTCCAGCCTTCCGCATGATGTATTCTGCATATAAGTTAAATAAGCAGGGTGACAATATACAGCCTTGTCGTACTCCTTTCCCAATTTTGAACCAATCCGTTGTTCCATATCCAGTTCTAACTGTTGCTTCCTGTCCCACATATAGGTTTCTCAGGAGATGGATAAGGTGGTCAGGCACGCCCATTTCTTTTAGGACTTGCCATAGTTTGCTGTGGTCCACACAGTCAAAGGCTTTTGCATAGTCAATGAAGCAGAAGTAGATGTTTTTCTGGAACTCTCTGGCTTTCTCCATAATCCAGCGCATGTTGGCAATTTGGTCTCGAGTTCCTCTGCCCCTTCGGAATCCCGCTTGTACTTCTGGGAATTCTCGGTCCACATACTGCTGAAGCCTACCTTGTATGATTTTGAGCGTAACCTTGCTGGCGTGTGAGATGAGTGCAATTGTCCGGTAGTTGGAGCATTCTTTGGCACTGCCCTTCTTTGGTATTGGGATGTAGACTGATCTTTTCCAGTCCTCTGGCCACTGTTGAGTTTTCCAAACGTGCTGGCATATGGAGTGTAGCACCTTAACAGCATCATCCTTTAAGATTTTAAATAGTTCGACTGGAATGCCATCACCTCCACTGGCCTTGTTGTTAGCCTGGCTTTCTAAGGCCCGTAAATTGTGCCCAGAAGGAGATTGGAAGTAAATGGGGCTGTTCCAGGGTTGGAGATATATGGATGGTTAAGTGCCTGTGGGCATTTTTAAATGGTCGCTCCTTATAGAACTTGTGGTTGTCTAACTGAGAGGTAATTAAGTCATGGATCACTGCAGTGTATGTCGAAGTGGTTTCACTGTTGTGTTAGATGAAGCTTCAGCAGTCCCTTATTCTTCTGTGAACTGTTCTTAATTCCTATTGATTTCAGTGGAAGCTAACTCACTCAGAATCCAACTCTGTATCTCTCATATGGTTATTTTGGAAGAGACTTTGTGTATATTTCAACATTTGTGTGCGCGCATTCATTTACCACTACCATTGACACGTCCTTCTCTCCATCATCCTCTTTGTGGAAATGGATACATTACAGATACTGTGGGATTGGAAGCCAAAAAATCTTTTAGTGCTCCAGAGATATGGTTCACAGTTTTGCTTCACAGTTTTGAACCACATCTCTGTAGCACTAAAGACTTTTGCTTGCTTCGTGATGACCAATCACAAAACAAAGCAAGCTAATTCGCAAACAGTGGGTGATGCAAAAAAAAAAGAAAAAAAAGAAAAGAAAACCTCTGCTGTCACAATCAGATGTTTCCAGCATTTAAGAAAGTCCTTCTTCTAACCATAGACTCTGTGTTATGTATAGTTGACTTTGCTCTCCTATTCAAAAAAAATTGTTTCAGGTTTTTGCTATTTGTTCTGTGTGATAAAAAGTGTTTATATACGACCCGCAGGGCTAAAAGACAGATATATATGTGTATATAACTCATTTCAAGGTAACTTAGTGCTGTTTCATATTGACTGTGATGTTTAGAGAGTCCGCAGCACCTGTGAAAGACAAGCTAGTCCATCTTTATGTGTTTTTCTTTGCTGCTTTTCAAAGTATTAGGCTGTGGCAGCCCTGGAGCCTTCTATTTTAAATATAGTAGTTGTCCTCTCATAATAAATAAATGTATGCTTCTGCAACTGACATGCTATTTGGGTCTACAGATGTTAAGCGGAACGAAATTAAGCTGGCGGTTTCCTAACTTGGGGCCTCAGATGTTTTTGGACTGAAAGCTTCAGAAGCTCCAATAATTGGCTGTGCTGGCCAGGGCTTCTGGAATTTGTAGTTCAAGGACCTCTAGGGCTCCAAGTTTGAGGATTTTTGGCCTTCAGTAAAATTGGAATTTTTGTGGGTGGCTTCAGCCAGGAAATCTGTGTGGATCTAAAAAGCTACAAGGGGAAGAACTGTGTTTTGGAGTGGAAGTGGAGGAATAAGGTTTGCAAAAGTTAATTTTCCAAGCTCTAGAAAAAGTAGTTGAGTGTCCTTGTGCATCCATGCATCTGTGCATGAGCAAACTCTCTCTCTCTCTCTCCCAATCTCTCTCACCAACTTCCTCTTTATACAAGGTCTTGCTCCTTATTCACTCCCAATTCCACTTTCCCTCTCTGCTTCTAAATAATTGCAGATCCAAATTTTGCTGTTTCAGAAGTGAAGCTGAATTTAAAGACTTAAGTTAATGGGAACACCAAAGACCTTGACTCAACTTTGATCTGAGTTACTGTGAACAGTGGTGGGGGCAGCAGGGGCAAGTCATCTTAACCCACGTGTTGGATCATGTTGTAAAATATTTATATAGCAATGTTGGTATGTCTAGCTCTCTTTCTTGCTCCAGTTCTAAATTCAATTTTCCAAATGGATGCTCATGTCTAATATGTGATTAAATGGTGCTTGTTGTTACCGTTGATTGTTGGGTTCTAAATTCTGAATTGCTAGCACTTTTGAAACCTGTTTCACAGAAGAAAAACTTGCTTCACATCTGCAGGTCACACGTGTTTGGTTGATGCACATACAAAAGGCAGCTCTAAATAAAACATGATAGAAACCAATTTTAGATTGAGCTGCTTTTCTGTTTCTCCTTCAGAATCACCGAAGAGTTAACAGCCATAAAGAACAAAATAACCGTGGGTCCATAAGTAAAACCAAGTTCAAAATTGAATAATGCTTGTATTTTAACTACTAATAAAAACTACCTATGTGCCATTAAAATGTCAAAAAGTGGCACTTAAGTTTTCCATGCTTTGGAGTTTTCCCTTATTGGCTGTTGTGTTTTTTGTTAACTCCAAGATGAAGATATTTATTTATTGGAATTCTATACCACCTGATTAGTGGAAAACACTACTTGAGGCAGTATACTTAGAGAAAATACAAGATCTCTATCACCCACCATCCTATCACCCAAATTACAGAGATAGCTGGCTCTTTGATGAGAAAGGATGTTAACAGTTCCCTCTTTGAAGGGCTGCCAGAGGACATACCTGTTTCTGAAGCTTATTTGAAAGGTTATCCATTCCAGGTCTGATTGAAAGATAAAGAACCATAAGGATCACAGACCTCAAAGTGCCGATCCACTGTTAATACCTGAGACTATACAGGTCACCAGGTCACTGTCTTCCCACTCAGGTGACACGGATTGGAGTTTTGTTCAAACTGATTTT
This sequence comes from Pogona vitticeps, assembly GCF_051106095.1. Classification (NCBI taxonomy): domain Eukaryota; kingdom Metazoa; phylum Chordata; class Lepidosauria; order Squamata; family Agamidae; genus Pogona; species Pogona vitticeps. The sequence continues at coordinate 333,697,767 of NC_135783.1, read as the reverse complement.
AAAAATCAGTTCTAGGTTTGTGACTCAATGTACAATTTAGCACCTGTAATTTTATGAAAATCTTCACATGTAAGCGATTACCCTAATTTGGTATCAGAGTTTGTACAAGCTGTTTTGGACTGTAATTCCCAGAAGTCTTTGTGACGGGTGGCGGGGATTGTGGGAGTCAGTATTTTATAATCAAGGCAGTCAGAAAAACAGACACACACACACCCCACACATACACCTGTAAGGTCCCTAGCATGCAAATAGTCTGCTCTTGTGCCTGTATTCTTATTGCCCCCCTCCCCTCCACGTTAAATGTTAACTGCCTTTTTTTCCTAAAAGGAGTCATACAAAGTTCTTAAAATCAAGTGTATGCACACACCACCTAGTTCCACTCGACTGAATTACATTTAGGTGCAATTTGCATGTAAAAGGAAGGAAAAAAAGTTCCTTGCTGCAAAACCCGAGTTCAAATTCTACCCCTGTTACACCTCCTTCCCCCTCCCCCCTTTTTACCCTTGGCACAGCCCAAATACAAATGTCCTCTGATAATAGGTTTGAAACACCCTGGGCTCAGACTTTCTCACAAAGGCAACGCCATCTGTAACAATTTGATTTTCTCTGGCAGTAATTCATACCTTGGGATCAGAATTTTTAAAGAATCTCAACAAGCAAGGCCTTGCTGTGTAATGCTGCTGTCATCTTGCCAGCAGTCACTTGTTTGAGCAAAAGTGCTTTGGGTTTGCTAGGATCTGGAGCTCTCAGGACGTCGACTTTTCCATAAGCAAGTTGGAAAGAAACAAAAGCCAGGGCTAGATTGATCTGGGCAGGTCTAATTTCAAGCTGAGCAAGGTTGTCAGGCTAGATTACGGGAAATCTCAGGAAGCATTCCAGGGATCAGAGTTAAACTTTGGGTCTGGCTGTGTTTAGCTTATCTGTTCACATTACTGGAAAATGCAGGGTTTTCAAACTTTCAACGAACAGCACACTTCACAGACCTGTAATTTAAAACTTTGATTGAACCAAGCTAATCTTTGCATAGAACGGTTGGATTCAATCATGCTGAACCACAAGACGTGAATATAATGCCGAAGGTTCTGCTCTGCTTCTGATACCGAATTGGCTACACTTTTCTCCTTTCTCCCCCACTTTTAAAAACTTATTATTTGGCGTCAAGACGAAATTTGATAGCTTTGCAATTGCACAAATTTTCCAAAGTTACTTTTTTGGGGGGCTATAACTCTTAGATCCACTTAGCTAGGGAGTTATCAGTCTGATTGTAGACAGCAGATTGTATAGACCAGTATTTACCAACTTGGGAGTTGTGATCCCCAAGGGCTTGGGTGGGCAAAGGGTTTTCTGGGGGATTGCAGGTTGCCTTATATGTGTTGTAGCCTTTGACCTTTCAGAGCGGGACATTAAAATTAGTACGTATGTTTATATATGAGAAACAAGCCCTTTCGGGTGGAGAAAGAAACCTTAACTTTTGGAGAAGGGATTACCCCATTAAAAATGCCTTCTTTTTTTGCAAACGCGGGAGAAGGGGTCACAGGTTATTTGTCTATTATAAAAGACGATTGTGTCTTGAAGAAGATCAGGGACCATTCATATAAACCATGGCACAATTTTGCCTAGGATAGCTGCGTTGTGTTTATGGTTCCAGTTCCATTGGCTGGATTCCTGGGACAAACTGCCGTGTTCAAGGTAGCTAGTATTCCCTCTGATTATCCCATTAACCTGTTCCCATGGCTGGATTTGGTGCCTTAGCAATTAGGGTTGCAAAATAGTCCTGCGTTTGCTTTCCACTGGCCAAGAACAGAGTCGTCGTCTAGTCGTTTAGTCGTGCCCGACTCTTCGTGACCCCATGGACCAGAGCACGCCAGGCCCTCCTATCTTCCACTGCCTCCCGTAGTTGTGTCAATTTCATGTTGGTTGCTTCGCAGACACTGTCTAGCCATCTCATCCTCTGTCGTCCCCTTCTCCTCTTGCCGTCACACTTTCCTAACATCCAGGTCTTTTCCAGGGAGTCTTCTCTTCCCATGAGATGGCCAAAGTATTGGAGCGTCAGCTTCAGGATCTGTCCTTCCAGTGAACACTCAGGGTTGATTTCCTTTAGAATTGATAGGTTTGTTCTCCTTGCAGTCCAGGGGACTCTCAAGAGCCTCCTCCAGCACCACAATTCAAAGGCATCCATTCTTTGGCAATCTGCTTTCTTTATGGTCCAGCTCTCACTTCCATACATCACGACAGGAAAAGCCATAGCTTTGACTGTGCGGACTTTTGTTGGCAAGGTGATGTCTCTGCTTTTTAAGATGCTGTCTAGGTTTGTCATCGCTTTCCTGCCAAGAAGCAGGCATCTTTTAATTTCGGGGCTGTTGTCTCCATCTGCAGTGATCATGAAGCCCAAGAAAGTAAAGTCTGTCACTGCCTCCATATCTTCCCCTTCAATTTCCCAGGAGGTGATGGAACCAGTGGCCATGTTCTTAGTCTTTTCTTAGTCTTTTCCTAGTACAGAGTACTGTACGCTAAATTCAAGGCACGTGGTTCAATAAGATCCCATGGCCATAACAATCAGTTGTCTTCTGCTGCTTGAGGGAGCACCGCTTTGAAAAACATGGCACACATATTAGTGTGACCTTCAGGAAGAGTTCACACATTATGGAGAGATGAACATAGGTGTTCCATCTGGGGCACACGGAGCAGTAAATTAGGGCTCTCTCCCTTTGTTTATATCCTTTGTTTCAATGTAAGGCAATGAGGGAGAGAAATGGTGAATGAGCTTGTGGCCTTCTGTCTACCGAGCTTGGGAACAATTCAGTCGACGTTGCCAGGGTGGATTTTCAAACTGACACTCCTTGCCAGACTTGACAGCCCTCATTTTGAGGCCTCATTTTGACACCACACAGGGCTATACAGTGTGGTGTAATGGACAGAGTTATGGATTAGGACGCTGGAGACCAGGGGTCGAATCCCCACCTGGATATGGAAACTCCCTGGCGGAGCAGAACTGGTAAAACCATTCCTTCCATATCTCACTTATCTTGAAAGTGCCATTAAGGTTGCTATAAGTTGGTCTGAATTTGACAGCTCATAACTACCCTGTTTCCTCAAAAATAAGACAGGGTCTTATATTAATTTTTGCTCCAAAAATCCATTAGGGCTTCTTTTCAGGGGATTTTTTTTCATGTACAACAATCTACATTTATTCAAATAGACATGTCATCTTTTTCCGGTTGCTGCACAGTGTTGGAGGGCAGAGCTTCACTTCACTGAGGCTTATTTTTGGGGTACGGTTATATTACGAGCATCCTGAAAAATCATACTAGGGCTTATTTTCCGGTTAGGTTTTATTTTAAGGGAAACAGGGTAACTGTAGATATCTAACCATAATTTTTGGAACTCTTCTGATTTTTTCATTTGTTTGTTTGTTTTTGTTTTTCTTTTTCTTTTCCCCTTCTTTAATCTGATGCAGCTTGATGAAGACCTATACAGAACTATACAGGCTGAAAGATAACTTTTACAATTTTTAGTACAGTAGGACCCCTGTATCCGTGGGGGATCAGTTCCAAGCCGCCCTGTGGACACTGAAAAGTACGGATTATAGCTAACATAGTCTCAGGGCTCTCCTGGGCCTGTAATTTTCATCTCGTTCTCTGTGATAAAGGTAAAGGTTCCCCTTGACAATTTTTGTCCAGTCGTGTTCGACTCTAGGGGGCGGTGCTCTTCTCCGTTTCCAAGCCATAGAGCCAGCGTTTTGTCCGAAGACAATCTTCCGTGGTCACATGGCCAGTGCGACTTAGACACGGAACGCTGTTACCTTCCCACCGAGCTGGTCCCTATTTATCTACTTGCATTTGCATGCTTTAGAACTGCTCGGTTGGCGGGAGCTGGGACAAGCGACGGGAGCTCACTCCGTTGTGTGGATTCGATCTTACGACTGCTTGGTCTTCTGACCCTGCAGCACAGGCTTCTGCGGTTTAGACCGCAGCGCCACCATGTTCCCTTGTGATTAAGAGCCGAGTTGAAATCTTACCTTTCTTCAACGTACTGAAAACTACCATTTCCTTGTTTGCCTGGGAGTATTGAGAAAGGGACTAAATGGAAAGCAGAAACAGTGGGAGGTGGGAAACCTCCCCCAGGAGGCAGTTTGGCTTAGGTTAGCTCCCTTCCTCCTGCCTCACTAGCCAATCCAGCTCTAGAAGGAAGCTGCCTCAAGCTGCCCGGACTAGGTGAAATGGCCGTGGCTTGCCAATATAACATAAGGTTTGGTTCCCTCAAGTGGCCGGTCTGCTAGTTACATCTTGAAAATATGTATTTGTAGGTACTGTACAGTACTTTATTTTCTTTTGACATTTTCAGACCATGGATAAATGAATCAGCGGATATTGATCCAGCAGATACAGGGGGTGTGTTGTAGTCTAGTAGAAGTATCACCTATCCTTGCCTTTGGATTGAGATATCCATGTTTATCTCATTTCCTTCTTACATTTCTAAACATGTAAAGATTTCTAAATCTCTTGGGCATAAAACTAAAACAAGACAGGAAACTTGTGGTCAAGGAGAATTTGTTTGATTGCAGTTCCCAACAGCCTTAACTAGCATAGTCAAAGGTAAAGAAAGCTGAAAGTTACAGCCCATCAGGCCTCAAGACATTTTGCTGCCTGAAGCAGACCAACAAACAAAGACGACCTCATATTAAGGCCAATCATGTTCCTTTCCTTCCTTTATTTGTTATATTTCTATGCTTTCTTTCCTCCAATAAGCTTGGGGTGGTGGCACACATAGCTGCCTTCCACTTTTTGTCACAACAATCTTGGGAGGTAGATCAAGCTGAGAAAAACTGACTGGCCCCAAGTTACCCATTGAGTTTCTTTCTTAAGTGAGGATTACAACTCAGATTTCCTAAAACTCTGTCCACCATTGTAACAACTTTACTGCATGGGCTTTCTTGAGACAGAAAATGCTCTCTGAAAAAAAAAACACATGCTCACAATGAATTAAATAATTTACAGAGTGCTTCCCTTTCAATATATCCTAATTCTGCTGCCGAAGATATGTGAGCATTGCAATCCCATGATGTTACAAGGCAAACAAAGTGCTTCTTCATTTAAATGAGACTGGAATAGCAGAAACAGTTAAGAAACAATTTGGTCATGAGTAGTTGTTGTTTTTAGCCTAAGAGGGCTGAAGCCTTCAGATTTTTCTAGGTCTGCACATGTTGCCCACCCCCATAATTTTCGGATAATGCCATATCAGCCTGGCAATTGTATGTATGCCACGTGGGCTTCTGTTTCCTTGTGAAACTTGTTAATTGCACACCTAGAGGATTTTTCTAAAAGCTTGTTCTCTTTGTGTTCATCAGAAGTGCCTCCAAAGCTTAATTCATTTTGCTGAATTCCCATCCCCATGCCACCCCCGCTTCTTGATCAGCTTTTGCTGTATTAATCAGTTGGTGTACATTTGCAGAACATTGTAAGAACTTTGAGGGATGTGCCAATCTAAACATGCAATAGCTGCCCAAGGCTTTGGAGGTGGGAGCAGCTCTTCACAGTGATATAAAGATTCCAGTGCATGTGAGTTGCATACAGAGAGAACCAGAACAGGGGAACAAGTGCGTGTGTTCACATGTGTGCATGCGTGCGCATTTGTCCATGTTTGTTTGAATGTTGCTATCCTATTTAGATAGTTATTTGTGTGTATATCGGTGTGTAGCTTATGTACCAAATAATTTCAGACTCCCATTGAAAACCTAGCAAAATAACTACTGTATTGTTGAAGTCGACGCTTGAACTACTGCTGCTGAACAAACAAAGTGATGATCAAAGTATCGATACAAAGGCATTTACTTTATATGAAGCAAGAAATGCTTGATGTTCCAGCTAGATTCCAGAAAGGAAGAGGCACTCACAATCATATTGGAAATATCTGCTGGCTACTGGAGAAAGCACCAAAGAAATTCAGAAGAAGATCAGTCTATGTTTTATATACAGTGAAGCCTTTCATTGAAAACTATGGGTTGTTCTGAAAAAAAGGGTAAATAAAACTGTAAAATGCTTAAATAAGCCCCTGTTTGCCTATCCTGGTAACAGTTTCCATCTAGTTGGTCTGACAGATTGCCTAGAGGCAATGCAGAGATAAAGCTGAGTTGTCTCTCACTTGCCATCTCATACGCTTACCGTCACTTATCTTCACTTGTCCCGTTTAAAGAACTCGGCTGTGAGAACTTGAATCTCGGTTGCTCTTATAGTGTATTTGACTAGTAAACGATCTGCATTAAAACATAAAATGGCGGAGGCAAGAGTAAGGAAGCAAGCTGAATGTGTTTGATGTCCCTTAGGATTTGTTGGACCGTGGTACATCTTGTAATAGGTCCCTTTTAATGAGCAAGTATCTGTAGGGACTAAAACCTCCTTTGGATCTTTAGGGCTCAGGGCGATGTGTTGCTGCCTGGCAACCTGATTCCTGAGCATCTCATGGGAATCTGTAGTTCTGATCAGTGCAACAGATGGAAGAACTGGGAGATTTTATAAGGCTTGTGCTAGGACCTCGGAACAGCTCTGGAAAGAAGCATTGGCCATGCCCATGTCCAGTCATGAGTGTCCAATGGCTTCTGAGGTGGGCAAAAGCTTTTCAAAATTCCCACACCATGTTTTTTTTAAAGGGTCCAATGAAGCATTTATAGGGTGATAATTTCAGAGCATTGAGAGTTAGCAGGAGGGCTAAGATTAAGGTTTAATATATGCATTTTGTATTTCCTGACCACAGTGAGAATTCCAGTGTCCGTCCCAAGTGAGGTCAGTCCCCTGATAACCGGACTATGTATGTCATTTCTGCTTCTCAGCATCATAGTTTGCTGGAAAATGGCATGGGGATTTTTTTTTTCATTCCAACAGATTGCACAGGCCGGGACTGAAAAATATCTAACCAAAAATGCGATTAGATCTGTTGTGACAGTTTGTGTCTCACAGGCATTTTTCGCCTTAAAAGCAACAACTATACATAGCTATTGGGTGAAGCTCAGAGATATTGTTTACAGGGTTTCTGGTGACAATGCTCCAGAATTCTTACACGGTAAGTCGAGTGATGTAAAGACGTCGAAGCAAAATGTGACTCAGAGGGATTAAAATGTCTTATCAAGGAAAAAGGAGGGAAGGCGATAGGATTAAAGAGAAGTGTGAATGAAATAATCAAGAGGGCAAGGAATCTGGAAATGATGGTCAGGATCCTGCTGAAGAACACTGGGGCAAAAAGACCCTCTTGTGACATAACTTAGGATCTCTGGTCTGCACAAGGGTTGCCTTTTGTTGTTGTTGTTTAGTCGTTTAGTCATGTCCGACTCTTTGTGACCCCATGGACAAGAGCACGCCCGGCCCTCCTGTCTTCCACTGCCTCCCGGAGTTTGGTCAAATTCATGTTGGTAGCTTCAATGACACTGTCCAACCATCTCGTCCTCTGTCGTCCCCTTCTCCTCCTGCCTTCAAACTTTCCCAACATCAGGGTCTTTTCCAAGGAGTCTTCTCTTCTCATGAGGTGGCCAAAGTATAGGAGCCTCAGCTTCAGGATCTGTCCTTCCACTGAGAACTCCCAAAAGTACAAGCTGGATTCCAAAGGGGCAGAGGAACTAGAGACCAAATTGCTAACATGCGCTGGATTATGGAGACAGCTAGAGAGGCAGTGACAGATTTTACTTTCTTGGGCTCCATGATCACTGCATATGGAAACAGCAGCCATTAAATTAAAAGACGCCTGCTTCTTGGGAGAAAAGTGATGACAAACCTTGACAGCATCTTAAAAAGCAGAGATAACACCTTGCCAACAAAAGTCGGAATAGTCAAAGCTATGGTTTTTCCTGTAGTGATGTATGGAAGTGTGAGCTGGACCATAAAGAAAGCAGACCGCCGAAGAATTGATGCCTTTGAATTGTGGTGCTGAAGGAGGCTCTTGAGAGTCCCCTGGACTGCAAGGAGAAAAAAACTATCAATTCTAAAGGAAATCAACCCTGAGTGCTTCACATGAATTTGACCCAACTCCGGGAGGCAGTGGAAGACAGGAGGGCCTGCCGTGCTCTGGTCCATGGGGTCACAAAGAGTCGGACACGACTAAACAACAACAACAGTTGTCCTATGATTTTAATGTAAGATGGCAGTTTTTTTCCTCAATGTAATTTAATATAATAATAATCATCTTAGAGTTTCAGAGCTTGGAAGAGGCCACTTTGGATCATGGAGTCCAACCCCTGTCAAGAAAGCACAGTGGGAGAATCAAACTCCCAACCTCTGGCTCCACAGCCAGAGACCTAAAGCACTGAGCTATCCAGCAGTCCCAATTTTGATTTAATTGTTGCGGATATTCTTGTCAGCTGCCTTCAACACTTTGAAGCATTTTAAAGTGGAATGTTTAAATATTTTAAATTAATTTAAATATTTTAAATTAAGAGAGGGCAAGAAGAAGCCTTTGATCCAGAAGAAATCTTGATTTACTGATTATCTTGTAGTAAATAATTACAAACTTCTTCCCATAACCAGGCAGGAAGGCAGGTTCATGGCTTTTCAATTTGCAAATTAGTGATAGGCGAGCAGACTAGCAATTATTTCTTTGGAATAGCTTACTTCTGAGTATTCGCTTTCTTCACTTTTGTTTCTTTCCCACTTTTCCATAGATCACTTGCAGTAGGATGCTCTTAATCAAATTTACTCTGTGGCCGACTAATTGCACAATGATACCTGTTTGATGGACTGTAATACTTTAAAATAATATTTTCAGATTCTCAAAGTGCAATTCTATGCAAATTTACTGAGGAATAAGTTCAGTGGGATTTACTTACAGAGTAAATAATACTTGTGCTTCTTTGTTTGAAGAATGGCGTGGGGGGGTCATATTCAATCCACAGCTTCTTTAGTGTAAGATGGCGGACTTCTTCTTCTTTTTAAGCATTCCACAGTGACTTTAAAGCCACAACTCAAATGCAGCCTGCATCTTTCCTTACGTAGATCTAAGATAACATACCTGGCCAAATCCATCTGCCATGAACTTTTAGGACTCTTAAGTTCTTTGCACTAATGACGAGACAATGGTGCAAGCCTGAGGAAGCGGATATCTTGGTCCACAAAAGCTAGCAATGGTATGATTAGAAGTATACTTGGACTTCACTGATGATTCATTCTTCAATGCATGATCGTGGGGAGAAAAATGTAATTCATGCATCCACAAAAATCTGTTTAAATACTTGTTCCCCTACTAGAGAGCTTAAAATGTTAGGAAACTTCCCCTAATAGCTGCTGAATTTTACAGCCTGAAACATAGTCACCTGCCTACCCACCCCTTTATCACACACAGTGTAGTCATGTCCAAAGCACCGAGGATCAAATAAGAATAAATATTGCTCATTCCATCCCAAAAATGTGACGAGGGCTCCCTGTTGAAAATCCTAACATGTTTCACATAGCTCATGTTCCAGAATGCAGAAAGTCCAAGAAGATAAGTGCTGTAAATGATTTGCCTAAGTTCAGAGTGTTCCTGACTTGCAGGTTGGACTAATAACCAAATGAAATTTCACTCTTGAAAGTGTGTAGATAAAGCTATAGAATCTAAAACCTGTGATGGTCCGAACTTTCTCTTTATGGTTCACATAGTAAGAGAGCAGTTAGCAGTTACATTACTCTCTGCGCACCTCCCCTTCAGCATTAGTACAATATAATATTACATTTGCATCAACCCTGGTTTGAGACTAGAGCTTGGAAAATAAACCATTAGACCTCCTAGAATTCCCCAGTTGGCATGGTCACTAGCAATGGTGATTAGGGGATCCTGGGAGTTGTAGTAAAACAAACCTCCCACCCTTCTCTAAGCTCTGTCAATTACACATTTCCAAAGAAAGGGCAAGGCAAGACAAGCTTGTGTGGAGCTTCACTGTGTTTAGGGGATATCCATTAGGTACATGTTTATGCAAAGGAAGGGTTTAAAACTGCTTAATACTTGCAAACTGCAGGTTACTAGCCAATCCTCTGCTCAAATTAAGTGGCTGTCCTAAAATGAAAATGAAATTTTAATAAATGAATATGAAAATTTTCCCCTGCCTTCGTCCATTTGCCCATTGTTAAGCATTTCAACCTTTGTCTCACCTTTGCATTTGTGTGAATAACCTCTGTTGGAAACAGATGATGTCCTCAGTGGGGCTGGTACAGGAGATATTTTCATTGGGTTGTTATTGAATAATTAAGTAGTTAAATTGTTCAAATCACCTGTGGCCAGATTCTGTCAATAAATTTCATTTTTAGGACATAAGGCATAGATGATCGATGGCATGGGACTTTGGTCTCCTGTGCGTACTTTATAGTCTAAAGCAGTGGTTCTTAACCTTTGTTACTCAGATGTTTTTGAACTGCAATTCCCAGAAACCCCAGCCAGCACAGCTGGTGGTGAAGGCTTCTGGGAGTTGCAGTCCAAAAACGCCTGAGTAACCCAAGGTTAAGAATCAGTGGAGTATTCTCAATCAAATAGTAAGTGCAACTCAGTTCAGAATTTCATTTTCTGGTCAACGATTACTTTCCCTGGCAGATGGCCAAGGGGCCTGGAATTTTGCTTGACTCGTGGATCAAATTTAATGCTTCTTTTCTGAACTTACAAAACATTTCACTCTAGTTTGGCTTTTCTAAAAATGCTGAAGCAAAGGAAGAAATCGAGAGTTTCATGACACTAATGCTGGATTCTCTGTCTCTTTATCAATCTCAGTTTAAGAAACAAAACTAATCTAGCTTCCTGCATTTTTCCCCAGAGGGACCAAGACAAAAAGATTATTTACTCACAGCTTGTGAATAGCTTTACTGAGAGCCATTGACACATTATATTGTTTTTGAGACTACAGTATAGTTTAAAATGTGAAAAGAAATATGAATGTGACATACCGTACAAGGATTTTGCCAACATGTGTCAAGAAGCTAGAGTTAGCTGCTGACCTGGATTACATTTCTATCCTGCCTCTCCCAGTGAGCTCAAGACAGTGGCTGAAATCCTGTTGCTTAATGTACTAAGTTGCTATAGAGTTAGGCCATCAAATCAGTGTGGATTTGGTGAGTCAACTCCTCTGTAAGTTTCATTTATTCAAATAGGCCTACTCTAGTTGTGACATACTTTAGTGTAGTAAGCCACAACTAGAGTAAGCTCATTTGGATCAATAGAATTTACAGAGGAGTTGACTCATCAAGTCCTTACTGATTTGATAGGCCTACTCTAGCAAAATTTAATACACTAAGCAGCAGGATTTCAGCCACTGTATGTGGCTCCACTCATTTTATCTTCACATCTGCCCTGCAAAGTACAGTGGTGCCTCGCATTATGACGTTAATTCGTTCCAGTGAAATCGCTGTAGAACAAAAACATCGTAAAGCGAAATAAAAAAGCCCATAGAAACGCATTAAAACCCGTTTAATGCGTTCCGATGAGCTGGAAACTCACCGTCCAGCAAAGATCCTCCATAGGGCGGCCATTTTCGCTGCCTGTGCAGCGAGGAATCTGTCCCAGAAAACAGCAGGGGGCCATTTTGTTTACCTGGCGGCCACTTTGAAACCGCCGATCAGCTGTCTGAAAATCATCGTTTTGCAAAGAATCAGTTCCCGAAGCAGGGAACAGATCATCGCAAAGCGAAATTCCCCCATAGGAAACATCGTAAAGTTCGTCGTAATGCGGTTTTGTTGTTAAACGGAGCGATCGTAAAGCGAGGCACCACTGTAGATGAAAATTAGAGAGAATGAGTGGTCCTCTTCTACTTGCTGATATTCATGGCTCAATTCTCATGGTTCAAACCTCCCAGTGGGGACTTGAGTTTGAACTCATCAAGTCTCAGGCTAACTACTACACTAAACTAGTGAAGCCAGACAAAGGTGGCTTAATACGTTCTGGTATTCTAGATAGAAAATCTAAATGCACTGGATTTTTTGTAATAACTTTATAGTGATGTATCAATAAAACCACCTACATAACCCTAACAGTGAGGTAGGCTTCCAGGGCAGGTCTTTGTGATGTTTAAAAGTTATTGGCTATGCTTGAAATAACATTGTTTATCCTACCTTTAGTTCTCTGCTGTAGCTTCTTATTTGAGAATGGCATGGTGCTTTTCGCCATAATCAATTAGATAAAAGATGGTCCCATTGAGAACAGCTGTATAACTTAACCCAGAGAAGGTTATAGCAGAAACTGGCATGGTTGTGTTTAAAGGAAAATAGTAATAGACTTTAAAATATGTAGTAGGCTGACAGTAGTCAAAAACAAAACTGAAATAGAACAACAGCTGTATTTTTAAAAAGAAACTTTAAGCAAAATGGATTGCTACATGTGGACAGCAAAACCAACAACCAGACAATCTTAAATGCCTTACAGACTAGCAGATTTGATTTGGCATTAGGTTTTGTGGACTACAGGCCATTTCTTCAGATGCAAGTATAACCGCGAGCATAACGACACTATAAGACTGTTAAATAATCCTTAAAATCCTTACATTTCAGGGTAGATAAAACTGAATGATTTTTTAAAAATCAAATTGATTTAAATCGCCATTTAAATTTTAAAAATGGATTTTTAAAATTTAAATTCTCAAAATATTTTTATTTAAATAGTGATTTAAATCAAATCCACCCTTTTATATTTCACATTCCACATGTCCCCACATGTGTCTCTCCACTGAGGTTGTACTCTGTGCCATCCTTGAAATGGTGTGCCTGATTAAATCTGCCAAGATTTAAGGTGTCACAAGATTTATCTGATTTTGGCTACAAACCAACACAGCTTTCCCTCTGAATTTTTTCGGAAAACGTGGACCTCTTCTGACAGCAGTTTGTTGCAATGAGGCAACACTGTGTAGTGAAGCATCAGCAAAGTTTTTGCAAGGAGACTGTTGGGAGAGGGAGCCCTTGTTAATGGGAACAGAGCAGCTGAGAAAGCAATTTAAAAATAAAAATTAAAATCTTTACTCTCTTGCTGTAGTCCAGAGGAAAAACCCTTTCCTTGAAGGTCCTTCCTTGTATTGGGGAAGTCAATCTTCTCACCAAAACAACAAAGCTCTGAAAAGTTCCTTTTTGCACTACGACTCCTGGAATCGTGTAGTCAATACGTCCATTGACTGTGATGGTTGACAGGTTGGGAATTGTCACCCTGAGAAAGAAAAAGTATATAAATTGCTATGTGTGGTTGGTCCTGAATCGTGTGTGAGATGACGACCAGGGAGAATATTCTTTCTTTTGGACTGGTCAAAAATTTCTGTCTAATGTTCTTTAAACTGTTAAAAACACAGAATTTTGTACAGCAGAAATAAAAACAAGTTTTGCAGCACCTTAAAGTTGGATTTATTTCACCTGTGAGCTTTTGTAGATCACTTCCTCCAGCACATTTGGTGATGTGTGTGCTGTCAAGTCTATTGTGACTTATGGTGGCCCTTTCCAAGGTTTTCAAGGTGGACAGTACTCAGAAGTGCTTTACGATTCCCTTCCTGTGGGGGCATCTTGAGACTGGGCAGCTTTCTGAAGCCTACTCAGGCTTCCAGGATGCACAAAGGGGAATCAAACTTTGTACCTCTGTCTAACTCACTGAGCTACCCAATCAGCCGGACATACAGTACGTATTTAGATCAGTTTTATACACAGAAGGTACATTGTGTAGGTCTGGGAACTGACTGAATTTGAGAAAGAGGGTGACAATTATGTTAGTAATGGGCATTTAGAATGAAAGCGCCCAAATAATGGTCGGGGGAAGTGCTGATTACATAGATATCCTGGTGTCAACAATTAGATAATTGTGCTGAGTTGGCATCATGTCCAAGGAGAACTGTTTAGGTAACTCTTTAAAACTGATAGAACTTCTTAGACAAGATGTCACAACTCCTACGTTTGTATTTCTGCTATTCATGTCTGAAACAGATTAACACAGGTGCCTTGTTGAAAAATACATAATTAGGTGGACTCAAACTGATGTAGGAAAAGCCTCTCATCAGAAATGTTAAAAAAAACGGAGGTTAGGTTAGCCGGAAGTATTTACTAGAAACTTGCTTTTCTCACATCCTCTGGTACAATTTGCTATCTGCTCTTCTAACCTGTGATGAATCATCTCTCTGTAACCTAATAGTAACTTTCAGCTTTCAGTCTTCGTTAGCATGAGGACCAATATAAAAACGAATCGGGATATTTTGTTGAGTATCCTTGATTTGTGAGATATTCATTGCTTCGTATTCTCGGAGTCCAGAGACCCCGACGAATACGAAGCAACAGGTATAACTTTTATATTTGTCCCTTTGTTCAGTATCTGCTTATGCCCCTGCAGATCAGCGTATGCCTCCTTGGGGGCATAAGCAGAGAGGGATTTTCCGTTTGGTTGGCTTGCTAAAGCCTGCCCAAAGGGAATCCCACCCTTGGGGCTGCAGGACGGTTTGGGTTCCACTTTTCCTCCTCTTCCTATGTTCCTGTAGTATAGGAAGATGAGGGGGAGAGGGATTAAAGCGATCCCCCAGCCCTCCTGCGTTTGCAAAGACAGCAGGGATGGGGGAATTGCTTCTGTCAGGCAACACTCCTCTTCCTATCCCCGCCGGGGCATAGGAAGAGGAGCAAAGGGGGACCCAAGCAACCCCACCCCAGCTGCCTTTGCAAAGGCAGCTGGGCTGGGGGATCACTTTGATCCCTTTTCCCTTTGTCGTCATATGCCACACAACATAGGAAGGCGGGGGTTTCTTCATTTTTTTAAGATGAGCTGTTTTAAGATGAGCTGTCTTTTAAAACAAGACCCGATGAACTGACAAATTGATTCCTTGTTTGTCAGGTCACTGAGGGGCAATTTGTGGGTTGTGGGTTGTCAGGTTTGGCACCAAAATGGTGCTTCATCCCCATCTCTAGTCTTTATTTTAATGAACTATGCTCCTGTTTTACAGTTACTGTAACTCTGAAATATGCAATAAATACACATACTACAGTTTTCGTACAGGAGGCAGTGGAAGATAGGAGGGCCTGGCATGCTGTGGTCCATGGGGTCATGAAGAGTCAGACACGACTAAACGAATGAACGAATGAAAACAGTTTTCAGCTATCTACACACTTGGTATTTTGTTTGTGTTTGGTCTCAATAATTATACTGTAAGCTTTAATGCCCCTTAAGCTTTTTAAAAAGATCATTATGGTAACAGAACACCAGTTGTCCTATAAATGTACATACCAGAAAAAAAATTGGCTTTTTGTTTCTATTATGGTGAGATCTTGGTTTTGTGAGGGAGTGACTGATATAAGATGTGAAAGTTTAAGAATTTCTGCTTCAGAGTAAATGGTGGTAATTTCTTATCTTTTTGCATGGTGCTTTGGATCTCAGCATGTTCTGGCGTGGCACAGAGGACATTTTAACTTTCTTTTTACAATAAGAGTGCAAATAGATGGCCATATTGTCCCAGCCTGAGTCATGCGAAATCATGCTAGGATCACTCTGAAGTGTGATGTGTAATTTGGGAGCAAGGCCAGGTGATTTTGGGGCAAGAAAGCACACGACACCTCAAGAGATCTTATTTGGCCCTTCCTCCCTATAGAGGCGACTCCCAATGTGGTGTAGTGAGCTATCTGGGGCAGTGCAGTAATTGTGCCTATGAGTGTTATGGAGAATCAAAAACCAGAATCGCCGTCTACTTCTGCATGATCTGTTTGTATGAAGGAGAACATCTGGAGAATCTGTGCACATATGTGATATTTGTCTATAAACAGGGCACTGTTTTGACAAGGCCGGCTCCGTCATTAGGCCTAATGCAGCTGTGATCTCAGACATCAAATTTTTGATTATTAGGAAAGAGTAGGCCATTGTTAATTATTTATTACAATAATATTTTTACTGCCAGAAAAGAGGAGAGGCAATTGTCAGATTTCCTGTCTCGTGTGCCAAAATAACTGGGCCAGCCTAATACACTAATGCACCTTGAGTCTGGAGGAGTGTGGGAAGCTCTCTTTCCAATTTTGCCTCAGGCAGCAAAATATTTTGCCTGGCGCTGCCTATGTAGTGGAAGGGAATCGCGCCTGTGTTGATTCTGGAGTGGGGCACAATTTGACAAATCTTGACCAATAAAGGTTTCACAGTACTCTGCTTACACCAGTTTCTTTTCTGTGGTACAAAAAGAGGATCTGTATAAGGAAACTTTCTGAACTGTGTCGTGGGCCTAGGCGGTTTAGTTAACGTTTCTGTTAGTGTTTTTAACTCAACGTTTATTGTTTGTGTAATATATGTTTTAACTTGTTTTTAAACTGCCCAGAATAGTGCTGTTGCGTTAATGGGGCAGTACATACATACATACATACATACATACATACATACATACATACATACATACATACATACATACATACATACATACATACATACATACATACATACATACATAAAAAATTCCTATATCTCATTGTACACAATTGCATTGGTTGTTGAATTGTGAGTCCTGCCATCTTAAGAAAGCGTGATTAATGGTTGGCAACGACAGGAGTTGTAGTCAGTGTTGAGGAAGACGGTGTTGAGAAAGAGAACAATATTTAGCCTTAATGGCTGAATGTTTTCCACTTCACCCCCTCTTCCAGTAAAACTAGAGCAAAATGCCAGAGCTGAGAGTTGGGAGAGATGGTGCATTTGTTGCTGAGAATGATGTACAAATCAGAGTGAGCAAGCTCATAACTTGTGCGATTTAAGCTTGGCAGACTTAAGGAATTAAAAAACAACAACCATGGGGCGAAGTTATTTTTCAATTAAATTAGGCTTTACTGTTCTAATCCCACTAGAACAAGAAGGGCTATTTTTAGTAAATAACATCATTTTATTAAGTGGCTAGCAAAGCCAATGCAAATCCAGGAGGTCTTTTATTGTTTTGAAGTCCTACTCAATTAAAATGGCAATTTTTGAAGATTCTTCGGGTGGTACAAAATGGTACATCCTGCCCTTGCAGAAAAAGCTGAGCCCCCCCCCCCCCAATCCTTCCAAAGCTGTATCATCATACTTCTGAATAACGTGTGGGTCAGTTTTAGGAGCCTGCTTATATGTATACCTACATGGTTCACATAAATGGTGTCCCTTCTATGGACACTAATTCTGTTAAAATACATTTCCCTTAAATATGTGAAGGGGGAAATCAGATGAGGATATAACTTAATATTGGCTTTGCTTTTTGTGTGTTTTGGTTCACCCTATTTTCCGGCACCCACATGTGTTTTAAGTTAGAGCGATCTATCCTGCCCCTTTGGCAAGGTGTTCTGCTCCTTTCTGGCACAGCGCTTGAGCTGCAGGTGATTGGGAGTGGCTGAGTGTGCTCCATCCCATTCTGCAGTCTGTGTGGTTGTCTAATTCACTCCCCAGTAGAGCTGTGGGTGGCATTCTCTTTTGTGCCAACCTTGCTGTAGCAAAATGTTCTGTGACATCTTAAAAGACTTAAGTTCATCCTAATAGGGTGTTTAAAGTATATGAGGTTTACCATAACTATCCCCAGCAAGGTTCCCTCTTAGGTGTGCAACTGCGTGAGTGCATGCTACTCTCCTCCGTGCAGCTTTCTTCCTCTTCCGTGCACTCACACCGATCTTTTCCAGCCCCTTTCGTTCCAGTCACAAAGGAACCCCACACAGAGGAACACAGTTGTGCACATGGGGGGGGTGGAGCCCCACCCAGCAGTGCTGAACTTAGAGGAAACATCGATCCCCAGTGAATTTTCAAGGCCAAATGGGGATTTAAACACAGGTCCCCTGAGTCGTAGTCTAGCACACCCTAACTTCTGCACCGCATCACCCATCTTATTACAACATAGGATGTAATAAATTGCAGCCTTTAACATCCTCCAGGTCACTGTAATTTTTGACTTGTGTCTAGAGACGGGCACTGTCATGATCTTCATGTGGCCCATGCTTGTTTCACGAAACTAGGAGCTCACCCTATGTGCCCCTCAGCTGCCACCAGTTGATTTCATCAACCATACCTATTATTAATAATTGAGGTCCAGGCCATATGTCATTTTAAAAGAACCAAATAGAAATTGTTTATCGATACAGGTGTTGACAGAACAAGCAATGATGTGAACTCTTAAACAAGCATTCTTCTTTATCCTTCTCAACCACCACTCCCCCGCTCAAACTCTAAAACCCTCTCTAAGTCTCTTCAACTCCCTAACACAGCGGTCCCCAACCTTCTTCGGTCCGCGGACCAGCTGGGGAAGGTGGGGCACCCCTGCGCTCATGCGCATGCGTGAACAAGCATGTGCACTTTCTTGCACAGGCGCCCGCGCAGTCATATGCATGTGCAAATGACAGTGCGGCGCTCACACGGGCACAGTTGCACTCGTGTGCATGCGCAAACTGGCACTGTGCTTGTCTGGGCACACACGCACTCATGCACACAGACAACTGCAGCGCAGCACTCACACGGGTGTGCTGGAGCACGTGTGCAGCCGCAAACGGGCTGTGTGGGCATACATGCGTGCGGGGGGGGGCAGGAGGTCTGTCTCGGCGGCCCGGTCCGGCTCAGGCCATGGACTGGCACTGGGCCGTGGACAGGTGGGGGGGCTTGGGGACCTCTGCCCTAACACACACTCTATCTCTCTATCCAAACTCCCCCCCACCTGCTGAGTCTCTTATATCTTGTGACTCCGCCCTTCCAGCACTCCCATTGGTCTATGCAGATGGCATATGAATATTCAGGACCTGGGCGGACGCCACAGACACAAACCAAATTGCAAACCAGAAAACCTGACAAACCAGGCTCGTTTGCAGTTCGGTTTGTGACCTGGTTCGGAGGTTCCATTTTGCTGAAACAAAATGAAACACCAAATTCCCCCCCCCCCCGAGCTTCGTTTTACTTCAGCAAAACGGGATGCCCAGCCCCGTTCCCTCTGCCCCCATCACTTCCCTCGCTGTTCCTGTTGCCGCTGCTGCTCCTCCTCCTCTTGCACCGCTGCTGCCTCCACTGCCAGCCTCAAAGGCAGTGGTCCTGGCTTCCCTGTTAGGAGCGCATTAGGAGTGCATTGGGCGGCAGGCTCAGGCTCAGAGGCAGCTGCTGGCTTGCGGCAGGGAAGCCGGGCTCACTGCCTCTGAGGATGGAGTAGTAGTTGTGGTGGCAGCAGCAGGAGCAGGTAGGGAGGCTTTTGAAAATCTTGCTCCCATGCTCAGCGCTTGTAAACTCAACTCTGTGGCTTCTTTTAGTAAGCTACTCCATCTAGCGCTTGGCCTTCCTCTTTTCCTGCTACCTTCCACCTTTCCCAACATTATTGTCTTTTCCAGAGAATCCTGCTTTCTTATGATGTGCCGAAAGTAGGAAAGCCTCAGCTTCAACAGTTTTGCCTCCAGAGATAGTTCATAGTTTGGTTTTATTTTTTGATTTGTCATCAGGAAGTAAACACAGGCTTCATTTGAACTGTGCATGTGCAGTTGTAAAGGAATTCATCTCTGGAGGGATAACCTCAGATCACATTCTAATTGCTAAAATGATCTTTTATCTTGTTTTGATCCAAGTTTACTTTTTACTGGACAGTTAGGAAATGTTAGGGTTTTTTGACTGCAACTCGTGAACTTTCCAAGCTAGTTTGGGCTCTGTGAATGGTAGCCCATAGCCCTATTTTTTTTCCAGGTTTTTTTTTCCTGTTGAACCATCCTGCAGAGGCATGTTATGTAAATACTGTTTGGACATGCTGAGGTTCTAGAATGTCGATGAACCATTGTTACTTGCTTGCATGCACTGCTCAAGGGGTTCTGAAGCCTGAATGCATAGACTGGACATGCAATGAGAGATCTCAGTGTGCTATCTCAAATTTATGAGTTGAAAGTAAGAGTTAAAGCTAGTTTGAAATAAGTTCAAAGAGAGTGTGACTCGGCCATTGCCAATGCATTGATGAGTGGGCTAATAATTTTGAGTATATGGTAAATCCTAATTTTGACCAGCTGAAGTTTCCTATAGAGTAATACCTATATTACTCTATAGTAATACTGTATAGGTATTACTATATTGCTATATATTCTCTGGGAGGCTGTAGTCTTCAAAATATATCTGAAGGGCAACTATATGCACTAAGCAACACCAGGAGGACTGGATTGGGGCTATCATAGTGCTCCTTGGCCAACGAACCCCCTTGGCTTGGTTGGCCAAGAGGATTGTTAGCCTTCCATCTATTTTGAATAACATCTTATGCAAACTAAGCATTGGCATGCCTGCTGGTGTATCTGAGAGCTGAAGTTGAAACATATAGAGCAGTGGTCCCCAACCTTGGGCCTCCAGATGTTCTTGGACAACAACTCCCAGAAGCCTTCACCACCACCTCTGCTGGCCAGGATTTCTGGGAGTTGAAGTCCAGGAACATCTGGAGGCCCAAGTTGGGGACCACTGATATAGAGGACCAGACATTCCTCGGTGTCATTGTCATTCACCTCCTCCTTCATCTTACATTTGTATCCCACCTTATTGCTTTCAAAGCCACTTCAGCAGTAAGAAATGGAAACTTAGAAGTTTGTTTCTCAAACAAGAGAGATAGCTTGCAAGTTGTGTTCACCATATCAAAAGAAACTATGCTTCTCAACTGTTGAGCATTTGGAAAGCCAGCAAGCAAGGGACATGTTGAGGTAGTAGCTTTAGCCTAGATTTCTTGCTCCAGTGGTGCCAGGTGATGGGCTTCATATTTTATTATCTGGGTTAATTATCTTTCATTCTATTCATTATCTGGGTTAATTTCCCCTAGGGGTTCAGAAACAAGGAGACATTAGGGTACCAAGAGACAAAACCAAGAGCAGTGTTGGGAGGCACCATTATTCACCACTTGCTTAGGTCTAGGGTGGGAACAGTTGACTTTGGCATATCTGTGCAAAAAACACACGCACACACTCAAAATCTGGAAATGGCTAGAATGCACTTCCAGTTTTGAAAAATTGGTATTTGGGGTACTTAAATCATGTGGCCTGAATTCATATCAACCCCCAAGTTGTTCATCTCTGCCTTACCATGACCTACTATCATGCAATGGAGTAAGATAACTACATGCTTCTCGCAGAGTCACCAGTTGAAATCCTCCAACACTTTATAGTATCCAGATTCCTTGCCCTTTGTTCACAGAAACCTGCAGCCATGTGCAAACAAGGTTCATCAGCCTGCAGCATCTTTGTCTCTTCCAGAATGATGGATGAATAAGTATCTCTGAACCTTTATTTAAGCTCTAACTTCTTGAAGGCACCTTTGAAATTTTCAGCATCTGGAGCCTGACAACTCTGCCCATGGTCAAAACTTTCTCTGTTCTAAAAAGCTTTTGTGTGCTATGTTCTGGTATTACTGCTGATTCACACGAACTTGTAGTTGTTCCTTAATCTACTATTGTTATTGGTTTAGTTTATGTTTATAGAGTTATTTTATTTGCTAAGCCATTTCCCCTCTTTTGAGATACTCTACGCAGCTGCATAGGTCTTAAATAAAGCAGCTCTGCTTTTCATTGCTACTTCATTGTTCCTACTTCTGCACTGGTCGCCATCCATCAGCTGGACTATAACTTAAATAACGTGCTTTGAAATGGACACAAAATATGAATTTGTACATTGACTCTGAAATTTGACTTTTGACCCCAACATTCCCTAAACCGAGGGAACGAACCCTTTGCTACCACAAACAGAATCATTCCTTAGAAGTTACCTTCCTTTGGGATCATCTGTCCAAAGTTACCTGACAACAGTGGGTGGAGCCATAGCCACGGGTTGGGATGGCCCCTAAAGGTGGGCGGGATTGCTGTATCCCATTTCTCTTTCTGCTACCTCCTCTCTCTGTGTGTATGTATCTCACACTCAGATACACACACACACCTTTCTTTTCCACCTCATTCTCTCTTGCTCTTTTCTTGTTCTCATTCCCTTTTTTACCTGCCAAGCAAGCCGTCTTGGAAAACACAGATCACTCTTAGTAGAGGACTCAGATGATTTTACGGAGAGGACATTTAAAATAAGGTCCTAATGTGGTTGGAAGGTGTAGCGGATAGCCTAGACGTCATCTGTCCGTCACTGCGGAACCTTGATGGGAGAGCCAATAGAGAGACCAGAAGGCGGGGCCAGAGAAGAGTTTGAGGGGTCAGGAAGAAGGAGAGAGGGGTTGCTGAAAAGAGGGTTAGATTGCTGGAGGCTTGGGAATTGGACCAGGAGGGTCAGAGACAGATAGGGAGAGTTAAAAGAGTGATTTGAATGAACCAAACCTTGTTTAATATATGTGATTCACTTCCTGTGATTTATACTGCAGTTCCCAACTGAATATTAACCCTACCCTGTTCAATAAACTGATTGTGTTTGGCAGCATAACTGTTCAGTACAGTGGTGCCTCGCATAGCGCTATGTGAAAACATCGCTGAACGGATCAAGAAAACCCATTGGATCACATTAAACATCGTTTAATGCGTTCCAAATGGGCCGAAAACTCACAGTTCAGCGATGTTTTCCTATGGCCGGCAGCCATTTTCGCGCCCTCCCCTCGCTTACCAAGGGTGCGAAAACGCTGCGCGCGGCCATTTCGGGGCTTCCGGTGGCCATTTTGGAGCCACTGAACAGCTGATCCGCGGGTTGCAAAGTGAAGGTCGGTAAGCGTTTCGCTTACCGACCTTCGCTATGCGAGTTTCGCCCATTGGTGCCATCGCTTTGCGATCGCAGTTGCGATCGAAAAAAACCCCTCGCTATGGGGATTCGTCGTTCTATGGTGCGCTTGTTAAGCGAGGCGCCACTGTACTTAATTGATGTTAAAGAAATAACATCTGGTGGCAGCATGAAGAGGAGGAAGGAGTGTGAGCCTTTGTGAGGAAGAAATAAAACAGGGGCCGCAAGGGTGAATGGCACAGAAGGCCACAGGTTGTCCACTCCTGCCTTAAGCTACTCTGAACCCTAGAACCTCTTCCCGTCCTTGAGACTTGATTACAGCAGTATGAGAAGAAACGCAAGGCATGGGAGATGTTTCTCATATTGAGTTCCTGTTGTCCTTATGGAGCCTAAAGTGAAGTTAAAACCAAAACCAGACCATTCTCTTTTACTGCTTATATTATTGAATTTTAGCGTGTGTTACTGCTTCCTGGCACAAAGCCATGGGGTTGGTGAACAGGCCTGGCCGTATGCAGTGTGTAATTATGGTATTTATAATCCTGTTACTGCTCTCTAGATGCCTAGAAAAACACAACTCAGATCCAGTAAACTGGATGCATGCGGGTAGCAAAGTTAAGGCAGGACTTATGTTATTTCATTTTATTTTTATTTTATTTTCTAGCTACACCTTTTCACAAGGGTAGGTGCAAAGAAAACATGTCCGTTCGGTTTTATGGAAACTGTATAATATTTATGGAGTCTGTACGAGACTTACAAATTGAAATGGCTCATAGTGGGAGTTCTACAAACCATGAGGTGGGAAAAGAAAGGGAAAGTGGGATATATTCTATAGACCTAGATATAAATAATATTTCTAGGCTGCCTTTAAGAACAAAGTGCTCTACTTTTTATTTAATTAAAAAACAAAACAATCTATTTTAAAAACTTAAAATTGCAAAAATAAAATTGGCAAGCGGAAGCGAAAAAAGCAATCAACCCAGGCAGTATATTAACCGGCTGGTCAAAGGAGATCTTTTTTTAATGCCTTTGATGACTTTTCGAAGTTAGTTGAATAGTTTCTAGGAAAAGTCTTAAGTGTGTCAGCGCCCTGATTCTGGTATTACTGTACTGTATTTCTAATCCGCTGCTAGATGTGTTCAATTGATTTCATGGCTATATCATTGTAGAGAGTGCCTCAAATAGAACATTTGAATGTTATTCAAGGGCAACAGATACTAGTTCTTCATGTTGTTTTTATTGGCTGAAACCCTGTTGTGCAACTGTACTCTGCGTAATGCTGATTGTGTCATCAACCGCAATGATTTTGGAAATTTAAAACTTGTGATTCCCACCTGCCCCGCCAAAGGTTCTGAGGCTCTCTCCGGATCCTTTCATTTTTGGAAAGTTGTGGGATGAGGGAGAGTGTTTAATTCCTGAAATTTGCTACCACCAGCATGATCAGCCTTATACTGCATAAAGTTTCACAGCAGGTTTTTAGCCATAGTATATCACGGTATAGTCGCTAGAGATGGGGAGAGGTATTTGAGAGACTTTTTCTTCACCAGTGTAAGTTGAGTGGCTTTGGGTAATGTATATCTTAATTTAGGGGGGAGGTGCTAACAAAGTATCTTGGGATAATTCCACTTGTGATTTTTTTTTTTTACCTTTTAAGTGCCAGATCAGTTCACCTAAGTCTTTGATGTTGCTTTAACAGCTTTTGCTAGGAGTTGCTGCTCTTCTCTTTGTGCTTTTACTGTATGTTCTGTTTTCTGATCTGCTTTATATTTTATCCTTTAAAAAAAAACACCATGAAGCTCCTTTGAAATTTTGAAGTAAAAAAAAGGAGTATAAATGTCAGAAAACCTGACTCCTTTTCCCATGTCACCAATCCTGATTTTTTCTATATGTCTGCTATTTCTTCTTAAACAATCTTAGAAGTAATATGGGATCATGCATTTCTGCATAGTTTTCTTTGTAGCATTTGTTTGTTTATTGCACTTTAATCCCATCTTTCACCTGTGTGTGTTTATGTGTCTGTCTTTCTGCATGCATGCAGGAGAGCACACTCAGATTTTACTGCTTCTGTTCTTAATTTATTTGATAGATTGTATGAATCATAATTTAAATTGGTAGTAGTAAAGTAAAACTAGATACTGTTCCTTTGTATATGGAGGGTTACTTTTGAACAGGGGCTTCCCCCTCTTGAAATAACTTTGTATTCTATTCCTTTCTTTTCTAGTGGAGAGGCAAAATGTCCAAAAAAGGACTTTTACCAGATGGATGAATCTACATCTGGAAAAGGTAATCCTGTTAAACAAGTAACATTTTTACCGACATTCCTGCTTTCGGGGGAGCCACCATCATCTGCCACCCCACAGGCACTGGAGGAGAGACAGTGTGCTGTGCTGCTGCCAGCTGCCTGCCTTCCTGGGGGGGAGAGAGTTTGGCTTGGACTCCCTCAGCCTTGCTACTTCTGGCTGCTCCACCCCCTCCTCAACACCAGCCACCTGGCTCGGGGGGAGAAGGGGCTTTACAAGGGGTTTTATTGTGATTGGGTTGTCAGTTGCCATCAGGTTGAGTAAGTAGAGACCCACAGTGGGTCTGAGGGAATAGGAAGGGGGGAGGGCGTTGGAGGGGGCAGCCATTGAGGTGGTGCTGGGTAGAGGAAAGAATGGCGGTGGGGGTAGAACATGCCCGCGTAGGAGAAGAGAGGTTAGATATCTTACATCTGTCCCCTCTTCTCGTCCTACCCCCAACCAGATGGTATCAGGTGACCATATCAGCAAACCCTCGAGCCACACGGTGCTGTTGAGGAACACCAGGTTGGTACAGAATAAGACTGCCCTCACCCAGGATGTAATTCTGGATGAGGGGGCTGACCTGGCATGCATTACTGAGACCTGGGTGGGAGAGGACGGTGGTGTCCCTCTCTCCCAGCTGTGTCCGCCTGGGTACTCAGTCCAGCACCAATGTCGCTCGGAGGGTCGGGGAGGGGGAGTGGCTATAGTCTATAGGAGTTGTATCTCCTTGACCAGGCTTCCTCTCCCTTTGAGAGGAGGTCTTGAGGACCTGTATTGTGTGTTGGTCTTACAAGACCGCCCACCCTACTGTGTACCAACGGTCTCCCTGCCTGAGCTGACAGAGGTAGCCTCAGACCTGGTGTTGAGGACTCCCAGGCTGTTGGTGCTGGGGGACCTCAACATTCATGCCGAGGCTGCCTTGACTGGAGCGGCTCAGGACTTCATGGCCGCCATGACAACCATGGGGCTGTCTCAATGTGTCATTGGCCCGACATATGAGAAGGGCCATACCTTGGATCTGGTTTTCTCAACGGGACTGGAAGATGGTGGTTTGGATGTGGAGGGGCTGGTTGTGACCCTATTCTCATGGTCAGACCACTTCCTGGTCAAGTTTAGTTTCTCTGCAAGGGTGGGGGATCTATTAAGATGATTTGCCCTTGGAGACTAATGGATCCGGATGGTTTCCTGAATACTCTGGGGGATTATCCATCTGATATGGTCATTGCTCCTGTCGAAGCTCAGGTCACCCTATGGAATAGGGAGATGACCCGAGCAGTTGGCACAATTGTGCTTAAGCGCCCTCTCCCTGCATGCAGAACCTGGACAGCTCCTTGGTATATATCTGAACTGCAGGCGATGAAGTGAGAGAGGAGACAGCTGGAGCGCAGGTGGAAGATATCCTGCTGGGAGTCTGATCGAACATGACTTAGAGTCCATTATCAGGCTATTTCATGGCAATATGGTTGGCAAAACGGCAGTATTTCGCTATCTGTATTGTTTCTTTAGAATGTCACCCAGTATAGCTGTTTTGGGTGGTCCAGGATCTTCGATCTTCTTCAACCAGGAAATCCGGTGGTGGTCCCAAATCGCTCATCAGCTCTCTGTGATATGTTTGCCATTCACTTTGATGGGAAAATTGCTCAGATTTGCAGTGGATTTGACTGCACCATTAGTGCAGAATCAGAGGATGTGTCCAGTGTGCCATGCTTAAGTCAGGTATTAATGGATGAATTTCAGTTGTTGAGACCCGAGGATGTGGACAGGGTGCTTGGATCTGCCCGTTCTACCAACACTCCACTCAACCCTCCAGGGGGCCATGAATGCCTCTTTGAGAGAGGGAGTGGTCCCTACCGCCAATTCGGCCACTCCTAAAAAAGACTAACTTGGACCAGGGCTGGTGGTTAACTACCAACTAGTGGCGAACATCCCTTATTTGGGCAAGGTGTTCGAGCGGGTTATGGCTGGGCAACAGCAGGCGCTGCTGGATGAAATAAATTTTCAATATCCATTTCAGTCAGGTTTCAGGCCGGGCTTTGGTATGGAGACATTTGACCCTGTACAGTGATTACCTTTGCCAGGAGAGAGACAGGGAGAGTGTGACCCTGTTGATACTCCTCGACCTCTCAGCCGCTTTCGACAACATCGACCATGGTGTCCTTCTGGATAGTCTGGCTGGGTTGGGAGTCGAGCGGCACCACCGTAACGTGGTGCCACTCCTTCCTAGCTGACCGTATCCAGAGAGTGGTGCTGGGGGACAGTTGCTCTGCCCCATGGCATTTATGTCACGGGGTTCCTCAGGGCTCGATACTGTCCCCCATGCTGTTTAACATCTACATGGAACTGCTGGGAGAGGTCATCAAGAGGTTTGGGTTGAGGGAGTCGGCCATATGTTGATGACACTCAGCTCTACCTCTCGTTTTCCACCAATCTAGGTGAGGCAGTTTCTGTGCTGAACTCATGTCTGGACATGATAATGGATGAGGTTTAATAAATTGAAACTCAATCCAGACAAGACGGAAGTGCTGTTAGTGGGTGCTTCATCGGACAGGCTAGAGGGTTATTTCCCTGCCTTGAATGGGGTTGCACTCCTCCTAAGGGACAGGCTCTACAGCCTGGGGGTGTTCCTGAACCCCGGTCTAACTCTGGAAGCTGAGGTGAACTCGGTGGCCAGAGGCACCGACCTTCAGCTGCGGAAATTATACCAGCTACGGCCCTACCTGGACAAGCAGAGTCTCGTGACAGTTACACGTGCACTGGTAACATCCTGTATAGATTACTGCAATGCTCTATACATGGGGCTGCCTTTGAAGACGATCCGGTAACTGCAACTGGTTCAGAATCGAGCTGCGCAGCTGGTCAGTTGTGGGTCTACTAGGGAACAGATCAGGCTGATTCTGTTCGAATTATATTGGCTATCAGTTGCTACCCAGCCCCAATTCAAAGTTTTTGTTTTGACGTATAAAGCCCTAAATGGCTTGGGTCCTGGATACCTGAAGGACCGCCTCCTTCCATATGAACCTACCCAGCAGCTAAGATCTAGCCAGGGAGCCCTTTTGAAAGAGCCGCCCCTCAAGGATGTAAGAGGGATGGTTTGTAGACAAAGGGCCTTTTCGGCAGCTGCCCCCAGACTATGGAATGCCATAGTTCTCTGGCGCCAACGCTGATGACAGGTCAAAACTTTCCTGTTCCAGAAGGCTTTTAATTGAAATAATATCAAAGTGGGTCCTGATGGCAATTTTTAGAGTATATATTTTAATTGAATTTTAATTGTTTTATATTTTTATTGTACTTAAACTGTTGTAAGCCACCCAGAGACTTTTGGGTAGTGTGGGCGGCATATGAGATAAACAAACAAACAAACAAACAAACAAACAAAGTCCAATTAATTTTTATAATATTTAACCCAACACTTAGCCATGAATAAGAAGTTTATTTTAGTGATGATCTAGAAAACTTTCTTCCAAACCTCATGTGGGCATATTATGTCAGGGGATGTGCCTATGCCTCTGATACTGTTCTATTCTTAGCTTTCTTGCATGCAAACATTTTGCAGCTGGGACTCCTGTACACAGCCAGCCAGTCTCCCCCATATGGCTCAGGAGCTGGCTGTAGAAGCATTTCTGCACCCATCTATCTGAACCTCTCCCCCACTGGGGATGATAATAGAGACTGGAAATAATTGTGAGAATTCTCTGGTTCCATCGTTTGCTTAGAATTCAAAAGCAAATAACATAGGAGGGACTGTCCTGAATATCAGGGGATGGAGTTTTTAGGGAGAGGTGTGTACTCTGCAGAGTGGAACATACCAATGCACTAGAAATTCCCCTTGTTTAATATTACTAAATTACTTAGTGTTGACAAAAGAGGCACTGAGACAGAATCCATTAACCTCTGCAAGATCATACACCCATAACACAAGAGTGAGAGGCAAGGAGTGCTTTTTTTGTTGTTGGTTGGTTGATTGATTGGTTTGGGTTGAGATTTCCACAATTTGTGCAAAATGCCTCTGCAGAAACTAATTTCTGTTCCCTTTTGAAGGAAGGCACACACAACAAGCATGGAAGGATTGATTGATCAGAAGAAAGAAACTACCCATCCCTTCCTTCTAATATTTAAAATTCCATGCCACAAGGCTCTAACTATCCCATAATCTGTACGATTGCGTAAGATGGATGACAGTAGTTGCAGCAAAAACCCTAATTCAGATCAGCGAAATTTATTTTACAGGCAAGGAGAAAAACACTTCTCATTACCAATTGTGAGAACAAAACATCCTTATTTTAATGCAACCGTAAAAAATGGAAGTGTCGTTTTCAGTATGGGGAAATATAGAAGCTGAAGTTAAATGACAGTAGATACAGAATATACCATTTGCAACAATTCCGTTAAAATTTCAAAGTATTGAAAATATGTCTTTCACATTAACCGTCCTTTAAGATCATACAATCATTTTCTAATTGCTGAGAAAATTTTATTAATACCTGTAGTAGAGCAGGTATTAATATATAGATAGATAGGTATGTAAGTAATTAGTGGCCAAAATTCACTTCCATATACTGTGGGCTTTCATTGGTCATTAAACTTTTCTGTTCAACTCCCTCCAGGTTCCGACCTTTCCTTGGGATGTCTTTTTGACTTGGGGAAGCATTTTGGAGCCTCAGGATGGGGCAGAAAGCCTTTAATGCCCCATTAAATATCAGGATTAGGACTATTGGTGGTGATTTTCTGGCATTAAAGGCCCCCTCTCTCCTGAGGCACTGAAAGGCTTCCTCAGCACAAAAGGAAACTTTGGGTGGGTGGATCTGAAATAAAATATTGTTAATGACCAATAAAAGCCTGTGGCTTATGATGCCATCAGCTTGTGCAGATTTTGTCCATTGAATTTAAACCAAAATCAAGAGAAAGGAACTTCTTCGTCAATTCTAATTCAGCAGCTTCATGTTAAAGCTTCTTCTTGAAGTCCCTTTGTTGAAGGAAGACCACTTGAAGGTCAGTGATAAAAGTGTCCTGATTGAATGAAATATCCTTCCACTGTTGCCTGAATTCTTCCATTTCTTGAGTCAGGTGTGTGTCCATTTATTGTTGTTGAATTAACCTGTTTGGCCTAAGCTAGAATACTGTTGGGAGACAATATATATTCTGTTTGTGTTCCTCAATGCTGCCTCCCTTTCTTCACAGTGCAGCCCCCCTCTGGAAGTGAAAGATTTGTTGGTAGATATTAAAGATGGCAAAATTTTGATGGCTTTACTGGAAGTTCTGTCTGGACAAAATCTGGTATGTATAAAATGCAGCCATAAAGAACAATTGAAAAGAACTGTCTTTTACATAAGTGGGGTAGAACTGTGTAGATTTCTCCCCCCCCCCCAGGCCTCCATCAGAAACATATTTCATGCCAGACAGCTGCAACCATTTTGTAACTACATGTGTATTGTAGTTACATGCAATTAAATTGAAACTGCAGCAGGCACTAAGGATCAGGCTATATTGCCAAGCCCATCATTCCTACGTTTTCTTTCAACTAGAGAAAGCAGTCCAAAAAATTGTGTTTTTGGACTGCAACCCCCAGAATTCACCAAGATTAGCTTCCCAGAGTGAATTGTCATTCAAAAAAGACAGATCTGCTCACCTCTGATTTCCAGTTTAGAATTAAGCTGATCCAAAAAAACTTTCCACAACTTCGTGTTCTCCTGATGTGTTGGACTACAATTCCTATCATCATCCAGCAGCATGACTAATGGTTTTAAGGTTTCACTGGCAATGCAGGTCAATATCCACAAGCTTTTAAAATTCCTCTTCCCATCCATTCATTCAGTGGTTTTTCTTCAGCAAATCTCCATCAGTGGATACAGTTGAAACGAATCTCAGACAGGTTAGGATCTTCATCGGGTGGACAAATGGGCTGTCCACATGCAGCCCCTACTAGTTGTTTTACCCTCCCCACCAGTCTCCTGATGCTGGTGCCTTTGTTGCTATTGCTGCTGAGTTTCAGTGCTGCAGCAGCCAATTCTATTTAATTTTAAAACAAGATGCACAGGACACAGATACTTTGTGCCTTGTTTTAAAACTGTTTGGTGTCAGAGATGGAGAGGCAACCTTTACCTGGCTAGGCTAAGATGTATTGCTACTAGTATTTATATATTCCTCTGCCTTTGCATGTGCTCATCAAACACAGATGGATGTTCTATTCAAACTTAGTGTTGCTAAGGAAAAGTGTACCTGTAAAAGTTGAGTAGGTTCTGGTTAGTAGAAAAACAGTTCAGAACTTTGGACTTCTAAATGTTTAAGCGAAGTGGTGAAGATTTTTGTTGTTGCACTGCCAATTTGCTGCTGAAATTCAATGATGAGGTCAAAAAATTGATAATGTAGTAGCTAATGCAGCCCCAGTTTGGTTCAGAAGAGCAGTGCGTTCACCTGGAAGTTGCCAATCCTGTTGTAAATGGTATATCAAGTTAAAGAATCAGTATAATGGATAGAGGTAAGAATATAGATATAGAAATCAACCTCCTCACAACAAATCAGCTCTTCCATGGTTGATCAGCAGTTAGTTATGAAAAATTGTTGGAACTTTACTAATTCTGTTTTTGAAAAGAAAAATAGCTGTGATCTACTCTACAATGGCTTGGTGGGCACAGTGCATATCCAGCCATCCCTACTGTAATGACTTCAGCCCTCACTTGCCTAATGATGTCCATATAGATGAGTTGCTCTTTGCTTGCTGGAATGAATGAAAGAGTGCACCAGGTGTATATCATATATGATTTAATGGCCATTGGGAAGGAGAAGAAAATGCCTCTAGGAAGCCTTATTTTCATTTACTATTTTCCTAGCTCCTGGGTGGGGATTAATGGTGGTAGAAGATATGAAAGAATGAATGAATGTTTAAGAGAGAGATGAGTAGAGAGACAAATACTCTTAGACGTGTTTGGGTATAGATTGAGATGTTAAGATTAGGTTTTTTGGTTAAATCAAAGGCTAAATGATAGGTCATTAGGAAATCTGTGTTAGAGATTATTGTACCTATACGCTAGATGTACTACTTCAAATAAAACTTATACAAAGAGTGAATGAGTCCTATAAAGTAATACTAAAAACCTTTCCCAATTTGTCCCAGTTTTGATCATCCAAATTTTTAAATTAGCTTTCCAACCCATTGCAATTTAATCCTTTACAAAAGTAAAAGCAATTTTGGTCCTTAAACATCTCTTATTTTCTGGTATTGGCTATCACATAAACAACCATTTGGGTTCCTGGGCATCAGCTCAAACAAGATGGAAAGGGAAGAAAAATAAATCTTTTAGAAGGTTTCTAGTTTTTGGAACCAGTGGTGAAAATATTACTTCAAGTTTAGAGTTCAACAAGCAGATGAAACGGCAGTCTCCCCCCCCCCCACTGAGGTTTAAGCTGTCTTGCAAAAGTACAGTGGGTCAGTGGTGAGTCTTATTGTCACAAAAGAGTAGCAGGGTTGAAAAATTACACATTAAGAGAAGAACAGTGGAAGGAAACTGTAGGTGTTCCAAGTGTGTAGAGACAACAGTGTAAAGGTGCCCATTGGATGGATGACTGTGTAATAACAGGGTAGGATCCTAGGAGAGAAGTCCCTTTGTAGTAATAAAAATGGGAGAGAGGGCTGTGAAATTTTCGACCTTGTGTGCCAGAATGACATTGACCAGAGTCCTGCATAAAGCAGATGGACCATGGAAATATACCATATTTTTCCATGTATAAGAGTATACTTTTGTCTAAAATCTTTAGACTAAAAATTGAGGGTTGTCTTATACACGGAAGTAAGCTGTGGTGAGAACAAAAAGAAGTGGAGGGGAAATCAGGGATCAAAGCGATTCTGCAGTACTTTTATTCCTTTCCTCCTACACTTGCTAAGCCCCACTTAGATTTCTTAATTTTGGATTAGAAAAGTGGGGCGGCATCTTATACATGGGGGTGTCTTATACACGGAAAAATATGGTAGATGCTTATATTATGTTTATATTGTTCCGTAGACAGTTAATCTTTCTGCACATTGTGTGAATGATTATTTTCTGTGTGGGGTTCCTCCACAGCTGCACATGTTGTGTTACTCAGACACAGGTCAAAGTGAGAGCTGGTGTTCGTCCCTTGCCTCATTGGACAATGTGGAGTTCATGAGAAATTACTGGCAACCCACTGCTTATTTGGAGACATCAGCTGAAGTCACCACTGGTTAAGAAAATCTGGGACCCAAAGGAGCTTTTAATTAGAGCTACCTTGCTGCCTGCAGAATTCTGGGAATTGCAATCCAGAAATAAAAATTTCCGGGGCAGTGGTTCCCAAACTTAGGTCCCCAGATGTTCTTGGACTATATCTCCCAGAAATCTTGGCCAGTATAACTAGTGGTGAACACTTCTGGGAGTTTTAGTCCAAAAACACCTGGGAACCCAAGATTGCAAACAACTGCTAGGGCATAGGTCTGGTTTGGGGGCTTTTATTCTCCATACCACTAATGATTTATCTTGTCTGTACGTACTCTACCCGGTAATTGTTTTTCAGATGCAGGAATATAAGCCTTCTACCCATCGTATTTTTCGTCTGAACAATATTGCAAAAGCCCTTAAATTTTTGGAAGACAGCAATGTAAGTAATATGAAAACAGAAAACCTAATCTTCACTTTATCCGGTTTATCATTGCAAAAGGGGAAAAATGTCATATGCCTAAAATAAGGATGTGTAAACGAATGGAATTAAGCCCTATTTATTGCTGAGTCTAAAAAGCTGTATAAAACATGTTCCTAGGAAAAGAATGATTTTTGAAATGTTGTAATGTAATGGTTTCAGTGGAATTAAAGGATCAGAAACCAAGTATTAAAAGGGAAAAAAAAAGGAAAAGTTTGTTCTTGGCAGACTCCAAGCAACCAAACTTGAATTACTTTGAAGGATTGTGACTTGAGTCATCTGTGTTTTGTATGTGTGTGTTTCTTTCAGAAAAAGTCTTTTTGGCATTGTGAATTTTATATTACTCTGTTAAAGTATAACAGGAGCCCATCTTACGTTCCTTCAAAAAAGAAAAAACTCAACAAAACCAGAGAAATTTTTTAAAAAAACACCCTCTGAAAACCTGAATTTGATGGTCTAGACCACTGGTTCTTAACCTTGGGTTACTCAGGAGTTTTGGACTGCAACTCCCAGAAGCCTTCATCACCAACTGTGCTGGCTGGGGTTTCTGGGAGTTGCAGTTCAAAAGCATCTGAGTAACAAAGGTTAAGAACCACTGGTCTAGACCAGCCATTCTGAACAGAAAGCCATATGGCTTTCTGAGCCCTCATTGGAGCTCCTGGTACATTTGAAGGGGGCCACGGACCGGACACAGTTCTTCACACACCATCTGACAAGGTTTGTTATATGACTTGTACAATCCTGATTTGGCCTGTATTTCTTTCATACTGTGTTCATGGCTGTGGCCAAAAAAAGGTTGAGAATGGCTGGTCTAGACTTGCGTGAATTTTGGACATTTGAGATTTCAGGGTACACAATTCCTCAAGCTGCACTGGCATTGCCGTTCCGAGTGCATTTGCGCTGAGTGCAAAAGAAATGGGACAGGAAGGCAGGACTGTTGCTTTGGAATCTCATGTGAAGATTACGTGAGTTAGTGGTTCTGGTGTCTGACTAGAAATTAGAAAATTCTGATTCCTTCCCTCTCCCTCATACTCCCCAAGGTTCCATTGGGATTCCCTTCCTTGTGGGGAAGGCTGTGGGGTCTGTGGGACATGTGAAAGGTAATTAACTTTTCCTTCCCACTTCCATGTCTCTTAAGAAGCCTCTCCCTACCCCATACAGAAAACATGATGGACGTTTTCTGGAATTAGAGAGAAGTGATTGCTAGACAACTCCATGTGTGAATGGGAAGGGGGCTGAAATTGGATCATTGTGGACTGCCACAATGGCTCCTGCTGTCAAAGAGAGAGAGAGAATGAATGAATGAATGAATGAATGAATGAATGAATGAATGAATTCCTGCTGCTATTACGGTTGCTTCTGAAATTTGGAGGGTTTACAACAACTCTCTGGCATAGGAGACTGCATGATACCTCCACCAATTTTTGGCACTGCATATTTATCAGCATGTTTATCAGCCACTGCACATGGCTAGACAGAAATACAACCTGAGGCATCATGGCCACATGCAGCCCATGGACTGTGAGTTGCCCACCCCTGCCCTATATGTGCTGTTTATTTCCAGTGGGGAAACAGTTTGGTAGGCAAGTTGAATAAAATGAACCTTGGAGCCTTGGTTACTTAGCTTTACTATAAATTACCACACTGCCTCACAGGAGTGTCTGACAAATTGTTGTTGTTTTCCTTCATAAGCTGTTGGTGAGTTCTGTATAAGCCTTTGGCGACATCATGTTCAAGCTTTCATTCTGTTGCTAAGGGGCTTCTTATGTCATAGTGAGGGCCCTCACCTTGCCTTAAGCTTATTTATGTAAGGGGAAGTTTTCCTCAGGCACGCAGATGGAGTGATTTCGCCTTTCTCTCCAGCCCTCTTCTGAGGGTGGTGTCCACAATCAAGTACATGACTCACTAAGAAGAATTAAGAAGTATGTAAAGGTACAGTATAGTAGTATATCTAGGCTATCTGGGCCCATCATGAGAGAACAAGCCTCACTAGAAAAGACAGCAGTGCTTGGAAAAGATGAAAACAGCATGAGAAGAGAGGAAGACCAAATATAAAATAGATGGGCTGAATAAAGGAAGCCACGGCCTTGAGTTGACAGGACCAGAGCAGGGGTGTAAATGAAAGAATATTTTGGATTCACTAGTGCAGAGGGTTGCACCAGGGCAGAAGTAACTTAAGGGCAAACAACAAAGTTTATCTAGGGTGGTGATTAGAGATGTGCACGAATTAAAAATTCCTTAAAAATCGCTACTTTGTCAATTTATATAAGTATTCTTTCCTGATGAATAAAAATTAACAAATTTTTAGTGATTTTTGATTCATCAATTCAAGAGTCAGACACTTTTCCTGGCTCTCCTCTATAGTCCTTCCGA
This sequence comes from Pogona vitticeps, assembly GCF_051106095.1. Classification (NCBI taxonomy): domain Eukaryota; kingdom Metazoa; phylum Chordata; class Lepidosauria; order Squamata; family Agamidae; genus Pogona; species Pogona vitticeps. The sequence continues at coordinate 333,661,901 of NC_135783.1, read as the reverse complement.
GTTTGGTGAAGATTGGGTTTCGGGCATCCAGGTTATATACCCACAAAGTGCCCTTTGGCAGCTGGCTTGTGGCCCTGCTGGCATTTCTCCCAAGTTCCCTCACCTGCTAAAGGGCACTTTCCTGGGGAACCCACTTGTAGGATTGCAACTGCCATCATTACCAGCTGGCATAACCAACGGTGAGGAATGATGGGAATTACAGGGAGTTTGAATATCTGAAGATTCACTTGTTCCTCCTTTCTGTTCTAAAAGGAAGGGAGCCCCTGGCTTTTTGGCAGCGATGTGGCTAGGAGCCATTTAGCAGTGCAGCATCTCTTCCTGTAGCTATTGAAGGGTGTCTTTCATGCTAATACTGAATTTCAGCAATCCATGCCTGGTAACTGCAGGAAGAGCTGAGCAAGACGAGAGTGGTTATGTAACTAGCAAGCTATATGTGCTACAGTGAAGCACTTAATTAAAATAAAAATTAAAACGAGAAGAAGAAAGTGTCTAGAAGTAGGCGAAAGATTCTGGTAATCGTATAGTTGTATTTTTTCTCTCTCAGCCAGACAACACAAGGGCAGTGACATCTTAGTGGGCTGCACATAATTTGTTGTCAGTCGTTAATTAAAGGCTTCCTTTTTCCATCTCATTACAATTTAACCAAATGCAAGACAGAAGGGTGGTGAGGAGAAAAGGGTTTTCCTTGTTCCTAGGCTGTGGGGAGTTTAAATATTAAACCAGACAGGGAAAGATGGAGAGGGGCTACTATCGTACATAACAGAGTTAATAAGGTTATGTGGCCTGTTAATAAGCGCTGCATCATGGGGCTGTCTTTTTCTTTTTCTTTTCAGTATCCTGGGTGGTTTGTGTGTATCTGTGTCTGTAATCTATCTAGGGGCTGCCCATGGTGGTGGTATGAGGGGCTGAAATTAGTGATGAAGAGGACCATGCCCTTTGCAGTATTCTTTCTTTCTTTCTTTCTTTCTTTCTTTCTTTCTTTCTTTCTTTCTTTATTTCTTTCTTACTTACTTACTTACTTACTTACTTACTTACTTACTTACTTACTTACTTACTTACTTACTTACTTACTTACTTACTACCTCCCTACTACACCATTTTCTCTCTCCATCTTCCTGTCCCTTCCCTCTCTCCCCAGCTGGCAGAGTATAATGCAGAGAAGGTTCTCATGGGCTCCATGCCTCCCCACAAGCCCTACACCAGTTTCGCTTTAATTTGGAAAAAAAATCACCCCAAACATTTTTGAGGGCCTCATAGATCCCAGTTCTCTTCCACTCACCTCAGTTTTTTTAAAAAAAGTATCTATGTATACGGTATTTATATAGAGATGTGTCAGGGAGAGAGAATAGGATGCAGGGGGGCTTTTTTCAATTAAAGACAAAACCCTTCACATTTTATATAAGAGGATTATGGGGGTATCATGAGAGGGGATATGGCCTCCATCATCCAGAGATGTGTGGGTGTGACCAATGGCCCTCTGAAGGTTGCCTATCACAGATTGGTGTTTTGAAGGCCTGAACTATTGCTTGCAGAGATATTTTAAAATAAGTCTCACAGCCATATGCATCAGTTTGCCCACGTTGCTCTGTGTCAAGGGTGGAATTGTGTACACCATGCACGTTGGCCTCCCGAGGCTTCAGTGTGGCCCCCAGACCTATCCCAACATTGAAAAAAAGTGGCCAATTGTAGCTCCCACCCCATCCCGCCCCAAAGCCTTCTGGAAGTGCACATGGCCATTTAAAAGCAATGTTTAACCTTGTTTTGGGCCTGAAATAGCTTTTCCCAGATGCAGAAGGGACAAGTGCACCTCGCCAAGGTTGGGGAGAGTGAAAATGGAGTTGGCGTGCTGATGCCGCCCCTGCTTTGCATACTTACATGATCTCTCTTTACATATTCTGTATTATTATATGCTGCCTTCCCCAATATGGCCTCCTCCAGATTTACTGGACTACAACTCCCATCATCCCCAGCAAACCATATATTCAGATGGAACTGCTTTAGAAAACAACAAGCATCATAGCCCATTACCAAGTGTTAATGCTGTCACTGGCTGCAGCAGAAACCCAGTGTTTCCTCCTTGACTGGTATGCCCAGAGTGGTGGTATTTATCATATGGAGTTTCTTGCATCGTCATCCATCCATCCATTTGATATGGTCTTTGAAACCCTAACTATTGTCCGAATCTTAATCGTGCCGATATAAGCCATGTAAAAATCCGTGCAATAAATATGGAGAAGGAAATATCATGTTAGCTGAGTCTAGGAAAGAGGCTCTGTTAACTAAGATTTTTTTTTCCTCATCCCAGTTTGTATCAAACGTGATTTCACGTTTTCAAACGCCTACAAAATCAAATGGCACCTCAAATGAATAATGGCCACTGATCTACACGTAACATGTGCTAGAAGATACATGATAACTCTCACTTCAATAGAAAAGCCTCAAATAGGCATCATATAATCAAATCATGGGATAAAAAGAGTAAATTACCATTTTAAAAATGCAAAGAATTGAGGTTGAGACTAGTAATTATACTAATACTGTACATAGCAGACATGCATGTTTTTCATTCTCTCCTGTCCAAATGTAAGATCAGGAGATTTTGATTTCCATGTTTTCTATGCTTAAAAACACATGAATGTTGCCATGTTCATTTCAGCCACATGAATCATAAAATCCGTGTCCTGAAAAGTCCTGACAGTGAGGCTTTTAAAACTCATTAGATGCATTTTGCTTTCATGGCTCAAGACTGATATTGGCATGTGGTCCGAAAGATCTGGACAGAGTTAAGAGAAGTATTTTTTGTGGATTACAACTCCCAGAATCCTCATCTACCAGAACTACAAATTACCAGAATCTACCATCCAGCAAGGCTTCCAGTTCCATAGAGGCTCGCCATGGTTTATACCAGGATTACTTTATAGCAGTATCTGGAGAAGCCAGGAGCCATGCTAGCTGAGGGATTCTGGAACTTATAGTCCAAATACGTTAGTTTTCCTATGTTTGGTAACATTGCTATGCCCAGACATCACTGGAAGATAGCAGATTGTTTAGTAACATGGAGATCCTCATATTGCTCGAGGGTCAACATAAGTACCAGTTTTTAGGTGCAGCATTATTTAATACACTCTTTATTAAATGTATTATTTCCCCTGCTATTTGGACTTCTTGTTTCTTCTGTTCTAGCATTTTTATCCTGTAGGGACTTACTAAAGCCTTTGAGAATACTTACTAAATTGTTTAATCTTTTCATATATTTATTTTTTGCACAATATTTAGCTTGTTTGTTTTAATTTAAATTGTTGTAGTGATGGTTGTGAGTCATTGTGGTATAATGGATAGAGTGACAGACTAGGATTCAGTAGACTTGGTTTTAAATCCTTGCTTGGCCATAGAAACTCACAGGCAGAAGGGCATGGTCTCTGGATATAATGGGAGCTAGAGTACAACACATATGGCCAAATTGGGTAAATCCAGTTTATACCTTTCTTTAAGACATCTTAAAGGTACAGTCTGTAATTAAAGCTGCATTCTTGTGTATTTATTTATTTTCAAACTTCCTTTTAAAGCTCCCAAACTTCTTTTCTCTAGGTAAAGCTGGTTAGCATTGATGCAGCTGAAATAGCAGATGGAAACTCTTCTATGATACTGGGCCTGATATGGAACATAATCCTGTTTTTTCAGGTAGAAACAAAAACATTGCTGTAATTGCTTCTTATGTATTCCATCAGAATTTTTCAGTTTTAGTGTATTATAGTTTTGTCAAATATATGCAGCTCTTTTATTTTCCCAAATTAACAGCACTGCATAATCTGGACAAATAGTATACAGCGGTGCCTCGCTTTATGATCGCTCCGTTTAACGACGAAACCGCATTACGGCAAACTTTTTGAGATCACTTTTGCGATCACTTTACAATGTTTCCTATGGGGGAATTTTGCTTTGCTATGATCGGTTCCCTGCTTCGGGAACCGATTCTTCGCAAAACAATGATTTTCGGACAGCTGATTGGCGGTTTCAAAATGGCCACCAGGTAAACAAAATGGCCCCCCGCTGTTTTCTGGGATGGATTCTTTGCTGCACAGGGAGCGAAAATGGCCGCCCTATGGAGGATCTTCGCTGGACGGTGAGTTTCCAGCCCATCAGAACGCATTAAACGGGTTTTAATGCGTTTCTATGGGCTTTTTAAGTTCGCTTTACGACGTTTTCGTTCTACAGCGATTTCACTGGAACGAATTAACATCGCCATGCGAGGCACCACTGTACCTGATCCTTGTTACACTTTTCTTTCTTCCCCTCTTCGTAGTCTGCTTCTCTCCATTGCTCTCAGATGACTTGAGTCCAGGCCAGCTTGTGTTCACTTGGCTTATGTTCAAATCCAAGATCACAAGATCTTGCTTTCCATTTCTTAAGCACATGCTGAAATTGTATGAACGTTGCTCTGTACATTTAACAGCTCAGATTTTGAGATCTGTGTCCTTAACAAGTCCTGACAGCCATGCCCTTAGACAAGTGTCGCTTTCATGACCAAGGCTTGAAACTGAGCCTTAAAATGACAAGAACTGAATGAAATCAGCAAATGTTTTGACATGCCCCTAAAGCACTGTAGGTACAAATGAAATCCACCCAGTTCTCCCAATGGTTCAGATACTAAGAGAGTTATATTGGGCTAGAGTGCTTATCTAACCAACCACTCTCTTCCCTGTGCAGATTCTGCCAGCTGCTCCACAGCCAGACTTAAGTTGTGGTTTAGAATTCCATTTTTTACTTCTTGGGACATGGGGGATGTTTCCAGGCAGGATTTGAAAGCTGGGTTTCAAAACCTTTGGTTATAGCAAAACTGGTTCCCCCCCCTTTTTTTTTTAAATTATCTGCATGGTGTAGAACATCTCATGAGTAACTTGCATTGATCTTCATTGTGGATTTGATCCTTTTCTGGGGAGGGGGGGGAGGGAAGCAATGCAGTTGCTCTTAGCTCCCTGTGATGCACCTTTTGAGGGTTGGGGAATTTGCTAAACAGAATGGACAAGGGCGCAGGGGGCTGCAGTACAAGTGGGACTGCAAAAATCAGGTTCCCCCCCCCCCCTTTACATAAACTCTTTGCTTTAAAGGCATCATATACTCCTATATCTTCACTAGTTTATTTATGTGTTTCTTCAATTCTTATACTGCCCAATTAGTGCAAAGCACTACTCTGGGTGGTTAACAATCAATGAATCCAACAATAAAACAGTAGCACCCTAACAAATGAAAGTCAAATCAGCTGAAACAATAGAAGACGGGCACCAAGGGAACAGAATCTTGGCATTTGCTAGACTTTTTAGATATCAACTTGCAGAATGATTCAGATCATATATTCACCTAGGCAACTGGAATTTGGCCTCCCTCAAATTCTGTATTTGCTGTACAGTGGAACCTCTGCTTACTTATCTTCTGTCAAATAAACAAAATCAAACTTGAATGGCCTATATTTTCTTCTTCAGTGAGGCACTGATCCAGATTGTACATTAAATCTAGTGAACACAGCAGTGCATCTTCCATTCAGGAGCCTTCTGAGACTGTGCCTCTTATGTAAGACCAACATAAGTATAACAAACAACCACATAGTCCCCATGGTGCGGTGGTTAAACTGCAGTGCTGCAGTCAAGCTTCTGTTCATGACCTGAGTTTGATCTTGGCTGATTCAGGTAGCTGGATCAAGGTTGACTCAGCCTTCCATCCTACTGAGATCAGTAAATGGAATACCCCACTTACTGGAAGGCAAGTTGTTACTTGCATAATTATGTTGTAAACCAATCACAGAGCACTCTAGCACTGTGAGGCAGTATATAAGTCAAAACAACAACATATTCACCAACCGTGAGATAGTTTTGTTTTAGTAAATAGCAGCAGAGAAGGTAAGGGGATTCCAGATTGGGATGGCAGCTTCATGGAAAAATAAATTTACTCTTTGCCCTGAATGTGGTCCCAGCCTGAACCTCTCCAGGTGCTATTTGCTCAATGAAAAAAAAAAATCTGTGCCACTGCTAGTTGGTTAATTGTCAACGCATTTAAATTGCCCCATAATCTTCCTTCAAATGTGAACTGCATTTTCAGAAGGCATCATAGAAGTCTGCAAGCCAGAAAATGCAAAAGGACAGCTTACCCAAATTTAGGTTCGGGAGCAGATCTCAAAAAAGTTACTTTTTTAAAACTATAAGTCCTGATGACCATGTTGGCCAAGGGATCCTGGAAGAGGTGGTCCAAAAAAGTAACATTTCAAGATGTGGTTGGCAGTCAAATCTGTGATCCTCCTGCGTGTTTTTGATCTCCTAACCATGAATAGGAGGTCAAGATATTTAACCTGCACTGCTCCCAAGTGTTCTCTAATGCTGGAAACAGATTCCTATCATAGGTTCAATTTCTGCTTGGGCCCCAGACCGTGCCTCCTTCTGGCCATCTGTATCTCTTCCAAGCATTCTTAGGGTTTTCTGTCTGCCACTTTATACCTCTCCATAGAGTGTTTCTCTGCTATGTTCCAGATGTCTGTTCTCTCTATAGTCTACGAGGAAATTAGTGTTATACAAAACTCTAACCTGAGTCCTTTGGGGTCCTGTTTTAATGAACTTCCAGGGGGGTAGCTGTGTTCTTCTGCTCCAACAAATACCACCCAGGTTGGGATCCTGCAGTTCTCCTGAGCAGAAATCAGCTTATAGGCTGCTGCTGGAGGAAAGAGGGAAGGTGATTTTTACTGATTCCTTCTTCTCCCCAAATCTTGCTGTTGCTCCACTGTAGAGAATCTTTAAAGTACAGTGGTGCCCTGCTTAACGATTACCCCGCTCCACAATGAAATCGCTTCAGGACGATGTTTTTGCGATTGCTTTTACAATCGCAAAATGATGTTTAAATCGGAAAAAACGCTTTACGACGATCGGTTCCCTGCTTCGGGAACTGATTTTTTGCTTAACGACAATCAGAAAACAGCTGATTGTCGGGTTTCAAAATGGCTCCCTGCTGTGTTAAGGACGGATTCCTCACATTACAGGCACCAGAAAATGGCTGCCCTATGGAGGATCTTCGCTGGATGGTGAGGTATTTCGCCCATTAGAACGCATTAACTGGTTTTTAATGCATTCCAATGGTTTTTTTACTTTTGCCTGACAATGATTTCATTGTACAGTGATTTTGCTGGAACAGATTATCGTCGTCACGCGAGGCACCACTGTATAGGAGATAACATGAAAAGGACCTTCAGGAGGACTTGCCAAAAACCACTTTCCCATCACTCAGCAGGAGCCAATATGCTGTGGTAGTGAACCACTTTCTTGTAGGTACTCTCAGAGGGCATGAAATTAGCCCTGAATGAACTCTGTGTTTAACACAGAGCTATCCATTGACTGAGCTTTTGTGATGTAGAAGAGCATCCGCTTGCCTGAAGGGCAAGTTGCTTGTCCTGTAGGCAGTGTGTGCGGGATGATGGATTCTCTGTTCTTTGCTCCTGGCTCTGACTGTCTGTCTTTTTGTGTCAGATTAAGGAACTTACTGGCAACCTCAATAGGAACTCCTCCTCTTCCAGCCTGTCATCAGGGCCCAGTGGCCCCGATTCGGACACCTCTTATCCCAGCACGCCTAATGTCGAAAGAAGCATGTCTGTTTCTGTGAAGGATCAACGAAAAGCCATCAAGGCCCTTTTAACCTGGGTTCAAAGGAAAACGAGGAAGTAAGTTGTTTTCCTCTACTCTTCTTGAGTCATAGAGGCGTTGTGCTCATTTGGAACGGTAAACCGTGTTGCTGGTCAGGCATGGTGGGGTTGGGGGGTCTCTTTGTGTTATGTGCAAAGAAATGCAGAGAGGGATCTAGTGTAAGTAACAGGACAAGCTGCCTGCTATCATCCAGAACACTGGACTTCATGGCCGGCCGGCCTCTTTCTTCTTCTTATATGAACTTGTTCTAGGAGAAATTGAAAACTTGGAAAATGACTGGTTTTGTACTACAACTCCCAGAATTTCCCAGTTACTGCCATACTCATAGGGAGATTTCTAGGAGTTATAGTAAAAAATGTAACTTTTCAAGCTCTGAATTTTCTCTGTAATATACTTTTCTCTCTGCACACTTTCCTGGGAATGTAGTGAGATGATGTACATATTGCTAGAAAAGAACAGGGTTGCCAGTTATTTGTTGTTTCTGTTCTTGACAGAGATGCATAATTTGCCCATCACAAAACTGATGAGTCTTTTCCACCACCCTATGTCTCCTTCCCATTAAGCAAAATTAAATTACATTAAAAGCCCAAGCTGTGTTCTGATTCCCTCTGGGAGCTCCTCTCAGTTGAAGACTCTTTTTTTGCATTCACGTATACATCTCGCAACACAGAGGCAAGGGGTTGTAACAGTTATATTTTAAAAGGAAATTGTTGCATTGCACGTTACTGCTACTAACCTGATGAAGTGGTACAGTCGTGCCCCGCTTAACGATTACCCTGTATAACGAATCCGCTTCACGAAAATGTTTTTGTGATCATAATTGCGATCGCAAACTGATGTTTTAAATGGGGTTTTTTCGCTTTGCGAAGATCGGTTCCCGATTCTTCGCATTACGATGATCAAAACAGCTGATTGTCTGGTTTTCAAAATGGCCGCCGGGTGCTCAAAATGGCTCCCCGCGGTGTTTTTGGATGGATTCCTTGCTCTACAGGCACCGAAAATGGCCACCCCTATGGAGGATCTTCGCTGGATGGTGAGTTATTCAGCCCATTGGAATGCATTGAACGATTTTCAGTGCATTTCAATGGGCTTTTTAATTTCGCTTTACGATGTTTTTGCTCTACAGCCATTTCGCTGGAACGAATTAACGTTGTTAAGCGAGGCAGCACTGTATTTTAATCCACGAAAGCTCATGAATTGTATGATGACTTTTAGTGATCCATAAAGGTATTGTCTATTTTTTGCATTTGTATTTTATTTTATTTGAATCACTCAGCTAACCCAGACTTCATTTTTTCTTGGTCACTCTAGCTACAAGAGTAATTTGTTGAGTTGTATATCTAATTCTCTCTTTGTGTTATGAAAATACAAAGGGAAAAACTAAAGAACAATTCCCTTGCATCTTAAAACTGATAATAGTAACTGTGTGCCATTAAGTCAATTTCAACTTAGGCCAATTCCAACTTATTTTTCTAGGTAGCGAGAGGTACTTTACCATTCCCTTCTTGTAGAAGTACCCTGTGCAGCTTGCTGAAGGCTACACAGCTTAATTTTTCTCCCTAGAGACCTACTAAGAATTCAGACTCCCAACTTCTGGCTCTCCAGCCAGATACCTAATTCACTAAGTGTAAAATCAGAAAAACTCCTGCAGAAATGCTTTCAAAAACACATTTAAACACCCTTGTAAAGTGACTTTCGAAAGCAGCTAGGTTTTGCTTCACATGCCTAAAAAGTAACTTTTGGAATTATATCATGGCTTACTTTGAAAGAAACTAGCCAAATTACTTGTAACCAATTACTTTTGAGCTCCGTACAAAGGTCATTCTTTGTTGCAAACAAGGCTGATCCAAGACATTTTTGTTGCCTTGTTTCTCCATTCTGTATACAAAGGCAAACTAGGCTAACAATAAGACATCTACAGTTGAAGACAGCAAGTTTGTGCTGGAGGTACAAGAAAGGCTGTGTTTATCACACAGCACTGTTCTCCATCATTTTGCTGCCAATCCCTAAGGCTCGCCCACTGCTGCCTGAGCCGACCACCTCACCCTGCTTGATACCAGCCCTGGTTATTCTGGAGTGAGCAGCAGCAGCCTTCCCAGTTGAGATGTAACTCTGTTGAAGGATATAAATAGCAGCCGGAAAAGATGAGCAAGGCACAAAGGATGATAGAAAAGCACCCGGAAAGGGAAGGAGACTTTGCTGGAGTGTGCGTGTAAGATTTATTTTGCAGCATTATAGAATTGTGCAGATGTGATCCTGTAACTGCTTATGCTTTAGTTTATTAAGATATTTACATAGAGCATGTCTTATGGTAATTATGGCCCATTTCATGCAGGCTTCCACAATTTTTAAATGTCCAAAAATTGTAACTACCAAAACTTAATATGTTGTTTTTGGAATATAAGCCAGATGATGTTTCTGGATGGAAAACTGCATGGCCGACTTTCTACCTTTAATCGTCTCTTTAAGAATCCAGAGCGACTTGTTAGGAAGGAATGCTTAAAGGCCATTGACCTCAACACACAGTCCCCATAACAATACTATGTACATTATATATACACTATATATACTCCATAGTTGTAGCACAGTGCTACCAAAGGTACAGGGTCAGTCCTGCAACTAGGCAAAGTGAGGCAGCTATACAGGATATCATGAAAAGGCAAGAAATTGGTTTTTTTTACGATGTACAGTGGTGCCCCGCTTGATGATTACCTCATTAGATGAGGAAATCGCTTAACGATGAAGTTTTTGCGATCGCTTTTGCGATCACAAAACGATGTTTTGATAGGGAAAATTGTTTCACGATGATCAGTTCCCTGCTTCGGGAACCGATTTTTCACTTAACAACGATGAAAACAGCTGATCGTCAGGGTTTCAAAATGGCCACCCACTGTGTAAAATGGCTCCCCGCTGTGCTTTAGGATGGATTCCTCGCTTTATAGACAACGGAAAATGGCCGCCCTATGGAGGATCTTCGCTGGACGCTGAGGTAATTCGCCCACTGGAATGCATTGAACTGGTTTTCAATGCATTTCAATGGGATTTTTACTTTCGCTTGACGACGATTTCGTTCTACAGCGATTTTGCTGGAACAGATTATCCTCATCAAGCGAGGCACCACTGTACCTCGACTCAGATGAGTGTGCAAGCACCATTTTATTTGCCTGTTCCTCCAAACATGCCCAAACATAGGACTGCCATGTTGTTCTTCGGGAAGCCTCTCTTAAGTGTGTATCCATTGTTGTTGCTTAGTCATTTAGTCGTGTCCGACTCTTCGTGATCCCGTGGACCAGAGCATGCCAGGCCCTCCTGACTTCCACTGCCTCCCTTAAATCTCATGCTATTGATGTTAACTTCTGTTGGTCATTGTTTACGTAGAGAGGCATTTGTCATGCAAATAAGCTTTCTGACAGGTGTACAGTATATTCACCTGAAAGGTTGACAGCAGGAAGATCCATGTATGAAAATGTTGCCCCCTTGGTTTGTTAACCAATCTGTATGTAGTGCCTTCCATGAGCAAAGCCTTTCTGTCCATAAAGTAAATCCTGGATCCACCCCTTCATCTGCTGCATTTTCTAAATTTAGGAAGTTATTTTGCTGCAATAGTGTTCCATGTTACAAGGAATGTGTGTCTCTTGATGTTCCATGTGCGATTTTTTTTTAACTCCCTGGCTTTAGGTATGGTGTTGCAGTTCAGGACTTTGCCAGCAGTTGGCGAAGCGGTCTTGCATTTTTGGCTGTAATCAAAGCAATCAATTCCAGCTTGGTGGATATGAAGCAAGCTTTGGAGAAGACGCCCCAGGAAAATTTGGAAGATGCATTCAGTATAGCACAAGTCCATCTGGATATTCCAAGGCTCCTGGAGCCAGAAGGTACTCTGGCCATTTGAAAATGTCTTCAACATGCATTTCAGGCTTACAGGTTGTATAGGCTACGGTACAAGCACTGTCTCTGCCGTGTCTTGAAATATGACTACCCCGAGTTGATTTATACTGTTATTTCCAGTACAACAGTCAGAGGATACGAAATTATTTGACCCATAAGAGGAATATTTTCATCTCTTTAATGTTGTGACTGACTGTTGCAGTGCTCAGGTAGATAAAGGGAAGCTTTAAAAAAAAGAGACTCAGATAAATGATTATGAAATTGATAAGCAAATATACTTCTCTGTTTACCATGGTGTGCATAAAAGTGTCCCTCTGATAAATGTCTTCTCATTTATTTTTGGAAGTCATGGTTTGTGAATTCTCCTCTTGTTAAAATAAATGCCAGAGATCCATTTTGTAAAAAAATCAAATAAGTATGAGTAAGAGTGTCTGTGTAGATATAAATATACACATATGCAATGCTGTAATATAGCTTAGTTCCCTTGTGTATTTTCTGTGTCACATGCTCCATGTTCATATATATGTGTGTGCTCGGTCTGAAATGCATTTTAGAAAGAGTAAATGGATTACATATATGTGTGTAAACATTGTGTGCTGCAGTATACATGTTGTTGTTGTTTTTGCCTAAGGGTGTCTCCAGCATATGTCGAGCAAAGAGCTACTAGCTGGTGTAAACTGGATCTGACTGTTGAACTGAGTGAAGTCTGACTGACTTTCAGTTAATTGGAAGCCTCCTGTCCCCCCGTTTCAGGTTCCGAGGCTCTCAACGGTTGCTGGGGAAGCCTTAGGAGCCTTGGGACAGTGGTGGGGAATCTTTAATAGTTAAAAATGTCCAGATCACTGGCACACCAACAACAATCTGGTGGAAAATTCTGACGAATAAAGGCTCCCCTCCCTGTCTCAGGGCCCCCAAAGGTTTCCCCAGGACAAAGGGGAGCCTTAGGTAGTCTCTGAACCTGAATCAGAGGAAAAGAACAGTTTTCAGTTAATTATTTCTGGCACCTGGATCCAGTTTCCACTGACATAAGTACGCCAACAGGGTTTTGCTATTGAGTTATATACAGCAGTGCCCTTCCATGGTAGGAGTGCTTCCATTCTTGGAAGGGTTCCGTATCTAATATTGGCCTCCATTGGGTTGCCTTGAAGCCTCCATACCTCACTGTTCCAGAAGCCCCTCCAGCTCCCAAGCTACTTTACCAAGAAGGTGAAGCAGTATAAAATAACATCATCCTCTGTTAGCAGATATTTTCTTTAGATCAAAAGGCCTTCTGCGTATGGTTAATCTCCTGTGGATTCAGTGATTTGCTTTTCAGGTTTTGTGTTCTGTGATCAGTCTCTTTTGCTTTAGCACTTTCTTACCTTAAACTGCATTATAGGAAGACTCCCCCTACCCACAGGATCAGTATCCGCTGATTCACTTTACTGCTGCCTGAAAATACTAAATCGGAACCCCCCAGAAATACTGTATTTCCAGGGTGTATTTACCAGAACTGGCCACTAAAAGGAAGCCAGAGCTCATGCAATGTGTAGTGTTCAATAGTTTGTGTTTTCCAGCATCCTGGGAGAGCTTGGACTGGTCCCCTGTGGGTACCACAGTCCTCTTGTACGCATCGTCTTACTATACCAGGCCCTTCCACACTAACCTGGTCTATTCAAGACGTGTTGGGTGCTGGCATTGTGGTTTGTAGACCAACACATTCAGAGGGCACGAGGTTGGAGGAAATAATGCCAGAGGTAGAGCCACCCTTAATGGGATACAAGTGGTGTGTCATTAAATGAAGTAAACGTGTTTTTGAAGATTCACATTGAGAGAGAGCAGCTTTTACAAACATTAGCAAATGAGACGATGCTTGCGATTTCTCTCTAGATGTCATGGTTGAGTCACCTGATGAACAGTCCATTATGACTTACGTGGCACAATTTTTGGAACATTTCCCAGAACTGGAAGGGGTATGTGTTTTCATTTACTTCACTTAATTTCCCCCCGACTATGGGGTGTTTATGTTGTATCAATCTTAGTGATTACAGTATTTGCAATCAAGCCATTTAGAAACTAAGACAGGCTGATCTACACTTTCTTCTCTTCTTGCAGTATTCTTCCCCAGTTTGCCAGCTAAGAGTTTTAATGTTATTTGACATTTAAAACTGCCCTTAGGAATGCTCTGAGACATACTAAAAATATGACTTAGCCTATCCTAGGAGCAATGGTGAAGTGACAAATTCTGAAATTCCAACAAGAACTCTCTGCCAAGGAGAGTCCAAGAATATAGGCTGATACTTTGCTCAATAGCAAAAACAAACTGACTTAAAAAACACAACAGTTCTTGCCTTTTTCATCTCTGCCACAAGCAGGTCTTTTGTAAAGCTAGTGATTCTTAACTGCTCATTCAAGAATAAGCCATGCTGAAATAGTATTACAGGATAGCTCAAAATTATCTATTGTTGCTGGGAACATTGTCTTTTCTTTCTACTATGGGAATTACAGCCCAAATTAAGAGCAGCGAGGATAAAGGGCTGCAGTGTTAGGATGCCATTGTCCTTGCCAGTCGATAAATCCTGCCACTTCACTCCTATGTTTTACATGTAGAAAATTCCTAGTTCAATTTCTCATCTCTCCAGCTAAAAATACATAAAGAAGTAGCTCGTAGGAAAAAACTGCCTGGGACCCTGGAAATGTGCTTCCATTTATGGCAGACAACATTGACACAGATGATGAATTGTAGGGGTCTTCCTTCCTTCCTTCCTTCCCTCCCTCCCTCCCTCCCATCCCCTTCTTCTTCTGCTTCTTCTTCACTCCAAATCTCAGAATTCTGCAAGAATTCCACGGAATTCCAATGACTGAAGCTGCCTTCTATGCCTTCGTTTCCTGCTCCTGTGATTCCTGGGAGGAAGCTACAGCATCCTCCAGATGAGTGGAATCAAGGTGTTTGCAGAAGAGGATTGTGGTTTTTTGGACTGGAAAACTCAGAATTTTGGCAGGGAAATTCTTGCAGAATTCTGAGACTTAAAGTCCAGAAAACATAAACGGCGCTTTCTTTGGCTGGCCTATAAGGCAGCATTCTATTCCTCTTTGACATCCTATGCAATATACAGCATCACCATCACCACCCAGTTCCCTTCCTTTGTCCCCTTGAATAAGTTGGACTCTTCCCCAGTACCTCAGTTGCCAAGCAGGTACTTATTTGGATGAGAGACTTCCAAGGGTCTCCAGTTAGGGCTAGAAAAGAATCCTGTCCCAAATGCTGACACGTGACTGACAGTAAGAGTAGATAATATTGGTGAGATGAACCAACGCTTTGACTCCTTACAAGCAGCTGCCTACATTCTCGTGTCTCTTTTCCCTTTAATGTGTTCCTCTAACCCAGTGGTTCCCAACCTTGGGTCCCCAGACATTTTTGGACTGCAACTCCCAGAAGCCCTAGCCAGCACAGTAGGCATCCTTCAGTCTCAAGAGACTATGGTAACGTGCTCTGAACAGAGGTCTTGGAACAGTGTCTAGTGTGGCTGAGAAGGCCAATCCGAGAGTGACAATCTCTTCCACACTGAAGGCAACTACAATCTGTCCCCTGTCCAGCTCCCTGATTTTGCTGCTTTTGTGACTTCCTCTTTGCCTCAGCCTGCTGGACAAGGGTCTCTTCAAAATGGGAGAGGCCATGATGCACTGCCTGCCTCCAGCTGAACACTCAGATGTCAAGCCTTCCCAACAGAAAACCCTTGACGATCTTTTTTCTTATTCTGTTCTTTATTTTTATTTTTTATTTACGTTTCTGCTGTAAAGTCTTAAAATTACATTGTTGTTTTTACTGTAAGCCGCCTAGAGTGGTCTAATATGATCAGATAGGCGGGATAGAAATAAAATAAATAAATAAATAAATAAATAAATATGCTGATGTGCAGCCAGCGCAGCTAGTGGTGAAGGCTTCTGGGAATTGCAGCCCAAGAACATCTGGGGACCCAGGGTTGGGAACCACTGCTCTGAGTGATAAAGGGCTGAAGAAAATGTCAGGACTTTATAACGCATCGTAGGGGGTCCTAATTCTGGCTATGGAGATGAGGAGACCACATGAGTGTTTGGCTGCCACTACGACCTAATGCAGAGGGTACAAAATGCTGCTAATGGCTAGTTTTGTGGGGGTTATAACATGTCAGAGTGTGGCTGTTGTAGGCCCTGTTTATATTTTCACACTTAAATACAGCAGTCAAACCGTAAAGACACAGGCCTTCTATTTGGCTTCCGTTTTCTGTGGACTACAGTCCACAGACATTTCTGCCAGATTATAATGTCTTCGTTTTTTAAATTATATAACATTAGATT
Organism: Pogona vitticeps; assembly: GCF_051106095.1. Taxonomy (NCBI): domain Eukaryota; kingdom Metazoa; phylum Chordata; class Lepidosauria; order Squamata; family Agamidae; genus Pogona; species Pogona vitticeps. The sequence goes on along the minus strand of NC_135783.1, from coordinate 333,646,020 downwards.
TTGCTGCTAACCTGGTTACCCTTCTCCTACCAGGACTTAAAAATATACATGCATGTGCGTTCACGCACGCACACACATACACAGAGAGAGAGAGTGTAGCCTGTTTCATGTATTTTTAGAAGTTTTAGGAAACAACTGGAGTATCCTAACATGACATGAGAAGTAAAATTGGAATTTCCCTTTTTAAAAGCCAAAAATTACATATATACACTTTTTAAGCACATGGGAATGAGTGATATAATACCGGAAAAAGTCCCTTCTTAGAATAGAGAAAGTTAAATCCAGGAGTAAAGCCCACCTACCCACCCACTCCAGCAGCAGTATTGGAACCCAACCATGGGGTAGCCAGCCCACACTAGTTCCGGTCAACCCTGTGATCTAGAGAACAAACAACACACCTCCACTCTCCCAAATCAGAGCCATTTAGAGGTGCCCTTGTGATTTTGAATTCCCAGACTCTAATCCAGTCCCGGTCAGTTGTAACTGAATCAATTTGTTTGTACAGAACTTCCTATTTATGTAGAGTGCTGATCATTATTATTAGCCTAGCTTGATGGCAGGATGGAATAATTGCTACAGCTTGTTTGCTATCAAACCCAGTTGGAGGTGCCTATTTCTTGGAAATGACTGCCTTCTCTTGTATTAATCTGCCTGGGCAATAAGTAAAGATCTTCAAAGGTGGCCCTTGTATAAGAAAAAGGATTGTTTATGATCAACAAGATTATTTTTTTAAGTGGTTGAAATAATTTTGTTGGAATGATAATTAGATTTTAAGGTTTTTTTTTTAGAAATTACAGAATGTTTATGCGCAGTGCACTATCCTGAAATCCTCTCTGGGGTGAAGGTGCAGTTTATAGCATTGGGAATGAATATTTGTGTCCAACTGTCCTATTTGTGATTGTCTATTATTTTATATAATGTCATACAGGAGGATTTTTCTGATCCAGACAAGGAGTTTCTGGCTGAAACTACTTACGCCCATATGACTGAAACACCCGGGGAAGAGAAAGAAAGGAAGGTTTTAATTCTGAGTGAAAACGGGGAATACACCCATACTGGCCATCTAGACAGAAGCCAGTCACCACCTCCAAAAGTTCATATTCTTGGAGATCAGGAGAAGCAACATTTTCACATGGCAAATGAAGAACTTGGTAACCATTTCGACCGGTCATTATCTGATCATTCAGAGACATTGACAGAACAACCCAAGAGACCTAGCTCCTTGCCAATAACAGAACCTGCTGGTTTACAGACCAGTTCTACCACTGATGTTTTTGCCAAAAATGTGAATGGACCTGAAAAGAATCAACAAAGCATGAGTGATCAACCAAAGGAGAGTGATGTCCTTCCTCCAACCATGCTTATGTACCGCAGACATTCTGTGGATCAGATTGACTCTCAGGACTTTACTGGGCCCAAGCCATCCAGTGAAACAAAAGGGTCGCCAGAGAGGAGGACTCGATCTTTACCATGGACTTCACGTCCACATAAAAGTGTACCTCAGCCTCTGACGAAAGAACTTGGATATCCAGTTCCAGATTCTCAAGAAGAAGAGGAAGCTCATAAATATATATTGGAAATCTTGCACCAGGAAATAGCTAAGCTTCCGGAAAAATGCAAGGAAGCAGAGCACACTTTGGGGGGAAAGGAAGTGCATGCTACTGATCAGAAAATGGATGGGTCTGATTCCAGGGATACTTTTGAAGCCTCTTGTCCATCTGAACATTTATCCTTTCCAGTCAGAAACACTCCCAAGAGTCTGGATATTACCAATGAAGATGGGCCCAAGGCTACGGCGATGCCAAATTCTTCGAAAGTTTCTGTAATTCCACATGACCTTTTCTATTATCCTCACTATGATGTTCCCATATCAGCAGTGTTGGATGCCTTTGCTAACCCAAGCCCAGACTTAGATCCAGACCCTTCCCTTGAAGAAAACAACAAAATCTGCACCAAGCTCCTAGCGAATTGTTTAGCTGAAAAAGAGCCCGTTGAGCAGTCAGGTCCAAACACCAACGGGAAGGCTACGCCAGCAGGCACGGAAGGCCTGGAAAAGCAGACAAAAGACACTCATAAAAAGTCTTCCAATAACAAGTCGGCTGTGGTAGGAAAGGATATGGAGCCTAAAGCAAACAGCCATCCTGCCTCTGCTCAGAAGGATTCTACTCATCCAGATATCCCTGTGGTAAGGTTTTGTTTTGTTTTTTGTTATTTTTTGTTGTTGTTGTTTTGCATTTACATGTCTGCTCCCTAACATATAAACTTACATTACACGGTGTTCAAATAATTGCTAAGAGAAGCTTATACCCACCCACCCCATTTCGGGGCTTCCGGCAGCGTTTTCGCGCGCTCCCCTTGCTTACCAAGGGCGCGAAAACACTGCGCCCCGGCCCCTTTCGGCTGTTCCGGCGGCCATTTTGGACCCGACGGACAGCTGATGGCAGCCATTTTGGCGCCCTCGTTGTGCGAGGGGAGGGCGCAAAAATGGCTGCCGGCCCCTGGGAAACATCGCACAACAGTGAGTATTCTATGGCATTGGAATGCATTAAACGCTGTTTAATGCGTTCCAATGCCTTTTTGTGTTCCGTAGTGCGATGTTTCCCACAGCGAAGGTTAATTCGGAACGGATTAACCTCGCTGTGCGGGGCACCACTGTACCTATATCCTCTTGCCAGGTTGTATTCTCCCCTAGCTACTGTTGTAGTTGCCCAAAGTAGCATAGGTGGGAAGCAGTTTTTAAGACTACAATTTCCAGAATTCTGTATCTAGCATGGCCACTGCCATGCTACTTATGGGTTTCCATGAGTAGTACTTAGAAACGTGAAGGCTCCATAAAAGTGGGCTGGGGGGGACAGAAAAAAAATCCTGCTTTTTTCATCCTTTTGTAAGGCAAATTCTCTTTCTCTCCCTCCCCCGAAGTGGAGGCATCAAATCCAAGATGCATTTTTATAGCTAGTGGGTTTTGTCCATTTTCTTCAGAGAAGCATATGGGGGACTTGCTTTCTTGTAGGTTACAACACATATATGCTGCCGCAGTTTGGAAATTTCTCATAAGTAGACACCATATTCACAATTTTTCTTGTAATGACTAAGGCTTTATGTTTTTTTTTTCATTAATATTACAGATAGTTCAGTTCTACATGCTCAGTTAAGTTAGGAATGAAAAGTTTATGTTTGATATAAAAATGAGTATTGCATATAGTCCAGTTCTCGTATTCCAAATTTGTGTTATTCCCCCCTCCTATGGGGTAAAAAAAGAGCTTTTTGCATAGCTTCAACATTGTTAGGATTGTACTGTACGTCTCTTAATTACAGTCCCAACAAGTAATATTTTCTGTCTCTGCATAGGGGTATTATCAGCATTGGGCAAATGCTCAATTTGGTCTACACTGGGCTGACCTGAAATACTGTCCCTTGTTTACCTCTGTGGCCAGAATCCTACTGGTTTTTGTGTAAGGTCTTCATAGCTTGCTGTGGCTAATTGTTGAGGTATTGGAGCATATCCCAGTAACATGCGCAGTCATGCTCCCAGTAGTGCAATTGAAATATGATACAGACCTTGTCAGCTAGCTGCAGCAGATTTATGCAAACACCAGTAGACTCCAGTCTGCATATATAATGGTTAGTGTCTGAAATTTGATTGCTATATACAAGGTTTGGGACCTATGGGATATATACAAGGTTTGCTGTTGATGGCAACCATGAGTATATGTCATTCAAGAGGCACAATGTGTAGAGCAGGGATAGGTAACTTATCACCCTGTAGATTTTGGGCTGAAGCTCTGATGATTCTTCACACATGGTTAGGATGTCTGATGGGAGTTGTATTCTAGCGGTATTTGGAATAGGACACGTTATGTACATCTGGCATAGATGGAAGTATATCCATGCCTCTAGACATAATTCCAGTGGGTTGCAGCTACCTCCAATGTTCTTGTATCAGTATGGCTGGAGAAGCTGTTGTGACAAACTTCTATGGGGGAAGATGTCCAACGGACCTTGATCATTGCACTCCCAGGTGGGCTGGTCCCAGGGAGTGCTACGTAGAGCTGTGTCAGAGAGTCAGGCAAATCAGTTGTGGGAGAGCTGAAGTTAAATACCTACACACCTATAAGGAAACAACAAATAAATAAGCATAGTGGGTGCACCAAAGAGTAGAAGAAAAGCTGTGTTGGGACCTGGGCTTCTGATGAACTTTTGCAAAATCTACATTATTAAAAGTGCTTTTTAATTTTTCTTGGAATAGATTGTAGTAAACCAGTTTGATAGAACAGCTGAAGAAAGAAAGCTGTCAGAAGAAAGAAGTAAAAAGAAAGAAAAAAGGAAGAATAGAGCAATTGTCCAAGGAGAAAACACTCAGAACCCAAAAATTGGCTCTACCCGGTTATTCGATAAGCCAGAAGAGGAACCTACAGACCATCAGGGACCTTCAAGGTGCTTTCTGCTTCTTTGCTTCCTAACCACAAAACCTGTCTTGCCACTTTCCTTGTCCAGTTTCCAAGCAAAGCTTATTTATCTGACACATCCCATATTTCATGGGCCTTTTTGGCTCCAATCCTGGACAGCCGCTGCACAGGCGGAGGAGAAGTGCTCAAGTGGCCAGATACATTTGGGAAGAACGGTATCTGGCCAGAATGTAAGCAGTTTTTGCATCCTACTTTTTTCAGCAGAAGAGATTTAATTGCGTGCGTCTGTAACTCTTCCAGTGAATTCAGTGGGCCTCCAAAGTGCTTATGTTGTAACAGCAGCAGATCACCCAGCACGATCTACAAACTGCTGCACTTTCAAAACCTCCAAAATACTCCTTAATGCACATGCGTTTCCTTCTTTCTCCAGTGACTTCATTGTAGCTTTCCAGGATGGAGGTTTTTGTCTTTTTGTAAGAAATGTAGCAGTCTTGTGAAGGGCAGGAGGTAGAACTTGTTCAACTGCTACAGACCTGGGCAACTTAATGACCTGGCAAGGTAAATGCAGTGTTGTGGACTGCCAGCACCTCAGCAACCAGAGATTTTTCAAGGTTTTCTGGTGGGGTGCCATTTCTGACTTAATGTAAAAATGTAAGAAGAGCCTGTTGTGTCAGACTAACAACCTATTTAGAGCAACCTTATTTTCACACGGTTGCCCAAGCAGAGGCCTACAAAAAGCCCGGTAATATTGTTTGAGTGCAACCATGTCCTCCATCTCAGGCTCTCTAGCAGTTGATCTACATGCCGCCTCTGGTACTGGACTTTGAAGGCTGTGTTAGACCATCTCAATTAACATGTGGGCAAGAGAAAATGGCAGCCACGTTCCAACAAGTTTGGGGGAGGGCATGCCAAGATGGGGATGGTTATTTTAAAGGATGTGTTGCAAAAGTATATATCTGTTACTTATACTTTGATTTCTGATGCTTTCCAGAATCAGCCACAGTGATCCCAATGTTGTATTCCAAAGGAATGTTCATGATTCCACCAGTAAGGTAAATAGTTATTTATTTGTTTATTTCCACTTTGTAATTTCAGTTCCTCCTGATAGTTGTCTACAATAAAGTTAGCTTTAAATACCACTGGAAATCTTCCTAGCTCCCTCCTTGATATTTTTTTTAAAGCTGCTTAAAACACTTCTGTTTGGACAGACTTTTCAGAATCATCTAGGGTTGCCAGATACATGTGTCCGAAAAGGAGGACATAGAAAGCCGAAAAGGAGGACAAAGGAGGACATATGGGGGGGCGGGCTCTGTGCACAGGGTGGGGTGGGGGCATGTCACTTTTGGAATTAGGGATTGGGGAAAATAGCTCTTTGATCATGGGGCAATACCATAACCATTCAACCTACTCAGTCTTGAAAGGTCAAGCCTGGGAAAGTTACATTTTTTGGACTACAAAACTCAGAATCCACTGGCCACTGTGTTTTCTTGTTTTAAAAAATGTTTAAAAGATAAAAACAAAACAAATCTACATATACACTTACTGGGCTCCCAAGACCAATGGAGACCATCTATTCCTTCCTTTAATGGAGACCCATCCCCCTCGTTTTACTTATTGATTTTTTATTTTAATAAAAGCATAGTAAAGTGAAATAAAAAGTTTAAAAAGTTGTGTGACAGATTTGAAACACTTTATAAAAACCAGGGAAAAAAAACAGAAGGCGTGGATTTCTCTCAGCTTGAGAAATGCAAAGGGTGGAGAAAAGGGATTTGCACGTACGCACGCACGCACGCACGCACGCACGCACACACACACACACACACACACACACATTTTCTCCACCCTTTGTAATTTCTCAAGCTGAGAGAAATCAGCTTGTGTGTGTGTGTATGTGTGTATTCCAGCTCCCACAAGCATGGGGGATAACTCTGCATGTGCTCCTGGACCTGGAAATGCACTCTGCACATGCCTCAGAATCAGGGGGATCAGGGCAAAAGGGGGGATAAAAGTGCCTCCTGTTCCCCGGCTTTAGGAGGAAGGAGATACCGGACCGGACCCTATTTCCCTGGCTTTGAACCACCACCACCCCAAACCCCAGAACAGCCTCCCCTCCGGCAGGCAAGCAAGTGCATTCACTTCACTCCTGTCCGTTTCCATCCATCCATTCATCTCTCTCGCACCTTCCTGCCTTATTCAGCTCTGGGCAGAAGCAGCCATCCACAAGCCGGGGATTGATTGCCCGGGGCTGTAGAACAATCAAGCCATCTTATCTCCGATCTCTGAAAGAATCAGAGGATTTACAAGTGCTGCAACCAAGGAAGTAACAGGAAAAGTTTCGGCTGCAGGGGGAGGGGGAGGGGTGGAGGTACAAAAGCCGGACATTTTAAGGTTTTTTAGTTTTGTCTGCCGGATGAATGACATGATCCTGAAAAGTAGGACATGTCCTCCTTTTGCCGGACGTCTGGCAAGCCTAGACTCAGCCAACTCAAGATCCGTGAGAGTATCAGCATTTTTATATTTATTGTTGTCTGTTTTTAGTTTGTTTAAATCCTTGTTATTTAATTTAAGTTAGTTTATTTGGAGCACTTTGTTATATTTCGTCTGTGTTTTGTTGCGTTGCAACTGCCCAGAGTGACAGCTGGTCAGATGGGCAGTAGAATGAATGAATGAATGAATGAATGAATGAATGAATGAATGAATGAATGAATGAATGAATGAATGAATGAATGAATGAATGAATGAATGAATGAATGAATGTTTGGGCAAGCAAGTGATTTTTGGTGTAATATGATAAATTGTACAACATGGTTCTGCCTTTATTGAGCTTCTGGTGTGTGGTTGAAACTATTTTTACTGGATTTTTTACATGATTTTAAATGTCATATTTGATTATATTTTCCTGGTGGTCAAAAAGCAACTTCTAATATCCCCCCCCCCCCCAAATATCTTATTCCCAAGTAAATGGGTATGGGATGATCTCACACAGCCAATAGTGAGGAGATTTGGGCCCAGCCCACACAGTGAGGAATGTTGGGATTTGCAGTTCAGGAACGTCTAGAGGGCCGCACTTTGCCCAGGTCTAGAAAGTCGTTCCACATGTCTGTCTGTTTCTCTCATAAGTTAAGCGTATGTTTTGCCTTTGCATACTTGGTTTTGTTCAGTAAATAGCAGCCAGAAACCCGTGGTGGCTGGTGCGCATGGTGGTTGCTAGGGTAGGGTAGAATACACAGCAGGTGTGATAGCGGTTCGAGCCAGAGGTGACCTGCAAAACCAGGGGTGGATGTAGATCTTCATGTGCACCTGCACACAGAGAGACATACACTCTTATCCACTCATCCAAGCAGTCGGGCAAGCAAGTATTCACGTATTCACTGGACAAAAGGAGGCATGCAGGTGTGAGCTGGCTGGAAGCAGTCTGGATCTGCAGTGAGGCAGTGCATCATTTGGCCTAATGGGTGCCCTCCACTGCTAGAGAGGGGGGAGCAGTCTGGACTAGGATCCCAGTGGGGACGCAGCATTAAATCCTCTTTCCCTCTAGTATTCTGTTAAGATCTTAGTCCTAATTTCTTGCCTCTCCTTGCAGCGGTATTTAGTAAGTAAGCAAACAGCAATCGTTCAAGGGCCGTTATACATGACTGCTGTTGCATCTCGCTTGGCCCTTCACAGGGTGAAACTTTGGATGTGGCTGAGGATGCTGCCCAGTGCAGCTCCGGATACAGAACAGGAATGGGGAGCACATGGTCCTCCAGGGGTTGTTGGAGTGCAGCCTCTAACATCCCACACTGTTGCCCGTGCTCTCCAGCGACATCTCTAGAGGGCCACAGAGCGGCCACCTTGGTAGTCAGAGAGGAGAACTTGTCTTATTTTCAGACTGTTCGGGCCGGATTAACCAATGCCCCATTCGGAGCTAAAACTTGAGCAATGTTTGGGTCATGAGTTGCATGTGACTCCTGGATGCCTCCTAATCTCCTCCCCATAAGTTCCCTCCCAGAATCTTCTGAAAGACACCGTTTGCCATTTTTGTGTCATTTTGCTAAGGCCCAACCTGTTTGAAGGCCCCTCCCCACAAAAAGGCCTTAAGATAGAAATAATTGGCCAGTCACTTCATGTTTTAAAAAAGGCTTTTTCTAGACTGGAACAGTTGTGGGGGGGGGATGAAATTTCATAGAAACGGCAAACCATGTCCCCCAAGGCCAAAAAAAAGGGGGGGGCAATTTTGGACAATGGGTCCCAGAGGATTGGGATGGTTGGGATTTGAACCTCTTAGAAAAAGCACCCAGCAGTGCAAGCTGATGGTGCAGGGGAATTTTCCATCTTGGTCTTGTCAATGGAGGTCAAATGTACCAGCGTCGTTGATGATAATTTTATATAATGGAAATGTGGATACTGCATTTGACAAAATGAAGTCTCTGGGTCACATATGGCCCTCATCACCCCAAATGCAGTTCCCTGAGCTTCTTCCAGCTCTCCCCCTGCCCGGACAAGGGAAAAAAAAATCTTTTTAACAAGAAAAAGCAAATATTACCTCAGAAAGTATGGGAAGATTATTTGCCCTTTAAAAGCAGAGCTGGAAGTTGGGAGTTCAATCCCCCACTGTGGCTCCTGTGAGTAGAGCTAGCCTGGGTGGCCTTGGGCAAGCTGCACACTGTCTCAGGGCGCCCTCCCGCGAAGAAGGGGATGGTAAACCACTTCCGAGTACTCTCAGTCTAGAAAACCCTGAAAAAGGTTGCCGTAAATCAGAATTAAGTTGATGGTGCAAGATTATTGTTAAAGGCTATTTAAGGACCTCCTGGGCTTATTTCAGGACAGAAGTAGTTTTGTATTTTTGATTTTTCTTTTAAGCCAAAGAAGTGGCAAGTGACAGTTTGGTCCAAGATAACATTTAAAGATCATTGCCAAGACTTCAGGGGTCCGTCTTTGCTATTATTTCAACGCTTGTTTTCTCCTGGGGTTGCTGGTAGTGTTGGTGGATGTCAGTGATGCAGTAAGACTGTAAAGGCCCCCTTTTATCCTCAGAATGTGGCCAATTTTGGTAAACTGACTGCAGAGAAACCGAAGCTGTTTAGGTCCCTTGTGCCTTGCTTTCTTCTGTCTGCTGGAGGGTTAATTGCAGGAAGTTCACGCTCGTTCCAGACAGGAGTGATTGGTCACGAAAATATCTTCCTTTGCAGCATTTTCCACAAAGAAACTTAACAATTAGCAAGAGGTCTCAGAAGCATTAGCACCTACTAATTAGGAAATGCCTAGAAAAAATCACATCACATTTGAATGGCTTTGGAAGTGACCAAGTAAGACCTTTCACAATAGCAGGACAGATGTTCAGTGCTCCGTTTGAAGTCTGTATAAATGGTGCACTTCCAGAGGGAAGTCTCAACACCCATTTTGATGTATGTGTTTTGTAATGCCTTGGAAAATGAAATGCCCATGCAGTCCTCAGCTTCATGACAGAGGTTGAGCAGTATAGATGGGAACAGATTGACCTAATGGGATATATAGATGGGAAATATTTGCTGTGTTGGATATTTCACAGTGCAAGTCACTCATTATGTACTTACACATTAACAGGAAAGCAATGGTACTGATGTACAGAACAACACGGCCACAAATGAAAGCACAAGTTCTGTCAGGTAGGTATTCTGCATTCCTTTTTGTATTTTGAGCCTTAGATGGATGACAAGATTTGGCTTGTTGGGAAGCCTCATTCGCCACATTTCAGTACAAATGTAGCTTGCTCTTTCCAAAGCTAAGGTCTGGATGAGGAAAAGTTACCGTATTTTTCACAACATAAGACGCACTTTTCCCCCACAAAACAGGGGGGTGGAAAGTCTGTGCGTCTTATGGAGCGAAGAAAACAGTTTATATTTTCCTGTTTTCTTCTCCTAAAAAATTGGTGCGTCTTATGGAAAGGTGCGTCTTATGGAGCGAAAAATACGGTAACTGTGGATGGTGCTGATTGGCTAGCACCCACAACGCAACCAGGAAGTCTTTCAGCCCAATCCCAAGAGTTGATCTACAGCTGTCTTCCTTAGAAACAGCTACACCTACCTGTGCTTCTCATAAAACAACAAAGGTGGGCAGTTGTGTGACACGTGGGGACAATAATCACCAAAGCTGATGGCCAGTACAGTTGTTCAATGCACATACGTCATGCACAAAATGAAGTGGCAACTAACCGAAATTCATGATGCTGGTAACCTACTGCAACATTTTTTAGATATTGCTGTGCTTCCATTCAGTTCAGAACTCCTGATGGTGCAAAACAGTTCTTTTCTGAACATACAGCTGCTTAATCCCCGTAGGTTCTCACCCTCAAGTGAAGCCTGCCGTGAAGACGCAACTTTGTTTGCAAACTTTGACATTGTGCATGATGATGATGATGACAACAGTGCTCTTGTGGAGCCTTATTTGTGTGCATCATGCTTTACAGAATACAAGGTTCCTGCCCCAAAGTGCATACAATCTAAAATTCAAGGTAGGGAAAACAAGGAGTTTAAGAAAAAGCAAGGGTGAGCATAATATGCAGTTGTTTTAGTGAGAACTTAGACTTGATTGCAATATAGCCTGAGAACCAGAGAACATGCCTTAACAATAACAACATTCCATGTTTCTCTTGCCTTCTTGTTCTCTCCCTTCCTGTTATGTGTGTATATGCACACAAGTCGCATGCACAACACACAAACACCAACTCTTAATTTGGATTGTAGGTTCACCAGGACAGCAGCTTGCCTTTTTTGTTTCCTCCATGAAACACCACATACGCTTATATTATATCCTGTAAACAGCAGTAGTTGTCCCATGTTTTGATGCTCTGCATTATTTATTTATGTATTTATCACTGTTTTTTCCGCCAAACACAGAAGGAGATGTAAAAACATTTTTGTGTATAGGACCGTAGATAAAGATGGTCATTACAGAGGGCAAACAGCCAAACAGAAGACCCCACTGTGGAAGAATAGTAGATGAAAGAAACAATTAACTTTTTCTGCAAACAGTAAACCCATCTGCAGACCAAATCAAGCAGTGAAACAGAGAAGCAAAGCGCACGTTGCAATAAATTTCAGTTAAATGATTACATTTGCTACTAGAAGCCCAGATAGGTAGGATCAGTTTGCCAGGGAACAGAAAGAATGGTAGCAGAGGTGTCAGGTGTGTGTCTTCTTTAGGAAGATATTCCACAATGAGGTGGAACCGGAGATTAAAATCATCCATAATGCTCACACATTTAAGCTCTTCAGGAAGGGCACTTGGGAATCAAACTAATAACCGGTCCACTTGCAATCTCTTTCTTTCATTCTTTGTAGGAAAAGGAAAGACACTGAAAAGAAAGAAGTCCCGGAAAAACCTACTCCCCATAGCACCACTTCACGGACAGAGCAACCTGAGCTCTTTTACTTCATTGTTTTCCTCTGGATCCTCGTCTACTGCTTGTTGCTCCTTCCTCAGCTTGTTGGCAGTACCCTTTGATCTCTGTGAGTGAGTCAGATTAATAAAGGATAGCAGCTTGATTTTCCTCCCTGTTTATGCAACCCTAAATCCGTTTCTTCAGGAAGACAGAGGAGAAGAGCTGGATCAAGCCGCACAGAGGTTCCCTAGTCCAATTTGTACACCACTTTGGGCTTTGGAATAGATCCTGATCGGGTCCAGAGCAATTTGTACCTCATCCATTTCACCTTCTGTCCTGAATTTGAATCGGTTTATAAATCTCCCATCGGCTTGCATTGGAAAAGCAAAGTAGCTGTAACTTCCTTGTCTTTGCACCAATGTACGTGCAATTTGGAGTCTTCGTAGTGAACCTCTAATTTCACTCAGGAAGCTTCAGAATTGGAATCCTAGCAGGGCCCTATTTGTTTCATTTTGCTCTGGAACAGAATCTGGCCTTTCTGCTTCAATCCAGACTGTGTGTGAATAGATCCAAATCAAACCAGTTTTATTAGTGATTCATGATTTCTGTGACTCAACTCCAGGGCAAAGCCTGATTAAGAACATAAAAAAAGAATGTGCTGGATGTGACCAAAGGTTTTCAAGGCCAGCGTTTTTTTCCCCCTGTAATAGCCAGCCAGATAGGTCTGTGGAAGGGCAATAGCACGTCCCTGCTCATGTTCTCAAGCAACGAAGCTCTGATACTAAAGAGAGGGTGGCCATATGCAAAAGAAGGCAGGCTTCTTTTATGTTCAATTAATAGTTGAACAAAAAAGGAAATTTCAGCAAGTGCAGCTTTTAATATAAGTTATAATAATAATTGTGTGTCGTCAAGTCAATTTTGTCGTACGGCGACCCTTTCCAGAGTCTTCCAGGTAGCGAGTACTCAGAAGTGGTTTGCCATTCCTTTCTTCTGGGGGGGTACCCTGGGACTGTGCAGTTTGACCAAGCCTACATAGGCTGGCTTTTCTTCCTGGAGGTGCATTGGAGAATTCAACTCCGAACCTCTGGCTCTGCAGCCAGATACTTAAACCACTGAGCTATCCAGCCAGTGTTAATTGTGTGCTGTCAATTCAATTCTGACTTATGGCGACCCTTTCTGGGATTTTCTAGGCAGAAAATAGTTTTACCATTCTCTTCTTTGGGAGGCATCCTGGGACGGTGCAGTTTGCACAAGGCCACCCAGGCTGGCTGTTCTGGAATGCACAGTGGGGGAATTGAACTCCCAGCCTCTGGCTCCAGAGCCAGATACTTAACTCACAGAAGTATCGCAACAACCAATATAAGCTATAGCTGCCAAAATTTCCTTGAACTCCTTCCACTTTTTCATCCAGTCACCCTCAGTATAGCCATGAGTATCATTAGCCATATCTTCTATGAATCTATTGTTCTCTCCTTTTAAAGCTGCAAACTTTTAAAGCTATCTGTATGTTTTGTGAAACTGGCCTTGGTTATCCTGAATCTTCCACTTGCAGTTTTATTGGATAACCCTGGACTCTACTATTATAAGAGATGGAGAAAAAACATCTAACCCATTTCTGCTATACCATGCATATTTTTATAGGTCTCTGTCATTTTCGGTACCTTTCCTTGCTTTTCTAAACTTTAAAACAAAAAACCTACCACCAAAAAAACAGACCTTATACTCTTTCTTCCAAGGGTTCTGAATTCATTCCAAGGGGTTCTTAACTATTTTACTGTTGTGCCCTGTTATATTATGAAAGCTCAGACATCTGACTTTGTGTACATATGTTAATATATTTATATATTGATAGACAGACATATAGCGAACAAAGTCATTGAGTGAATGACAATATTTGCAATTTTTGTATGATTGTGCCTTGCTTTGTAGGGCTCTATATGAAATGAATAAGTCTTTTAGGGGGGAATCATAGATTTAGAGTCTTCAGAAGTCATTGCTATAATTTAAATTATCTACAATCATAAAATCTGACAATTACATGCACATACTTTTTAAAGTATTGCCTTCCTTGTAGAAATATAAATGGAAGAAGTTTCCTCCTTTTTACTAATTGAAATATAAAGTGACTTTCTAAAATTAATATCTGACATATGAAGGTGGAACCAAGCTAACTTACACCAGAAAAACTTGGAGCAGCAACAGAGCAGGTGCCTCAGAAATATGTAATATGACTTAGAATCAGAGTTTAGCCCTCCTGATGTTAGTATATGCAAGATGTAGGTGGAGAAAGAACCCTGATCATTTTTGGTAGAAATTTGGATTAAAAAATACTGTTAGGAATATTCCAGTGTCTTGGAATTTGACCATAGGAAGAGGAGATGAAGGCCGCCCACATGTTAAAATAATATGATTCTGTGTTCTATAGATCCACTCAAGAAAGGGTCATTAACTCAAAGTTAATAGAAACAGCAAAAATTCCAGTCGGTAGTTCTTTTGAGATAATCACAAAGGACATTATTTACAGAGATGGGAACAGAGATGGGGAAACTGTAGTTACACTGGCTCTATTGGGAACTGTAGTCCAAAAAAGTAACTTTTCCCATGCACCATACTTCCCAATTCCTTTCCCTTCCCACAACACACATTTGCTCCTTGTATTGCCATGCCCCTAAGCATAAGCCAAAGCAGCAACTGGTTGATGTTTGCTCAGAATGAAGCCATACTGGGATGAGAAAATAGGAAATAATGTATGCTGCTGGATCAGTCGAGTACTCTTTGAGTCAAACATCAGCTGCAGGTAGTTAGATACTTTTGGATATCATAAAGATGGAGGGTGAAGGCAACGTTTTCTTTGTCCTGTATATCTGAAACTATGTAAATGTAATATATTTAATCACTGCTTAGACACTGGTTCTCCATGTATTTTGCCTGTCCTTTTTAAAAACAAAACAAAACATTAAGCTACAATGAAGTAAGGCCAATACATGCCTTCTATTTGCCTTTTTTCATTGACCAATTCGTCCATCTATCAAACAGTGTAAGATGAGTCTGCTTCCATTTTGTTCAGGTACTTTTCATTATGTCATGCGAGCTGGACATCCATATACTTGAATAATGCCAAATAGCAGCTTTGCAGGACTGGAATCGGTCTTCCTTCTCTAGCCTTCTTTAAGTTGGATCCTCCCTTCCCTCCTTCCTTAGCTGCTCTGTTGGAACAGGTCCCATGTTTCCAACACTGGAATTCCCTTTAATTGATACCCAGACAGATTTCTGTGTTTATAGATCCAATATGTGTTTCAGCTATACCAGTACAACACAGTGGATAACTCCATGTACAGACGACTGCCTGTAGCAAGGGTGGGGAAAGTGCAGCTTCCCAAATAATGTTGGATTGTAACTCCCAGGCAGGAGTAGATCTGTTGTGAAACTAACGAAGCTTAAGCTTCAGGTCCCCTAGTCCCAGAGGGGGCCCGGACATGCCTTTAGCCCGCTTTTATAAAATGTGGTGATCTGTCATGGAACAGCCCCATTGAAGGTGATAATAGTGGTTACCCAGACCTTGTTGCTGGTTGTGAAGGGGCCCTCACAATAGTTAAAGTTTTAAATGCAGATCTGCCGGTGCTCCCAGCATTCTTCCCCTTTGGCTATGTTGACTAGGCTGCTCGGAGGTGTAGGCCAACAACATCTTTAAAAGCCCACTTTATCAGAACCTAAATCCCAGTCTGTAGGCTCAGATCATGAAATCAGATGTGGGTTACCCTACTTCCCTGCACTTCCCGGCAACTGCAGGACTATACTGATGCCCATGGCACTTTGTAACTGAAGCCTGAATCGTGATACAGTGGTGCCTCGCTTAACGACGATAATCTGTTCCAGGAAAATCGCCGTTAAGCAAAAATATCGTAAAGCAAAAAAAAAAAAACCATTGAAATGCATTGAAACCCCTTCAATGCATTCCAATGGGGTCAAAACTCACCGTCCAGCGAAGATCCTCCATAGGGCAGCCGTTTTCGCTGCCTGTCTTGCGAGGAATCCGTCCCAGAAAACAGCGGGGAGCCATTTTGTTTACCCGGCGACCATTTTGAAACTGCCGATCAGCTGTTTTAAAATTGTCATTTTGCAAAGAATCGGTTCCTGAAGCAGGGAACCGATCATTGTAAAGCGAAAAAAACCCATTTAGACCATCGTGATGCAGTTTCGTCGTAATGCGGGGCAATCGTAAAACGAGGCACGACTGTATACAGAACAGGGTCATAAAATGATCTGCTCCACATCAGGTGGCAGGTTACACTTGGAGAGAGGCACAGTATTCAAAACTGTGTGTACTTAATTTTGTTTATATAAAATATTTTTACTTGGCTTTTCAACCAAACGGGCCCTGAAAGCATTTGCACGGGATCAGTACAGAGGGAAGACAGTCCCTGTCCCCTGTCTATAAAATACAGTACAAAAGGGATGAGTAGAGTGGAAGAAAAGAAGCAAGATCACCATTTTTTATTACAGACTGTTTGTGACAACGGGCGCGGTGATTGTTGTTTGGCTGTCAGGTGAGAAGTTGAGGGAGAGCCAAAAACAGCACCTACTCTCTCAACAGAACTAAAGGAACAGCCTTCTCTTTTCTCCCTTTATTTATAAACACAGCCCTGTGTTTAAGATAATATCCCTGCAAGCAGAAGATCAGCAAAGTAAAGAACTGGCCGGGTTTGAGCTTCTCTCCTGGATATGCTTTTTGTCTTTATTTTGTTCAGACCACTTTTGAATGGGGGAGCAGGCAGAAGGCATGCAGGCTGAAATGGTTCGTTCAACATTACCACCTGCTGGAAGAGGCAAGGCCAGAGAGATGCCACTGGGAAGTTCCTGTATCTTTTCAGATACAGTAAAGTAGTTGTCTCAGAGTTAACAGAAGCTCACAGAAAATAATTTTGAAACTCTCTCAGCATTTGTTTTTTTCATCCCCAAACCACCTGAATAAATATCATTTCTCCCTCAATCCCATTAACTGCTTTACATTTAGTCTCCCTGCTGCCCCCTGTGAAAGACAATAGCCAGCCGCCTCCTTTGCTTTCAGTATCAAATTAACTCTCCAGGAAGTGGCCTCTTTGCTTATGACATAATATGGTTATTTTGTCATGGGCACTTCTGTTTCTGGCAGTCATCCTGATCGCCAAGAAAAATTGCTTGGATCCATTCCTTCTTGAGAGCTTTTTCCAAGGCTGGCCGTGCATTTTGATGTTTCTTTTAAAAATCCAAAGTCCTCTCTAGAAAGAGCAGCATGACACCTCTGAAGCTGTTTTGTCTCGCCGCTTGATGCTGCTGATAGCCTTCCAAAAAGGTTCTTTTGCTAGGAGAACTGGGCTGGGCTGGATATTATTATCATTATCCCTCTCCCTTTCCAGCTCAGTGCTTACCAAAGAGCTATTCAAGCAGCAGAGTGCTCAGATTAAACCTTGCACCATCTACAGCTGCTACCCAAACATTATTTAGTTGATAGAACAAGCAGGTTGGCAGAACAGCATTTCTTGTGTCTCTTGAGCTGAGGAGAGATGAAAAATTTTGCTGTATTTATGGAGAGGGAGGATGATTTGACATCAGCAGCATTGTATGTCACTTATCCCAGATTCTCTTTCCTACATCTGTTGCTGTGCTTTTGAGAATGATGATGTGCAAGGCCACGGAGAGGCGGTTCCTTGTAGCTTTTCCAATTGAGCAGCCTTGTGTCCCCTTTTGGAACAGATGGTCCACCATACAGTATCAAGAGCTATCAGGACAAATCTCCTTTGGTGCAGTGGTTAAACTGTAGTACTGCAGTCAAGCCTTTGCTTATGATCTGAGTTCGACCTTGAGGGATTCGAGGTTGACTCAGCCTTCCATACTTCAGGGGTCAGTAAAATGAGTACCCAGCTAACTGGGGAGTGAATTATTCCTTGCATAATTATGTTGTAAATCGCCCAAAGAGTGCTCTAGCTCTATATGGCAGTATATTTGGTAAGTCAAAACAATATTAATAGGAGTAAGAACAGTAATAATTTTGAAAATGTTATCCATTTGAAAAGCTGCCTTGTCCAGGTTTGACTTAAAGATAAAGAACCATACAGGAAGTCAAGGATCTTAATAGTTGGTCATATAAAGTTGGCATCTGTATAGTACACTCAGCAGGCAGACAGATCACACGGTAAGGGTCTTTCCCAGACAATTGAGATACGTTGTAAGAAAATTTTAGCCTTGATGCCTCCAAGTAATATATACCTTATGTTCAAAACTAATGCATGCCTCACTCATAATGTAGACTTATAATAGACCTTCCTTCAAAGAGATCTAATACTGTAATTTATTTATATAGGCCATAGTGTCGTTGAGTCTAGACTCATAAAGAGAGTATGGCTTAATAAGAAGCTGACAGCATATACCAAGATCCAAGTCTATAGAGCCTGTGTCCTAGGTACACTCCTGTACTGCAGTGAGTCCTGGACCCTTTGTGGACGGCAGGAGAGGAAGCTGAACACGTTCCATATGCTTTTGTTTCCGACGCATTTTTGGTATCACCTGGCAGGACAAAGTTCCAAAGAGAGTAGTCTTAGAATGAGCTGGAATTTTTAACATGTATACATTACTGAAACTGTGACATCTACATTGGCTTGGGCATGTTGTGAGAATGGCTGATGGTCAGATTCCAAAAGATTTCCTGTATGGAGAATTAGTGCAGGGAAATCGCCCCAGAGGTAGACCACAGTTGCAATACAAGGATATCTGTAAATGGGATCTGAAGGCCTTAAGAATGGACCTCAACATATGGGAAACCTTAACATCTGAACGTTCAAGCCTGGAGGCAGGCGTTGCATCATGGCCTCTCCCATTTTGAAGAGACCCTTGTCCAGCAGGCTGAGGCAGAGGCAGTCCCAAAACCAGAAAAATCAGGGAGCAGAACTGGGGACAGATTGCGTTTGTCTTCAGTGTGGAAGGGATTGTCACTCTCGAATTGGCCTTCTCAGCCACACTAGACACTGTTCCAAGACCTCTATTCAGAGCACGTTACCATAGGCTCTCGAGAATGAAGGATGCCTAATCAGTGTTGTTGAATTGTTGTGCATGTCTAATTGCCAGACAGATCACTGAATAACTATCGTATTGCAATTGCTTGGTTAAATATTTTTAGAATTTCTAAGTTCTTTCCTCTGGATTTCAAAGGGAGAAAATCAATTTTTTTACAGTCAAATGAGTAATGTGTTTATTTTAAATTTCCTCTTCCATGTCTTGTTAACTCAGTTATCATATTGGGAAATCAATGTGGTACCCCCGGCCTGAACTAGAATCAGGAGGACATAGATTTAAATTCCCACTCAGATGTGCTTTTGGATGTCATCCACTGTGGGACCAACAATCATTTGCTATCTCACAAACCCAACCTACCTTACAAAACTCTTGTGAGGACAAAATGGGCATTTATTCCTTCATTTAAACATTCATTCATTTAAACTGTTCTCTTCCCTGCTCTTTCTTCATGAAAAAGGTGCTCAACATGGCTAGCAATACTAAAACCAATTTTCATTAACATATCACGGAAAGGCTAATCAGCCAAAACATAAAAACCCAGGAGATGGAGTGGTTAATCCTCCTTCAGTCACAGACCTCTTCACTTGCCAAAAGTCTGCATTAAAACAAACAAACAAACAAACAAACAAACACACACACACACACACACACACACACACACACACACACACACACACACACACACACACACACACACACAAATATATCTTTACTTGCTGTTGGAAGGACAACAGAGAGCTTGCCAACTCGACTTCCCACAGCAGGAAACTCTATAGCGTGATCTGGCTGCAGCAGCCCAGAAAGCCTACTCTCATGTCTTCACCTGAGATATTTATATATTTACATCTCTCCTTTCCTTCAGTGAATTCAGGGTGCATGGTTTTCTCCCTCCCCAGCCCTGTGAGGCAGATCAGATTAAAAGAGTGTGACTAGCTCAGGGTCACCCAGGAGGGGATTTGAATCCAGATCTCAAGTCATAGTCCAACTATCTAGCCACCTACCATGCTGCCTGTGTTTCTTTGATGATGATAGAATTAAGATGAAAACTCTCATTCAAGATCTGAAAACTGAGGCAGGCATCTAAGCTGCCTGTGAACATCTTGGAGAAAAGGTGGGCTTTAAAAATAAGAAACAGGATGTGAGGGCGATCTGGCTGTGACATCTGTCACCCCACTGATTTGGCTGATCTGGCTAGCCTGGCTAGATGGGTGTCCCCTTCCTCCCTCACTGCTCCATGTGTGTCCCTCTCAAAGCTGCGCGCTCAGTGAAAGAGGGTGACCATCCCAGGTAGAAGGAGTGTACCGTTCTTCGGTCAAGGGTATATAATAAGAAACATACAGTAATAAGTAGAACAAAACTTTTCTGTACAGAAATAGTCAATACTTTACCATTTCCCCCATCATTGTACAGTTCATTTTATATGGGCTGTAATTATACTCTATGTACTCATTAGGGAATAAGTCTTATTGAGCTTAATAGGACTCATGGATAAATCTGCATAGAATTGTGCCATTAATCCTAATGGTAATCTGAGTGTGAAAATTGCTAGTAAAATTTGGCTTATTCAGGTTTCTCTGGGGAGAGGGGAGTATGTTTGCATATTTTTGAGAGAAAGAGAAAAAGAAATGACAATCTGAAATATGGTTATTAGAGGATTTATTTTTAAAGCACATAAATAAGTGAGCACATTATGTACATCTGGTATATTTTGCTGGTCAGATCTGTACACTGAATACTTGCACTGAGTCTCCAAGACTTACAATGCTTTTTTTTTCTTTTGTAAAGTAAATAAAATATTTTCTGTATAGTTGGAATAAAGATCAAAGAGAATGGTGGTTGTCTTTTGATATTTAGTAATAATGTAAAAGAGAGAGAGAAATAGAAGGAGCAACAACGATCAGCTTAATTCTTTATTTCCGAATGCCTCCAATTTTCAAATAAATAGGTGGAATTCTGTACTAAATCAAATCTTGTCTGTATACTTCCCTCTGAGAAATACCACGGTGCAGATATGAGGCTGAATTGTTTTTCAAGGCATCTTTGATAACAAGCAGAAATAACTAGAGAAGAGGCGAATATTTGTGCATGTGGATTGCAAAGTACTGGTCCATATTTTTGTCTCTGTGCCCCACTGTACTTAACCATATCTGTGCTTAAGAAGCACAGATTATTCCTCTGTCTGTTCCATCTACCTGTCCCTCCCGGCGTTCTTTGGATTATCACCTGTGTGGTGACATCTAGACTGAAAAGTTTCCAGAATATACCCAGAATATGTGATCCATTGAATTGCCGAAGTCCTTTCTTAACTTTCTAAAGTTACGCTGTATCCTTCAGCAGCACTTGGTTGTTGGCTGGTAAAAACCATACACCTGCGTCCAATTGTTTGTTCTGGTTAGAGCACATAATGCTGAATGAATGGGAATTTGGTAAGCCAGCCGTGATGTAAGTCCCATTGATTCCGTGGGCCTGCACAATTTGGGACTAACAATTGGATTTAAGCCATACAATATTTCCAGCTCATGCCGGGTGCATCGTTTTCACAGCTAGAAGAATTATATCCTGGGAGGCAACTGAAGGAGAGGGAACAGCTGTTCAGCTCTGCCCAGTGGGAGTTTTGTCAGAACACATGGTGCTATTTTGTCTCGTTGGCTTGGGCACATTTTGCATTCTCAGGCATTTCAAACGTTAAAGGCAGCAACGAGATTTTTTTTTCTTCAGCAATAACCAGAGGAGAAGGAACAAGTCTATATACAAACGCTTTAGATTCTTATCAAAGCAGCCATTTTTTCACTGCAGAGAAGCTTCGGTTAAAAGCCAAGGTGAGGAATTACAGCCTCATACTAAAAGTGAACAGAAGGAAAGAGATGTATTCTTTATGGCCATCTCCTTTCTTCCCTGTGGAAACAGAAGCAGAACCTTCATTTAAAGATACCCTCCTACCAATAATACTACTGTGCATGCTATTCCAAGAATCCCATTGGGTTTCAATTTGGTTCCTATGCAGCTGTGTCTTGTTTCACCCATGCCCTAATCCAAGGGTGTGCAACTATGGGCCTCCACATATTTTAGTATACAGCTCCTTCTGCCATGCACAAGGAATTGCAGTTCACCAGCATCTGGAGGGCCACAAGTTGCCCATTGTTGGCCTATTCCATATTCTTTGGGCTTGCAAGACTCATTGGTGTGCCTTACCTCTAGATCAGCTGGGCTGAAGACAGCAGCCCAGCTCAAGTTGCATATCCGCCCCCTCTCCGCCTGAAAAAAGAGCATCTTTACCATATAAACAAAGGTTCAAAATCTGCACAGGGTGGCAATTTTTCAGCCTTATGGCAGCTTCTGCACAACTGTTTACTTTTACTCTTTCCAGACCCAAATGTTATTTTTATTCAATATGTTTTGGATTCTTTGTATGCTTAATATACAATAAAACTGAAATGCATTCTGGGAGCCTCGTGGTGCAGTGATGAAACTGCAGTACTGAAGCCAAAACTCTGCTTATGACCAGAGTTCAGTTCCAGGTAGCTGGCTTAAGGTTCACTCGGCCTTCCATCTTTCCAAGGTTAGTAAACTGAATACCAGGCGGGGAGGGGGACTGCAATATATAGCCTGCATAACTAAATTGTAAACCACCCAGTGCTTTAAGTGCTATGGGGGGGATATAAGCAGCACACTTATGCTTTCTGTGCTTACAGACACTGATAATACATTATTCTCTGTACCTCCATAAATGGAGACTATGTCAACTCTTGCAATGACAAATCTCTCGCGTGGGCATTTTTCTTCCTCTTGCGATGAGTAGGCATGTCTATCTACTTAAATATAGCATAAAAATATTTCACAAGGGGTAAATGTGTTAGGCTGTTGCAGCAGCACAACAAAGGGTTGCGGCATCTTATTGTATTTGGCACAAGCTATTTAGAATATAGCCTACTTCTTTAGTAAATAGACATTTATACATAAGAATTTATATACTAAGAATCATTTAATAATCCTGTATAGTTGTGGTGGGTAACAAGATAAGCAGGTTTAGATATAAATGGTAGAAAATACATTGTTCTGTCTAAGGGACAGTAATTGCTCCATCTTGGGGGGGGGGTCACTTAATGCTGGAAGAACATGAGATTCTACTGACAGTTTACTGAGATTGCAGCAAACATCTCTGTAAAGCCCACTTCTCTTCCCCTTAAGAGTGACACTTCTCTTTAAGAAATCTTACAAAAAGAAAAACTGAAGAAAAATATGTGTGTAAAGAAAAATACAGAAATGTATTTCCCTGCAGGAACTTCTTAACTGGAGTTCTTCCCCCCTTCCTCCCTTTCTTTGAAGAACTAAACGATTGCTAATTGAAAGTTTCAGAACTCTGATCATAGACATCAACTGCAAATAATGGGAAGTACTAAACTGTCTCTTATATAAATAAAACCAATTCTGAATACAGACAGTCCTTGCTTTCAGTGCTGGAAAAGGACCTGTAAATCATGGGGAAAAGGCATGATAAGAAGCAAGACAAGGGAATCACATGGATGGTGGGAGAAAATGCCAGTAACATCAATGCCAAACAAATACTGTACTCTGCTGGAAGAGTCTAAGGACAACAGAGCTTTAAATGCCTTTGGTTAATTAATGCTGAACTGAGCTTGTTCTGTTTTGCGAGCTTCATTTATGCAAAAGTGATGTAACATTAAAACAAAGAGCACATTAGTTCTTGTATATCTCAGCCTTTTCCCAAACTAGTTAAGTCTGAGTTGGACATCAGATTTCACAGTGCTGTAAGTGAGGCAATCTGGAATGGCAAGAGCTGCTGCTTTTTAAACATACCAGCAGCCAAAATAAATACAGGTTACCAATTTCATCTGCTGCCTTTCCTTTCTCCTTTGAAGAAACAGTTTTAAAAAATGAGTCAAGAACAGGCCTTCTGATACCCGGACATTTCTATACATATGTGCTGAGAATGTAAATAAATTCTGCCCTGTCCTAGCTTTCTCGTGGATACAACCAGAATATCTGAGGAGTAGGTTTGAAATTGATTAGGATAAGCAATTAGGTAGGTCTGTTTCCTAGTGGTTATGAAATTGAATGGAAGGGTTAGGATCTGTAGCTAAATTTAGGTAGATTAAGATAGCAATCTGCTTGCCACAGGCTGCAGGCAACCACAAACCACCTCTACCACTCCCATAATAGATGCTAAATGGGTGTTGAGATGCACTCTAAAATGTAAAGAGAAAGGGTGTGTGGCTAAGTCACACTCTGCAGACAATGAACTGCATGAACCAACAAGCACTAGCTCCTTATACGTGTGCACTATCAGGAATTTGCTGATGTTGGAAAAGCACTGATTGGCAGTGCAAGTACAGTGACTTGAGAACTTAATCCATATTAGAAGGCGGTTCTCAAGTCAAAAAGTTTGCAGGTCAAATCTGCAATTTCCATAGGAATGCATTGAAAACCATTTGATCCGTATCTGCTCTTTTCCGTCCATAGAAACTAATGGGAAGCTGCTATTCCGCCTTCGACCACTAGAGGGGGATATTTTGTTTCTTTTTTTCTTAGGTCAAGAAAGGTTCAGGGGAGGCAGGGAAAATACAGTCCAGGTAGGACAGTACCAGGCAGTCTGAAGACTGTCTCCCAATCCACTCTCTAAACACTGGGAGGAGTGAGGAAGCAGACAGGCACCCTTTTCACTGGCCAACAGTTAACTGAAAGTTCAAATTTTGCACTTTCCCTGCCTCCCACGTGGTTTTTTTTCAGTTCGTAACTCAAATCTAAGTATGTAAGTCAAGTCAATATTTTCCTATGAGAGTGGTTCTTAAGTCAAAATGTTCTTAACTCGAGCCGTTCTTAAGTCAAGACCCCACTGTACTAACAGTTCTGTAAGGAAACACTCCAGGTCACATATTCCTGGTCCATGTAGTCCATTAAGGCCAGGTCTGCTTGTCAATGGCTATCCAGTAGAGACATTTCACATCAGCTACCATTTAACCCATTTTCAAATGAGAAATATTAGCAATTAAACTGGAGATCTTCAAATGCAAAATATTGTGTGCATTCTGAAGATCTCCAGTTTAATTGCTGCTGTTTCCCACTTATCTTCTACATCAGTGGTTCTTAACGTGGGCGATAATGCCCCCCAGGGGGTGATTTCATTTTTCAGGGGGGCGGTAAAAAGAAAAGGGGCAGTGTGGGGGCGCTGGAGCAAAAGGGGGCGGTAGGGGGGCGCTGGAGCAAGCCAAACCTGTGAAGATGGCTGCAGCCTTTTTACAGTGTACATGAATATATATTTTCCTCCAATTTTAATTTAGTTTCAGACTTTTTGTCTTGAAATTTTTAGTTCCTGCATTTGTTTTTATGCCCTTTTTATATTTCTTTTTGCGTCTTAAAATTCACTTGCAACTAAATCATTAAATGTTACTTTTTGGGGGGCATTTCATTTTCTTGGAATTTAATTTTGTTTTCAGGGATCATTGGATTTAAGTGTAATAAATAAATAAATAAATAAATAAATAAATAAATAAATAAATAAATAAATAAATAAATAAATAAATAAATAAATAAATAAATAAATAAATAAGATATCATCACCGTGGGGAGGGGGGCGATGATAACTTCCTCAATGGCTCAAGGGGGCGTTTCTTTCAAAAAGGTTAAGAACCACTGTTCTACATTACCAGTCAGCTACACTACCTCTCCAGTACTACAGAACTCTGTGTGATAATGTTCATTATATTTCATACATACCCTTAATTTGTGGCATATATTGAATCTTCTATATATTTTTACACATCCTGAGAATTCAGACTCTCTTTTATAACTTGACCTATTGGATGTTACCAGTTCCTCTCCCCCCCCCTGCACTGATGAGTAGTGGGTCTCCATGGTTAAGGGCAGTCGTTTTTCTCAGCAAGGAACTACATTAAAAGAAGATGCTTCTGTCAGTGTGTGAGACAGGAGGCGAGAGGGGTATCCCACTCGCCGGAGAGCCGTCCCTCCTCCATACCGAATAGAAGGAGATACAGACTCAGTCTATCCCAGTGCCCAGAAAGACAGAGAGAGCAGTGAGGGACAGGAACAGATGAGCTAGAAGAGGAGATGCAAAGACTCATTATTGAAAGGGCTCAGGGAGAAATGGCGGGAAAAGAGTAGAAGAAGAGGGTAGAGTCTGAGGCGGGAACAGCTGAGATAAAAAGGAAGGAGGAGCAGTTATCACCAGACTGGGAATGGGTATGGATGGAAAACCCCTGGACTGGGGCTTGGGAGAGCCTAAGGGTGCCCAAGGAAGAGGTTGATTATTGGAGAAGAAGGGGGATTCCCCCAGACCGCCATATTGGGGAGAGGCTGAGGCAAGAGAGTGGAGAAGGAGGCTTAGAGAAGAAAAGGAGAAAGTGGAGAGAGAAAAGAAAGATTAGAATGGAGAATAAACTAGATGAGGAGGAAGGGTTACAGGGAGGATCCTGGAAGGACCCTACACCAGAAGGATATCCCATGTGGAATGACAGCCAGGATGACGAGACCTTGCCCTTGTTGGAAGGTGAGATGGGACAGACAAAAGCCGACAACCTCTTTACAGACTGGCCGGGCCCGTGGAATTCCTGTGAGAGAAACCCGTTCTTAAGTGACGATTGGAAACCCCTTCAAAACCCATTGTCGGAAGGAGAAAAGCGTTGGAATCATGTTATGGTGACTTGCTAAATACTCCAATAAATATTTCACCTGTTTCGAAACAACAAAAACTTCCTGATTTCTTTGAAGCAAGTAGAGGGATTTCATTTGTCTAAGAGGAATATTGATTCTTTCCCCACAAGTCCTAGGGTTACTGTGATGATTAGTCATCATGATCTTATAACTGCAGAGCTAGAAGGGATAATCGAGTCCAGCCCCTGTCAATGAAGCACAGTGGGAAACTGAACTGCCAAACTCTGGCTAAAATGAGTTGAAATGTTATGTGAGATGTTTTGAACACTGAATATATGACACCAATGCAAACTGTCACCATGGTAGTTCTTTTAAGAGTACATACATTTTTCCACAGAGACTGGAGCACTTGCTTTAAATAATCTCTTTTATAGATGAGAAGCAAATTTAGATTCAACGCTTTCTACTACAAGTGAGAAGAAAGGCATGTCCTTATTTTTCCACCATTTCCTATGAAAACGACAGGCTGATTTCAAATAGGGTAGCCCACCAGATATTCCTGAGCAGCCCTTCCCACCTTTTCAAATACTGAGGAATGCTGAGAATTGCAGTCCAACATCATCTGAAGGGTCACACTTTGCCTGACACTGTCTCAAACAATTAAAAAAATTATCTTTAATTTTTCTTATTCTTTGAATAATTGAGACTCTATGTTTAGTAATAAAAAGTTTGCCTTTTAACATAGAAGTAGTGAACAATGGAATCCAAAGAAACTTGCTATTATTGGTGGCCTGATTAGAAAACAGAATTTTTCATTCTGGGAGTTTGTGCCATTTCTGCTCCATCTGTAGATACGGCACTGGAATTATAGGAGCTATAAGACAACTGAGGAAAGGGGCTAAGTCATCTCATGAAATGAAAAAGAGAATGGGCTACTATAATATAGTAGATGGAAACAGCTGTCATTGCCTTCCTTACCCCCACAAACACACCCATTTATGTATCAAGTTTTCAGAAGCAGAAAACAAAAACACCAACAAATCTAGAACTTTCTAAAGACTAGTTATCTCTTTTTCCATCTCTGGAGTTCTGATTATTCCAGATTTTTCTGTGGACCTTGAAGAGGAGGCAAGAGGCTCAAGTTCTCTGCAAGACTAGGCTGAGGAACAGAACCCACTCCAGTGATCAGGCAGAATTGGATCAATTGTTCTATGCAGTTGAGCCACCTGAACAATTGGCAATCAGAAGTGTATTAAAAATATGTCGGGATAAATCATGGCAACAAATTGCAGCTAATTAATGAGTTGCCACTCATATTTCTGGCTGTGTACTAGTTGCACAACTTGGCTTTGTGAGAAGCATCTCATTAATTGGTGGCGATTTTCCACCATATGACTTGTGCAGCTACATTTATTCCAGCATAAATCCCGAGTACGATTCTAGCCATAGTAAATGCCCTCTCACTCCCAGAAGTACCTAAAGCTACAACCAATCCTATGTGATGGCAGGGGATTCATAGCTAAATTCACCCCACACAGCTGCACTGGGTATGAAACTCGCAACATCGTATCTTCTCCAAATACCATGTCAAATACAGTATACACAAGAGTTGCATTTGGCTGATTGTCCTTTGTCCAGCACATAATGCATTTTGTCACTCTCTAATATGAACAAATTGAGTCCTGATTAGAGATGGGCACAAACCTCAGTCTGGAGGTTCATGCTGCTTCCCCACCCACCTCCTCATCTGAGTGGGGGGCTGCTGGAGGAGGGAATAAGGTGTTCCTGCAAAGACAGGACAAATGCCTGACTAGAACAGCAGCGTGCACTGGTTGGTGAATGAAGAATTGCGGGTGGGGTGGGGAATAAGGGAACATAGGGCACTTGTGTTGCCGGGCCAACAAAGCAGCACAAACCTTGGGCTTGTGCCCATTTCTAGCCCTGATGCTGTGGATGAGATAGTGTTCGATAAAGGTGATGTCAGAACAGGTATGAGAACAGAACTGGCATCTAGGCCTATCGATCTATTATGCAGACATTTGTTGCTGGTGGAATCTCATTACGAGGTTTAATTATATCACCAGTGGTTTCAGTTGAGTTAAAGGACTCTTATCACATGTTAATCAACAAATATAATAGTGGTAAGAGATCAACAGCTGTTTCTGGAAAGGACCTGTATTTTCATCATTTAATTTCCTTGATTTCATTCTACAGCTATATGAATGCTTCACACTTCAATGAAGTAGACTCTGCAGTCTTGGAAACCTTGCCCCATGATTCATCTGCTCGTTTTAAAGGTGCCACAAGACTCTGTTTATAAACCATTTTTAATGCTGATTTGGCACAATGTCCTATGTAACCATCACCATAAACAGATGAAAATGTACAGGAATTGCTTACAACTCCAAGGATGTTTATTAAAAAAATAAGCACAAGAAAATTGGAAGGAATTTTAATAAAACTACACCACTGTAAGTTTGCTAACCATCAACATGGTGTATTGCTACCTAAAATTAACCTCTATAAGTTTGGTGATGCGATGGCTTTTTAAAAAATGCCTGCTTTCTGCCTGATCTGGCATTTCTTCAGATTATCACTTCAGAAAGATCCAGTGCAGGTTCTAACATGTATTTACAATCAAATTCGTCTCTTTTCTCCTCTCTTCCTCAAACTAAGCTAGGATGTTTTTATACTTAGCCCATTCCTAATACTGTATAATTCTTCTGGGAAAGCCCCATTGTAACAGGACTGCATCCTCAGCTCAAAAGCCAAGCCTCATTCAGTTCAACAGGGCTGCCTCTCGAGTAAAATAATCACAGCCTCGGTCGGAACACTTTCTTCTGAACCACCCCTCCTGTTTCCGGCCTTTGGCTTCACTTCCATCCCGAAATCCTAAATTATTTCGTACTTTAAGTGCCCCTTCCTCATATACACGTTTATTACTTCCATTTTTGCTTCTCGAGTTAGCTGAAGATTGGAGTGTAAATCTGAAAAGCACCAAAAGGCATTTTGAGGGAGCGAGAAATTCACCCATTAATTCTTCTAAAAAACCGCAAAAATGCTTTTTTTAAAAAACTTCTTCGGACTTTAACCAACTTCCCCCGAAAACCGAAGAAAACAGCAGAACCAACCGCACGCACGTGAAGTGCCTTTTCAAAGCCCCGCCCTCTCCTCCCGTTGCTTTCCTTAAACTACTGCCGTCTCCTGCCACGGGATTGGCTAATCTCTTCACCTATAACCTCTCACCCGCTCCTCTCTCCAATCACACCCGCTCTTTCATGGATTGGGCTGGAGAAAGACCCAAGCAGGGCGGATAGAGAAGAACGTGGTGGAGAAGGCGATCCCTTAGGCGAGTGCCATTGCGCGCGCCAGGGTGCCCGTAAACCGAGTGTGGGGGAGGGCGGCGAATAGGGAGGGGGGGAGGCGGCGGCGGCGGCGGCGGCTCGGTATTCTTAAAACACATTTGCGTTAAGCGTGTGGCGCCAGGCCCTGTTGGGAAAGCGAGAGCGGAGCTCCTTTGGCGCAGGCAGGGGCGGCGGCTTGTCTGAGCCGGCCCCAGGTGAATGGAGTAAAGTGACAGTTGAGGGGAAGAGGCGAGGCGAAATGGCGGCGGCAGAAGCAGCAGCAATGGCGGCACAATGAGGCGAAACTTGTAACCGGGGTGTAGCTCCGGGGAGGGTCCCACCTGGCAGGTAGGAAGCGCGGCCGGCCTTGTTTCTCTCTCCCCCCCCCAGTCCACCCCGTGTTCCCCTCGTCTCTTTCACTTGGCTTGGTGTGGGAAGGCAAGGTTTTCGGGGTTCTCTCTCCTGAGCCGCCTGACCGAGAAAAGGCCGGGCACCTGCTGGAGCCGCCGAGCTCCTCCTTCTCATCCTCCCTGGGGAGCTGGGCGTCGCCGCCGCCTCCGACGAGGTGATACGGAGCCCGAAGGATGTGGCGGTGAGGAGGAAGAAGAAGCAGGCTTTTGTCTTTCCCTCTCGGCGTCCCTTCTCTCCGGCTGCGCGGTCGGGGCCTCTTCCCCCCCCCCAAAGTTACCCGCCTCCTTCCCGTCTTCCGGGCGTGTGGTAAGAGAGCGAGAGCCGTCGGGGTGTTATCTCCCTCCCCTCATCCCCGTGCACATTTATTTCTTTCTGTTGGAGAGGTAGTTAAGAATTCAGTCCTGGATTTCTTTAGAGAAAGCCGGGAAAGAAATGTTTTAAAAAAAAAACAAACGAAAGAGGAATCCTCAAAAAGGTATGTGTATCTGAGTTATCTGTCACCACCATTCAGGATCTGGAATAACGAGAGTTTTATACTAGCTTGCTATAAAATCGGGGAGGGGGGTAATCATTTCCCTTCGTACTGGGAAGGAAGTCGAGGGCTTGGAGGCGTTTGATTTTCCTTTTTGGAAATGTAAAGATCTAGCTGCACGCTATATGGGCGGCGGGGAGGAGGAGGAGGAGATATATTCAGCAGGGCTATTCTCAGTAAAATCCGTCTTCCGGCGGCCACGCTTTGTATAAAAGAAAGCCGCCCGAGACGCTCTTTCGGCGCCCCTTCCCTTCCCCCCCCACCCCCATTGCATCCTCGAAGTGTCTGGTGAGAAACTGGTGTCCCTTTTTTCGCCTTCCCTCCGTTCTTTCATTTCCTCCTCGAGCCATTGTTCTTTGAGGTTATCGGAGCACAATCTGCGAAATAAGAGGGCCTCTGGGTAACGTTGTGTAGGATTAAAAGGGTCTGAATCTAAGCGACATTCATCGATCCGCTTCCGCGAGACTGGCATAAATAAGGGACGTCTGGCCACTTTTATGCGTGCCGCTTCAAGTCGATTCATTCTTCCTATTTTGTGTATTGTTGGGATTATAGAAGGAGGGTTTTGTTCCTCCCTGCACTGCTCCCCCGCCCCTGTTCTCTTTGAAGAGATGCATCATTGCTTCTGCTCATTCTCCCGCACAGAAGATCTGGGGAACAGCAGCCAGTGCTTGTTTCTGCCTTTTTGGTTACATGAAAAAGACTTGGAAAACATGACCCATAACCTAACTGAAAGTGCAAAGGTGCACTTGGTGTTGTAGGTTCTTAGAAATGTGAATAGATTGTGTTTCATTCCTCCCTTGAAAGATATTACTGGATTTGTGTGGGGTTAAAATCCCAAATTGATAGTGCTTTTAAATACTACTGTAATTCAAGTACAGTACAGTATTTGTTGAAAGGCTTTGCAAGGGAGCAGCAAACAATCATGTGTTAGAAGTGATGTTGTTTAATTGCATAATTTAAGCTTCAACATGAACCAGGTCTGTTTTTTAAATACAATTCTCTTGCTCATCAGTGATACTTTAAAGCACAATCCCATTGACACCTGGAATACTCTAGAGAACAACATGTGGAGTGGGGATATTGGTTGAACAATGTATGAGTATTAGTTATAGGGCCTGGCTTGCTGTAGTCCATGGAGTCACAAAGAGTCAGATGCGACTTAAGGACTAAACAACATTATAGTGTAGGTCATCTCAGATCAGGGTCCATCTTCGTATTGGATCACTCTGCTGTGGAAATGGGATAAATTTGAGAGGCAGATATAAGATCCAACTGGTGGAATGAATAACAGAATGGTGGTTCAGGAAGGTAGACATAACTATGGAACAAAATGTCTCTAAGTATATACTTAGGCAATATGTTTCTTCCAGTATCAGCATTGGTCCTTGTACACTAGTCCTTTCACATACACATCTGCTTCCTTCTGCCCATCACTGCTCTGTAATACATCCTGCAGTATTTCACCAGACCATTTGTAATTCGAGGTGTTTTCTATTCCTGTACTGTAATTAACTAGATAATGTATTCTGTGCAATAGACAGCTTTTCCTTTGGAAGAAAATAAAAATCTAAATGTACTTCTGCACTCTATATTTAAGAATACTTGTGAAGAAATATCATTTTATTACAGCTTTTATTGTATATTGCCATTCTACCTTCATCTTGCCCCGTTAGCTTTTTTGTATCATTTTTGTTACTTTAGTGGACAACAGGTGAATTTTGAGAGAGAAATCACTGCCATGGAGTCTGATGATTTATAGAGGTTATTATTCAGCCTTTTAGGTTTCTTCATGAGAAAATTTGTCCATAAACCTACTTTCTGTGTTGATACAGGTTTCATAAAGCTGGCTGGATAGCTCTGTGAATTAGGCATCTGGCTATGGAGCCAGAGATTGAGAGTTCATCCCGACTGCATCCCAGAAGAACCAGATTTTGTGGCCTTGGCCAAATTGCACAGGTCCAGGATGCCCCCAGAAGAAGAGAATGCTCTCTGCCTAGAAAATCATGAAAAGGGGCATCATGAGTCAGAAGTGAAATGATGGCACACAATTATTATAGGTTCTATAAGTGATACTGGCAGCTTGTAACAGCTACTATGTCTGAAAATATGACTACAAAAAAGTAGCAGTGAGTACTTCTGCTAGAAATAAATGGAAACAAACAGATAATGGTTAGGATTACTGGTTTATATTTCTTCCTCAGATTAAAAAAAACTGTCATAGTTGTAGATGCAAGAAGGGGAGTCCTGTGCAGAGCATCTTGATATATGTCGTTCCAGTCAAACTAAGGATAAATATGCTTAACATTTTGTTGTTTATAAGGATCATAGTTAAGTCAAAGCACAGGTTTTTGAAAATGTACTGAATTCTAGGAAGCCTGTAAAACCAGTCAACTGGGCAATCTTGCTATGTTTTATGCAGCTCTTTGTGAAACATAAAACTTAGAAAAGTACTGGTTGAAGTGTAGTAGTACGTTGCAGCTAGAGTAGGCCTATTGAGTCAGTTGAGATTTAGTGAGTCAGCTCTGCCATAAGTTCCATTATTCAGTGGCCTAGTTGTGAGTTACTACTCGATTTTGGCCTGTAACCTTTAAAAAGGGGAAATCACAGAATTAATAAAATAAAACAATGTCCCAGTCCTGTTACTTCTTCCTGGCTGACTCAAATAGTATAAATAGCTGCAGGGAATTACAACTAGTTAAGGAACCTGCACTTCCTTTTCTCATCATGTCACATAGCTAGTGTAC
Source organism: Pogona vitticeps (assembly GCF_051106095.1). Lineage (NCBI taxonomy): Eukaryota > Metazoa > Chordata > Lepidosauria > Squamata > Agamidae > Pogona > Pogona vitticeps. Next base: position 333,612,559 of record NC_135783.1, on the reverse strand, counting down.
AGTGCAAAATTTCAAGCCTTGACTTCTTAACTAGCAACAGTTCACCATAATGATTTACACTGTTTAAGAAAAATGTTCTGGCTTGTGCTACATAAAATTCTTTCTTCTGTTCATTGATATCAGAGAAAAAGAGACAGCTGTTACAATCTCATTATTTCTGAGCTCTTTTATTTTGTGGGATACAGTGGTGCCCCGTATAGCGAGGTTAATCCGTTCCGGATTAACCCTCGCTATACGGAATCATCGCTAAACGGGTAGGGGAAACGTATTGAAACGCATTAAACTTCGTTTAATGCGTTCCAATACCTTTGTTACTTACCCGTTCAGCGAGGATTCCAGGTGCCGGCAGCCATTTTCGCGCCTTCGCTAAGCGAGGGCAGGGCGCGAAAACGGCTGCCGGCAGCCATTTCCGGGCTTCCGGCGGCCATTTTGGAACCGCCGATCAGCTGTTCGGCGGCTCCAAAATGGCCGCCGCAATACCCGATCTTCGCAATGCGGGTTTTCCCCATTGCGAAGATCGGGTATGTTTCCGTATAGCGATCCCGAAAAAGGGATCGCTATACGGAAACATCGCTATATGGTGCACTCGTTAAGCGAGGCACCACTGTAGATAGAAATTCCACCTATGCATAAATGGAAACACTATTTGCATAGTGTTTAGAGCAATAAATGTTGATAAGTTAATTTGACAATACTTGCATTACAGTACAGTAATAAATCTCAAGTCTGGTTTATGAACTCTGGATGTAAGGGCCAGGGCTTTCAAGGAAGAAATCGAAACAGTCAATATTTCCATATTAGGAGTATTCAGGTGTTTCAGCTAGAGTTAAAGTTGCTAACAATACATAGCTTATCTATGAAAAGCTCTAAATAAACTGGATTTGGAAGAACAAGCTTACTATTTTCAGTAATTTATATTATCTTTATTGGGCTAAGGTTGTTTGATTGGTTCTTTTCTGCCCTTGCTGTAGTAGGTGAAAAAATTAAAGTCTATGCTGCAAGCCTAACCCAGCAATCAGCTGATCAATATTGCAGGGAAACTCTGTAGTTCAGTGTTTAAGAACATAGTTAGGGAAGTTAGAGAATTCTATAAAATTATCAGTCTACTTGTAACTGGTACCCATTCATGCTGTGTTCAGCATTGCAGTTGTAATAAGGTCTTCACGAGTACCTTGAAATTAAACATCAAAAGTACATAGTCACTATATATGTCCACATCCATAGCCTTTTGCATGATATGTACAATGAACTTAAATTTCCACTGAGTTAAAACCTTGCTAAAGAGAAATTCCTTTCAAATTAGCACAGGGAAATGAAGTTCATGGCAACAATTCATGTATCTCTCTTGTGTATACAAAGATATTTTCATCATGTAAACACTGGTTCCTAAACTGCTTGGCATCATGGTACCCCTCTTGATTTTTCAGAGACCCTCATGCTTCTTCTCCACTTTTCCTTCATTATCAGTTTCAGTCCAGAATGTTAAATTAATAATTAAATAATCATATAATCATTTAATTATTAATTATCATAGATAAATAAATTATTAATTTAAAATTAGAATGAAACACACTATTTAAATTTTTTTTAAAAATGTGAAAACAGTGTTTCTTGCCATATAAATTAATAAAAATATAATTTACGTTACGATACCAGAAAGAAAATTAATGTACAGTGGTGCCTCACATTACGATGTTAATTCGTTCCAGCGAAATCGCTGTAGAACGAAAACTTTGTAATGCGAAAATAAAAAGCCCCGTTGAAACCCCCTCAATGTGTTCTAATGGGCTGGAAACTCACCATCCAGTGAAGATCCTCCATAGGGCGGCCATTTTCGGTGCCTGTGCAGCGAGGAATCCATCCCAGAAAACAGCGGGGAGTCATTTTATTTACCCGGCGGCCATTTCTGAAACCGCCAATCATCTGTCCAAAAATCGTCGTTTTGCAAAGAATCAGTTCCCGAAGCAGGGAACCAATCATCGCAAAGCGAAAAACCCCTATTCAGACCATCGTTTTGCGATCGCAATTGCGGTCGCAAAAAAGATGTAATGCGGTTTCGGCGTAAAGTGGGGCACGACTGTATCGTGAATGATGATGTTGCATTTTCTTAACTTAAGAAATCTTGGAAGTGTATACTGTAAGCATTTTCCACATATATTATCCAGCAAAGTGTAGAACATATGATTAAAGCAATGAATTTTTTATTCATACACATCAACAAACATTTTTGAGAGTTAAATCATATTGCTTATTTTTTATTATTTGCATCATATCTTTCTCTCAGTTGAAAGTCAATTTGAAAATAAACCTCTTCCACATCTCAAATAGTCCCTGTAAGAATGCCACCTATTTTTTCTTTGTTTTTGTTTTAATATATGACAATATTCCATTACATTTCCTGTTCTGAAACCCATACAGAGAAGTTCCTTACACCTTCTGAGATTATCTGGTGCATTTAAGAAAGCTGATTTAGTGATAACTAGCTGCTGACAATTATTCTTTGAGGTGAAATGAGAGGCAGTACTAAAATGCCCATCTGAAACAGAAGTTGAAAAGCAACAATAAGGCATAACCAGGGAATTTTGAGGGTTCATTGCAGGAAAAAATGTTCTGATAACTTTCCACAGGCAGATGAAGACCTTTCTCTTCAGGCAGGCTCTCTCTTAGTAACTGGCTGTCTGAGAGGGTTTTTAAAATGGATTGTTGTGCTGTGTTGCTTTTGAATGTATTTTTGGTGCTGATGTTATTTACCATTGTTAGTGTGGTATTTAATGGTTGTTGTGGGTTTTTCGGGCTCTTTGGCCGTGTTCTGAAGAACAACCTTCAGAACATGGCCAAAGAGCCCAAAAACCCCACAACAACCATTAGATCCCGGCCGTGAAAGCCTTCGCGAATATAGTGTGGTATTTCTTTGATTCTTTAAAATATCTGTATACTTAATGTTTTTTAGCTTTTAAATATTATCTTTTAATAATGTAAACCACCTCAAGTCCTTTTTAAGGAGAAAGGTGTGGTCTGAATGAATAAATAATTAATTAAATAAAGGAACCTAAGCTCCTCAAATTTTTTAATTGGATGACTTTCTGAAGTCCATGACAGTTATCTCTAAGTGTTTATGCTTTTTGCAGGAGTGCATGCCCGGCACCATTTCACTTTTCCATTGTGCCCTACCTAGCAAATCTGAGAAGTGTATCACAATAAAATTATACATGTTGGAAGTGAAAATAAAGAAATGTTTATAGAGAAAGCCACTTCTTCAGGAGCAAAGGAACAACTAATGGTGGGGAAGGAGCATGTGCATCTAAACCTTTTGTAGCTAACAGGAGGAAAAGGCAAGAATAGGAGCTTGGGGCTGCTGCAGAGCCACTGGCAGTAAAAATTGTTAAATATTTAAATAAAGAAAGGAAGTCTGAAAATAAGCAGGAATGCTTTTTGTAGCCAGCAGCCAGTACATATAGCTTAGAATCTCTCCATTCCTTTGCCCAGGTTGTTTCTGTCTCTTCTGACACATGCTAATACAGCTCTCCTCCCATGGAGGGCTACTTCATGTTCCTTCCCTCCCTTTCTTTCCAGGAGTCTTCTTTTAACAATAGATTATGCAGTGTTGTTTAGTCGTTAAGTCTTGTCTGACTCTTCGTGACCCCATGGACCAGAACACGCCAGGCCCTCCTATCAATTATGTGTAAACCCCCCCCCAAAGGTGGGGGAGATAGAGAGAGAAAAGAGACTGATTCTGTTGCAGAGCAACTGGGAATAAAAATCAGCAAAGAAGAATACAAAGTAGGTAGTGTGAATACAAGTATTGAGAGGAGGATGCCAAATAGATTTTGCTGTCAATCTTTACCTCCCCTCCTTGTGAGCAGAGTGTTATTGGCATATACATTCCACTTGTATTCATACGTCCCTTTCCTGTCTATAGTCTGCTAATTTTTACTGTCATTTCAGGGTGTATTTGATTTAAATCATGATTTGAATTTTAAAAATTGGATTTTGTGACTATTTAATTTTTTTAAAATTTTAAATCATGATTTCAATTGGTTTTTTCATCCTGCTTTTTCTCTTGATTTTTATTCTGAAGCAAAACTCTCGCCCCACCTATTGCATATCACTGGCAGAGGGAGCTCATGCAAAAAATAGTGGAGAAGCGCAAGATCCAGCCTTTGAAGATGGAGCTGGTTTAATGTGCATAAGATGAGAACAAATAGGGGAAAACACTGATAGTTGTCTGTTGTATCTCATGAATCAAATAGTACAGTATATTCACACATTCCCCTTCACATACACTATTAACTGCCCCCTTTTGTAGGGAGGGGGGAATGACAAGAACTGATTTCTAGAAATCATGTCTTCATTTTACTTTTACCTCATTTCTGGAGATGTTCTCATGCCCTCCACCTTTCAATAGTGTTTAGTAACATTCATGCTTCCATTTTGATTTATTTTAGTCCACCTCTTCACACAACTCAATGTTGTGCTTACCAGTTTAGATAATAGTGATGTAGAATAACCATTTGCCTTTTGGAAGGCATTTTAAATGAGATGATTTAATATGAGGGGTTGGTGCATTCACAGCTTCAGATACAGGCTGATCAGGGCTAATTTTGCTGGTCAATGACCGCAATAAACATTTATTATTAATTTGGAAAACTATTTTGAAAGCAGTTAAAGTTGTAATACCATTTATGTGGTATGCTTGTATTCAGCTGTTTAAATTCTATTACAAAGAGTCATGTTCCTCACACCAGTAATATTTAATTAACAATTAATTTGTTCAGCAAAGTTCTAGTTAGCATGCTAAATCAAACTCTTCAGTGTGAGAAATCTTTGTGACGGGTAATTTAAAAAGGAAAGATAAATGAGGGGTAATTTGGAAATTGACATTTATTGAAATCTGTGATAATTATTAGCTGTGCCCCATAAACATTTTAAAATTGTTGGTGCTGTTTGGAAAGTATTTCCAAAGTACTGTATTGGAAATTCTTATTTTCTCCTAAATGATGAATAACAGGTAAGCTACCAAAAAGTGTCAGTTTTCTTTTACATCTCAGTGTATAAAGACTCTGTGTGAGATCAGAGGATGAGAAAGAATCATACACTGGAAAGGATCACTTTGCTGGGAGTCATTTCTCTTAAAGCAATCCTCTTTCTGTACAGGAACCACCCCAAAAAGACTAGTCCTTCCACTGTAACTTGCATGATCATCAGGAAATAACTCACACAGGTGGTCCAAAATGCACACAGTTTCCCTGTCTGATTTTAGCTTGCAGTAGTTCTGTAGTTCCGTGGGACGTGGCGTTGGGGGGGGGGGTAAACCGCAGAAGCCTCTGTGCTGCAAGGTTAGAGGACCAGCAGTCGTAAGATTGAATCCATGTGATGGAGTGAGCTCCCGTCGCTTGTCCCAGCTCTTGCCAAGCTAGCAGTTCGAAAGCATGTAAAAATGTGAATAGATAAATAGGTACCATAGACACAGAAACTGTCTATGGACAAATGCTGGCTCTATGGCTTGGAGATGGGGATGAGCACTGTGCCCTAGAGTCAGACAGTACTGGACTAAATGTCAAGTTGAACCTTTACCTTTACCTAGTTCTGTATAGGAATGGAGGGAATATCTTCCTCACAAGACAGTATTGTAGGTTTGGTAAAAGATGCAAAATTCAAAGACTTAAGCTTCTCATAAAGTTGACAACTTACAGATTTTGACCATTCCCGCAGTTCGTGGTTCATACAGTGGTGTCTCACTTAGCGATTGCTCTGTTGAGCGACGAAATCGCTTAGTGATGGTCCCTATGAGGAAAATTCGCTTTGCGATGATCGCGGGGAAGTGATCATCGCAAAGCCCCCATTTTCGGCCAGCTGATTGGCGGTTTCAAAATGGCCACCGGGTAAACAAAATGGCCACCCGCTGTGTGTCCTCACTTTAGAGGCACCGAAAATGGCCGCCCCTATGGAGGATTTTCACTTAAGGTTAGTTTTGAAGCCCATAGGAACGCATTAATGGCGTTTTAATGCGTTTCTATGGGCTTAATTCCGTTTAGTGATGAAATCGCTTAGCAACGTTTTTTCCTGCACGGATTAACGTCACTAAGCGAGGCACCACTGTATTTCATTCTAGGCCTGTTACCTATTTGCTAGAATGATAGAGTTGCACGTATCAGCTGACAGGAGTTGTAGTGCAGGTCATAACAGGCGCATGCTTCAGCAAGCTGTGTGTGCAAGGTAAGGAAACCTCAGTGAGAACACTGACTTGATTTTTTTGGGATACAGTATTCTGAAACTGGAAACTTTTCAGTGTATGTTCGTGGGTGTAGCATAATGTGTTCTCTGGAGAAAAGACTGTTCAGGGAAAAAAATCCAACTGTTTCATTACATTTCAAAAAACAGTGTTTAAGGAAATTAGCTGGGCTTGATCGTCATCTCAGTTGAAACAGTATATTGACAAAGTACAGTTTAAAAGCAAGAACCTTCTAGGGGAAAAGAAAAACAAAACAAAAATAAAAACTGCAATCTCTTTGAATGTGTTGGCATATTGTAGATCCATGTAAGCACAGTAAAAAAGACAAGTGTATGATTTACATTTTTGCATATCTTGAGCTTAGAACCCCACATGGGGCCCATGGCAGCTGCTTCTACATTCCATGGAACAAAACTTGTAAACCTCTGAAAAGACTCCAGCTCTATCACTTGTCTGTAGTATTGTTGCAGGAAGGTTATGTCTGAATGGTTTTCCTTAAGCCATTAACTATGTAGATCTGAGATTACAAAATAAGTCAATTTTATTTACCATTCTTATACTTATGTAGATAATTTTGATGGTAATTTTACTCTGTTACTAGTCTGCAAAGCTTATTTCAAGCAGCAGGTCTTACAGATCTTCTGTTGTAGAATGTTGACAGGTTTTGATAATGCTGACAATATTAATATGTTCTGAAAAATCAGATAAATTTTAAGCCAAGACTTTAATTTTGCTATAAGGAATTTCATGCTTTCACATTTTAAGATTTAGATAGGTTTATGTGTACAGTGGTGCCCCGCTAGACACCCTGTTAAACCACGAAATCACTTGATGATGCCTTTTTTGCAATCGCAGTAACAATCGCAAAACGATGTTTCCTATGAGTTTTTTTGTTTAATGACTATTAGGTCCCTGCTTCGCGAACCAATTGTTCGCAAGACGACGATTTAAAACAGCTGATTGGCGGCTTGCAAAATGGCTCCCTGCTGTTTTCCGGACCTATTTTCGCACAAGACAGGGATCGCAAAATGGCCGCCCTATGGAGGATTTTCGCTGCACGAGCAGATATTTTCCCCATTGGAACGCATTAACCGGTTTTCAATGCCTTCCAATGGGTTTTTATTTTCTCATGACGACGATTTCGCTGTACAGCGATTTAACGGAATGCATTATCGACGTCATGCGGGCCACCACTGTAGTTTCTTAATGAATAGTTTTTATGAAAATAGTATATATATGAATACTACATTCTTAAGGGCCAGTGTTACTTACAGATATTCTAAGAAATTGTAAGTAGACATTACTTAAACATTATTCTTACAACGTAGGGTATATTACAGACAACATGTTACAATAAAAAAAGACAAAATTAGGGATATATTTGAGTGATAAATGGTCTGTATACAGTGGGGTCTTGACTTAAGAACGGCTCGAGTTAAGAACATTTTGACTTAAGGAACATTTCTCATAGGAAAATATTGACTTGACTTAAGTACTTAGATTTGAGTTAAGAACTGAAAAAAACCATGTAGGAGGCAGGGAAAGTGCAAAATTTGAACTTTCAGTTAACTGTTGGCCAGTGAAAGGGTGCCTGTCTGCTTCCTCACTCCTCCCAGCGTTTAGAGAGTGGATTGGGAGACAGTCTTCAGACTGCCTGGTACTGTACTGCCTGGACCAGTGGTGTCGAACTGTGGCCCTCCAGATGTTCTTGGACTTCAACTCCCAGAAGCCTTCACCACCACCTCTGCTGGCCAGGATTTCTGGGAGTTGAAGGCCAAGAACATCTGGAGGGCCACAGTTTGACACCACTGGCCTGGACTGTATTTTCCCTGCCTTCCCTGAACCTTTCTTGACCTAAGAAAAAAAGAAATAAAATATCCCCCTCTAGTGGTTGAAGGCGGAATAGCAGCTTCCCATTAGTTTCTATGAACGGAAAAGAGCAGATACGGATCAAATGGTTTTCAATGCATTCCTATGGGAAATGCAGATTTGACTTGAGAACGTTTTGACTTGAGAACCGCCTTCCAGTACGGATTAAGTTCTCAAGTCAAGACCCCACTGTAACATGTTCACAGTCTTTACTGTTGGTGTGTGCATGAGATAAAGAACTTGAAAGAATACAAAACACAATAAACCTTGTTCTTTCAGATATGGAATAATAATTATAACAGTGTGTAGCAAGCATATTAATTATGTTAGTGTCTGCTTTTGTTTTAATTTTGTAAACATTTTATTTACTATTTACTTTCCTATATGCCTTAATCCAACATACAATTTATAATGACCTTAATAAGATTTTAAGATACAGAAAATATTTAAGGATTTATTTTACCAATGCCATCCACCAGTGAGCTTCCATAGCCACACAGGGATTTGAACCTAGGTGTCCCAGTCTTTCATTCCAGACACTGTACCACACTAGTTTTTGTGTGTATTGTTAGACAAGCATAATATGGCTGCTGTGAGATTTTTGTTGTTGGCAAATTGTGTATGTCCTTGGCTATCAACATAAGTCCAGGTAACTGCTGCAACAGATCTTTTGTCCAGAGGAGGACATTTAAAAGCTTGATACACAGTTCTGTACTGAAACGTGACTGTTTTGGTATGAAGCTTGTTGAGTAGTATGTTAAAGAACTGGAAGGACTTGCTGCTATCAAAACAGTAGCCATCCATTCCTGTCAGTTACATTTCGGCTTTTCTGTTTGTGACCTGTAAAGACAAAACAAATTACTGTATCAAAATTGTCAATGGAGTTCTAGGGAGAATCAACACTTCTTACTTACGGTTTGTATGTTTTTTGAAATTGTAGTAATTAGCTGCCCATATACAAAGCAGAAGAAATAGACAATGCGATTTTTCTTTTTAGAACAAGAACAGTGAAGTGCCTCTTTTTAGAATCCATCAAAAGTACCATTACATTTGTCTTCTCTTGGTGCCAGATATAGACAAAAACTGTTTCCAGTCAGTGAAATTCTACTACATGAAAAGTAATAGTTCTTTTAAAATTGAAAATTTTGTCATACACTTAATTATGTAAACTTGCACCAGGTTTTGCAGTTAGAAAATGGGATGGGTATGTGTTTTATGAAAGTTTTGCTTTCCTCACTTCACATAATATACCAAGATTTTACAGATGTGTAAAGATATACAGACGTACTGAATAATTACTGCTGGACTTCTTTCTGGTACTACTTTAGGCTATTTGTATTAACATCTTATGTAGGTGTATCCCCTTTTTGGCAAAATAACAGAAATGTGCTGATGTTTCATTCCATAACTGGAATGAGTCTGAGATGAGACTTAGCAGGTCTGGTTTGGTCTTTTGTTTAGAATATTCTCTTCTGGTCTGTTCCATGAATATTAATTTGTGAAAGTAGCTGCTTACAGTTGTCCTGAAATTCTTCATTTGTAGTGAGTTTTACCTCCTGCTTGGCAGGATAGCTCAGTGAGTTGGAGTACTAAGGTTTGGGAATTGGATTCCCCACTGGGCCTCCTGGGTGAAGAGAGAGCCTGCATAGCCTTGAATAAACTGTACAAGTACTAGAGTACCACCAGAAGAAATGGTACATCACTTATGAATACTTCAGATCTAAGAAATCCTAGCAGAGATTGCTAGATTATTACACGTAATAATTACACGTAATTATTATTTAAATGTACTTTGTCTTAATCTTTGTTAAACAGGCTACTTGGAATTATCCTGCCTAGTATTGAGTGTGCTTTATAAAAATTTATTTTAGTTTTTGAAATTAGCTACTTTATTGGAAAACGAAAAACCCAAAGTCCATTAACACTTAATTTCAGTACCAAGAGTAGTTCAGATCTTTGCATCTGTCTCAGAAAATAGTGAAATGAGAAAAGTATTTGTGATACATTTGCCTTCATTTATATGAGCACACAAAACAGGTAATGGTTTCTCTATGTGTAATAAGTGTAATAGAAGAAAGTAGCAGATGTTTGAAATGTGTTATCAAATTGACTTGTTTTGCCCTCCTATACCACTATCAAGTTTAATATTTCATTATTTGATGTTCAAGAGTGCAGCAATTACCTTGTGCTGGCAGAGCAAATCAATATTCTTTAAAGGTAAAGATTCCCCTTGACAATTTTTGTCCAGTCGTGTTCGACTCTAGGGGGCGGTGCTCATCCCCGTTTCCAAGCCATAGAGCCAGCGTTTTGTCCGAAGACAATCTTCCGTGGTCACATGGCCAGTGCAACTTAGACACAGAACGCTGTTACCTTCCCACCAAGGTGGTCCCTGTTTATTTACTTGCATTTGCATGCTTTCGAACCACTAGGTTGGCGGGAGCTGGGACAAGCGACGGGCGCTCACTCTGTGACGTGGATTCGATCTTACAACTGCTTGGTCTTCTGACCCTGCAGCACAGGCTTCTGCGGTTTAGCCCACAGCGCCACCACGTCCCCCCTATTCTTTTAGACAATTTAAAAAATGAGAGCAGCCTAAATATATATAAATATAAATAAAATATTCAACTGGGCTTCAGATTAGCCACAAATTGGGCATAGTAGTTGTAACTGGCAATCTGCTCTTTCTCTTTTCCAAATTTGGGGAAGTTTGGACAAAAGGTTTCCAAGTTACAATTTTTAAAAAGTAAAACAGTCTTACTCTTCTTCTCTCATTCAGAAGTAGGTGATTTTGAAGGTCTTCAAATTTAAAGTAGATCATATAATTTTGTTTATTTTGAAAAAGTGGTTGCCCCACCTGCTTTTTAAAATTTGGAGTGAATCCAGGGTGCAGGGGCTGAAATACTGATCCTCAAATAAGGTCTTTCAAAAGGGGGAAACAGCCACTTTGTTTTAAACTGAGCATGCATGGAACAGGCTAGCCAGTAGGAACTTTGCAAAATGAAATATTGTATACATGGGGAGGGAGATTTTTTAGAGAGAAAGGTTACAAAAATAGACTGAAAATACAGGTTTTCTTTAACAAATTAAAAAACAAACAATTCCTTTAAAAAGTAATGGAGTAACAGCTCTTCAGAAAGGGGGGGTATTTGTCATTAATCCTGAGTACATGTTGTTTTGGGATTATGGAGACCAAACTGTTTTCTTACATAAATTTTCAAAGGGGGAATCAGCTCCAGGTCCAGAGTAATCAAACTTTTCACCTGCTAGCCAAGCTAACTAATTTCTTCCTGGCTAAACAGGCTTATCAGAATCATTCTTCCAAGGGGATTCTGGGTCTGGTTGTAAAAACTAAAACAAAAAAGGATATTACAGTGGTGTTTCGATTTACAAATGTCCTGATCTAATGACCATTTCGAGTTGCGACCAGCTCTGGCCACAAAATTTTGCTTCGATTTGTGGCTAGAGCTTCGAGTTGTGACAGGAAACAGTGGGGGGAAAGGTGGGGAATTCAAATTTGCTAACCGTTGGTAGGCGAAGAGGCTGCTTCTCTGTAGCTCTTTTGCCCCAACAATTAGAGTGGGTGCGATCAGAGGAGGCTTTGGACTGCTTGGTGCTGCTCTCTGCTCCTGAGTAAGTCCATTTACTTTGTTTTGCAGGGTGGTTTTGAGTTTGAGGGGGGTTATATTTCTGTGCTTTATTTTTTGTGTTTTGGTGTGCTTTTCCCCCCCAGCCCCATTGCATTCTGCTGGGGCTGGCTGTGTGTGTGGGGGGTTGTCTCCCCCCCCAGCTCCATGGCATTCCTCCAGGGCCGGCTGTGTGTGTGTGGGTTGTGTTTTTTTCCCCAGCCCCATTGCGTTCTGCTGGGGCTGGCTGTGTTTTATTTGTTTGTTTTGGTGTGTTTGTTTTTCGGCCCCAGCGCGTTCCTATGGGGCTTGCAGTGTTTTTTTATTTTTTTATTTTTCCGGCCGGAACAGATTAGTCGTGTTCCAATGTATTCCTATGGAAAATGGTGCTTCGACTTATGACAATTTCAAGTTACGCCCATGTTCTGGAACGGATTGTGGTCCTAAGTCAAGGCACCACTGTACATTTTTTTAAAAAAAGATAGATATCGAATATACTTTAAAAATATGTTTTAAAATACAGAACAGATCTAGTATTCAGAGCTATCTTTTTTAAACCATGAAATTACTGTACAGTTTTTGCTTTTTGGCTGGGAATGTCTTAATTCATGTTAGCACTGTTGTGGTGTGTATATCCAATTATAGTCTCCTGTCATAGTCTCTGTTGCACCCATCTTGTCACTATACAATTGCTTGATAATTAAAAAAATCCAAAGATATTATGTGCCATCAGGTCACTTGTGATGTGTAGTGACTATATCAGTTAGTGACCTCCCGAATGTCCTATCATTAACCACTCTTCTCGGATATTGCAAACGAACGGCATCTCATATTAGGTCATGCTATCTTCCTACTACTCTCCCCCTTCCCTTTCCTAGCAATAGTGTCTTTTCCAGTAAGTTCCATTCAGGCTTTACAAACTAACAGCTGTGTGTTCCTTTGTTGAGAATACAACTCATGTGAGATCTTGCTCCTTTCCTGCTGCCTCCACTTCAGAACATTTCCCAGCAATATTGCATTTTCTAGCCTGTTGAATTCTCTATATGTGCAAGGTAGGATAGCTTCAATTTACACAGTTTTGCTTTAGTGAAATTTCAGATTTAACCTGATTGAGTACCTAGCTTATTTGCCTTTCTGGTGGACTGTGGTATCTGTAACACTCACTTGCAACACCATGTTTCATATGAGTTGATTCCTCCCTTCACCATCATCCTTCACTGTCTTTCTTTTTACATAGTATGGATGATTTTGACATTGGTTTCAAGAGACAATCTTTGCTAACTCTCAGCCTGTCTTTTTTATTTCAAAAGATGAGGGAAATCTTTTGGAAAAACGTTCAGGCAAAATGTTCATAGAACAAGAGCTTGGAAATATGGCAACATTAGTTTACCTGAGAAGTTAACATATGTGTATGCTTCTCTTTTGAATATGTTGCACTTACTCAAACATTGCTTTGCCATCAGAAGTTAGGAGTTTGATTCCCAGTGTGCCTTTTTGATAGGGGCTGGACACAATGATCATAGGGCCCCTTCCAGCTCTGTAGTTCTAAGATTATTGTTATTTCATTAAGTCCTGGCAACCCTCACTCGGAACCTTAAGCAATTATTAAAAACATTTTTATTCAGATATGTCTTCCTGGGCTCTGCTTTATCTTGACTTAAAACAGTTAATGTTCAACCCTGCCATCTTTTTCTTTTTTCTATTTTCATTTTGATGCTTACTGATACTATTTTTATTTAATATTGTCTTAATTTTTACTTTGTCCTGTTATTGTTTTGTTTTGTTTTTATACTGTGTTTTATTAAACTATGTAAAATGCCCAGAGTGGCCTGAGTTACCAGATGGTTGGTATAGAAATCAAGTAAGTAAGTCAGTCCATCCATCTGTCCAAAACAACCCTTTAAAATATTTTGGCACAGAGGGACTGCAACCACATTCCAGCTGTTCTTGGTTCTCCTCTCCTCCAGAAACCACATTACAGATAATGTGATCATCTGAGATCCTAGGTATTTTGATTACTTTGTGGCTCCAAGTATTTGATGCCTAGAGAATTTGTTGAAAAACAGCTCTGACAATTGCTTTGTGTTTGGGTAAGGAATGGTTAACTGATGAAAAAGGAGTCCGTTTCTGGGGATTTTGCCCTGCTTGAGGTCTCTTTGTGAATGGTAGTGAACACAAGAGGGTATCTTGACTTACTAACATGGATGTCATCAACATTCAGGTTACCCATCACTATGTAAGGTTTGGCATCCTTTTTCCTGTAGTCAATGCAGGCAGGGTAGTGTGCTGCAGGATTGTGCCTATTTTCTGGCATTTTGAATCCTGGATACAGAAGCACACTATCTCACATTTATAAACTAGAGGGTTTTTTTTTAAAGAATTGAATATTTGTAGAAGAGAAATAAGAAAGTAGAACCATGTGTAAATCTTTCTGATGTTGGTGAACAATTGCTTTAGCAGATAGAGTAGAAAATATTTTCAAACTCTTAGGGTGATCTTTCAGACACTCGGTGTCTGTATCCTTGGCCAAAAAGAACATACAGTGGCTAATTTTGGAGGTAGTGTGTTTTTGCATAAAGATTAAATACAAGAAAGTAGTATGCCATATTCTTGGGTTTTGTTAGAGATTAAGTTGAAATTGTGCTGTCTTTGTATTACCTTCTAGGATATCTAGGTTGAAATAAAATTGTAGACTTGAATACTCTGGAAAACCTTAATAACATAATTCATAATACAAAAAAGTATTCAGAAATAATGTGTGTAGCCTAGTTAATTTTTGGACAGTTGTTGAGTAGACATTTACTTTTTAAATATTATTCTTAGTTGATATTTAAAGGCTACTTATAATCAGATTACTGGGTTATTTTCTGAACAGTTCATTAAGAATGAGAAGTACTCATTGATCAGATTTATTTATTTTCTGTTTCTTTCCTCCCCCCCCCGTACATGCAAATACTTAAAAAGATTCAGCAAAACCCACCAAATTTTACAACCTTATGACACAATTAATTATAAAATAATATTTTTAAAAATGAATAATTTAAGAACACTTTTAAAAGCACATAATTAAAACAATAATATACAGCATTATAAGTTTACAACATTCCACCTTTCTTCTGTCCATTTTAAGTGCTAAAGCCTGTCTGAAAAGGAAAATCTTTGTTCTTCACTGGAAAGACAGCTGGGAAGGGGACCATAAGAATAGGCATTCCATATCCTGGAACTAGCCATGGAGGATGCAGTCTCTAAGATCTTTGCCAACCATGTCTGGCGGGACCAAGAAAAGGTCCTGTCCCCAAAATATTAAAATCCACACCAGCTTATGCAAAGAGATGCATACTCCTTCAGATTGCCTGGATCTAAGCTATACCATAGTTCATAACAAGCACTTTGAATTGGGTCCAGAAATGGATCAGCAGCCAGTGGATACATAAAACTCTTTGTTGTCACATAATCCTTTGCTTTTATGTGTTTATTTTTAATATTTCAAGTTCAGTGATTTGGGAGGATCTCTTTGTTAAATTTAGACAAGGCTGATATGTTAAAACATTCAGAGTCCAGTAAATATTTCTGTGCATTTCTTAGGAGGACCTGCTACTTTATTTAGCAAGTAGAGCAGATGGTCCAACTCACAATTTGGAATATGAGAATTTATCATACATCATAAAATCACAGAACTGTAAAGCCGGAAGGGACCCTATGATTCATAAAGTCTAGACCCTTCCCAGTGCAGGAAATCTACAGCCATGATAGGTGGCCATCCTGTCTGCTTAAAATCTCCAGTGACGGAGAACCCACCACTGCTCTCACCCTGAGGCATTCAGTTCTTAACAATAAGAGCCATTTGACGATGGAAATCCTTCATAATGTTTAGTCGAAATCTCATTTCTTGTCACTTGAAACCATTACTTCTCATCCTATCCTCTGGAACCATGAAGAAGAAAGCTGCTCTATCTTCCACATGACAGCCCTTCACATGATTTGTTTTGCCTCTCAGCCTTTTCTTTTCCAGATGAAATATGTCTGTTCATTTTCTTGATGTAGTTTTAAAATTTGTAAAATTAATTTGGTCCAGTAAAGTTGCCTGTTGTATTTCGCCCACTTGTTCCTGCCTGTACTTCTCTTTGCCAAGAGTTGGTTGCCAGTCTTCTTGCAACAAACTGGCCTATGATGGTCATGCTCATAGGGAGAACTGGGCATAAGTGAATATATGTGGAAAACCATTATTTTGGTCATTTTTTCTTTTTACAAATAAAATTCAAATTAGGTAATGTAGTTCAGAATATTCTTCATGTAGCATTATTATGAATATTATAGTGGTTTTAGTGAGGAATGGCACACAAATTTATACAGTGGACCCTTGACTTACAGACAGCTTGACTTACAGACTTTTTGAGTTACAGACTTCTCTGGCTGCAAAATTTAGGTTTGACTTGCAGCCTGAGAATTGACTTACAGACCAGAAAAAAACCAAAATGGAACAAAAACGGCCTGTTACGGGATTAATCGGTTTTCAATGCACTGTAGGTCAATGGAGACTTGACTTACAGACTTTTTGACTTGAGAACCGCTTTCCAATATGGATTAAGTTCTCAAGTCAAGACCCCACTGTAGATAAAAGTTTTTCTTGAACAGTTGTTGAATCTCTTATAGAAACATATGGTGTTTTACCTTATCTTTTAACAGTTTCTTTGTATTGATTGATCAGGAGCTTGGCAAGAATGTGATTAGCCTACAGGTGGATATAATGGTGTCAAAATGCAGTTCAGAACGTGCGTACACAGAGGTCACAGAAATTAATACAGTAAGTCTATGGTACCTAACATGACCAGATATCCATATATGTTTAAATGTTGCAGTTAACGCTGTCACCTTTGGAAGAAAAAGCTGAACTGTTCTATAAATCCATTTTGGTAACTGAAAACTAAAGTAACAAATATAAAAATGTTTAGTCATCAATGTAATCCAGACAGAATTTTACTTTTACTTAATTGCTAAGCATTTCTCATAATTTAAAACCATTTGGGGTTCTAAAAAAGTGAACTATATTGTATAAATTATTTTTGTTCTCATTCTGTGCTGTCAGATTGCTTCCAGTTTATAGCAAAGTTATGAATTAATGAGCTACAAAATATCTTATCCTTAGTAGCACCACTCAGGTCACTATGTAAATAGAATACTTTAATTCAGAATATATACTAAATCTTGTATGCATTATCTTCACAATACAAGTAAGATTATATGTAAATACAAACATTTTAAAAATAGAAAAATGAAAGAGCAAATTAAAGACAAGAACACGCTGGCACCTTAAATACTGTTATATTTTAATGTGAGCCTTTGTGGACAAGTCCACTTACTCATACAAGCAGGATGTTATAATTGAGAATTATAAATAGCATCCTTTTTTCTGAAAGATTAAGAACAAATGAAACAATATGTTCTATCACTTGGATAGAAAACTAGCAGCATGGGCACAGAAGTTAATGATGATATAATATGCAATTAAAATACATTCTGGACACCTGGCATATGATTAGATTTTGTATGCTCCTGAATACTATAAAGTAATTCCATAAATCATTCCTTTGCTCTTGGGGGTAAAATAAAATTTGTGCCTTGAATGTTCCTTTTGGTTTGTTGTTCGAATATTCCATAGTTGTATCTGAAGGCTTACTGTTACATCAAATGTTAATAAAAAATAACTATTTCAGCATTTTTGAAAATCTGTAGATATGAATGACCAACCTTAATTCATATGGTTTTAATGAACTTTCTCTCTTCTCTTCCCCCAGCTGTGCTTGAACAAAAATGCAATGAGAGAAACACTGGATGAATGAATGAAAAGCCCTGCTTTGTAGTCCCTCAGCATGGCAGGACTACAGCTCATGACCCCTGCTTCTTCACCTATGGGTCCTTTTTTTGGATTGCCATGGCAACAAGAAGCAATTCATGATAACATTTACACACCAAGAAAATATCAGGTACAAATAACAATGCTAAGATTTTATAAAGCATAATGGAAGTGTAATCTGGATGTTTCTTGCAGACTGGCTGTATATTATGTGCATTTCTATTAGAGTACGGTTTTTCTGCAGTTCATTCTTTCTCCCATTTGGTAACAACAGAAGCAGAGAAGATATAATTACTGGTGCTTTAGGACTACTGAAAAGTCTGTTGCTCAGTTTGACATATTCTGCAATAGCTGTTCAGATGTTCAGAACTTGACAGTTAGAAAGTTTGTGGCCCTCCAGATGTTGTACTGCAACTCCATCGCCTCTCACAATGAAGTGTGCTGGCCAATGTTAGTAGTGCTGATATCCCATCTCTAAGTTATGGGCTTACCACATCACAAATGTAATGGAAGAGCCTTGGATAGGATAAGCATAGTCTTTACACAATGTGTTTAATATACACAGATGGCAATGTTCTTTGTGTGTAATATTTGGAGATCCTGGCTTCAATTGAAATTTATTCTAATATAGAAATATGAGAAAGTAGAAGAGTCTGTGTACTATTCCATTATGTGACCATAAAAGCGTTAAGATTATGAAGTATGATTATGACCATGGTTTTGGTGAAAGAGTAGCTATACTGTATTTGTAGATTATACTGTCACAATTTTAGTCAGCTTATTAAACTAGGATAATGTTTAAATACGATGAATATAGAACATCAGAAAAGTTACTATATTGGCTAGCTGACTTGAATTCAGATATTTCTGCTAAGGACATCTTGCTCACGTCTGGGTTCTTTCATTCCCTGCTTACTTGATCCAACCATTCCTCCCATTTCCCCCATGAACCCCTTTGAATGAGGAGAAAGAATGAACTGCAGCAGGCTCACCCATTGGCTTGTAACTGCAGTCTGTGTGACTGCAGTGAGGAGAGATAGCAGAAATGAATGAAAGTCAGTAGAATTTCTTTCATGTATGTGAATGGAGGTAGTTTCTGCTTGTTAATGAATTATATTGCATCCTAGCTGTTACATGAAGTGTCTTGAAAACTGATTGGTTCATAGTGTAAAACCTAAGTTGATAAAGCTGTCAGAATTTAGGAGCACACTGCTCTCAGTTTTTAAGTATTTTGGAAATTATTTTTATCCTCAAGAAATTTACTTAATTCTCAAAAGTTCACATAACTTCAGTTGCTGCAAAAGTACTAAATATTTTAGAGCTGAATTGAGCAGAACAATTTCTACATTTGTTGTAATATTTCTGCAATCTAACAAAGTTTCTTTGCAACAGGTTTTTTTAAGTATCTTAATGTTTTATTGCATCTTGCAAGTCCACCCCTTAAAATCATACATGCCTGTCTGCTGTAATTTATTTATTCCATTTATATCCTGCTTTTGCATCACAAAGCATTTACTCAAGAGGGCTTACAATCTTAGTTAAAAAACTAAAACAAGTAGAATCAAATTTAAGCATAAAATCATTAAAATAAAGTAAAACTAGCACCGCCATAAAAATCATTGAAATTGAGTAAGTGTACAGTTAAGAACAACAATAGCACAGCAGGTCAAACATCATCTGTCAGTTTTAAGACTTTTTCAATGCCCTTCTTAAAAGTAGTCAAAGTGGAAACTGATCGAAGCTCTGAAAGGAATGTGTTCCACAGTGTGGGTCAGACAGGCTTCTGTTGGTATTTTCAAGATCTTCCCTAAAGATCTTAACAGTCAGACAGGTTCATAATGAGGCAGGCAATCAATAGATAGGCCCCAAACTATTTAGGCCTGTAAATGTTAAAAGCAACACCTTGAATTGATCCTTGTTAGTAATTGGCAATTAGTGCAATTCTTTCAGTATCAGGATTGCACGATTGCCATATTTATATTTATTAACAGCCTAGCTGCTGCCTGTTGCACCAATTGAAGATCTTACTTAAATCATGCCTTGTAATTGTCAAAGCATGATGTAACTAAGTCATGGATGGGGAAAGACTGAAAGAACTCAGCATGTTTAGCTTTGAGAAAAGAAGGCTGAGGGGAGATACAATAGCATGTTTGAAATACTTGAAAGGCTGATGTGGTGTTCACCCTTATGGCACCTGCGTGTTTTGCCCTCACAAAGGTTCACATCGCATTTTCTTCTCACTACCACCAGTGGATTACCTCAATCCACAATATAAATGATGTTTGTCAGAACACTTGTCTTGTGAATACAAACAGAACTTATTTATTGAAGTGAAGCAGATTTAATAATAAGTTCTTCAGATAAATATTGTACACAAGCAAATCATTAACAGTTCTCTCAGTACATGCTTTGCTCTTGCAATATCATTATCACCTTCTCTACCTGTTTTCTTAACCAGCTTTATCACTCAGTATCTGTTCACTCTCTCTGTCTCTGACTAACCAGCCCTTATCTCTCTCTGGATCTCATCTCTATCTCTGAATCCTCCTTTTCCCTCCAAACCTTCATATAGCTACTGACTCCGCCTCGCCAGTCCTCTCATAGGCTCATGCAAATTAGCTCATGACTATGAATGGCATAAGTGATGTGGGGCGATCGTCACAGATGAGGAGGGACAGGATCTGTTCTCAGCCATCCCAGAGTGCAGGACACGCAACAATGGGTTCAAGTTATAGGAAACCAGATTTCAGTTGAATATCAGGAAAAACATCCTAACTGTTAGAGCAGTATGGCAATGCAATCAGTTACTGTATATCGAGAGATGATGAGTGTTCCAACTCTGGAGGCATTCAAGAGGAACTTAGACAACTACATGGCAGATATCCTTTGATTTGTATTCCTGCATTGAACTGGTGATTGGACTCGATGGCCTTATAGGCCCCTTCCAACTTCATTATACTATGATTCTGTGACCCTCGGAGAGACTCAGGAAAGGATGTAGTTGGTGCACTAAATGGTGTTAGGCAAAATCACTCCTTGTCATTCATGCCATCTGGAATCCAGGGACAGTGCAGAATCATTGAGTACTCCCAGATTGTAAACCTAACTTGTCAGACAGTTGCAGCCCCTTCTAGAGAAGGTTCGGTTTCCATCCCAAAGTCTGACTTTCTGCTGATCAGCAGCAACTTCATCTTATAATGTTTTAATTTCAGTTTATATTAAAATTCTTTGGTGTTTGTGGCATGCATTAATAGAGCTGGGTGTCATCAGCATATTGATGGCACTTCACTTCAAAGCTTTGAATTACTTCTCCCAGCAGTAACACAGTTAATCTATACAGAAAGGTTTTTGAGATTTCTTTTGTGGACGCCAGTTGTTGCCTTGTGTTTATTTATTTATTTATTTATTTATTTATTTTTATTTATTTGATTTATATCCCGCTCATCTGGTATATGTATACCACTCTGAGCGGCTAACTTGTTTTTTAAAATGTATTTCTGAGAGAAAGAAGATGCTTTAGCAATATAACTCAATGACTTGTTTTGTATGGTATGTCAGCACAATATCTATGACTTCTTTCATGCCAAAACAAGGTTGGATGATAATTTTATTCAAGCACCAAAATATAAAAAGCAGATACTTTCTTGATAATTTATGGATTTTTCTGTAATTAGTAAAAAATTAACCATTTTTTTAATTTGCCAATACAGGTTGAACTGCTTGAAGCAGCTCTGGATCATAATACTATAGTCTGTTTAAACACTGGCTCAGGGAAGACTTTTATTGCAGTACTACTCATTAAAGAACTGTCTTATCAGATCAGGGGAGACTTCAACAAAAATGGAAAAAGAACAGTATTCTTGGTCAATTCTGGTAAG
This sequence comes from Pogona vitticeps, assembly GCF_051106095.1. NCBI lineage: Eukaryota > Metazoa > Chordata > Lepidosauria > Squamata > Agamidae > Pogona > Pogona vitticeps. The sequence continues at coordinate 333,591,103 of NC_135783.1, read as the reverse complement.
GATATAATATAAATTAAAAATGAGAAGTGTGATAAAGTTTCATTGGTAAAACTAATAGGGAGTATTATAATTTTAAAAGGAAAAACAGTATCACGAGCAGAATGTCCTTTCAGACTGTGTCAGTTAGTACAGCAAGGTCAGAGACTACGGATGGGACTAGCATACAGAGAGACTTGCGGCTTTCGTTGTCCCACCTCCTTTTATGTTTATATGTAGGGTTCAGGCATACATGGTAGATTGTAAACAGATTCCCCATGGATACAGGAGCCCTACCATAATTTTAACACGCACACAAGTGAATTGGTGAAGGGGACCGTTATCTGAACTTTTTTCAAAATATTCCTTTTTTCTAATTCCCCCCCCCCCCTTTTTTTTTCCTGTCTAGCAAATCAAGTTGCTCAGCAAGTGTCCACTGTTAGGACTCATTCAGATCTCAAAGTGGGAGAGTATTCAAGCTATGAAATAACTGAAGCATGGACAAAGGAAAGGTGGAACCAAGAATTTGCTAAATATCAGGCAAGCTGTTTCTTGTTTACTTTACAACAGAGAACTTACTTTTGAATCAGTTTAAGTCTATATCTGTCAGTTTAATGTCAAGGATGTTGCTATTGGCTAGAAATATTACTGGGTACTTTACTGACTGATTTAATGTTTATGAAAGAATTTGACATTGTGATGTCTTTTAGAATAAGTTCAGCAGCATTTTTGTACCCATAAGGTGTCTTGTTAGTTTAGGTTTTACAACCACCACTTGGAAGACAGAACTGTAGTCCTTGGCCTAAGTCTTATTACCAAATAGTTCTGTTTATTGGTGCTGTTCAAAATTAATAAGCTTTGGGCTTTTTAAATTTTTTTGTAAGAATAACATACATTCTTTATTTTAGCTTTTTCTTTATCTTCATTATTTCAGGTTCTGGTTATGACCTGTCATGTTGCTTTGAATGTTTTGAAAAGTGAAAATTTGCCCCTGTCAAACATTAATCTTCTTATTTTTGATGAGTGCCATCTTGCAATTCAGGATCACCCCTATCGAGAAATTATGAAAGTAAGTTATGATCCAGTTTCACTTCTTTAATAACTGACCAGAGAGATTGTAGAAAGAAGACAGGTATGCATAATGTCCATCTATATTTCACTTGTTTAGGCATCTGTCATTTCTGATACATTCTTAGGACTAACTTGCTCAGATTATACAGGTACTTCTAAAAGGGCCAAAATTTTAAATGAACCTTCTTCATTTTTCAAAGAAAGTGGGCTTTCACTGTTTTTCTAGTCGTTGATTAATAATATGTATTACTTTCACCATGCCACAAACTCCTATCAGAGTGTTCATACCATGACTCCCTGTGCAGTGAGTATCTCACTTGTTCTCATGGCATATGCTTTTCCATTGAAGAAATAAAGAGATTTGTCCTGTTTCAAAGGATCAGGGAAGGATGAAGCCTACTCATTTGCTTAGTGGATGCTGCTAAAGGAGTGGAGCCAGTGTATGTTATTTGTTCCCTTAGTCCGCAATGTTCCTTGTATTGGGGGGCGGGAAAGAAAACTTGGAAATGCTGACCACGAATTTCAGTGGTGCCAGAGCCAAAGAGCCTGTTTTGTGTTTCTGGAGACTAATACAGGCAGAATATACTTTGTTATCAAAGAATATCTTACAGTAGAGAATTAGATGCTGTATTACATGTTGAAAGGCTTCCTTTACTCTTTCCATTGAATAAATTATCAAAACTTTTCTTCCCAAATGTTAAATGAAAAACTGCAGACAACTGAATGAATAGTCATTATATTGCACAGATCAGTAAACAAGAGTCTACCCCCATTTTGCAAAGTATGAACGTTAGAGTGGAGTGAAAATAGTTGCATGCATTTTCCCCCTGATATAGCCTGAACTTATAGGCTTTCAAGACAATTATACTACATAAACATGTCAACTTCTGCTTATATCAAGAGTGCTGGTACTCTCAAATGTTAACATATTAGAGTTTAATAACATGTTGATACTTCAGAGTAACAATCTTGTTATGAGATTTATTGCTGATAAAAGGCCTAGTAGGTAACTCTGTGCAAGGTATATTTTTTGATAGTCAATAAATCTTCCAATTTCTCTCCTGTATCCCTTTGGATTTTTCCCCATATTGGAAAAGGAGATGCAGTAATTACTTTAGTCCTCTCCACTCCCATGGATTGGGATGCTATTTCTACTTCAGAGCAAAATTGATGGTCTTGTACAATGTCCCATTTTATTTTTCAGCTTTGTGAAAGTTGCCCATTGTGCCCTCGAATTTTGGGATTAACAGCTTCCATTTTAAATGGCAAGTGTGATCCAGCCGAATTAGAAGAGAAGATTCAGAAACTGGAGAGAATTCTAAAGAGCAGTGCTGAGACAGCAACTGATTTAGTGGTGTTGGATAGGTATAACTTAACTGTATGAATGGTATTAATAAAAAGTGCTATTGCAAAACAATTTATTTCTGTTTGTTGGCTTCAAGTAGTTTTCAAAATGTTTCAGATGTACTTTACATTGTTTTGATAAAGTCGGATCAAGGTGATCTTTGCAGCCCATTGGCTTTTAAAAGTAAGATACATACCCTTATACCTCTAACCCTACCTACCTACCTACCTACCTACCTACCTACCTACCTACCTACCTACCTACCTACCTACCTACCTACCTACCTACCTACCTACCTACCTACCTACCTACCTACCTACCTACCTACCTACCTACCTACCTACCTACCTACCTACTATGTTGACAGATTTTTCTTTATCCCAAAGGTATACTTCTCAGCCATGTGAGATTGTGGTGGATTGTGGACCATATACTGATAAAAGTGGCCTATATGAAAGACTCCTAATGGAGCTGGATGATGCACTCAGCTTTCTGAATGATTGCAACATATCTGTACAATGTAGAGAGAGAGATTCTACCTTAATTTCTAAACAGGTATAGCCTTGTGGTATATCTATTATTGTTCTTGCATTATGTGATTAGTTAACTGAAGTTTGGCTCTGCTTACTCGTAAAAACTTTTATTCCTTCCTTCCATCCAGAAATATTTTTTAGTTTTCCTTTTAATCAGCCTGTCTAGTTGTTTGTTTTCATCAGTATTAGCCACATTGGAAAATCAGTCACAAAGGAAACAATTAAAACTGGAAGGGAAATCTTCCCTTTAAATAAGAGATCACAGGAATGCTGGGCATTTGCTGCAGAATTTTGGTAGCAAGTCACAGCACAAATTTTGAGTGGAGAATCACAGTGCTATTTTTTGGCGGTGGATATTTTCTTGCGGGAGGAACAAAAAATGGCTTTGGGGAGCATAGTTTATCCACCTCTGAAGTTAATGAACCCTATTTGATGTGTAGCCTGTTTTTATGGCAGTATCCATAGTAAATAGTGATGTACAGCTTTCTTATAAACTACCATATTTCTATACTAAACTGTAAGCATTCATATTTTTAATATGGCTACCTGTTCAACTGGTATATGTTATTATCACTACAATTAGGTAGACATGCTGTGCATCTCTAACTCGTCTTAGGGTGTGTATCTGTGCATATGTCTTCTTAAAATGAAATTTACACATACTGACTGTTTCTTTGCAGATTCTCAGTCATCCAAGTGAGGTCATCTGGAAGTTGAGTCACGGCAACTGGACTTTCTTATAAGGTTGAAACGTTTCACTACTCATCCAAGTAGCTTCTTCAGTCTGAGGAAAGTTGGTAGGAGAGACTGTCTCCTGTTTATCATGCTGCCCTTTCATCAGTCCCCAGAAAGATCACACACACCAGAAAGACCACTATTAAGGACCCCTAGTCCTTTGTCTATATAACCTATTCAAACCAGGGGGAAGTTAAACCAGTGTGGAGGATATATCAGCAATCTCCTAGAAACTCTCAGACTGAAGAAGCTACTTGGATGAGTAGGAAAACGTTTCAAGAAGAAAGAAAACTATTTGCCATGATTCAAATATTTTTACCCCACCTTTCTCCTTAAAAGGACCCAAGGCAGCTATTAGTTTGTCTACAGAAAGGGAAATACTTAGAAATTCAGATTTGTTTTTCTTTATATGTATCTTTAAGATGCAGTGCAACCTGTGTGAATTGCTATTATGCTATGCTAAACTGAATAATTCATTTGCAGATACTGTCAGACTGCCGAGCAGTGTTGCTTGTTCTGGGACCCTGGTGTGCAGATAAAGTAGCTGGAATGATGGTGAGGGAGTTGCAGAAGTACATTAAACATGAACAAGAGGAGCTGCACAGGAAATTTTTATTGTTTACAGATACTTTCCTAAGGAAAATACATGCACTCTGTGAAGAGCACTTCTCACCTGCCTCACTTGACCTGAAATTTGTAACCCCAAAAGTAATAAAACTGCTTGAAATCTTGCGTAAATATAAGCCCTATGAACGACAACAGTTTGAAAGCGTTGAGTGGTATAATAATAGGAATCAGGATAACTATGTGTCTTGGAGTGATTCTGAAGATGATGATGAGGATGAAGAAATAGAGGAGAAAGAGAAGACAGAGACTAATTTTCCATCTCCTTTTACTAATATTTTATGTGGAATTATTTTTGTCGAAAGAAGATACACAGCAGTTGTCCTAAACAGGTACAGTTTAAAAAAAAAATTAAATTCCAAAGTGTTGCTTACTAAATAGTATTCATTTTGAATAACATATGAAAATACGTATATATTTATTTATACCTTTCCCTTTACATAAGTAGGTTATATGTACTGAGGCTGTGTAGAATATGCTGCTTTCAGCAGGTATAAATTTGTTGAATTGTTCCAGTAAAAGTCAAAAGTGGAATCTGGTGATCTCCCCCTACCAGTGGAACACAGCTGGCCTCTTACATTTCTCATATTGGCTCGGAAAGCTTGCCTTCACAGAAGGGTGAATGTGAATTGAGGAGGAGGACAGAGGGAGTTGTGTTGCACAAGCTAGTTGACATTCCATAGTCAGTATAGCAATTGTTTGCAGAGAAAAAGGAAAACACTGTGGTAACTTCCTTGGTTTTTTTCCACCATAGCAAACAAGTACTGCTGGGAAACTGAAAATGCAGCAGCATCCAATAGGAACTGATGACCTCAGAGTAAAGCAAGGACTAGATCAGGCGTAAGGGATTTTAATGGGGATAATGTTTGAACTGATCCACTGAAAAGTCACGTATTTTTCCGTGTATAAGATGACCCCCCTTTTTCTAACCCCAAATTAGAAAAAGCAGGGATCAAAGGGCTCCCTTTTTGCTGAGCCCCGTACCTTGACAGCCACTTTTCCTCACCTTTTGCGAAGGCACAGAGTTTAGCAAAAAGGAAGGGGAGCCGTCAGTGTCTCCAGCGCACCCTCACCTTTTGAGAAGACATAGAGGTTAGCAAAAAGGGAACAATGGCGAGGGTGCGCTGGAGCCATAGATGGCTCCCCTTCTTTTTTGTTAAAGCTCTGTGCCTTTGCAAAAGGCAGTGGTAAAGAGCTGCCTTCTGTGTATACAACAACTCTCAAATTTTTCTCAAATTATTTAAGGAAAAAGTATTGTTTTATACATGGAAAAATATGGTGGTAGTTCAGATTACTAAAATAGGGATCAGGGTACAAAGAATGGGTTTCCTGTCACAGGAAAATTTCGAAAGGTAAGAGGATTGTACTTTTCAGGAGTAAGAATCTTTTCTCAGTGTATGATAAGATTACATGGTTTCTTGAGGTCTGTTCAATGCCTGAGTTTCTGCTTGCCTAAAATTCATGACGGTCTCTGCTTATTTTCTGCACCAGACTTCATGAAGAACAAGAATATACACAAGCTAGGCTGTTTTTATTTTACATTTTCTGTCTGCATGTAAATCTTTCTTTGATAGTTTCAGTTATGGATAGATAGATGGGATTTAAGTAACCTTTAACAAACAAGTACAAGATAATCAGTTATTGTAGCTGTGCTGTCAATATTATTGGATACTCCAAATAATAGTTTACATTTTCTCAAATATATGTGACTTCCAAATGTGTGTAATATATTAAGGTTGATAAAAGAAGCTGGCAAACAAGACCCAGAACTGACTTATATCAGCAGCAATTTTATAACTGGACATGGCATTGGAAAGAATCAACCCCGTAGCAAACAGATGGAAGTAGAATTTCGAAAGCAGGAAGAGGTAAATTTAATAAAATAATTGCCCAGAAATGCTGTTTATAGTCTTGAATTTGAAACCTTTATAAAGTCTAGGAAATTTCCATTCCAAAATGCTGCATTGTTTAAAGTTATTATTTCTTGTGGTTGCGGGTTTTTCAGACTCTTTGGCCATGTTCTGAACGTTGTTCTTCCTAACGTTTCATCAGTCTCTGTGGCCGGCATCTTCAGAAGACAGGAGTCAGAATTCTGTCTGTGCTCTGGTGCTCTTATTATTTCTTCCTCATTATATAGAAGTTTTTTTTTAAAGAGCTCAGACAAATTGTACATGAGTTAAAAGATAAGTAACAAAGCTGCTGTTGGGTACAGAAATCTTTAATTTGATTTAATTTAATTTAAAATGTCCTATCCCCACATTCAGATTCCAAGACTCAATAGGGATCCCATTTGCCCTGGGAAAGACTTTGGGAGCTTCAGGAATTGGAGAATCACTGACAGTAGTCCTGCCTCTGGATCTGGCAGAAATTCAGCTGCCGTTTTTTAGTATGAAAGACTCCTCCCCACTGTACCAAAGCTCCCAAAGGTTTCCCCAGAGCAAATGGGATCCCTAGAATGTCTGGGAACCTGAAGGAAGGGGATAGGAAGAATTAAAGATTTCCATCACTAGCTAATAATGTCGTCCTTGTGCAAGATAAAGTTGTACAACAGGATTTCCATCAGTAATGTATGAATCCTGAAGATACTGAATAAGGTCTGTGTTCTTAGCACTCAACTTCAGCAGTTTTTCAAAAATGTTATTTTGATAACAGATTTGCAGTCTGTGGGGGCACAGATTATAATATTAATACAATTTTAACTCAACTTGTAGACACATGATAAAATCTCAAGAAAATTGTGTTTTATAACAAATATTGACTTTATTACTGCCCACTCACCCAGGTGGGACATTTTGATATCCCCAGGTCACATTTTCTTATAGAATTAGACCTATAAGGTACACATTTTACAACATTGGCATTTGAACAATTAGAAGTAATGACCTAAAGTTTAATCCACTTGCCATGTATAGGTTTCCCCGCCCCCCCAGGCAAAGCTCCCCAAACATACGAGGTAAACATTGCCCTAACAATGTTGCTGTTGGGAGTACTTTTTTAAAAAAATCCCAGCCAATATAGTATATTACGACAGAAAAAGTCCCATGCTTGTTTTTGGTGAATCATAGTGTTGAGAAGCAGAAGTGGCATATTCTGATTGCAAGTATATTGCCTCAGTTTTATGGGTCCACTGGAATTCTGAAAGACTTCGGGAAATATAAGACGTACTAACACTGACCCCATCCCTGATCCTCACCCTTCTATAAACCCTTTGTACATTGGAATTTATCCGAGGTCAAAAAATATCTTAGTACTATGTTTCCCAAAAATAAGACAGGATCTTATATTAATTTTTGCTCCAAAACACACTAGGGCTTATTTTTAGGGGATTTTTTAATGTAAAACTATCTCCATTGATTCAAATACAGACGTGTTATCTTCTGGTTGCTGCACAATGTTGGAGGGTGGGGTTTTACAGTGGTACCTTGATTTAAAAACGTAATCCATATTGAGACTGCATTCTTAAGTCGAAACGTTCTTCAGTCAAAGCACCATTTCCCATAGGAATGCATTGAAAACCGATCAGTGCGTTCTAAGGGAAGAAAAAAAGGCAAAAAGCCAGAGGAAAAGGGCTGGAAATTCAAATTTCCCGTCATTTCCCCCTGCCTTTTTGCCTTCAGAGGTCTCAAAGGGCTTCCTCTGATGTTGGGGGAGAAAGCCCTTGGAGACCTCCGAAGGCGCCGATCGCTCTGTTCACAAAAATTGGCATTGACTTGTGAACAGAATGCCTAGAGTGGTCATTTGACCAGATAGGCGGGGTATAAATACAATAAATAAATAAATAAACAAAGCCTTGACCTCCGAAAGCAAAAAGGCAGAGAAAAAGGGCGGGAAATTTGAATTGCGAGGCTCCGTTCACAAGTCAATGCCAATTTTTGCGAACAGAGCCATTCATAAGTCTAAATGTTCATAGGTAGGGACGTTTATAAGTCAAGGTCCCACTGTACTTCACTGGGACTTAGTTTGCTTATATTACAAGCATCCTGAAAAATCATACTAGGGCTTATTTTCAGGTTAGGACTTATTTTTGGGGAAACAGGGTAGCAACGCAGTGCAATGTTTTTCTTTTGCGTTGATCAGGATTCACTGTAAACATGGGCAAAAGTGTCAGTGTTCTTTCATAGCTGGGTTATGTTTACTTTTAAAAAGAATGGAATAGTAATATTGCCTAGACAATTTATTTAGTGCATGTGTACTTTGGAATTGTATCAAAACAGATGTTGATGCTGTGTTTACACACCGTGACTTTAAAAAAATGTGAAAGAGTGGATGATAGCAAAACAGATGCAGACTAATAGGATGCTTTTCTACTAGTCTCGCTCTCAAGAATCCTCCAGAATTATTTTATTAAAACCAGTTTTTACCAACCTGTATGAGCAAATTAGTAGAGTTGATTCATTCCTTACATTCTGAAATAATTTATTCAACTTTTGTCAGTCTCATAATTTTATAACTGCTTGGTCTTAGAAATGTGTCCTTTTATTTACTTTTTAGGTACTTAGAAAATTTCGAGCACATGAGACCAACTTGCTAATTGCAACTAGTATTGTAGAAGAGGGTGTTGACATACCAAAATGCAATTTGGTGGTTCGTTTTGATTTGCCCACAGAATACCGTTCCTATGTGCAGTCCAAAGGAAGAGCAAGGGCACCTATCTCAAATTACATCATGTTAGCAGATTCAGACAAAATTAAACATTTTGAAGAAGATCTTAAAACCTACAAAGCAATTGAAAAGGTATGTGGCACATGTTTATGATCACATCCAGATACTCTTAAATAAGATAAGTTCGGCATTCTTTTGTACAATCTCTCATAGGGAGTTTTTGAATTGCTTCCGTATAAATACAGTTTAGCAAATAGTTATCAACCTTTATGGCTTCTGCCCAAAAAAAATGGAAGACCTGCATCTTTTAATAGTTTCCGTGACTGACTGAAGTCTATGCTTTTGTCTTTCAATTAGACCATTTTCAGCAGGTGTAACCACATTAATCAAACACTGTCTAATGCCCTTGGCCCTCAGCCAATTTGTCAGTGCATTATTTGTAAACTCTCTACCTTGGTCCATTTGAATTTCAGCAGTTCTGTGTGGTTGGTATTTTCTTTCTATAAATTTCACCCATTGTTTCAAAACTTTGTTGTTTCATCCTTTGAACGCAATGGATAAACAAATGAATATCTTGCATAGTTAACTATAATTGTTAATGCAAATCTGGCTCCTCCCAGAGACTTTGGCAAAGGACCAATTAGATCACATGCCACTAACTGAAAAGGGTGACTTGTTTGACTGTCACTGTGCTTTGCAACTAGCGCTGGCTGGCTCTGCTTGTGCATATACTTCACAATGCAAATAATGTGTACATTCTTTTGCTTTTAGCCCTATAGAATGCTCAGTTGTTTTTTTAAATTAAGCCACATGTAAGCATTCATCATGTACAGGTTTATTCAAGCTTACACATATTTCAGCTTTTTCATTTTCTGTGAATATTAATTTATACAAGCCATCTCTCAGCTTAGGTTGCCCACAGATATTTCCATTTTTCTTTATGACACATCCTGAATTCTTGAATACAATTTCAATTAAATTCTTGAATACAATTGTTAAATTAAACACGCAACACTTAGCAAATTATGTTTTAATTGAACTAACAGAATTTGTTTTAATTCCCCGATACCTGCTATTATGACTGCTCCTTCTCCTTCTACTGGAGAGCACAACCCATTTGCCAAACTTACAAACTGCAGGGTAGATTTGTCCTTGGAGATAAGGAGCTGAGGATTTCTCATCACATGGTGACTGGCTCCACTATCCAGAATCCAGTCCTGATTTTGAAACTCATCTGCCTGGCAAACTACAGAAGCTTGTGGGATTCAAATATTCCTCCTTCTCAGCTGCTGTATTCCTTTCTGGAGATGAATGCAAATAATTCTTCTCCTTTCTCTCTGGACAAGCCCTTTGAAGATTAGTAGAGCTCCCACAGAAAAAACATCATTGAACCATCAAAATTCCAGGAACGCTTTGCTGCCTCGGTGCAGTTTCCTTCTCAGCTGGAAAATGCTGACTCCTGGCCACCAGATTATTAGCTCTCTTTGACTCCTCTTCTTTCAACCATCCAGATAAATATGCCATCGTTAGCTGGTCTCGTGGAATTGATTCCAGCGTCACTGCTAACACATCACACAAGGCATCCAGATCAGACAATAAACACTTTAAAAAGCTCCGTGTATTTGAAACCCATTCCATGTTGCTGAGTAAACACCAATGTCATTTTCTCAAGGTGTTTGGTTACATTTCCTGGAAATGTATTGCTCCAGCTGCATACGTTAAAGCTGCCTGGTCCAGGGTAACTTGAGAAGCAACAGTGTCTTCGACATGCGCTGTTCGCAAAGCCTGCCAACATAGTTGTGCAGAATTAATCCCTCACACCAGAGACAATTGGCTGTCTTCAAGGCACAAAATAATCACAGCTAGAGCATGTTGATTTTTTGTACCTTTTCCATTTGTACAGCTTCCTCATCCTCCTCAACTTCTATGGGGTTTCGTGGGTTATTAATAATGTCCCAAAAACCTTCCCTGAGAAGGAACATGTACATTTTCAGTTCCCATGCCAAATAGTTCGTCTCATTCAGTTGGGGAAGTTGAAAATTAGAAGCAGTTGCTGCCTTTCTGTTCAAAAAATGAGGTGCTATCTTTCACACTCACACTTATATAACAGCAAAAAAGCCTGTACCCATAACCTTTCGAAGTGTGCAATGCTATTGATAAGTGTTGTTGAATTTCAGAAATCCAAACGTAGAGCAGTGCAGAGACAAAAATGAAAACACAAGGTTCAGATGTGGAGATGTGCTTAGAATTAACCTTTCATTTTGTCTGCATTTTTTTAAAGATCCTGAGGAATAAGTGTTCGAAGTCTGTAGATGCTAGTGAAACAGAAAATGAACCCATTATAGATGATGATGATATTTTCCCACCATATGTTTTAAGACCAGAAGAGAGTGGTCCACGGGTCACAATAAATACTGCTATTGGACACATTAATAGGTACAATTATTGCTGTTTGGTTGTAGGCCAACTTTGCTGAATTCCTTATATAATGATGGTTGTTAGTGTTCTTTCACTAGGGTGTTGCATGGGAAGAATTTTTTTATGTCTTCTGATAATTTAACTACCATACTATTTCATAGCATAGGGGTGTACGATATTAATGGAATGGATTTGTAAGAATCCAATTTCGTGTTTTCTTAAAATGTTTTAAAATAGAAGTGTTTTTGTGTCTTAGCACAGTTAAAGTTGATACACCAGCATCAGCTGCTCTTGAAGTGTCTGATCTAACAGTAGTAATATGTGCCTTACCTATAGCTCCTTGGGTCACTGTAACAAAACTTTTTAAACACACCTTTAAAAATTTGTTTAGAAATGTCAGCGAGTTCAAGTTGTTGTAGCCACAATATTGACCAAGACATATTACAGGGAGCATGTGACTTATTGTTATGCAGTTTGTTTCTTGGTACAATTCAGAGTGCTATCTAACATCTATAAAGTGTGCTGCTTCTTATATATTGGCCAATAGTTCTTAAAGCACTTTCTGGGTAGTTTACAATTTAATTATGCAGGCTGTGTATTGCTCTCCCCCCCCCCCCCCCGGTTGCAAGCTGGGTACTCAATTTACCAACCTTGGAAGGATGGAATTCAGATCTAACCTTGAGCCAGCTACCTGGGATTGAACCAGCTGTGAACAAAGTTTTGGCTGCAGTACAACAGTTTAACCACTGCGCCACAAGGCTACATACACATTGAATGTTCATACACATTGAATGTTCCTAGGCTTTAAATCTTCAGAAGAAGCCCTTTTCTTGCTACTCTCATTAGCTTGGGAAACTTGAGGGACACATTTCATGGTGTCTGCTCTTGGTTGTAGAGCTCTGCACATATGGGCAAGATTCTTGAAGGGCTGAGAGTGACCACTTGTGAGTTGGACTCTTTCCTTGCCTGGTTTATAAAAGCAGCTAAGAGGGGGATTGACTGAGTGTAAGGAGAGTGATAAATTCCTAATTGCAACATGCCTAAAGGAGGCAATAGTAAGACCATTGTTTTTTTAAAAAAAATCCTTTGTTGAGACCCACTGTATTGTATAGTTATTAGCCAGTCTCCCAACATCCCTTTCCTGGGCAGTGTAACATTGAGTTTAACATTTTGAATGGTTATGAGCTAAAGTAAATGAAAGATTATGAAAAAAATATGTAAAGTGTTGCAGGATTCTTTGTTCCTTTTGTGAGCGTTACATTCCTTGAATATCCCTGCAGTGGAAGGCATCATAAGGTTTTAGTTCCATCTTAGAAGAACATATTCATTTTTAACATCTTGTATTATACAGGTATTGTGCTAGATTGCCTAGTGATCCATTTACTCATCTGGCTCCTAAGTGTAAAACTAGAGAACTCCCTGATAATACATTTTATTCAACTCTTTACCTACCTATCAATTCTCCTCTTCGATCATCAATAGTTGTAAGTATTTCAGTTTCTTTTGGTGACTTTTAAGTTTTGAACATCTTCAAGTTCTACATTTTCTGTTCACATTGGCCAAAATCAAGTAGTGTAACTTATACCGGGTAAGGCTAGTAATGTCATCAGCTGTGGCAGTTTCTTTGAAACTAAAAATTTCTGATCCTGTACCCTGAAATTTCTGAGGCTCCATTGGGATATCTTCCATTGTTGGGAAGTGTTAGGGGGAAGTGGGATGAAGGGAGTCTTTAATTTCTAAATGTAAGAGCGGGTGGTACCTTTTACTGGACTATTTTAAAAATCAGACAAATTGCAGGGAAAAATCAGAAATTTCCAATTTCCAAAAAACAGCTGTAGCTGATGATGTAATCAGCCTTACCCAGTGTAGCGAGAAGATTTCAGTAATTGATTAATAATGATGCCAGTCTTTTCTGTAGTGCATATTTTGCTACTAGGCCTACTCTGTGTTTTGCTAGATTGTGTACTGTCTTGCTGAAATTTGATCTGTCCAATAGCACACAATTGAAACTACTTGAAAAACACTGGGTAATACTGAATAGGAGGAAGAGAGGAGAAAGTCTATATATTCCTCTTCTCCATCCCTATTGGACGGACATATTAATGTTTAAATGGCAGAGCCATGCTATGCAGGAGACTTGAGAAATGACAGAACTAATTTATAAAGGGTAAAACTTTGTTTTACTTTTATTTTCAGTTCCGGCTTGACATATATGTATGCTCTGACATCATTTGTATATTAACATGCCAGATATTTTTCACAAGCTTGAATAGGCAACTGCAAACAATTTGTTATGATTATGTAGATTAATAGATCACATTTTTCTATTTTGTATATTTTTAAAGTGTTTTAGTTACTGCTAAATCTGTCTGCATTAAAAATTAGGATCTTTCATTATTGAAGACTGAGTCAAAAATGATTTAAAATATGATTCCTATGTTAAATACTGTGTAAGAAAACTATAATGTGATTCTGACTTTGTTGCTAGGGTCCACCAATGAGTTGTGCAAGACTGGCAGAGAGAGTTGTTGCTCTTATTTGCTGTGAAAAACTGCATAAAATAGGTAAGTATCTTAGGGGAAAACATTTATTTAGAATTGAAAATCTCAAAACATTCTACAGTTGGGCCTCTATATCTGCAGAATCGATATCTGTGGTTTCACTTACCTTTGCTTTGCCGCAACCCTATATACGACATACAAGGGCACCCCTTGTAGTCTTTGTCCCACCCCGTTGTATATATGGTTCCTTCAGATTCATTTTCAGACATCTGTAGTAGATCATGGAACCGACCCTCTGCTGATACAGGCATATTATAGCTCAAATTTTTGTCCAATTGTATTGATAAGCGTACCACAACCCGCATATTTCATCAGAATACATACTAGGGACAGCAAATAATTTTGTTGAAACTGAGATGCTTGGGGGAAAAAGTATCAGTTCTGATGTGAGGCTTCTTGCAAGACAAAGCATACTGTGCCTCAGAAATTGACACAGTTGCAAGATGTACAGTATATTTCCAGGAAAAAGTATGCACAAAACCACGTGTACATTTGAAAACTAAGCAATTTAAATTGCATAGAGATGAAGAGTATGCACAAAAGAATCAGTTTCAATAATACATTTTTTTCATTGTGCAAAAATTATGTACAAATAAACAACCTGATTCAAGTGGAAAATGGGATGAGAATGCAAATGGTTTGAAGAAACACTGATACTGAAGTTGAGTGATTATAATATTCTTAATCCTGATTTCCCCTCTACAAATGGAAGGACTCATTTGATGGAGGGAGCCAGCAGAGAATTTACGTTGGGCAAAGAGGATGGGAACACTGTTTTCTCTGATTTGGCCTACTTTTCCTCCAGTCTTTGTCACCACCTTTCACACTACAGTACTCTGGGTGGTCCCTCAACCCTTTTCAATGGTATGGGAAGCAATGCTGGGGTTGGAGGCAGAATTTAGAATTGGAGAAAATTGCTGTTCTGTCTCTCTGTTCTAATACCATTATCGGTTCCCTGCTGTAAGTCCCATTCTGCCTCCAAATAAGACTGTTCCCGAAAGTCGCATGCAAGGTATCTTAATTTTTTCTTCTTCTTCATTCTTACCCTCATGTAGAGGAGTCTTTGTGTGGCCTGTGCTCTTCCAGAAGGCCTATGACTCTCTTTAGCCAAAATATATTATAGGGTTATAGTCAACAGGAGTGGCTGAGAAAGCCCTGTTGGTGGGTGGAACTCCTAGGCAGTATGTTTAGAAATGATGCATTCCTATGTACATTTATTTTGGATAAGTCCTGTTGAATCCATTGGCACTTGTTACAGGGCTAATATGAGTTAGATCAATCTCAATTATTACTCTCAGAGGCTTGTCGATATAAATTGGTCTCTAAACAAAATCTAAACAAAATCATTTGACAAAATTAATGTAATATGTGAGACTCTTGAAAAGATGACATAGGTAGTTTTCCCTAAGACATTTATGCAGGAAATTAAATTCTCTGTCAGTTTCTGGAAAAAGAGAATTATGCTTAATTCATTTGTATGGGTAATTCAGAAGTGTTACTTTCATTGCCTCGAAACAGATTAGAAATTTTAGACTGTCAAATGGCCAAGAATGTAAGATACAAATATACATTTGGTATCATTGTTTTGGCCTGGAGAACCCACAACAACCATTGGATCCTGGCCATGAAAGCCTTCGAGAATATATCAGTGTTTTGTTGCTGAAATTCCCCAAATGTCACAGTTCCTCACCATTTTAATAATAATCATGTGCTATCAAGTGAATTCTGACTTATGGCTGAGAAGTGGTTTACCATTCCCTTCTTGTAGGCGCACCCTGGGACTGTGCAGCTTGCCTGCTGGCTGTACTTGCAGGAGGCACAGTGGGAATCAAATTCCTAACCTCTGGCTCCACAGCTAGATACCTAAACCATTGAGCTATCCAGCCTGTATACCACATAACGTGTTCTGCTGGATGAGCAAAGATTGTTATTGGATTTAGCATTTATTCTTACTACATTTTAGGTGAACTAGATGATCATTTGATGCCTGTTGGAAAAGAAACAGTGAAATACGAAGAGGAACTTGATTTGCATGATGAAGAAGAGACCAGTGTTCCAGGAAGGCCAGGCTCTACAAAACGAAGGCAATGCTACCCTAAAGCTGTTAGTATAGTTCTGTGCCCTCAGTGTGTGGTGGCCTGTGATATTTAACCATATTTCTCTTTCCTTTGTCTTCTCTGTCAAAGGAAAGCATTACATAAACCATAGCTGTGCAAATATGGGATCCTATAGATAGGTTATTTAAACAAAAGTAATTATTAAGGGGAGTAAGTGTTCCGAACGTGATTGCATAGGCTGATAGATCAGTTTTTTTCCCAATGAAATTTGTGGGATGTGTTTAGGGAGATTTAGGATAACAAATATGCATTTCAAATAAGGTTACTTTGATCATGTGGGTGTCAGTATGGCATGGGATAAAACTAAAGGTTTTCATTTCTCTATCGAAGGTTAGGTGTGAGGTGCCTTTGACTGGTTCCTGTGTTTGTACAAGAGCACATAAAAACAGGAGTGGAGGAAGCTTCAAGTTCTTGTTGGTATAAGGCAAAGCATGATGAAGATAGGGATGAAGATGAGCCATTCCAAGACCTAGGCACTGCCTGGGTGAAATACTATGCAGAAACCCCATTTGCACCATCAAAAAAATCTCTTGTCATCTAGTTTGTAAGGTTTCAAAAGTCTCTGTTCTTTCTGCAGCAATAGTAATTGTTTGGGTAACCTTGTAGCAAAAATGATGAGTCTTTTAACACCTTAAACATGATGGTGCCACAAGACTCTCTGCATGAAGGAAAGGCAGAAAATCAGGATTTTAAAATCAGTGTTATTTAATCATCTTTGTTACTATATTGAAACCTAGTATTGTCAACATACACTTGCAAATAAATGCACATATTTGGATGGGGGGGGGTTAGAAGTAAGTGGAGATTCTATAAAGAGCCTTGTGATATAGTAGTTGAATTGCAGTACTGCAGTCAAGACTGCTCATGACCCGAGTTCAGTCCTGACAAGTGTAGGTAGTCAACTCAAGATTGACTCAGCCTTCTATACTTTCAAGGTTGGCAAATGGAGTACCCAGTTTACTGGTGTGGGAGTGCGTACCCTGTATAATTAAATTGTAAACTACCTGAAGAATGTTTTAAGCACTATGGGGCAGTATATAAGCAGCACACTTTGATTTTGCTTTGCTTTTACATTGTATAACTTTCCCGTCTTCTTTGAGAGGTGGAGGCACATCTTGAAACCTATCCCAAGAAATGAGAAGTATAAGCCACTAGTACTTCTTGTTTACAACACCATGCTTCCACATCTGAAACTATTCAGTCAATACAAGCTAGGAAGCTACTTACACCGAGTCATATCATTGATCTGTCAAATTCTGCATTGTCTACATTGCCATGGCTCTTGAGAGGTTTCAGACTGGACTCCACCAGCCCAGCCTGGACGTGCTGGGGACTGAACCTGTAGATTTTTTGCAGGAAAGAAAATAACGTTCTACCACTGAGCTATAGTCCTTCTCTTAAGATGTTTATGATGCCGGAAAGTTACTTTAGTAGATGTCTGTTAACCCTGTCCACTCTGAAATGATTGCTAATGAGCAACTTTATTACTACAGCCTTGCTTTTATGTTTACGAGCATATAAATAGTCCTTACAAAGACTCATGAACTTACTGAGGCATAAATATTTTATAGGTTAGAACCTGCTTCACGAGTTATTTGTTCCACTCTGTTGTTGTTTATTTGCTTTTATATTGTGGCAGAATTGTTTTCAGTGCTTTGTTACTGAGGCTATCAAAGCAGAGGGATTATATCACAGACATTTTCTTCAAAGAGGAACAGTGACTGAAGTTCTGTTTTTATTTATGCTTCATAAATAGATGAAATTCTGTTATTTTCCACATCAGAATGTCTTTGTCATTCTTAAGTACTCATAAAGAAAGATAAATTTATGCTATTTTAAAAAGTATTCATTATATGTGTTTCAAAAGCAAATGTCAATTTAAAAATATTTATGTCTGTTGTGTCCATAGATTCCAGAATGTTTAAGGGATAGTTATCCCAAACCTGACCAACCCTGTTATCTTTATGTGATTGGAATGGTATTAACTACGCCTCTACCTGATGAGCTCAACTTCAGGCGACGAAAACTGTATCCTCCTGAAGATACTACACGATGTTTTGGAATACTGACAGCTAAACCTATACCTCAGGTAGCTGTGTGTATGTTCATTTTATCTCTCACTTATGTGGTGTTCAAAGTATTGGAAGCAATCCAGTATTTTTCATCACAGGTTCATGTTCAGCTTTGATTATCATTTCTTTCTGAAAGTCACATTCATACTTGTATCAAAAAGTTATAGACTCTGTTTAAGTGGCTGTATTTTTTAAAGGTGTTACTCCAAAGTAATATGTCACAGTGCACAGTAATAGCTTAACTTGGTTTTTCTCCATTTTATAGTGGACTGATTTTTCATTTGTAAAAGAAGCTTGCAGAACAGAGGTATTAAAAATTTAGAACTAAAAGCATTCAAGAACAGATTTAAACGTTTAACAAAAAGACAGCATTAAAAAAAGTCATAAAGACCAAAGGTGTGAAACAATATAGTTTTAACGGCCTCTTAGAAGCTAAACAGAAATTGAGTCCTTTTTCAGAGCCCTTTCATGTTTGGCAAATTGTGAGTGACTGGTCAGTTACGAGTTTTACAGTTCCAGGAATTCTGTGAGGAGCCTGAGGACACTCCTGTGTCATTATGGCCATCAGATCTCCACTGTGTGTTTCCTTCTTCAGCTTTGATAGCAGACTTCTCTTACAAGGTCATGTGGAAAGGGGACTCAATAACACTAATTTCTCTGTGGCCACACTGACACTGATTTACAGAAATGTTTTATCTGACAGTCAAAAGGCCATGGTGTTTCTCTCTCCTGCATCATCTCACATAGTGATCAGTTCTCTTTTGAGACTCAGGATTAGCATCTGAAAAGGACTCTTACATATATTTGGACAGTTTGGAAAACCTTGTTTCCATTCTCGAATCTTGAAGACTGTCCACAGAATGCCTGGGACTACACAGAAGACATTTGTTCAGTATTGTATGCCAAATCTACATCACACACTGCAGCTGAGTGAGTGGTAAAGAGATACGACAGTTCCTCCATGCACCTAGACCTGAAACCCAATACCTGAAAACATCTCATTGTCGTTTAGTCATGTCCGACTCTTCGTGACCCCCATGGACCAGAGCACGCCAGGCCCTCCTATCTTCCACTGTCTTCCGGAGTTGTGTCAAATTCACATTGGTTGCTTCGATGACACTGTCCAACCATCTCATCCTCTGTCATCCCCTTCTCCTCTTGCCTTCACACTTTCCCAACATCAGGGTCTTTTCCAAGGAGTCTTCTCTTCTCATGAGATGGCCAGAGTACTGGAGCCTCAGCTTCAGGATCTGTCCTTCCAGTGAGCTCTCAGGTTTGATTTCCTTTAGAATTGATAGGTTTTTTTCTCGCAGTCCAGGGGACTCTCAAGAGCCTCCTCCAGCACCACAATTCAAAGGCATCAATTTTTCGGCAGTCAGCTTTCTTTATGGTCCACATTCATAGTTGTATCAAGTATGAAAACATCTACCAACAGCATTCTCCTTTGTCCATTTTAGAGAAAGTCGCACATGCACATAAAACATTTTCTTAGTGGGGTGTCCTTTATTGGTCCTCTGGTGCAATGGTTCTCAAACTGTGGTCCCCAGATGTTCTTGGACTGCAACTCCCTGAAATCCTGGCCAGCACAGCAAGTGGTGAAGGCTTTTGGGAATTGCAGTTCAAGAACATCCGGGGACCTCAGTTTGAGAACTGCTGCTCTGGTGGTACTATTTCCTGTCCTGCTTTCCATTCTCAGAGCCCTTGCAAACATAGCCTTAAAATCTTTGCATACTATTTTCCTAAGACTCCTGTCTTTTAAAGTGGTTATTTAATTTATTTATTCAAATTATATGCCATCACATCAGCCAAGTATGTTTTCGAATTGATAGGTCTCCCAGTTAAATCTCTGTGCTTTAAAACACAGTTACATACTGATCATTTACTCTTAAAAGAAAACATTCTGTTTCACAGAACCCAATATTGTATTGGGAGAATAGATTGTCTCGTCTTTCTTTTTCGTGGCCTCTGTGAATGCACACATATGGGTATTGTCTGCACCTGCGCTGACTCTCTCAGAAGATTCTAGAGCTAAAAGTAACAATTTTATGGTGTGATCCTCCACGAGGTATATGCTTCTCCCACCCACCATCTTCCCCAGTTCCTTTTTTCTGCCGAGCTGAACGGTTCTCAGGAAAGATTGAGTGCTTCGCTATTTGCCTTTTGGCTATTTTACTCTAAATTACCTATTTCGTGATCCTCCGCTTCTTTTGTTTGCCTAATCGGCTTCCCGCGGTCTTTTTATTGCCTTTCCTTTCCCCTCCCCCCCAGTCCTTTGCTTATGGCCTCACCGTCTCCTTTTAAACATTGTACGACCTGTGCGAATAAAATAGCACTTTCGGATGGTCATAGCCAGTGCCTTTTTTGTTTGCATGAGGAACATCCGACCCATTCATGCCCTGCTTGTAAAAACTTAACCAAACCGGCACTTAAACAGAGGCTCCAAAGACTTCGGTCTTACCTTTGGCAAACAGCCATGAATCCTACGTCTTCAGAAACGGCTAGATCTCCTGCCCTTTCAGCCGATAGACTTCCAGCGAGACAGTCTACTTATGACTCTACCTCTGTGCTACCAGGTAAGGCACTGCTGAGAAAGCAAAATTGTCTGGTAAGCACAAGTTGCCCTCTTCTCAGAAGTCTTGAGTGCACGATCCAAGCTCGAAGAAGAAACCTAAACCTGCCCCTAAGAGGCCTAGAAAGGACAGGCTTCCCCGAGTGGAGCCCCCTCAGCCTTCTCTGCCTTCCCATCCTCGAGGAATCATCCAGAGAAGCCCCTGACTTGCCCTCGGATGGAGATGAAGCCCATGATGTCATGCCCCCCCACAATGCCGCTCCAAACCCCGAGCATTGGCCTCATTGCGGCTGCGCCACAGTCCAGCCTGACCTCGGCCCACTTCAACCCTGACTCAGGGCGGGCAGCTGAAAGCTCGGCATCCGATCTGGAGGTTCCCCCTTCACCTCCACGGAAAAGAAAGGAGAAACAAAAGCACCTCTCCCCACCGAGGGCTGTGCCATCGCAAGGCGATTTATGCCCCTTTCCAATGGTACCATACCATTTTGACCCCTTCATCTGGGAAACCCTGTATGAAAGGTACCAGCCTGAACAGGCTAAACGGCCCCGAATGACACCAGAACTTTCCCATGCCGTCCCTTCCGCGCGACCACTTTGGCCGTGACAGTTTTGGCTCCGTCGGTACGCCCTCCTGCCCCATCTAAGCTAATTCCACTAACTCGAATGCGAGACAGAGTTCATGAGGCCTTACCCTTACGTCCCACATCCTCGATGCCGGACCCGATAACATCTCAAGGCCCCTTTGAAGACCTGCTGACCCAACGGCACCAAGCTCCCCTAACAGAGGGCCTCGGTCCATCAGACTACCCTTCATCTCCAGGCTCCCCTGCATCTTCGGAGGCACAACGCTCTGAGTCCTCCCATGAGCCCGAGCTTCTGCCCCCAATCCCAGATACGAGGGGCAGCCATGCTTTGTCCTCCTCAGATGACTTCTCCTCATATTCTACTCTTATTTTCCAAATGGCAGAAGCCCTGAATCTCGACACCGAACAGCCCTCATCCACGGATGCCAGCCCGGTGTTCGATGACAACCAGGAGCGTCCCGTTCCATTGAGTCTCCCCTTTAACACTCTGCAAGCCTTTTTGCTCAGGAGTATCAGTTACCAGGCAACTATGGGCGCCTTTCAGCGTCATCTTTGGAATCAAGTCCTTCCTCTCATTGACTCATCTCCTGAACCCATGAGATCTGATCTCATCAACATCCATTCGCAAGCCATTTCTCTCCCAAGTATCAGAGGATCGCGGCGCGACACTCCGCTGAGGCCACTTCTAAAACTTTGGTTACCTCTATTTCTATTCAACGCCATGCCTGGCTCAAGTCCTCCACGATCTCTGAAGACACCAAGACAAGAATCGAGGACTTGCCCTTTGATGGTGCTGGGCCTGTTCAATTCCACAACCGATGATACCATGGAGGACTTCCATAAGAAGTGCAAAACTGCGCGCTCTTATTCTGCTCAGCCACCTACCTCCTATCAACGGCCCTTCTACCGTTCAGGCCAGTTTCATCCCAAGCAATACCAGAATCAAAGGTTCCAACTTTATAGACAGTATCGTTCCCATCAAACTGACAGGTCCTTACCTGCCCCTCAACCTCTGATGGCATCATACCGGCCTCAAAGCTTTCCTCGTCAACAGCAATCCTTTCGTAAAGGACAACGAAAGGGTCAGCAATATTGACAACTACCTATGCCTCCCTTTTCTGACATTCCTCTTTACCCACTGAACTGTACCAAACTGGCCCCATTTCTCCATCTTTGGCAATCCATTACCTCAGACAAATGGGTTCTATCCATCATAGCATCTGGCTACCTCATAGAATTCTACAAATTACCTCCATTGGGGTTCATTCGATACACCCCCTACTCTTCTGCTCTGCAGGACGAGGTTACCAAACTTCTCCAGAAACACGCCATTTTTCCAGTCCCTACTTCGGACTCTCTCAACGGTTTCTACTCAGAATACTTTACTGTTCCTAAAAAAGATGGAGGCCTCCGCCCCATCCTTGATCTCTCTCACCTCAACTGTTTCATATCTCCCCGCAAATTCTGCATGCTTACACTGGGCTATATTATCCCTTTGCTTTCACAGGGAGATTGGTTCATAATTATCGAACTGCAGGACACATGTTTCCACATCTCCATTCATCCAGACCATCAAAAATTCCTCAGATTCCATTTCAACGGCACTGCCTTCCAATTCTGTGCCCTCCCATTCGGGCTCTCCACTGCCCCCCCCGGACTTTCACCAAGTGCATGGCGCCGGTAGCTGCCTTCCTCTGGCTGCAGGGAGTAAACATTTATCCCTACATCAATGACTGGTTGATAGTGGCGACATCGTACCTCGACGCCATAAAAGCATGAGACACAATGCTCCATACGCTTCACAGTCTCAGTCTCAAGATCAACCTCGAAAAGTCACACTTGATCCCAAAACAGACGGCCAAGTTTGTAGGCATGGAAGTAGACTCCCTCCGTGCAAGAGCTTTCCTGCCTCCAGACAGGATCAGGAAAATCCAAAAGGCTGTCCGCCTTTTCCAAACACATCACTCCGTTTCGGCGCATCACACCCAACAACTCCTGGGACTCATGGCATCGACGACGACCGTCGTCCAACACGCCAGGTTCAAAATGAGATCCCTGCAGGCATGGTTCCTTTTCCTGTTCAATCCAGTCACAGATCTTCCATCTGCCCTACTGCCGGTGACACCAGAACTAGCCTCCCAGCTTGACTGGTGGACTCGCCCAGACAACCTTCTCATCGGCTGGCCTTTCTCACCTCTCAGACCTTCCATACAGGTCACAACTGACGCCAGCCCCACGGGATGGGGAGCTCACTGCCTTCAGCACACAGTCCACGGACTCTGTTCAAAACAAGAACTGCCACTTGACATGAACCATCTAGAACTGTTGGCAATCATCAAAGCGTTCCACGCCTTTCCCCCCCTCATCCAAGGACAGGTAGTGCAGTTGGCAACAGACAACACCACTGCACTCTTTTATGTCAACAAGCAAGGAGGCACCCACTCACCTTCTCTGCTCTACCCACTGCCCTTCTCTGCTCTGCTGTCAACCTCTGGGAGTGGTGCTATTCCCACCATGTTTTCCCTATTGCCATCCACATTTCCACCGACGACAACACCTTAGCAGACCGGCTCAGTTGGCTACCAACGAGGACACACAAATGGACTCTGAACGATGTCATATTTCAGCGGCTGTGCCGACAATGGGGGACGGCCTCAATAGACCTCTTTGCAGCCAATGCCAACAAGAAATGTCCCTGCTTCTGCTCCAGAGCGGGACGGGACATCAACTCTCTGAGAGACGCATTCCTCATGGACTGGTCCCAAGATCTCCTTTACGTATTTCCCCCTCTGCCTGTAATCCAGAGGGTAATCGTCCGTCTCCGACAGGACAGAGCCAACGTGATCCTGATAGCCCCGTACTGGGCCCGACAGCCATGGTTCACTCACCTGGTCTCGATGTCGTCGGACATGCTCCGCCTTCCTCTCCGCCCAGATCTCCTCTTGCTCAACCACGGCCTCGTTCTTCACCCAGACGTCACCTCTCTCAGTCTTGCGGCATGGAGGATACTCCTGACGTGATGCAGGTTCTTCTTCGAGCCCGAAAACATTCCACTACCCTCCTATACAAAAATAAATGGAAGTCTTTTCTAAAATATACTCATGACAATAACTTACCTGCTATACCTGTCTCTTTGAAGACTCTGCTCACTTATCTCCTGCATCTCTTCAGTTTCGGCCTTTCCCAGTCCACATTAAAGGTATATCTTTCAGCCATTATGTTTTCTCACCCAACTGTCAAGAAGTTCCTCAAAGGGCTCAACAACATTCGCCCTCCTCAACAACGTACAGTATCATCCCCCCGTGGTCACTGCAGCTGGTTCTTAATGCCTTGATGCGGCCTCCATTTGAGCCCATGGCGTCCATCGACCTCAAATTCCTGACCCTTAAATCGGCCTTCCTTGTCGCAATCACATCAGCCAAACGGGCTAGTGAGCTCGCCGTTCCTTGAGCCGGTCCTCCTTTTATCCAGTTTCACCCCGATAAAGTGACTATTTTGATGTTTCCTTTCTCCCGAAGGTGGTCTCCGACTTCCACCTCAAACAACCCATCATACTACCCTGCTTCTTCAAGTCTTCTTCATCGCTCCTAGAACATATGCTCCATAATCTCAATGTCAGATGTGCCCTGGCTTTCTACATCGAAAGGACAAAAACTTTTAGAAAGTCCAATAAACTTTTTCTTTGCTTTCACGGCCCAAACAAGGGGGCCCCAGCCTCCTCTCAATCCATAGCACGTTGGATTGTACAGACTATCTCCCTTGCTTACACCTTGTTGGGGAAATCCCTTCCAGAACATTTGACAGCTCATTACACCAAGGCGCTGTCCACCTCTACTGCCTTTCAACGTGGCACCGAGGTTCCTGACATCTGTCGTGCCGCTACGTGGTCCACACCATCCACATTTGTCAAGCACTACTGCCTGGACGTCAGAGCACGCCAAGATGCTGCATTTGGCAGAGCTGTCCTGTCATCCTTCTTACCGTGACGACCCACCAACCGGTAAGTGCAGCTTGCTAGTCACCCATATGTGTGCATTCACAGAGGCCACGAAAAAGAAAAAGAGGTTACTTACCTGTAACCATAGTTCTTTGAGTGGTCCTCTGTGAATTCACACAACCCGCCCATCCTTCCCCTCTATCCGTCACAGGTTGATTATGTAATTAATTAATTCTTTCCCTCATACCCAGCAGATAAAATTCAGGAACTGGGGAAGATGGTGGATGGGAGGAGCATATACCTCGTGGAGGATCACACCATAAAATTGTTACTTTTAGCTCTAGAATCTTTTGAGAGAGTCAGCGCAGGTGCAGACAATACCCATATGTGTGAATTCACAGAGGACCACTCAAAGAACTATGGTTACAGGTACGTAACCTTTTTTTTTTGCCTTAGTCTTCTGATCCTATAGAAGGGACATTGCATCAGTTGTATTATAGAGGGTAATAAAAATGAACAGTAAAAATTTATCCTTTTGTTTTTCTGAGTATTTGCTTCCTTCTTACCAACTTCCCTAGCAAAGAAAGTCATGACTTCCACCTTGATCAGATGGATCAAAGTGTATGTTTTTTTCTCCTGCCATGGTACTCCATTTGTAGATAACAGCATTATCTACAAATGCGCTATTTGCAGAGTTTGCAAAAGAAATTTAATGGTCTTGTCACTTTTCATTCACATGCCACTATAATTTATATGCCTAAGCAAAAGCAGGTTTTGGCATAAGAGTCCTGCAGCAGGTCTCTTAAATAACTGAAAACCACCTTCGCATCTGTGCTACGTGATAACACTTGGGTAAATCCCATTCTTCTGGATGGTTCTTTTCTGCCGATTGAGAATGTGTTGAATGCTTACCATGGAGATCCAGTCTGGTCTGTGACAAGTCATTCAGACCCATTAACATGGTGGCTTATATTTTCCCTGGCTACACGACATTATTGATCCTTTGGGTCAGTGGTCCCCAACCTTGGGCCTCCAGATGTTCTTGGACTACAACTCCCAGAAGCCTTCACCACCACCTCTGCTAGTTAGGATTTCTGGGAGCTGAAGTCCAACAACATCTGGAGGCCCAAGGTTGGGGACCACTGCTTTGGGTAACCTATGCCATGTCTTACACTGAGTTTTTAATTTTTTTTTTCCCTTTGAAGTTCTGTTCTTTCTTCATTTTCCTATGTTTGCTATATAAAGAACTTGGACAGGGACCAAGTGTGTGCTCTGGAAATGAAAAGCTTTATTTTGTAATTAACCTGTGTCTCACCTGAGCAATAAAAGTGAATAGCCCGTTCTTCCTGGATGTCTTCTACCTCACAGATCAGAATGGGTCTTCACAGTAAATATCCAAGTCTTTTGAGTTGGATAGATATAAGAGTGCTCTTCTAAATGAAGATGTCTGTAATGCTTCATGTTACAGCACTTCATTGGAAAAGAAAAAAATTCAAATGTGATACGATGGTTGATCATATGAAAGAAATTTACATATATGAGAACTACAAACTCATGTTTATATGGCTGTGGTATGTTGCTAGCTGCCTCATGCTTTCTGTTCACATATTTTAATCAAATAAATGTTACACTTTCCTGCTACTTTTCATCTTCAACTGAATGTTTAGCAACAGTTCCTTGTGTTTCTGGTAACAGATATTTTAAAAGAAATTGAATGACTCAAAATTGGATTTCTTTATGAAAATATTAATATTTGGGTTCTGTACATGCTTAGTTATAGATGAGCATTAATGGCTGAATAAAAACTTTATCTAGTGCTTTTCTGAAATGATTTCATATTGACTTTTTGTTGTGTGCTTGTTTTTGTTTCTGTACTTAGATCCCTCACTTTCCAGTATATACACGCTCAGGAGAGGTGACTATATCTATTGAGCTAAAGAAATCAGGTTTCACTTTGTCTTTACAAATGCTTGAGTTGATCACAAGACTTCACCAGTACATATTTTCTCACATTCTTCGACTTGAGAAACCTGCACTAGAATTCAGACCTACCGATGCTGATTCAGCCTATTGCGTTCTACCTCTTAATGTTGGTGAGAAGAGTGCTGTTGTAAATATTAATTCATTTCATGTACAGTGGGTTGGATCCAGAGGTGCTCAGCTGCATGTAGAAGGTGTCATCCACTCAACAGAAGGGCTGTTCTGTATGTTTAGTTGGAGCTTTATGCAGGAAAATTTTAAAATTAAATTCAGCTGTGTTCTTCCATTTGTATAAGAGCTAGCACATTCTCTTAGTATAAGCAGAAGCTTGAGAACTCATGCAGAAATTACCTATAGCGTGTTAAGCTATGCGTGAACTCTGTAAAATCATGTTCATGTGCTTATGGAGCAATGCTAATACAGTGGTGTCCAGCATGACGACGACCCTGCAGAATGACAAAATTGCATGACAATGACTTTTTTGCGATCGCTATAACGATTGCAAAACAATGTTTCCTATGGGGGATTTTTGTTTGATAACAATTAGGTCCTTGCTTCGCAAACCATTTGTTTGCAAAACAACGATTTTTCCAGCTCCGCAAAATGGCTGCCCTGTGTTTTCTGGACCCATGCTTTGCAGGGCAGCCATTTTAACAGCTGATTGGCACTCAGAAAATGGCTTCCCCTATGGGCGATCTTTGCTGGATGATGAGGTAATTTCCCCATTGGAACTCATTAAATGGGTTTCAATGCATTCCAATGGGGAATTGTTTTTCGCATGACGACAATTTCGCTTAACAGCGATTTTCCTGGAACGGATTATCGTCATGCGGGGTCACCACTAGCTAACATCTTTTCTCTCATGGGCCTTTGGATTCAATTACAGTAGTGCCTGGACTTATGAATGTTCTGACTTACAACCAATTTGAGTTACGACCAGCTCCGGCCACAAAATTTTGCTTCGACTTGTGACCGGAGCTTTGAATTACAGTCAGAAAAAAGGTGGGGGGGAAAGCGGGGAATTCAAATTGCTAACCGTTGGTCAGAGAAGAGGCTGCTTCTTTGTAGTTCTTTCGCCCCAACGGTTATAGTGTGTGTGTTTGCAGATAGGCTTTGGACTGCCTGGTACTGCTTTCTGCTTCTGAATGAGTACATACAGGGTTTTGCAGCATGGGTTTGGGCTGGGGGGTTATGTTTCTGTGCTGTGATTTTTGTATGTGGGGGGGTTGCCCCAGCGTGTTTCAATGGGGCTTGCTGTGTTGTTTGTTTGTTTGTTGTTGTTTGGCAATATTTTTTCAGCCCCAGCGCATTCCGATGGGGCTTGCTGTGTTTTGTTTTTTGGTGATTTTTTTCCAACCCCAGCCCATTCTGATGGGGCTTACTCTGCTTTTTTATTTATTTTACAACCTTTTTTATTCCGGCCCCAGCGTGTTCTGATAGGTTTGCTGTGGTGTTGCTGGGTTTTTCTGTGATCCCCCGCCCCGGGCCCTGTGCATTCCGATGGGGCTTGCTGTGGTGTTGTGGGTTTTTAGTGATTTTTTTTCTCGGCCCCAGTGTGTTCCAATGGGGCTTGCAGTTTTTTGTTTTGTTTTGGGGTTCTTCGTGGCCTCTGTGAATCACACCCTGGGTGATTTGCACCTGGGCGGAGCCTCATTGGAAGATTCTAGAGCTTCTTCTGTAGCAATGAACACATTAGAATATGCCCCTCCCCACCTGTATAAGTACCCCAGCGTCAAGCGTTCCCTTTAGTTTCTTTCAACCGCCGCATTGGGAGCGTCATAATTCTGCTTCTGTGAGTAAAAGAGAAAGAGCGCTTATTCTTGATTCCTTCCTGTTATCAATCTTTTTCTTTTAAACTCATTATCATCAGATTTTTTTTCCCTTTCTTCTTGCTCGGCCTCCAGCTGCAGCACCCGCCTCTTCAATCATCTTTTTTCTCCTCAATGATTTCTCCTATTCATGGCCCCTTTGGGCCCGTTTAAGCACTGCATTGTCTGTGATAAGATCCCACTTTCCTATGGACACGCTAAGTGCCTTTTCTCTTTGGGAGAACAACATCAAACTTCCTCCTGTACCCATTGCAAAAATTTTGATCTTCTATCTCGGCTCTCGAGGCTAAAACTCTGACTTTGGGAACAGTCATTACAACAGTTCAAATGGCCCAACCTCCCTGTAGGGCCACTTCCCAAACCAAAGTAATGGAAAAAGCCATTACTGAATCATCAAAATAACGTTTATCGACTACAACAGCTCATTCCGATTCTCCATCTGCGTCATCTAAGACCTCAAAGACACGCAAATCAAAACCCTTGATACCGAAGTCATCGACTTCATAAACTACTTCTAAACATCAGAGACCTACTGAAACTGCTCCAGCTCCGGAGCCTGTTCCTCCTAAACAAGCTAAACAGTCTAAGCCTACAGACATCCCGCCACAACCACAACAACTCTGAATCGATTTCGGTCAGATCTCCCTCATATGATGACAGACTTCTGTCCCATCAATCATGTTCTCAGTCTCCAGAATGGGATGATAGAGTCAACAGACTAATGTCCTCTCCTTCCAGTCCACAACCTTCCATTTCTTCCAGCAATCCTTCGGTTATTCCATCGCCCAAGGATTCCCATCCTGAATGGCTCAACACCATTCCATATTCGATGCCCTCGGATCACCCACAGATTCCTAACCAGAACCGTCAGCATCAACAAACTTGACAGTTCGCTTCATCGTGTGTGGTTCAAAGCCACGCTCAGCATGTGCATCAGCTTGTCATTTGCCCCAACCAGTGCTGTGCTCAACAAACTGCATTGACTAGTCAACCAGGTGTTTTACCCAGTTCGATAATACCATCTAGTAGTCGGCTTACCTCTCGACAACCATTGGTGTCAGAGCAGCCATATCACTGAGAGGTACCTATTCCTCAACCTGCTCCCCACTTGGTATTGAAAAAACCTCGAACCGTCAAGCAGATTTCATCCACACGTGAGGCTTTTGCAGCCCCAGCCTCCTGATACTTTCCTACTACAATAGATGACGGAAATCACTCCTAATGCCCGGCGTTGCCATCGTTCGTTTATTCTACTGCTATGCCATCATCTCCGTTTTGACATCAGAGATACACAGGCTCTGATATCAATGATCCTCAATATCCATCCTGGTCCATGGACACATGCTCCATTCTGTTACATCAATACAGTTCCCACCCTTGGGTAAATCCAAGTCATTGACCCCAGCACCATTACAACACCGAGCTTGACACCAAGGTCCATCCCTACCAATCGAGGTCTGTCGAAGCTCAACCAACATCTTTCGATGTTGATGATCCTCGACATTGAAGGATGTCCATGGACATGCCACCTCCATCTTTTCCGACTCTTAACCGGCAATACTACGAAACTCAGCCTCTCGACACAGAGGTTGATCGACAGTCCGTCGACTCCAGATGCAACCTCAATGGCTCTGGCCATGGATCTCGGCTGCAGACTCCATCAGTATTACTTACCTCTCCAGAGTTGGACATTGTCGTTTCCATCCCATCGTCACCAGCAGAGGCTTTCCAGACCTATGCTCAACTTATGATTCACATGGCTAAAGCAAATCCACCAACCATCAACAGAACCAGCTGATCATCTGCATGATCCGATCTCTAAAAATACAACCACTCTGGTACACATATTTATGTTGCCGTCTCTCCTTAGTGCTGCGCAGAGATCCTGGACAAAACCAGCTTCCTCCCGTACCATGTCTAAGTGGATTGATAACCTATATAGAATCCATGACCCAGGAGCCATTTTCCTCCAAAAACAACCAGCTCCAAATTCTATATTTGTCAAAGCCTCTCAATCAAGGTCTCGACACTGACAGTCTCTCATACCACCAAATAAAGACAGCCGACGAATAGACTCCATGGGTAAATGGCTTTACTCTTCCGCAGCCTTCACCATGTGAGTCACTAATTATCAAGGAACCATGAGAACTTACCAACACTTCCTCAGGGACATGTCCACCTTTATTGAATCCCTGCCAGAAGATAAAAACATACTACCTCAAACCTTCCCAACAAGAAGGTCTCTCTGTTGCTAAACAATAGATGCTTTCCACCCGCCACACAGTAGACACTACAGTTAAGTCCATAGCCGGTTCAGTAGCCCTGTGCCGTTTTTCCTGACTCAGAATGGCTGGCTTAGCTGAAGATGCTCGAGCATGTATCGAAGACCTCCCTTCCGATGGAGCAGGTCTTTTTCATGCTGAAACTGATGATATACTAGAGAACGTACAAAAGAAACATTCAGCAGTCAGACATTGGGGAGTTTACCCTTCCTACTAGCAATGTCGTCAGCATTGAATGGAATCAATGGAAACAACCCTATAACTCGTACCAGAGGTTCCAACAAGACCCTCCGTGACAAACCTCTTAAAATCAATACTTCAAAAAACAGAGAGCCAAAACCCGGCAACAGCCTGCCACTAGGCGGAATGACCGGAAACCCATGTTTGATGTTCCTCTGACCAAGATCGCCACCCACCCCACAAATCCTGCCCTCTGGAAATACTTACCTGCATGGGACTCCATCACCACAGATTCCTGGGTACTCTCCATCATAAAAAAAACACTGCTACCACATCCACTTCCTTGAACTTCATCTGACAAGACATGTCGTTAATCCTCCATCACAACCCCTACAAGAAGAAATAACAAATTGACTTCTCAAGATGCCATATAAACCATCTGTCCAAACAATACTGGGTTTTTCTCTCGCTATTTCACCACCCCCAAGAAAGATAGGGGTCTTCGCCCTATTTTAGATTGAAGATTATTAAACAACTATATCGTCACCACAAAATTCCACATGGTTACTCTAGAATAAGTTCTTCCCTTCGAAAAAACGGCTGGTTCACCGTCATGGACCTAAGAGATGCTTACTTTCATATTGCAGTACATCCCGCACACAGAAAATTCCTTCATTTCCAACTTGAGTCACAAGCATACCAATTCAAAAATTCCCATTCGGCCTTGCAACAGCTCCGAGAGGTGCTGGTAGCTGCTACCTCAAACTTCAAAACATTCTAATCTTTGCATATATCGACGACTGGCTCCTTGTAGCATACTCCCGTTGCAAAGCTTGACGAGATACCCGTTTCACCCTCACCCTTCATGATCTAACTATCAATAAGCAAAAATCAAAATTAAAACTTACAAGGACTATACATTACATAGGCACACTCATAGACTCCACACGAGCCCGCATGTTCCTCCCTGCAGAAAAGAGACAAAATCTCTTCACCTTACTTCCCGACTTCACTCTACATGCCTTGATACCTGCCTTAATGGTGCAACGAGTTCTAGGCACCATGATGGCCTCTATGATGTCAGTTGTACAACATGTGCATCTCAAAATGAGAGCTCTCCAATACTGGTTTCTGGCCCTATTCGATCCACTAACAGACTCTCCCCACACTCTCCTAAGAGTCACTCCAGAATTGGCTTCTCAACTTCAGTGGTGGCATTCCCATACCAGTCTTTCTATCGGGCAACCATTCCAACAGCCTCACCCGCGAATACAAGTCATTACCGACACCAGTCACACCGACTGGGGAGCTCATTGCAAATCCCTCACAATCCATGCCAAATGGTCTTACAGAGAAAAACTGTTCCACATAAACAATTTGGAGCAACTGGCCGTCATAAAGGCCTGCAAGGCTTTTCAGAAACCTTCTTGTAGGAAAAATGGTACAGATTGCCACTGATAACACCACGGCAGTGTACTACATCCTAAAACAAGGCGGCACCCACTCCCCAGGTCTCCTCTATCTAGCGGTCAATCTCTGGCAGTGGTGTCTGCAGCATCACATCTGTCTCACAGCCTTACACATCGCTGGTCAAGACAACGACCTAGCAGACTCACTCAGCCATACAGATGCCCAAGCTCACGAGTGGGAATTAGCTCAATCAGTATTCTGCCAACTATGCTGGAAATGGGGCACACCGACTCTCTATCTCTTTGCCTCCCGAGTACATTGGAAATGCCAACTGTATTGCTCCCGAGCAGGAATAGGAAAACATTATCAGGGAGACACATTTGTTGGCTGTTGGCCCATGACTCTTACCTACGTTTTCCCACCATTTTTTCCCTCTCCTCCACAAAGTTGTCATCCGTCTACAGCGAGACAAAACCAATGCCATCATTATAGCCCCCTGGTGGCCGAGACAGACTTGGTTCCCAATTCTCCACAGTCTCTCATCAGACATCCAACATCTCCCCTGCCTGCCACACCTTCTCACACAGAACAACACCCAAGTCCTACACCCGGACTTACCTGTTCTGCACCTTAATGAACGTTCTTCATCATGCCAAAAAACCATCTACAAGGAAAGCCTACCTGTACAAATGGAAGAAATTTCAATCCTTTACCAAATCTTCCTCATCCTACATCAATCCATCACTTTCCACTTGTCTCCGCTTCCTCCTACATCTCAAATCCAAGGGCCTCTCCATCTCATGCTTGAAAGTCTACCTTTCATCAGTAATATCATTCCAGCCCCCAAATTCTAAAGCAGCAAACTTCTTCAAACATCCAACAACAAAACATTTTCTGAAAGGTCTCTCTCATATGTACCCAATACTCGACTTCCCTCTCCACAATGGTCACTAACTCTTGTTTTGAAACAGCTTATCAAAGCTCCTTTTGAGCCATTAATTACAACTGTGTTAAGACTCCTCACCTTTAAGATAACTTTTCTCGTAGCCATCTCCTCAGCTCGACAAGCTAGTGAATTGGCAGGTTTACGCTATGACTACCCTTATCTAATCCCCCCCCCCCCCGATAAGGTGAAGTTATTCATGGACATTTTCTTCCTCCCCAAAATTGTCTCTCAATTTCATCTTTTCAGCTGGTTGTCCTTTCTTCATTTTTTCTGTCACCTTCTTCAAACCAAGAAAAAAATACTCCATATGTTGGATGTCAGAAGAGCTCTTGCTTTTTATCTCCAATGTACCCAACCTTTTAGACAGTCATCTCATCTCTTCATAAGCCATTAGCTACCTACAAAAGGCAGTCAGGTGACTTCCCAATTTATCTCCAGATGGGTCGCCTCTACCATTCATTTGGCTTATCAACTTGCTTGACAACCAGCCCCTAGAGTGGTTCGCCCTCACTCCACCAAGGCAGTGGCAGTTTCTACAACCTTTCTCTGCAGCATACCTCTTCTGGACGTCTGCGCCTCTGCCACTTGGGCACAGCCATCCACGTTTATCTGTCATTATAGACTCGACCTCCAGCAGAAGTCTGATGCGGCATTTGGATGTGCTGGTCCAGCCTCTACCTTGGCGTGACACCCTGCTGTCACCCAGGGTGTGATTCACAGAGGTCATGAAGAAGAACGACAGGTTACCCACTTGTAATTGTAGTTCTTCGCGTGGACTAATGTGATTCACACATCCTGCCCGTCCTCCCCTCTGTCACACCATTGTTTGCTTACTGTTAAGCGGCGGTTGACACAACTGAAAGGGGACGCTTGGCACCAAGGTACTTATACGGGTGGGGAGGGGCATATTCTAATATGTTCATTGCTACTGCAGAAGGTCTAGAATCTTCCGATGAGGCTCTGCGCAGGTGCGAATCACCCAGGGTGTGAATCACAGAGAAGAACTACAATTACAGGTGGATAACCTGTGTCATTTCAATGCATTCCTATGGGAAATGGTGCTTCGACGTATGACCAATTTAAGTTACGACCATCTTCTGGAACGGATTAAATTTGTAAGTCGAGGCACCACTGTAATGTTTCTGTTTCTTTTGGACTTAAAGTTTTAGGAGATTTTTAAGCCCAAGTGGCTATGGTTTGAAAGCCATCCAGGATGCCTTTGAGTCATGTGACACTAAAATTATTGGGCAATAGATTTCCTGGTGGAATTTACTGTAGCAGAATATTTGGCGTTCAGTAATGATGTGTCCTTAACAACTATACAGAAAAGAGTTTTCAGTTTTCAAAATCTAATCATACCATCTCTTTTTAAGTTGATGGTGCCAGCACTTTGGACATTGATTTTAAATTTATGGAAGATATTGAAAAATCAGAGGCACGTACGGGCATTCCCAGTACACAGTATACAAAAGAGACACCCTTTATTTTCAAATTAGAAGATTACCAGGATGCAGTTATCATTCCAAGGTAAATATTTTGTGAGCTATCAATCTGTTTATAAGTGTGTGAAGCCAATATTTCTCAGTTGCTAACATGTCCAGGCAAATAAGAGTGTTAGATGATGCTCAAACATGGCTTAGTTAACTTCCTGGTTGCTTAAAAAGATTATGTATTAAAATAGAAAAGTTCTTCTAAAGCAAGATGATAAAGCTCTTCATGTTTCTATGAATTACTCAATAGGAGATTCGTATTACTTTCTCATAAGCCTTTGTAGCTCAGCATCTGAATGTCAGATAGAAAAGAGAACCCATTTGATGTGCTGTATGAGAAACTAGTTGTTTAAAATCTTCAATATTGACTGTACTAAAACTTTTGAAAGTACTGCTAGTCTATGTGAAGAAAATTAATGAAATGAGATAACGCTATGGAATATTCTGCCATTTTAAGCATAAATTGAAGGAAAAAACATGAGCTTTTTAAAAGATAATGATAATGGCCAGAACCCTGTCTAGCATAACTCCATGGATATGATTTTTGGCAGAGAATTGTCACAAGTTAAGTAATTAGCATGGGTATTTCCTATTACACCCAACAGAAAATGTCCACATAGAGTCTTCACTTGTGGTAATTCATCACTAAAAATTGTGTCAATGATGTTGCACTGGCAGAAATACACAATACAATTCTGGCCACTAGGAACTGAACAGGAATAGAAATAATGTTTTTATCTTATATTTACATCTCGTTTTATGTATGTATTTGGAAGCCACCTAGAGTGCCAGATAGGCGGGGGAGGGGAGAGGGAGAGAGAGAGAGAAAGATAAGCATATAAACATAAAAGTCAAGGAACCTTCCAAAGTATTTTGATACATGGAACTGTGTGCGTTATTTAAAAAACAAAACAAAACTGGAGACAATGTTCAAGATATACCTAGTGTAGCTCTTCATATCATGACTAATAACTGTGGCTGAAATTTTGTTGGTATAAGTTTACAAGGCAGAAACTGATGACATTTTGTACCAGAAAAGTTTAAAATAAATTAATTAAAAGCTTCTTATCTCCCCCTCCTTATTTTTAGGTTCCAAGGTCCTAGGGCTATATTTTTCCCTGGGCATGAATTTTGGAAGATTTTAACAGATGGTCTCAATACCAGTGATGGTGATTTGGTGGTTAAAGGCTCCTCCCCCCAATCCTGAGGCTTCCAAAACTTATCACAGAGCAAAAGGGAGCTCTGGGGGACCTCGGAAACTTAAAAGAAGAAATAGCAAACATTTAATTAAGTTAAATCAAACTTTTGGGCACCAACTGATGACATCATCAGCTTCTGCCTCATAAATTTGCACCATGAGGCTTTTATCATATAATTTTTTTTTATTGTTTTGATGATCAAGCTATTGCTTTCGGAAACTAATGGAATTATATTTTAGACCTGATTGTGGTAGTTGCACAAAATCTGACATTATGATTCATGTATGCTTCTGTCTAGGTATCGAAATTTTGATCAGCCTCATAGATTCTATGTTGCTGATGTCTACACAGATCTTACTCCATTGAGCAAATTTCCTTCCCCTGAATATGAAACTTTTGCTGAATATTATAAAACCAAGTATAATCTTGATCTGACGAATCTTAATCAGCCATTGCTGGATGTGGACCATACATCTTCAAGGTATGGTCAATAAAACTAGTACTGTATTTGTTTTGATAAATCTGTATAATTTACAAATATAATCTTCAGTTGTAGGAATTATTAAAAGTATTTAGATTAAAGTTTCCCAAGTGGAGTTGGTTTTAAACTGCTCATCTGATTTTATTGCATTTTTAGTGATTATAGGCACAATCACGTGATGCCTAGAAGCCATATATTCAGTGAGACATAGAATTTTTTGATTGCTAGCTTCAATGCAGAGTCTGCGATCATTCTTTGAGAGGGCACTCTTACTTTGCAAG
This sequence comes from Pogona vitticeps, assembly GCF_051106095.1. Taxonomy (NCBI): domain Eukaryota; kingdom Metazoa; phylum Chordata; class Lepidosauria; order Squamata; family Agamidae; genus Pogona; species Pogona vitticeps. The sequence continues at coordinate 333,553,881 of NC_135783.1, read as the reverse complement.
CCTCCTGCTGAGGTTTCAGAAAGACCCACAACAAGTTCATCTTTCATGTCAAAAGGAGGACTTCTAAGAGAACAAAAGACATGTATACTATGGAGATACTATAGAACCATAAGATCCCAAATTGTTCTGTTTCTCTGACATAGTTCCAGTACAGAAAAGAAGCTAGTCGGGTCTTGGAGCTGGAATAACATGGTTTCCTGCCTTGCACTGTTGGCAAAAGGTAGTAGAGGGCAGCCATTTTTACTTTGGCCCTACTGATAAGAACTAGCAAGACATAGGACATTTCAGTTACTTCACTTCAGCGTCTTCACCCACCCTTCCTCAATTGCTCTGTACCAATCGCATTTTTGAGAAGCAATTATTAACTACGATTTTGCTTGGGTTTTTCTGAAAGAAAGAAAACTTCAAAGTGAATTTGAAGGCTTCTGTTTGGAGAAATGTTTGAGGAATGACAGCGAAAGCATAAATATTTTTGTAACACTTCTAGAACATTTTAGAGGAGTTCGCCATAGACTTAGTTCTTAATGTTGTCTTCAAAATCACATTTTCGTTCTCTTTTTGGTATTGTGGCTGTCCTCTAAGATGCAGTGAGAATTATTACATTGTATGTTTTAAAGAAAAAGCTATCCCATTTATTTTTATTGCTCTTTTTAGACTTAATCTTTTAACTCCTCGTCATTTAAACCAGAAGGGGAAAGCTCTTCCATTAAGCAGTGCAGAGAAGAGGAAGGCCAAGTGGGAAAGTCTGCAGAATAAGCAGGTGATAGTATATTTCCTATTTTTTGTGTGCTCAGTACCTCTGTATTATTGTTAAGACAATACTAGATATTAAAGGAGTTTTTTCCCCTTTATTGTAGATTCTCGTTCCAGAACTCTGTGCTATCCATCCTATTCCAGCATCACTCTGGAGAAAAGCAGTTTGTCTCCCTAGCATTCTTTATCGTCTTCACTGCCTTTTGACAGCTGAGGAACTCAGATCTCAAACAGCCATTGATGCTGGTGTAGGAGTTAAGTCACTTCCTACGGATTTCAGGTATTGAATTTGCTGTAGTATAGTTCTTTGGCCAGACTTGGAAGGAGCAGTTCTGCTAAAAATCTCTTCCTATCAGTGGAATAGGGGTGGAGGGTAATTCTTATGCTGCTACCCTGTGCAACCTAAAACCCACAATAGAAGGCACAGAAACCTTGTAGAGTTTGATTCTGGGTTACATGGAAGACTGAAGATGTGAGAAGGGTATGGCTATACAGTGGTGCCTCGCTTAGTGATGTTAATCAGTGCAGCAAAAATCGCCGCTAACTGAAAACATTGCTAAGCGATTTTTAAAAGCCCATAGGAATGCATTGAAACCCCTTCAATGCATTCCTATGGGCAAAAAACATACCTTTAAGCGAAAATCCTCCATATGACGGCCATTTTCGCTGCCCGGTATGCGAGGAATCTGTCCCAAAACACAGTGGGCGGCCATGTTTTTTACCCGGCGGCCATTTTGGCACCACCAATCAGCTGTTGGGAAAACATCGCTATGCGAAAATTGGTAAGTGAAACAGCTTACCGATCATCGCAAAGCGATATTTTCCCATCTAAATCATTGCAAAGCGATATTTTCCCATCTAAATCATCACAATGCGATCGCAAAAACCAAATCACTATGCAATTTCGTCCTTAACCGGGGCGCTCGTTAAGCGAGGCACCACTGTATTGTACTAGAAGGAATTATGGAACTCTGTCAATGATGTGTACTTTGATGCTAATCCAGTGGAGCATCTTCAGTATGGAAAAAATGTCACCTGTTCATGGGGGCTCTTTGTGTATCTCGCTTCTGCCATCTTTTTAATCTGAGTGAATGAAATGAGTTGTTGTGGTTGCACACCAATACAAGTTGATACAAGATAACCAGTGCTGCTCTAATCATGTACAATATAATAAAAATGTAAAAGAAAAGAAAAAGGCCAGCAGAATACTGGAAGTCAGAAAAAAAATTGGCAACTTCATCAGTAATACTGTATGGAGGGAATCATCCCTTGCACAGAACAGTTTCAAATAGTCAGAAGAATTTGTCGAAAAGTTCTTAATAGAACTCTATTTGCTTGTATGCCACTAAGGTCTTGCTTGGTCATGAAGTTAACTGTATAGAGTTAGGCAGCACATTGAAACAAGCTGGCGAAAGTTTTATCTGAATTTGAAAGCAGTTGATGTAATGAGATATAACAGTTGCATAATTTGAAGATTTACATACTTTTTTTTTTAAATTCTATTTATATCCCGCCTATCTAGTCGATTAAGACCACTCTTACTTGTCATGGGGAACAGATTTATTCGTTGTAGTGCTTACATGCTATTTAGCAGAAATCCTGTTGCCATAACTTATGCTGTGTAAGGCTGATGATGCCATCAGCAGTGGTGATTTTTTAAAAGAATTAACAATTTTCAGTGTCTCTTGTGAAGCATTTGAGGCTCCCATGAGATCCCTTTCATCATTGAGAGCCTGTGGAAGCTTCAGAATGGGAGGTAAAATTCTTTAATTTTTAAAAATCACCACTGCTGATATCCTCAGCCTTAATCAGTGTAAATTATGGCTGTAGGATTTCAGCATTTATCTGTTAATCTCTGTGTAAGAGAATCTGATCTCTTAATTGCCCAGGTCGTGAAAACAGAAATTCAGCCAAAGAATTTGCACCACTACCCCACTCACTAACTAGCAAAAGTAAATGATACTAGGAGCAATTGCAGAAAAAATGAAAATATAACAATGTTAACAATTTCAGGACATTTTCTCAAGCTTTCAGTATACAGTAACTGATCACATATCTAGATGTTCACAGAGAGTGATAGACCCAATTTTTTATGAAAAACTGTGCTGAACTCCCCATTAGAGAGCACAAAAATTTAGTTGAGACAAAAACTTAATCTTGTAATTTATTTTATTTTATTAGACTTCTACCCTGCCCATCTAGGCCAAAGGTCTACTCTGAATAATGGAAGCCTGATGAATAATGGAACGTATAACATAACCCTTTTCATTAAGAAAATCCTTGAGAATGGCCTGTGGATATAGCTGACTCCATTGCTTATTTTTGTTATTGAGATCAAGAGCTAATGTTCTGAATTTGTATTTCTAAATTTCTTACAAGGTCACTTGCTATATGCCATTACGTTTTATTTTACTATGTATGTTTCTTATCATCCTTTGTGAAAAGTGAAACATTAGACTTGTTATAATTAATAATCAGCTGTTTTTAGCATAGCAAGCAACCAGAGTAACTATGCTGTGCAAGAACTGAAACTAAATTCAAGTGTTATGTTCTCTTAGCTTATGCATACAGTATAAGCATACCTACTGTATAGTTTGTTCCACTAGCAGTAGCCAAGGTATTTACAAATTGTGTTAACAACTACTTTTGTTCCATATGTAGTTCTTGGCTCCAATTCACTTTGTAGTTGTTCATCAAAGCAAATTTATGTCTTCAATAAACCATACATAATATTCAAGCTTTATGGTCACGTTAATAGTAGGCTTTTGATCTTTTAACTCTGGTACCAAAGCCTTCATTTGTATTTTATTTATTTATATTTATTCATCATATTTATATGCAGCCTTTCTCCCCATAGGTGCCCAAGACAGTTCGCAACAACTAAAACTATAAAACAATAAATAGTCCTAAAAATAAGTATAAACAAGTTTTGAAATTTGTAAAAAGAAGCTGATTTGTAATTTGTGTTTTCAGTGCTTTGCAATCAGTTTTACAGGTGGGATGGAAAATCCCATCATTATGAGCTAATATCCTCTGTTACAGATGTTGTGAGTACATGGTTAATCAGATTTTTAAAACCAACTAATTCGTTTTGCAGATATCCTAATCTGGACTTTGGGTGGAAAAAATCTATTGACAGCAAATCCTTCATCTCTGGTCCTAGCTCCTCTCTCACAGAGAATGAAAATTATATTAAGCACAGCGCAATTGTAGTCCCTGAAAATGCTGCACACCAAGGTGCTAATAAAACCTCTTCTGCAGATAAACATGACCAAATGTCTGTGAACTACAGAACATTAATTGAGTCACATAGTAAACTCCAAAATGATGTCTCACTAGAACTGGCAACAGTGAACGGTGTTTCTTACAATAAAAACCTTGTCAACGGCAATTGTGACTTAGCTAAGCAAGCCTTTTGCCAAGAAAATCAGCTAAATCACTGCAAGCAGGAAATACCTGTACAACCACCTACCTCTTCTAGTCAGAATTTATACAACAGTGAGAACCAGCTCAAGCCCAGCAATGAATGTACTCTGAGTAATAAATATCTTGATGGAAATGCTAACAAATCTACCTCAGATGGATCTCCCAAAATGGCAATGAACACCAATGCTTCAGATGGTTCAGAAAGAATGGATTTTGTAATAAGTTCTTCTAATGGGTATTGCTCAAAAATGCTTGGCCCAAACCCTGGTCTCATTCTTCAGGCTTTGACTCTCTCAAATGCTAGCGATGGATTTAACCTGGAGCGGCTTGAAATGCTTGGTGATTCATTTTTAAAGCATGCTATCACTACATATTTGTTTTGCACTTATCCTGATGCTCATGAGGGACGTCTTTCATATATGAGAAGCAAAAAGGTGAGTATTCATTCCATGCTTTGTAGCTTTGTAATAACAGCGTGTGCACTTGTGGATAGTTTATGCACACATCAGCCACATTGTAATACACTGCTTTTTTTGGGGGGGGGGAATATGGGTTGTTAAATTTATTTGTTAACCTTCAGAGTACAGTAAGTGAAATCCTATAAGTAATGGCAGCACATTGCAGCTCATTAACATGTTGCCAGTTGCATGTCCAGTCACACGACTAACACTGTTGCATTCAATCCTTTAACGTTTTGAATTTTTAAGTTTAGAAAACATTTTTATGCCAGTAAAATGCCAGGAACAGTAAAAGATTTTGATATGACTGATAGACACCTTATTAATAGATAGATAGATAGATAGATAGATAGATAGATAGATAGATAGATAGATAGATAGATAGATAGATAGATAGATAGATAGATAGATAGATAGATAGATAGATAGATAGATAGATAGATAGATAGATTTACTACTTTGAAGTAAACGATTCTGGTTACTCCAGAATATAATCTCAATAGATTCTAGCTAGAATGTGTTTTGATGGCACAGGATCAGAGCTAGTATAAACAAAGTCATTAAGGATTTCTCCAGGGAAGTAGCTTGATTGCCATTCTAAAGGAGTGACTGGATGCAAGCTGCCTTAGATCGCTGAATTGAGAGAAAGGTGGGATATAATTGAAAGGACTTTAAATAATACCGGATGTTCTAGGATGGCCAGGAACATGTTAGATGTAATATCCCCGACACATTTTTATTTATGAAAAATATGAACCTTTGTGGAAGCCATTTCTGGCTAATTACATATGTATTTTTTGTTATTTAAAAATTAGCTTTGTTTAGCCTAATTCTTTACTCCACATGAGGTAAATCAACTTTTTAAATCTAGACAAGGAGTAAAGGGTTACAGCTATTCTAGCCTCCCAATCTCAATAATTCCCTATTCCGTGAATTATTTGCTCATTATGAAAAAACTACATGGACCAAGTAGACCCCTAATTTTTTTTTTGCCCCAGAGTTGTCTTGCAGATACTAAATGGAAGGTATTTTTCCTCAGATTTCTTTCTAGGAATCAGTATTTAATGTACAGTTGTGTTCAAAATTATTCAACCCCCAATGCTGTAAAGGGGTTTAGGGACTATAGTGTACATTTGGAATTGTATTCAGAATGAAATCCTACAAGGACGTTTTAAAGAACCAAATGCAACTAAAATAACATCAATTGTTTATGTAATACAGTAGTAAATGATTCTTTTGTGGTTTCTTCATTGCCACAATTATTCAACCCCTTAAAGACTACCACTCTGAAGAAGAGAGGTTCATTCAGGAGTTTTCGATCAGGTATTGAAAACACCTGTGGATGTCACTGAGCACCAATCAAGCATAATAAGCACCAATTAGGCAGCTTTAAAATGACTGTGATACTCAGCTCCTTCTAGACATTTACTGGTGTGGTTACAAACGTGAAGTCAAGAGAATGGTCCAGGAAGACAAGAGAAGAGGTGATTTGTCTTCACAGGAAGGGCAATGGCTATAAGAAGATTGCAAAGAAGTTAAACATACCAAGAGACACCATAGGAAGCATCATTCGCAAATTCAAGGCAAAGGGCACTGTTGAAATGCTACCTGGTCGTGGAAGAAAGAAGATGCTGACTTCGACTGCTGTGCGCTACCTAAAGCGTAGAGTAGTGAAAAGTCCCCGTGTGACTGCTGAGGAACTGAAAAAAGATTTGTCAGATGTGGGTATAGAAGTTTCAGCTCAGACAATAAGGCGCACACTGCGTAATGAAGGTCTCCATGCCAGAACCCCCAGGCGCACCCCCTTGCTGTCTCCCAAGAATAAGAAGAGTCGACTGCAGTATGCCAAAAGTCATGTGGGCAAACCACAAAAGTTGTGGGATAGTGTTCTGTGGACTGATGAAACAAAATGAGAACTGTTTGGGCCCATGGATCAACGCTATGTTTGGAGGAGGAAGAACAAGGCATATGACAAAAAGAACACCTTGCCTACTGTGAAGCATGGCGGAGGGTCAATAATGCTTTGGGGCTGTTTTGCTTCTGCAGGTACAGGGAAGCTTCAGCGTGTACAAGGTACCGATTGAGAACCTCTGGTGGGACTTAAAGAAAGCAGTTGCAGTGCGCAAGCCTAAGAATTTGACTGAACTGGAGGCTTTTGCCCATGAAGAATGGGCGAAGATACCCGTAGATCGCTGCAAGACACTTGTGTCAAGCTATGCTTCACGTTTAAAAGCTGTTATAACTGTAAAAGGATGTTGTACTAAGTTCTAAGATTGAGTGTCACTTGGGGGTTGAATAAAAACTAATAATGATGTGAGCACAGAAAAGACATTTGTGGTTATTTCATTATAAACTTAAGGTTATATTTCTCTGACCTACAAGTGCCTCTTTCATGTAAATGTAAGCAAGATGACTGAATGATCAAAATCAATGTCAAAATGGCCAAAACATTCAATTTCAGTGGGGGTTGAATAATTTTGAATACAACTGTAACTGTAATTATAGCTGTACTGTATATTTATAGTCAGATGCTATTTTATGTGTGTTCATCAAATCTTAGAATCTTCATAGATCTCGATAAATACTTTTTCTTTAAGGTCAGCAATTGTAATTTGTATCGTCTTGGAAAAAAGAAAGGGCTTCCTAGTCGCATGGTGGTATCTATTTTTGACCCACCTGTCAACTGGCTTCCTCCAGGTTACATAGTGAACCAAGACAAGAGTAATGCAGACAAATGGGAAAAAGATGAAATGGTAAGCTTTTGTTGAAATATGCTTAAAATTAAATGTCTCAATGGGTGAAAATGTCATTACAAGTGAAACAAGAGAATGGAGTCTGCTTCTTTTCATACTTTAACTGCATATTGTCTATTATATCTTTGTGTTTAGCTCCTCTTAACTATAGTGAATAAAAATAGGGAGGAAGGTGATGTTGGATGACTTTTGAAAGGTAATTTGTGGAGAATAGTTTAATACTAAAGTGGAAAGGGCAAAAAATATTTGGAGTGAAAACATGCTGCTAATTTTCCTTGGCCCACTGTTGTGAAAGCTCACATAGTCCCTCAAGAATACAAATGAAAATGAAAAATTAGGTGTCAGATCTACATCATATAATTTAGGATGCCCTTTTCACCCTGATGCTTGCACCTGACTTAGAAATCGGGAAATAATGTGCTTCCAGTTCTTTAGGCTTATCTAACAGAAAAAATGCTAGTGTCTGCATTGAAGGCACATAGTGTTCTTTTGTAAATTTTAGTGAATATCAAAGAGCTTCTTCTGACTTTGCAACCCTGCTATCCATTTATTTGTTGTGATATTCAGTGAATGGTGTTTCATATGTAGTCTTTTGATGCTGTGTGAACTAATATTCAGAACTTGCATGCTTGGAATCTTCTTGCATAACATGAAAAATTGGTCTAAGATTTATTGTACTTTGGTTAAGTTATCAGTCAAAATGGACATTGCAGTGAAGAAACCAGTAGAAAACTGAGACTCAGAAAGAGAGCTATGAGGGAACTGAAAGATCCTGAAGTGTGTGTCACTAGAAACCAAGGCCAAGATCGTTTCTGTGGTATTCCTCCTTACAGTGTACAGTGTAAAGTACAAAGGGATGCCCCAAAGTCTATAATTAGGAACTGGACCCTCTCTGTGGAACTCTCTTCCGTGGAGGTGAATCAGGCCCCAACACTCCTTGGTTTTAGAAAGCAAATTAAAACATGGCTTCTGTTCGTTATTTAATTGTTGCTGCTGTTCCTGCCATCCTGGGAATTATGTGGTTTTTTTTGTAGATATACAGTGGTGCCTCGCGGGACAATTAAACTGCAAGACAATTAGTTTTTGAAATTGCTGTTGTGCTTCGAAAGACGTTTTTTCCTATGGACCATTTTCTCAAGACAATGTTTGGGTCTATGCTTCGCAAGACAATTTTTTAAAGAGACGCTTTTTCACAAGATGATGTTTTTGACACTTGCGTCTGCGACTTGCAAGATGATTTTTTAACGGACACTTTTTCACAAGATGAATGTTTTTCTATGATATTTATAAAGTTTTTTATTTGACTTTCTTCTGCCTTTTATTGCCCATAGGAACGCATTAATTAGATCTCACTCCATTTCTATGGGAAAATGTGTTTCGCCAGACTTTTTTTCCCCGCAAGACGACAATTCCCCTCCATTGGAACGCATTAGATTTCAATGCATTCCTATGGGGAACTGCTTTTCACAAGACGATGTTTTCACAAGACGTTTTTCGTGGAACGAGTTAACACCGTCTTGCAAGGCACCTCTGTAGTTGGGTTTTGGGAAGGTTCTTTATCTGTTGTTTTAGTTTTATGTTTATACCTGTTTTAAGCCACCCAGAGTAGTGGCTTTTGTCTTTTTATATGGAATTGTAGATTTGGACTAATATTTGCCTTTCTTTGCTAGAAATTGTTGTTGCTTGGTGAAGCAATGTTTTGTAGCCTTTACACAGTATGATTATGATGATGATGACAGGGAATATGAGGGAATCTCTGTTTAGGAACTGCATAGTGGTGGGTTGTACTTAAAGCATTGGTGGGCAGAACTGCTGTTTTCTTTCTTTCTGCCAACCTCTTTTCAACTCCTACCTAGTGAGTGGCTGGAGAAGGGACAGATCACTCTTGCCAGAGGCTTGAACTAGATACTTGCAGAGGGCTTTTGAAAGTATCAACTAGAACAGGACTGAAGACAACTTCCAGCCCTTGTATTGCAGTGACTGCAAGGAGAACAAACCTATCAATTCTAAAGGAAATCAACCCCGAGTGCTCACTGGAAGGACAGATCCTGAAGCTGAGGCTCCATACTTTGGCCATCTCATGAGAAGAGAAGATTCCCTGGAAAATACCCTGATGTTAGGAAAGTGTGAAGGCAAGAGGAGAAAGGGACGACAGAGGATGAGATGGTTGGACAGTGTCATCGAAGCAACCAACATGAATTTGACCCAAGTCCGGGAGGCAGTGGAAGATAGGAGGGCCTGGCGTGCTCTGGTCCATGAGGTCATGAAGAGTCGGAAACGACTAAACAACAACAACGATAATAAAGAATATTGACTGGTAAAAGTAATTAATTGTCTGTTGCTGGAGTTGGTCATTAAAATTCTACATCTTTGTTAGTAATATACAACTGATAACAGCTTTGCCCTTGTTTAATCAAAAATCTTACTGTGCTTCTTTGTATTATAACTAATGTTCCTTCAGATAATGCCACAATTTTGATTATAAAGAACACAGCACATTTTATATTGCTCAGTCTTCTGAAATTCATTCTTTGACTGTAGAACCACCAGAGGGCATACCAAATGATTGCTGTAGCTTGTACTGTGGAATATTTACTGCAGAGTAAAATGTTCTGGTTATTGTGACCAAAAGCACCTTAACTGACCAGAATTTACTGTACATGGATAGGATGTACAATTGCACAGGTGGCCTTAGCTGAGTATAACTGTAGTTGTTCTCAGCACAGGAGTGGGGGAAGGAGGTGAAATACTGGGAACTCTGTGTATGTGTGTGTGTGTGTGTGTGAGAGAGAGATATGAACTGATAGGTTAGCATAGTATGTTGACTGTAGGTATTTCATTTCATCCAGTGGCCATCGCTACATTTTGTGGCAAAATATTCATGTCCCCCCCCCCCAAATTGCCATTCTCCAGAGAAATAATTTCTTTTAGTTGTTTCAAGCTTTTTGATGGTCAAATAATCCTGAATCCCCAACCAGTAGGAAGTGGTCAAGAACAACATTGAGTGCAAGAGCATTCGTCCCTCTGCCTCACACTCCCTAATACACAGAATTAATTGAAATGACTTGTTTTTTAATTGAAATTGTGTGTGCATTTTAATCTTTTTATATTCTGCATTTCGGTGAATGTGCACATTTGTATTTGTACTCTTTAATCCATTAGCATTGTGTTTGTTAAACTGGCACCTTGTTCATGTATATATTATATGTACTTAAATTTTAATTTGTTGGAAGTTGAGTGCAAAGTGGTCAGAACAACAATAAAGTGCTACTTGTTTTTTAGTCGTTTAGTCATGTCTGTCTTCATGACCCCATGGACCAGGTAACGCCAGGCCCTCCTGTCTTCCACTGCCTCCCGGAGTTGGATCAAATTCATGTTGATAGCTTCAAAGACACTGTCCAGCCATCTTGTCCTCTGTCGTCCCCTTCTCCTCTTGCCTTTACACTTTCCCAACATCAGGGTCTTTTCCAGGGAGTCTTCTCTTCTCATGAGATGGCCAAAGTATTGGAGCCTCAGCTTCAGGATCTGTCCTTCCAGTGAGCACTCAGGGTTGATTTCCTTCAGAATTGATAGGGTTGTTCTCCTTGCAGTCCAAAAGACTCTCAAGAGTCTCCTCCAGCACTACAATTCAAAAGCATCAATTTTTCGGCGGTCAGCCTTCTTTATGGTCCAGCTCTCACTTCCATAAAGTGCTGCCACAGGACTATATTTCTGGAAAAAGTGGGCTGAAGTGGTAGGAAAAGAGGAAGACCTAATGTGAGACGAGTTGACTCAATAGAAGAAGCCATAGCTGTTAATCTGCAAGATCTGAGCATAGCTTTTTGGAAAAGACAATATTGTTATGAGGGGGGCAGTAGGTTTGCATGATCTCAGCAGAACTGTGAATGATAGGACACCTTTGAAGTCAGTAATTCATGTACAGCCTGCCAATATTGGCATATAGTTATTGTATATGGAAATCTAATGGCACTTTTTGGCATGAAATAAAAGGCCTTGTCCATGTGTGTCTACTTAGAATAATCGATCCTTCTCCTTTAAGAGCTGTCCTGCACCAAACTGGCACAGAGCTAGGGCATTCAATCTATTTATAAAGATTAATTGAGATGCAAAATAGCTCTTTGCTTAGCCTTCAGGGACTTTCACCAAAATGACACTGGCAGTGGCATTGACTGAGGAGACAAGCCAGTGATGTATTACTGGGTTGTGGCATTGAAACTGAGGGTAGAAAACTTTCCTCTTTTATTTTTGATACAATGCAATGCAATGCAGTCTTTCTTTGCTATTGTTATCTTGATGTCCTTGTCTGTTAACTGCCCAGAATACTGCATTGCACTAATGAGATTGTATACTAATAAATTAAATAAAGAATATTTCCCTAACTGATGCAATGAAAATTTAAATTGATTGTTGGGAGGGCAGTAGGAAGAGCGAACAACCCCAACATAAGATGCAGTTGGTTTGTAAGGTCTGAGCAAGATCTACTTTACTCCACCCAACCAGTGGCAGAGCCACTACTCATTCAGCAATAATCCTCCAACTGGGAACAGTAAAAATGGCAAATTAAAATCACCTGATTTCCCAAAGGAAGTCCCCTATGAGAAAATGCTATATGTTTGAAGCCTATAAGCACTGAGAAAAGATGATGACAGGGATGTATGGCTTTCATGGAGACGATGTGCAGATTTTTGGCCCCAGTATTATCTACAAAATTGATTACAGCATCCATAGTGAGGCCAAGCAAGATGCAGAATTTTGCACCAGATGAACCACCATGTCCTTGTTTAGACATCTTGGATGCTTAGCTTTTGCATAGTGGGAGAAGTGTTTAGGTACAATTCCCACTTCATCATAAATACTGAAGATTCAGGACAGACAAAAATAAACATTTCTTTATACAGTGCATAGTTAAACTATGGAATTGACAAAATGCCATGATGGCTGCCAACTTGGATGGCTTCAAAAGGAGATTTGTTGAATTCATTGAGATAGTGTAAGTATCAGTTGCAGGGGAACACAAATTGGAAAGGGTCCTGCATGGTAGCTGCTGAGAATTATGAAGAATGCTGGCCTTGTTTAGCCTTTAGTTTAGACCTGTGAGGCTCTCCTCACATTATTCATTCATTCATTCATTCATTCATTCATTCAATTTATTCCCCACCCATCTAGACCAAAATCTACTCTGGGCAGATGTTAATAAATTAACAGACATATTACATATTGGGTGTACAAAGCTAGTTGAAAACTTTTGTTTGGATCATCCTATCAGATTCTACTTGGGAATATTTGAGTGCCTTCAAGGAGCTCCTGTTGTTACAGACTCCCTATAACAGACTTACAGATTTGTGTCTTACACACATCTGACAAGGAATTTAATTGTGGCCACAGAAGATTTTGTACCTTGCTATATATTTATTCAGTTCTTCCTTCCTGGATACCCTTCAGAACCTTTGCTTAAAAGTTGAAAGATGAATCCTTTTCTCCTTTAAAATTTAACAAACAAGCAATTGTGTAAGTAAGAGCAAAGAATGCAAAATATACTTGGAGTATAAAATTCACAGTCCTCTGGTACAAAACATTCTAATTCTTGTATGCAGATAACATTTTTAATCTATAAAAAACAAAGATGTTACTAAAAATATAATCTTCTGTTTAAATAACATAAAACTTAAATTTACTATTTCAAACAATACAATATTAAGGTAGTTTCATAATAAAAAAGCTATTGCTTAGTAAAAAGAATGAAATATATAAACCCCCATACAAGTCACTTAAAAATCGCCAATTGCAATACATATTATTTATAAAACAAAATTAAGCATGACATAAGCATTAAGCTATAGTAAATAAATCACATTGCATTACATAATTCTCTCCCCAATCCAAGCAGAGATTTCTCCCTTGTTTTTAAAAAACAAGGCTTCTCTATCCTTTGAGATGTTCCATAAACATGTCAGAAATCTCTTATTTATATACCTTTTGATGTTATGCTTAGTCAAAACGTGAGACTTTAACTTTCCTGTGGGTAAGCAATGGCAGTTTGTCCAGATCTCTGTCTTAAGTAATGAGCTGGGGTAGTGATCAGCTAGGTTAGCTGGGCTCTATAGTCGCCCCTTTCTTTGGAGTACAATGTGCTAGGTGATGTAATTTCCTAACACCATATTTTGACAGTACAATACATTTTGAATGTCAATTATATGTTTATTACATTTTCCGTATTCTAAAATGTTCCCCATATAAGTTTCCCCTGCCATATATTTTTGTTAAAACCTGTAATATCCTGAGCAAGAGAACCCTTCTCTTCCAATTAAGATATTCCCAAAAGCTAACCCACATAAATACTTCTGTACCAGCATGAATGTTGGTGTATTTTAATCTATACAGTGCAGTCCAAATCTGTTTTCATATTAATTTCTGAAATTATTGAACGGTTATGAAAAATTTAATCTCATGTTTCATCTTTCCTACTTTCAGGCAAAAGACGGTTTGATGTCTAATGGCAAACTTAATGATGATGATTATGATGACGATGACGATGATGATGATTTAATGTGGAGAGTGCCCAAGGAGGAAGCTGACTTTGAGGATGACTTTTTGGAATATGATCAGGAGCATATCAAATTTATTGACAATATGTTAATGGGTTCTGGAGCATTTGTGAGGAAAATATCCCTCTCCCCATTTTCAACCACCAATCACAGTTATGAATGGAAAGCACCCCAAAAATCACCGTCACCGAGTGTCCAGTCTCCATCAGATCCTGAAGAATTTGACTACAGCTCTTGGGATGCCATGTGCTATCTCGATCCTAGCAAAGCTGTTGAAGAGGATGATTTTGTAGTAGGTTTTTGGAATCCATCGGAAGAAAACTGTGGTATTGATGCTGGAAAACAATCCATCTCTTATGACTTACATACAGAACAGTGTATTGCTGATAAAAGCATTGCAGATTGTGTGGAAGCCCTTCTTGGCTGCTATCTGACCAGCTGTGGTGAGAGAGCTGCCCAGCTTTTCCTCTGTTCGCTGGGGCTAAAAGTGCTTCCAGTTATTAAAAACAATGAACAGGACAATGCTTTGTATGTGTACAGAGATAATTTTCACAGCCAGCAGAAACATCCTTCAGTAAACTGTATTGCTGCCTCCCAAGCCAATCAAGAATCTTCTATATATAAGGACTTAGTATATGGCTGTTTAAAGATTCCACCACGATGTATGTTTGATCATCCTGATGCTGATAGAACCTTAAATCACCTTATATCTGGCTTTGAAAACTTTGAGAGGAAAATTAACTACAGTTTTAAGAACAAGGCTTATCTACTTCAGGCATTTACTCATGCCTCCTATCATTACAACACCATTACTGGTAAGTCATATGAAAAATCCCTAGCTCCATTAAGGTTGTTGTATGAAGGAATGCAAACTGTATGGAAGTAATGTTAATTACATTGTTATATATTTCTCTTCAATCCCTTAACCCTTCTGTGTTAAGATTGTTACCAGCGGTTGGAATTCCTGGGAGATGCAATTTTGGACTACCTCATAACCAAGCACCTTTACGAAGACCCACGGCAGCACTCTCCAGGAGTTCTAACAGACTTGAGATCTGCTCTTGTTAACAACACCATCTTTGCCTCATTGGCTGTAAAGTATGACTACCACAAATACTTCAAAGCTGTCTCTCCTGAGTTGTTTCATGTTATTGATGACTTTGTACAGTTTCAGATGGAAAAAAATGAAATGCAAGGAATGGATTCTGAGGTAAGTGTCATTAGAAAGGAGGTTTTTCTTTCTGCATCTTATGCAACATATTGGCTCATTTCCTAGAGTTTATACTGCAAATTTTAAAAGTCTTGCTTAAACCAACAAAAACAGATTGATGGTTTTACTAAATATTTATTTATTTATTTATTTATTTATTTATTTATTTATTTATTTATTTATTTATTTATTGTATTTATACCCCGCCTATCTAGTCATTTCGACCACTCTAGGCGGCTTACAACATAAGGATAACACGTTCTAAGAAAATTTATAACAATTAATTAATTAAATGATTCTATAAGATGGGAAAAATAAAAATAAATCAAATAAAGAGAAAAAAGAAAGAAAGAGGACAGGAATTAACTGGAAGGGAAGGCCTGCCTATACATCCATGTTTTTAGTTGGTTCTTAAAAGTACTCAGCGAGGGTGCAGCGCGAATCTCCGGAGGTAGGTTATTCCAGAGATGAGGAGCCACCGCCGAGAAAGCCCGGTTTCTAGTTCTTTCTTTCCAGGCCTCCCTCAGTGTCAGGCTCCTCAGCCTCACCACCTGGCTCGCGCAGATGACATGGGTAGAACTAGTTGGGAGTAAGCGTTCCGCCAAGTATCGAGGTCCTAAACCGCTTAGGGCTTTATATGTAAGCATTAACACTTTGAAGTCAATGCGGAAACGGATGGGCAGCCAGTGGAGCATGGCCAGAGTAGGAGAGATATGTTGGTAATAGGACATTATGAATGGCAATGGGTTATTGGCATCTTTCATCTCTTTAAATTATGTCTTTGTCTGTGGCACATGGTAGCAGGAATGTTCACCATTACTCCAGAAACACAGTGGTGCCTCGCTAGACGATGATAATCCGTTCCACTGAAAACGCTGTTTAGCGAAATCATTGTCTAGCAAAAAGCATTTCCCCATTGGAATGCATTGAAACCTGTTTAATGTGTTCCAATGGGGGGAAATCATCGTTGTCTAGCGAAGATCGGCCATAGGAAAGCCGCTTTGCGAACTGCTGATCAGCTGTTTAAATCACTGTCTTGCGAAGCTTAGGTCCCCAAAACACCTGTTTGCGAGCGCAGAGGGAGCTGTCAAAATCATCGTCTAGCGAAAATCGGTTTGCGAAGCAGGGACCAAACATTGTCCAGCGAAATTCCCCCATAGGAATCACTTTTTTGCAAATCGCTATAGTGCTTGCAAAAAGCCAATGTCTAGTGAAAAAACTGTCATGCGGGGTAACTGTCTAGCGAGGCACCACTGCATACTGAATTATTGATAAAGACTGTTCATTGCATCCTACAGTATTTCCCCTAAAATAAGACAGAATCTTATATTAATTTTTGCTCCAAAAACATACTAGGGCTTATTTTCAGGGGATGTTTTATTTTACGGTCATATCATCTTCTGGTTGCTGCACAATGCTGCACAATGGTGGAGAGCGGGGTTTAATTAACTGGGGCTTATTTTCGGGGTAGGGCTTATATTATGAGCATCCTGAAAAATCAAACTAGCCCTTATTTTAAGGTTAGGTCTTATTTTCAGAGAAACAGGGTATAATAGTTGAAAGTTCTGTTTAAATATATGTATTTGCATTGGTACCTGTTCAATGAGTTGTCATTGGCTGCAAAGCCAGAAATCAGGAATTTGATTTCCCACTGTGCCTCCTGGAAGAAGAGTCAACCTATGTAAGCCTTAGGCAAGCTAAACAGTCCCAAAACACCCCTGCAAGAAGAGAAGGGTAAACCACTTTCAATACTCTATGCCTAGAAAGGGTCACCATAAGTTGGAATTTATTATAACTTAGTAATTTAATTTCAGGCTTTCAAAATGTTTCTTCTTGTCAAACATTCTAGTAACCAAAACCAAGCAAGTGAAAGTTTGTTTGATAAAACATCAAATTCTAAATGAGGCATGTTTTAGTTGAAATTTGGCAACAATTTTGTGGAACCTGGGCTTTATTTTGGTTTTTTGTTTTGTAATATTTAGCTCCGAAGATCTGAGGAAGATGAAGAAAAAGAAGAAGATATAGAAGTACCAAAGGCCGTGGGGGATATATTTGAGTCTCTTGCTGGTGCCATTTACATGGACAGTGGAATGTCTCTAGAAATGGTTTGGCAGGTTTACTATCCGATGATGAGGCCATTGATAGGTAATACTAGGGGGTCTCAGATTAAAAGTACAATAATTCATTTTTTGCTCTTAGGGAATTTACAAAGAATATTTCTCTTAATCACAGAAAAATTCTCTGCTAATGTCCCCCGTTCACCAGTAAGAGAGCTGCTGGAGATGGAGCCAGAGACAGCAAAATTTAGGTAAGAATTCACTTGTTCAATGTTTCTGTAAAATACCCCTGAAATCATGCACCATCCTTTAATAAATTATGTCCTTGTAATAATTTGAAGACAATGCTTTTTTGAGGAGGAAAAGAGTGGAAAGAATAACTGATAGCTTAATCAGAAATACATATATTTGTTTCTCTTGAAGCATGTATAGATTGATTTTCCCCACCCCGGCCCTTTTGCTTTATGAACACCTATCTTCTCTGTCTTTTGATGAAGTCTGTCTTTTGTTCTACAGAAACACATGGTGCAATACTTAGCAGACAAAAACCAAAACAAAACATGGTGGCACCTGAAAGGCTATTTCAATAGAAGATTTTGTGGACTTCAAGTGAACTTCCTCATACATTCCTCAGTGTCTGAGGAAGCAGACTTGATCTACCAAAGCTGCTACTGAAATACAACAGTCTTTAATGTGCCACAAAGTTTTTGGTGTGGTGTCATTTTTATTTGATATGCTTTGGTGAAAACTACAACAGTGGTGCAATAAATTGCTACTGAAGTCCATGGCACTCTTTGCTACAGGCAGTGGCCGTGGTTATTCTTCTGAAGTAGTTTGGCTGTAACACTTCTGTACATTTTTTCCCTTCTTGCTTTCTCTCTACTCCTCATAAAGTCCTGCAGAAAGAACCTATGATGGAAAAGTCAGAGTAACTGTAGAAGTTGTAGGGAAAGGAAAGTTCAAAGGTGTTGGGAGAAGCTATCGGATTGCCAAATCTGCAGCAGCAAGAAGAGCTCTACGAAGCCTCAAAGCAAATCAACCTCAGGTTCCAAATAGCTGAGACACCTCTTCAGAAAAGTAAACATACCGTGTAGAGAAATTTAAAAGATGATGTTGAGAGGAACAAATTGAAGACAGCATTTAAAGTTTGATAACAAAATAGCTAATAACATTTAACCTGTATACATACTCTTGGAACTAATTGTAGTTATAGTTCTTTTGCGCAAACACAATCTTGTCTTCTTTCCTCACTTCTGCTTTGTTTAATCACAAGAGTGCTTTAATGATAACATTTAGCAAGTGTTCAAAATAATTGTTGTCAGGTATCTTTGGTTTACTTTGTCAGTACAGCTTTGCTTAATGTTTAAAGGCCAGGGAGCTTTTACCTATTGCAGTTACTAGATTTATACATATATATATATATATATATATATAGTAATCTTGAAATTCCTCAAATCTGTGCACTAGTGCCAGTCACAAAACAGTTTATAAACTGTACTGGATGATTTGGTGTAAGGATAAGTGTGCCAGTATTGTCCTCATTCTTTCCATGCTGTCTTTCCATTAAGATGGCGTTCCCGATCATTATTGCACTTACTTATTAGGGACAGGTTTTTAACTGAAATGCCTGGCATCTCCTAGAATTTTCAATGGATGCCACATAGTTTTGTGTTAAAAGGTTCTTGCCTTAAAAGTACATAAGCCCTCACTAATGCAACCTGTCATTTCTAGTATCTCTTTGGAGCAAGCTGTATTACATTCCCTTCACTTTTAAAATGCATTTTACAATGATAAAGCTCCATATTTACAGTTCATATTAGTTTAGCTGCGACTTAACTTATTACACAACTGTAATAGAAACTGTATTCATATATATATAGTGAGGTTATTTTTAACAGTTTAAAGGAAATGATTACAATAGGGTTTGATATTGCAAACAAAAACGTTCTCAGTAATTTCCAATGTTAAAACAAAATCCAAGGATTTAGATTGAGCACCATCCATCACTCTTGTGGAACCTTCTTTCTCTTCAAGGGGCTTTCACAGGAGATCTTCTTGGTGGATTGCAGACTGTGTTCACACTATTGGAACTTTGTAATGATAGTGGATTGCACAGTTTAAACTGTTGCTTTAGAAAAAGAACATATCGTACCTAAAATATGCTGCAGATTTTATATTGGATACATATTTAACAAATGGAGCACCTTTACACCTTTAAAAGTGATTTCCACATAAATTTCTTACTGTAATTTTCAGAATTGCATGCATGTTTCACCTACCAAAGCTGTGCTGTTAAAATGCCATGGAAGTTGTTGTGTGAGAGAAACTGCCATACTTTTGATACATCTGTGATTTTGG